>NC_091287.1:431799006-432506006 GCF_032444005.1 Ranitomeya imitator | reverse complement strand
ATCTCAGTCTTCTGACCTCAATATCATTGAGCCACTCTGGGGAGATCTCAAGCACACAGTTCATGGTAGACAGCCCAGGAATTTACAGGAACTGGAGGCTTTTTGCAATAAGAGTGGGCAGCTTTACCATCTGAAAAAATAAAGAACCTCATCCACAACTACCACAAAACACTTCAAGATGTCATTGATGTTAGAGGGGGCAATACACAGTATAAATAAATGGGGTATGTGAACTTTTGATCAGGGTCATTTGGATGTTTTGGGTTGTCATGATTTAAAAAGAGAAAACACAGTAGTTTGGCAATAAATGGCTTCACTGAACCACTAACCATGAGTGGAGACAAAGTTTTGATGTTATCATTCATATTCTCTGAAAAAAAGGCCAATAAAGCAAAAAATTCTGCCAGCATATGTAAACGTTTGAGTACAATTGTATATGACCTATTAATATGGGCATACAGGTAATAGATATGTTACACTAGTCCTACCTGTATGCCTCATATTAACAGTCTTGTTGCTGAGAAATGTTATATTCTGTCTTTATGTTAATGATTTCTTCCAGGCTCAGGGGCATGTGGTGCTGTAAGAAATCCCTGCCCCCTATCTTCATTGTAATACTTGCCCCCTCCCATCAGCATCAGTTATGGCCCCAGAATCCCGCGCCTGCACCCTGCACTCCCTGTGAAATACATACCTATCCTCCCTTCTGTGGGCACTGCATTCAGTGATCTTCTGTGCAGGCGCCACAGATTCACTGTGACCTCCGGTGTGCACACCAATAATATGCTCTCCCCAATTCCTCCCTGCACAGTCATCGCTAGGAACCATTTGAACATGGTGATGACTATGCATGGAGGAAATGGGGAGCGCACCTTTTCGTCATGCACACCGGATGTCAATGGAGTGGAAGTCACCTGCGTGCAATGCCCATGGAAGGGAGGATGAGGTATGTATTTCTGAGGGAGTGAATGGTGCAGGATTCCGGGGCAATGACTGACGTGCGTGGGATGGAGTAATTGTTACAATGAAGAAGGGGGCAGATATTTCGTCTAGACGCCGCACACCCCAGAGCATGGAATAAATCATTAACATAAAGAATATAATGTTGCCCAGCAACAAGACCATTAATATAAGGCATACAGGTAGGACTAGTGTAACATTTCTATTACCTGTATGCCCATATTAATAGGTTATATACGTCCCGAGGGTGACAGATTCCCTTCAATCTGTTGACTGTCAACTTTTTGGGGCAACACAAACCACAGCCTTGCTGAGACAAGTGACTGTTTTCCTACACACTAAATCTGTTTAAAAGCCCACAAGTTCTATATAGGGTGTAGGTGAGGAAGAGGCCATGTCATCACTCTTTCTTCTTTAAACCCTTTACTGACTAAGAAGTGGAGACTTTGATGCATGCGATGGAGCATTGTCCTGCATAAAAATCATGGTTTCCTGATAGAGAAATGAGCCACAATGCAAAATCTCCAATAGGGCCTCCAACTATTGCAAGTCTTTAATATTATTGGTCTTTTAATATAGGCCAAAGAGACTTTTGGGGTGCCTCAGCCTCCACAGCCACGGTGTGATTGCAACCCCTGCACCTATTTTAGTTACGCCTTTGCTGACAGACAGTTCTTAGGAGACACTTTCTTCAAGCAGTGCCACAAGAAAAAGTCTGCATCTTTAAAGAAATACCTAAAACATTTCCAATACCGATACACTATACAGGCAATGAAGGCAAAATAACTCTTGAAATACATGAAACTTCAAAAGAATACATAGAGAATGTAAAGGAGCCCAAACCGAGGAGAAGGATGAAATATGCACGGGCCATTATGTACGTTAGCATGTATACCTCTATTGTTTGATGTTTGTGACACTTGGTACATTAACTCCGTAATGACTGCTGATACGCATTACTGGCTGTTTTTTTCTGGTCAGTGATCACGCATTTAGGCTATATTCACACTTTGCGGATTTTGCTGCGGATCCGCAGCGGATTTGCAGCAGTTTCCCATGAGTTTACAGTACAATGTAAACCTATGGAAAACAAAAAACGCAGTGCACATGCTGCGGAAAAAAACGCGCGGAAACGCTGCGGATTACATTCCGCAGCATGTCACTTCTTTTCTACGGATTTTCACCTGCTCCAATAGAAAACTGCAGATGAAAATCCGCAGAAGAAACCGCAGTAAAAACCGCGATAAATCCGCAGTAAAAACCGCGATGGGTTTTCACTGCGGATTTTGGAATTCTGCTGCGGAAAAATCCGCAGTGGAATCTGCAAAGTGTGAACATAGCCTAAAAGTGGTGTCTGCTATAAAAATATTTTTTCTCTCTTCTGACATGACATACGTGTCAGGAGAGAGAAATTATGCCCTGAAGCCCCTCTCAATACCTCCGCCATCCCCTGGTCCCTGCTGCTCTGCCCTCGGCCCTCCACCTACTCTTCATGAATAAAAAATAAAGCGGACGCATGCGCAGTGCACCTGCAGAGATCTGCAGGCTGGCAACAGCAAGGAATTTTCCTATTCGTTCCAGACCTTTGATCACTGTGATAGGGTCTATCAAAGTGATCAAAAGCCCAATAAATAGTAAATCATCCCCTTAGTCAGATATAATTTTTTTTATTTTATAATTGTTATTTCTTTCATTCTTTTGTTGTTAGGGTTGGGCTTAGGGTTTCTTGAAAAGTAAAAAAAAAAAATGATGACGATATGACGACCAGCGCAAGTGCTCACTACTTGAGTTTGCATCGGGTGTTTGGGTATACACCGAGTATCGCGGGTGTTCAAGTGACATGCTCCAGTCACCGCCCTGCCTGTTTAATGGTTGTTAGACACCCAAAAAACATGCAGGGATTTCCCGTGTTTGGCAGGCAATCCCTGCATGGCTTTTTTTGGTGTCTAAGGCTGGTTTCAGACATGCGTACAGAAGGGCTGCGGATGGCAGCGTACTTCCGCCCATCTTCCTCCCTGAAACCATGCCTACATTCAGCCTACTTCTCCTTGCGTCCTGCGGCGCCCTGCGTACCTATCTTTATCATTGGGTACGCAGGGACATACGCTGTTTGCGGATGCCTCCGCACCCGATGCAAACTCGAGTAGCAAGCACTTGCGCTCAACACTATGGACAACATATTTAATATAATGACCTAATTTTATCAAATTCTGTGTAGTACCTTTGGGTTCAAAATCCTCACTATACCCCTGGATAAAATCCTTGCAAAAGTGAAAAAAATTGGAGCTAAAGCAACATTTTAGATGTTAAATGTAATTTTTTTTTCATTCCTCATTCCTAATTGCATTAATTCCTGTGTAGCATGTGAAGGGTTAAACATTTTCTGACAAAAGATTTGAAGTATTTGACAGGTGCGGTTTTTAAAACAGTATCACTTTTGGGGAGTTTAAAATATATAGACCCCTGAAGGTCCATTGAAATCTGAATAGGTCCCTACAGAAACAGGTTTTGTAAATTTGTTGAAAAAATGAGAAATTACTGCTAAACTTTTAACATCCTAACAAATAAAATGACGTTTGAAAAATGATGCAGATCTAATGTGGAAATATGGGAAATGTTATTTATTCAGTATTGTGTACAGCATGACTAACTATGGTAGTTTAACCACTTTCTGACAACGGGACTCCCTCTCTTTGATGTGGGCTCCAGCGGTGAGCCCATATCTTTCCAGGGACATGTCAGCTGTTTTGAACAGCTGACATGTGCCCAGAACAGCAGTGGGTGGAATCGCGATTCTCCTGTGGCTGTTAACTCCTTAAATGCCGCTGTCAAACTCTGACAGCAGCATTTAACATACGCTTAGGGCAATCGGGCCAGAAATCTGCCCATCGGTTACCCTCGTCAAGTGATCGCGGCTCACCGATGGGTTGTCATGACAACCAGAGGTCTCCTGCAGACCTGTTGTCCGTGCCAGATTGCTATGAGCACTGTTATGGCTGGCAATCAGGCAACACAGCGTGCAGTAATCAGCGCACATACAGAGATCTGGCAATAACCAAAAACAATAGGACGAGCTCTGAGACGTGGAATCTCTGTAGACTGCAGTACCTGATCTATCCTCACACAACTATAAGCAGCAGTGGATTGCGCCTATCACTACCTATGCAACTCGGCACTGCCTGAGGAGCTGACTAGCCTGAAGATAGAAATACAAGCCTGACTTACCTCAGAGAAATACCCCAAAGGAATAGGCAGCCCCCCACATATAATGACTGTTAGCAAGATGAAAAGACAAACGTAGGAATGAAATAGATTCAGCAAAGTGAGGCCCGATATTCTAGACAGAGCGAGGATAGCAAAGAGAACTATGCAGTCTACAAAAAACCCTAAAACGAAAACCACGCAAAGGGGCAAAAAGACCCACCGTGCCGAACTAACAGCACGGCGGTGCACCCCTTTGCTTCTCAGAGCTTCCAGCAAAAGTTAATAGCAAGCTGGACAGAAAAAACAGAAAACAAACTAGAAGCACTTATCTAGCAGAGCAGCAGGCCCAAGGAAAGATGCAGTAGCTCAGATCCAACACTGGAACATTGACAAGGAGCAAGGAAGACAGACTCAGGTGGAGCTAAATAGCAAGGCAGCCAACGAGCTCACCAAAACACCTGAGGGAGGAAGCCCAGAGACTGCAATACCACTTGTGACCACAGAAGTGAACTCAGCCACAGAATTCACAACAGAGCACCACTCGGTGGTCGGCACTCATAGCAAGTGAGTAATTCTACTACATAGAGGCGATCTGATCATCGCCTGTATGTAGCAGAGCCGATCGGGTTATGGCAGCTTCTAGTCTCCCATGGAGACTATTGAAGCATGTCAAAAGTTTAAAAAAAAAAAAAAGTTTTTAAAAATATAAGAAAAAAATATATAAAAGTTCAAATCACCCACCTTTCGCCCCATTCAAAATAAAACAATAAAAAAAATCAAAACACACTTATGTTTGGTATTGCCTCATTCAGAATCGCCCGATCTATCAATAAAAAAAGGATTAACCTGATCGCTAAACAGTGTAACAAGATAAAAGTCAAAATGCCAAAATTATGTTTTTTGGTCGTCACAACATTGCATTAAAATACCATAATGGGCTATTAAAAGATTGTACCTGCACCAAAATGGTATCATTAAAAACGACAACTCGGCGCGCAAAAAATAAGCCCTCATCCAACCCCAGATCGCGAAAAATGGAGACGCTATGGATATTGGATAATTGAGCAATTTTTTTTTTTTTTTGCAAAGTTTGGAATTTTTTTTCATCAGTTAGATAAAAAAGAACCTAGATATGTTTGGTGTCTATGAAGTCGTAATGACCTGGAGAATCATAATGGCAGGTCAGGTTTAGCCTTTAGTGAATATAGTAGAAAAGCAAAACCAAAAACAACTGTGGGATTGCACTTATTGTTGCAATTTCACCGCACTTTGAATTTTTTTTTTCTGATTTTCAGCACACGATATGTTAAAACCAATGGTGTCATTCAAAAATACAACTCGTCCCTGTCTCAACCAAAAAAGAAAAAAGTTATGGCTCTGGGAAGAAGGGAAGCAAAAATGAAAACGCAAAATGAAAATACCTCCGGGGGTTAAGGATGTAAAGATTGAAAGTTTGAGAACTGATTTTTTTTTTTCAACTCTTTTGCCAATATTGTAATATTTTCACAAATAAACCCGTCATATCGAACAAATTTTATAAATATCAAAGAAGTACAATATATCACAAAAACAATCTCAGAATTAGTGGGATCCTTTAAAGCGTTATTACCACCTAAAGTGACACTGTTATTTAAACAAAAATGTCACACAATTCGAATTTGGCACTTCACAACAGCTAAACAACAAATGGGAACCTCAGTACGAATTAACCCCTGAGCCCAAAGAAGAGAACCAAAAAATATCCAAATATATCATTTTATTGAAAAAGATTAAAAGAAAAAAGGTTTGATGCATACAATGCAAAAAATACCCAGGGGAGATCAGAATACCACCTACAGCAGTATAACATGGGTATATATACCAAAGAGCACAGCAAATAAATAAAAGCACAGTGCTAATTAAGGTCACCTCAAGCTATTATTGATAAGGCGTTGTCAAAAAATGCCAAATATAAGAGGTACAATTTAGCTATTCTATAGTGCCCTAACCGGGCATACACCATAAAACGTCCTCATATAAAGCATGTATCATAAATGACATTACCTCAAAAGCTGTGGAACTCTAATATGTTTAAGTAGTACGTCAGATGGTGCAGGATGATCTGATTCTCCCCTCTCGCCCCGACGCGCGTTTGGCCCTTAGCTTCTTCCGGTGGCGTGCCCAGGGGATGGAAAGTGGAGTCTTTTAAATAGGAGGCAGCCAATAGGTGTAAAGAGGAGGGGAGGGCTTAAATTATAGACCTGATCTAATTGGTAGTGCCGTATAATAGTGACCGAGAGACAGGAGGATGACGTCAGTGACCCGCAAGTGGAGCGCATAATAGCAGCGCCTACTATATTGAACCAGTGAATGAGACTTATCCATATTAGCGCACCACTGGCGAAATGAATGGTGCATGCGGTCATCGTCATCGTCCATAGTAAGGCATTTCCGGATGTGCGCTCCCTGGACCGCGCACAGTGACGTGCACCGACCCAGAATGGAGCGCCCTCGGAAGTGCATGGTGACACGACGGACCACGCATGCGCACTATCGCTAGGGTGCCTGGTATAGAGATATACTTTTACCGTGCAGAAGGTAAAATAGAAAAGAAAACTCCTTTCAAAAGTGAAAGAATAAACCACGAATGGTGCGATTGTGTGCCGGTGTAAAGAAATAGTGCACAGAAATAAATTAAATAAGTGATATTTTAATTATTGCAAAAAAGGGGCTTGATTAAAATAACTATATTATTAATAGAACATACATATCCCCATTATTCTATAAATACAAGTGCAATAAAAAACATATCCATATAGTGGCTATATTATTAAGAGGATATACAAATCGTCATTGCTCAGTGGACACAGTGCAAGCAAAATGTCTATGATAGATAAAAAGGCAGAAAGCCTGTGTGTGCATACTAATATAAACAACACCTAAATAATGCGCAATATATATTTATAATATGCATTTCACATAATAGGGAATAAATATAATAAATATATTACAAAATTACCAAAAGTGACAATCATATCAATTATACGTGACTAATACAAAAATAAACAGATATTTGAATAAAAAATAATACAATGCGGAGCTCTCTCCATCATAACCCTAGAAGAATAGAAGCACATCCCCATAACTCCTCTATGCATATCACTTCCAACATACATATGGTAAATAGAAATATATCCACATAGCTCTTCTATGCATATCATTTTGAAACTACAAATGGTCCTTGTATTTAATAAAACCGGTCCCATTGAGATCTTGAAAGAGTCATATGCAAGAAGGAGCCTCTTCAGAGAACACCGATGGAGCCACCAAATCCTAGGACCACGAAATGAAACCAGATAAATGGTCTTAAAAAGCAAAACAAAAGGACACCAATTAATACACATAATATATATCAAATGTAAATAATATTAAAACCTATAAAAAATCCAGTCCCTAAAAAACCCCATCCCTAAAAAAATACCTCAGGTTGATTTCATATAGATCAGAATATATAGCATTATTATAGGAATGCCGCAAAACCTAGACTCTCATTAAGACCCAGCCGATAGTACCCAGCTGATAAATCCATTTACTTTCTACTTGGGCCAATATTTTGGACAAATCTCCCCCTCGGGGTCCCAGTACTACTTGATCAATGGCTTTTATCATTAATCCCCTTCCATTGCATTCATGATATTGTTTAAAATGCCTGTGGAGACTTTTTAAGGAGGAATCATCCTCACTCGTTTTGGCCTTTTCAATATCCCTAATGTGTTCACGAGTTCTTACCTTTAATTCTCGTGTGGTTAAGCCAATGTACACCTTTCCACAAGGGCAGGTGGCATGGTAAAACACTCCAGCAGAAGCACATGTGAGATGTTTACGGATGTTATAGCAGCGAGATCCATTCCAATTCACGAAAGTTGTAGTTTTTGTATGATTATAGCACCCTATGCATAAGCCACAGGGAAAGAACCCTGGCGATCCAATTTGATTGGCCTGGGTAGTGATGGTCCCGATAGATTCATAGTGACTTTGGACCAATATGTCTTTTAAATTAGCGGATCTTCTAGCTACAAATAATGGCTGTGTTGGCAAAATCCAACGTAAAACAGGGACCACTAATAGGACCTCCCAATGTTTGCGGCTAATATCCTTTAGACCACTCAATTCTTTATTAAATGTAGAGATAAAGCGAACTTGATTCGTATTATCCGATTTTTTTCATCACAGGGGTTCGATATAAGAGTTGATCTCTCTTCATTTTTTCAGCCCTGAAAATCGATCCCGATAGTGTCAGGTAATGATGGACCTTGCAAACTTATTGCTGACATTGTTGATTATTTTCTAAAACCTTTGGTTACAAATCTGCCCTCCTACATTTAGGATACCACGTCGGCCCTACAACGACTTGATCAGCTGTACTTGGAGGACAGCATGATCATTGTCATGGCCGACGTGGAATCTCTTTACACCTCAATCCGTCATCAAGATGGTTTAAGAGCAGCGAAACGTTTTCTTACTTCGAGTCAAATGGATGGCCCCCTTGTGGAATTGATCTTGATTCTTCTGGAATTTTTGTTAACCCATAATGCCTTCACTTTTAACACCCACACATACCTGCAATTGCAGGGCACTGCGATGGGGGCCTCTTGTGCCCCATCGTATGCTAATCTGTTTTTGGGGGCTTGGGAGATGGATATCTTCCAGAATGACTTCATCCAGGGAATTAACAATGTCCACAACTGGATGAGGTACATTGATGATGTCCTTTTGCTATGGGATGAATCACTTGTGGAACTAAATGAATTGATGAAACAACTTAATGACAATAATTTGAACATAAGACTTACGTTCAAATACGGAAGAGAAATGGATTTCCTGGATATCAAGATGAATGTGGGTTCAAATGGTCAGGTGGAAACTGATATATTTAGAAAACCGACATCTACAAATTCTTTTTTATCTGCAGATTCATCTCATCCACCATCAACAATCCGGGGAATCCCCATTGGCCAGTTTTTATGAGCTAAACGAATCTGCTCAAATGAGCACAACTACAATGCACAGGCTATTGATCTTACACGTAGATTTATCGACAGAGGCTACAGTAAACGAACCATCAAGCGAGGCTATTTCAGGGCCGAAAAAATGAAGAGAGATCAACTCATATCGAACCCCTGTGATGAAAAAATCGGATAATACGAATCAAGTTCGCTTTATCTCTACATTTAATAAAGAATTGAGTGGTCTAAAGGATATTAGCCGCAAACATTGGGAGGTCCTATTAGTGGTCCCTGTTTTACGTCGAATTTTGCCAACACAGCCATTATTTGTAGCTAGAAGATCCGCTAATTTAAAAGACATATTGGTCCAAAGTCACTATGAATCTATCAGGACCATCACTACCCAGGCCAATCAAATTGGATCGCCAGGCTTCTTTCCCTGTGGCTTATGCAAAGGGTGCTATAATCATACAAAAACTACAACTTTCGTGAATTGGAATGGATCTCGCTGCTATAACATCCATAAACATCTCACATGTGCTTCTGCTGGAGTGATTTACCATGCCACCTGCCCTTGTGGAAAGGTGTACATTGGCTTAACCACACGAGAATTAAAGGTAAGAACTCGCGAACACATTAGGGATATTGAAAAGGCCAAAACGAGTGAAGATTATTCCTCCTTAAAAAGTCTCCCCAGGCATTTTAAACAATATCATGAATGCAATGGAAGGGGATTAATGATAAAAGCCATTGATCAAGTAGTACTGGGACCCCGAGGGGGAGATTTGTCCAAAATATTGGCCCAAGTAGAAAGTAAATGGATTTATCAGCTGGGTACTATCGGCTGGGTCTTAATGAGAGTCTAGGTTTTGCGGCATTCCTATAATAATGCTATATATTCTGATCTATATGAAATCAACCTGAGGTATTTTTTTAGGGATGGGGTTTTTTAGGGACTGGATTTTTTATAGGTTTTAATATTATTTACATTTGATATATATTATGTGTATTAATTGGTGTCCTTTTGTTTTGCTTTTTAAGACCATTTATCTGGTTTCATTTCGTGGTCCTAGGATTTGGTGGCTCCATCGGTGTTCTCTGAAGAGGCTCCTTCTTGCATATGACTCTTTCAAGATCTCAATGGGACTGGTTTTATTAAATACAAGGACCATTTGTAGTTTCAAAATGACATGCATAGAAGAGCTATGTGGATATATTTCTATTTACGATATGTATGTTGGACGTGATATGCATAGAGGAGTTATGGGGATGTGCTTCTATTCTTCTAGGGTTATGATGGGAGAGAGTTCCGCATTGTATTATTATTTTTTATTCAAATATCTGTTTATTTTTGTATTAGTCACGTATAATTGATATGATTGTCACTTTTGGTAATTTTGTAATATATTTATTATATTTATTCTCTATTATGTGAAATGCATATTATAAATATATATTGCGCATTATTTAGGTGTTGTTTATATTAGTATGCACACACAGGCTTTCTGCCTTTTTATGTATCATAGACATTTTGCTTGCACTGTGTCTACTGAGCAATGACGATTTGTATATCCTCTTAATAATATAGCCACTATATGGATATGTTTTTATTGCACTTGTATTTATAGAATAATGGGGATATGTATGTTCTATTAATAATATAGTTATTTTAATCAAGCCCCCTTTTTTGCAATAATTAAAATATCACTTATTTAATTTATTTCTGTGCATTATTTCTTTACACCGGCACACAATCGCACCATTCGTGAGTTATTCTTTCCCTTATGAAGGGAGTTTTCTTTTCTATTTTCCCTTCTGCACGGTACAAGTATATCTCTATACCAGGCACCCTAGCAATAGTGCGCATGCGTGGTCCGTCGTGTCACCATGCACTTCCGAGGGCGCTCCATTCTGGGTCCGTGCACGTCACTGTGCGCGGTCCAGGGAGCGCACATCCGGAAATGCCTTACTATGGATGATGACGATGACCGCATGCACCATTCATTTTGCCAGTGGTGCACTAATATGGATAAATCTCATTCACTGGTTCAATATAGTAGGCGGTGCTATTATGCGCTCCACTTGCGGGTCACTGACGTAATCCTCCTGTCTCTCGGTCACTATTATACGGCACTACCAATAAGATCAGGTCTATAATTTAGGCCCTCCCCTCCTCTTTACACCTATTGGCTGCCTCCTATTTAAAAGACTCCACTTTCCATCCCCTGGGCACGCCCCCGGAAGAAGCTAAGGGCGAAACGCGCGTCGGGGCGAGAGGGGAGAATCAGATCATCCTGCACCATCTGACGTACTACTTAAACATATTAAAGTTCCACAGCTTTTGAGGTAATGTCATTTATGATACATGCTTTATATGAGGACGTTTTATGGTGTATGCCCGGTTAGGGCACTATAGAATAGCTAAATTGTACCTCTTATATTTGGCATATTTTGACAACACCTTAGCAATAATAGCTTGAGGTGACCTTAATTAGCACTGTGCTTTTATTTATTTGCTGTGCTCTTTGGTATGTATACCCATGTTATACTGCTGTAGGTGGTATTCTGATCTCCCCTGGGTATTGTTTGCATTGTATGTATCAAACCTTTTTTTTTTTAATCTTTTTCAATAAAATGATATATTTGGATATTTTTTGGTTCTCTTCTTTGGGCTCAGGGGTTAATTCGTACTGAGGTTCCCATTTGTTGTCTAAAGTGACACTGGTCAGATTTCAAAAATTTGGTCTGGTCTTTTAAAGTTTTTTCCCGCAAGCAAAAGTTCATTTTAATCAATAGATATTGGAATAATAATAATTTCCACAATTGGATGTGTTTAAATAAAATGTTCCTGTGCTGAGATAATCTTATAAATGTGCCCCTGCTGTGTACTGTGTAATGGCTGTGTGTGACCGTACAGGGACATGGTCTGATCATACATCTCCTGGGCAGGGGAGGGGAGAAAGAGTATACAGACAGGACAGCAGGAGATCATAGCTGATTCTTTCTTTGAAGTAAAACATTTCCTTGCCTGTTTTTAACCAATGTTTTATTTAAAATATAGAATAATTTGTGATCCCATGCTGTAATGTCTGTATACTTTTTTTTCTCCCCTCCCCTGCCCAGGAGATGTGGCATGATCAGACCATGTTCCTGTACGGTCAGACACGGCCATTACTGTTGTGAATTCTGTTGTCGAACTCCCTCCTGTGGTCGTGAATGGTACTTCGGCGAGCTCTGTCTGTGGGCTCCCTCTGGTGGCTATGAGTGAAGCTGCTGCTTCTGAGGTTCCTTACACAGGTGACGTGGTTTATCCTTTGGTTGGCTTCTCTACTTAACTCCACTCAGATCGTTACTCCATGCCAGCTGTCAATGTTTTAGCATTGGTTCAGTTCGCTCCTGGATCTGCCTGGTGACCTGTCTTCTCCTGCAGAAGCTAAGTTCCTTATTGTTATTTTTGCTCATTGTTTCTTTGTCCAGCTGGTTATCCTGATTTTGTCTTGCTAGCTGGAAGCTCTGGGATGCAGAGTGGTCCCCCCCCCCCCCCCCGCACCGTGAGTCGGTGCGGAGGTCTTTTTTGCACACTCTGCGTGGTCTTTTGTAGGTTTTTGTGCTGACCGCAAAGATTCCTTTCCTATCCTCTGTCTATTTAGTAAGTCTGGCCTCTCTTTGCTGAAACCTATTTCATTTCTGCGTTTGTGACTTTCATCTTTTCTCACAGTCATTATATGTGGGGGGCTGCCTATTCCTTTGGGGAATTTCTCTGAGGCAAGGTAGGCTTTATTTTCTATCTCTAGGGCTAGCTAGCTCTGAGGCTGTGACGAGGCGCCTAGGGAGCATCAGGAGCGCTCCACGGCTATTTTTAGTGTGTGTGATAGGATTAGGGCTGCGGTCAGCAGAGCTCCCACATCCCAGAGCTCGTCCTGTATGAGTTTAACTATCAGGTCGGGTGCTCCTAATCACCAGGTCATAACAGTACAGCTGGCCCAAAGTATTAATGCATCTCAATAGAGGGATAAGAGGACTTCTGAGACCATTTTTTTTCTTTGCACTGTGTTTTGTCCTTCTTTTCCCCTAGACCTTTGGGTGGTTCAGGACACAGGTGTAGAGATGGACATTCAGGGTCTATCCTCTTGTGTGGATCATCTCACTGCAAGGGTACAAAACATTCAAGATTTTGTGGTTCAGAATCCTATGTTAAAGCCTAGAATTCCTATTCCTGATTTATTTTCTGGGGATAGATTTAGATTCTTGAATTTCAAAAATAATTGTAAACTGTTTCTAGCTTTGAAACCCCGCTCCTCTGGTGACCCCGTTCAACAAGTAAAAATCATAATTTCTTTGTTGCGTGGTGACCCTCAAGACTGGACATTTTCCCTTGCGCCAGGAGATCCTGCATTGCGAGATGTAGATGCGTTTTTTCTGGCGCTTGGATTGCTTTATGATGAACCAAATTCAGTGGATCAGGCAGAGAAAATCTTGCTGACTTTGTGTCAGGGTCAAGATGAAGCGGAGGTGTACTGTCAGAAGTTTAGAAAGTGGTCTGTGCTTACTCAGTGGAATGAATGTGCCCTGGCGGCAATTTTCAGAAAGGGTCTTTCTGAAGCCCTTAAGGATGTCATGGTGGGATTTCCTATGCCTGCTGGTCTGAATGAGTCTATGTCCTTGGCCATTCAGATCGATCGGCGCATGCGTGAGCGCAAAGCTGTGCACCATCTGGCGGTATTATCTGAGCATAGGCCTGAGCCTAAGCAATGTGATAGGACTTTGACTAGAGCTGAACGGCAAGAACACAGACGTCGGAATGGGCTGTGTTTTTACTGTGGTGAATCCACTCATGCTATCTCCGATTGTCCTAAGCGCACTAAGCGGTTCGCTAGGTCTGCCACCATTGGTACGGTACAGTCTAAATTTCTTTTGTCCGTTACTCTGATTTGCTCTCTGTCGTCCTATTCTGTAATGGCATTTGTGGATTCAGGCGCTGCCCTGAATTTGATGGACTTGGAGTTTGCCAGGCGCTGTGGTTTTTTCTTGGAGCCCTTGCAGTATCCTATTCCATTGAGAGGAATTGATGCTACGCCTTTGGCCAAGAATAAGCCTCAGTACTGGACTCAATTGACCATGTGCATGGCTCCTGCACATCAGGAGGATATTCGCTTTTTGGTGTTGCATAATCTGCATGATGTGGTCGTTTTGGGGTTGCCATGGCTACAGGTCCATAATCCAGTGTTGGATTGGAAATCTATGTCTGTGTCCAGCTGGGGTTGTCAGGGGTGTACATGGTGATGTTCCATTGCTGTCAATTTCGCCTTCCACTCCTTCTGAAGTCCCTGAGTTTTTATCAGATTACCGGGATGTATTTGAAGAGCCCAAATCTGGTGCCCTACCTCCTCATAGGGATTGCGACTGTGCTATTAATTTGATTCCTGGTAGTAAGTTTCCTAAGGGCCGTCTGTTTAATTTATCTGTGCCAGAGCACGCCGCTATGCGGAGTTATATAAAGGAATCCTTGGAGAAGGGTCATATTCGTCCGTCGTCGTCACCATTGGGAGCAGGCTTCTTTTTTGTGGCCAAGAAGGATGGTTCTTTGAGACCTTGTATTGATTACCGCCTTCTTAATAAGATCACAGTCAAATTTCAGTATCCTTTGCCGCTGCTGTCTGATTTATTTGCTCGGATTAAGGGGGCTAGTTGGTTCACCAAGATAGATCTTCGAGGGGTGTATAATCTTGTGCGAATTAAACAGGGTGATGAATGGAAAACAGCATTTAATACGCCCGAGGGCCATTTTGAGTACCTGGTTATGCCATTCGGGCTTTCTAATGCTCCATCTGTGTTTCAGTCCTTTATGCATGACATCTTCCAAGAGTACCTGGATAGATTTATGATTGTATATTTGGATGACATTTTGGTCTTTTCGGATGATTGGGAGTCTCATATGAAGCAGGTCAGAATGGTGTTCCAGGTCTTTCGTGCGAATTCCTTGTTTGTGAAGGGGTCAAAGTGTCTCTTTTGAGTTCAGAAGGTTTCATTTTTGGGTTTAATTTTTTCCCCTTCTACTATCGAGATGGACCCTGTTAAAGTTCAGGCCATTTACGATTGGACT
The DNA here is from genome assembly GCF_032444005.1 of Ranitomeya imitator. NCBI lineage: Eukaryota > Metazoa > Chordata > Amphibia > Anura > Dendrobatidae > Ranitomeya > Ranitomeya imitator. Next base: position 432,490,754 of record NC_091287.1, on the reverse strand, counting down.
CAGCCGACATCTGTGAAGAGCTTGCAGAAGTTCCTGGGCTTTGCTAATTTTTATCGTCGCTTCATCGCTAACTTTTCCAGTATTGCTAAACCGTTGACTGATTTGACCAAGAAAGGTGCTGATGTGGTCAATTGGTCCTCTGCGGCTGTAGCGGCTTTTCAGGAGTTGAAGCGTCGTTTTGCTTCTGCCCCTGTGTTGTGCCAGCCAGATGTTTCGCTCCCTTTTCAGGTGGAGGTTGATGCTTCTGAAATTGGAGCAGGGGCTGTTTTGTCGCAAAGAAGTTCTGATGGCTCGGTGATGAAACCCTGTGCCTTCTTTTCTAGAAAATTCTCGCCTGCTGAGCGCAATTATGATGTGGGCAATCGGGAGTTGTTGGCCATGAAGTGGGCATTCGAGGAGTGGCGACATTGGCTTGAAGGAGCTAAACATCGCGTGGTGGTCTTGACGGATCACAAGAATTTGATTTATCTCGAGTCTGCCAAACGGTTGAATCCTAGACAGGCTCGATGGTCGCTCTTTTTCTCCCGTTTTGATTTTGTGGTTTCATACCTTCCGGGATCTAAGAATGTGAAGGCTGATGCCCTGTCAAGGAGTTTTGTGCTTGACTCTCCGGGTGTTCCGGAGCCGGCGGGTATTCTTAAAGAAGGGGTAATTTTGTCTGCCATTTCCCCTGATTTGCGGCGTGTGCTGCAAAAGTTTCAGGCTGATAGACCTGACCGTTGTCCTACGGAGAAACTGTTTGTCCCTGATAGATGGACTGGTAGAGTTATCTCGGAGATTCATTGTTCTATATTGGCTGGTCATCCTGGAATCTTTGGTACCAGAGATTTGGTGGCTAGATCTTTTTGGTGGCCTTTTTTTGTCACGGGATGTGCGTTCTTTTGTGCAGTCCTGTGGGATTTGTGCTCGGGCTAAGCCCTGCTGTTCTCGTGCCAGTGGGTTGCTTTTGCCCTTGCCGATTCCGAAGAGGCCCTGGACGCATATTTCCATGGATTTTATTTCTGATCTCCCTGTTTCTCAAAAGATGTTGGTCATTTGGGTGGTTTGTGATCGCTTCTCTAAGATGGTCCATTTGGTACCCTTATCTAAACTGCCTTCTTCCTCTGATTTGGTGCCATTGTTTTTCCAGCATGTGGTTCGTTTGCATTGCGTTCCGGAGAACATCGTGTCGGACAGAGGTTCCCAGTTTGTTTCGAGGTTTTGGCGGTCCTTTTGCGCTAAGATGGGCATTGATTTGTCTTTTTCTTCGGCTTTCCATCCTCAGACTAATGGCCAAACCGAACGAACTAATCAGACTTTGGAGACATATCTGAGATGCTTTGTTTCTGCTGATCAGGATGATTGGGTGTCCTTCTTGCCTTTGGCTGAGTTCGCCCTTAATAATCGGGCCAGCTCGGCTACTTTAGTTTCTCCTTTTTTCTGCAATTCTGGTTTCCATCCTCGTTTCTCTTCAGGGCAGGTTGAGCCTTCGGACTGTCCTGGTGTGGATGCGGTGGTGGACAGGTTGCAGCAGATTTTTACTCATGTGGTGGACAATTTGACATTGTCCCAGGAGAAGGCTCAACGTTTCGCTAACCGCCGGCGTTGTGTTGGTCCCCGACTTCGTGTTGGGGATTTGGTTTGGTTGTCATCTCGTCACGTTCCTATGAAGGTTTCCTCTCCTAAGTTTAAGCCTCGTTTCATTGGACCATATAAGATTTCTGAGGTTCTTAATCCTGTGTCATTTCGTTTGGACCTTCCAGCTTCTTTTGCCATCCATAATGTGTTCCATAGGTCGTTGTTGCGGAGATACGTGGCGCCTATGGTTCCCTCCGTTGATCCTCCTGCCCCGGTGTTGGTCGAGGGGGAGTTGGAGTATGTGGTGGAGAAGATTTTGGATTCTCGTGTTTCGAGACAGAAACTCCAGTACCTGGTCAAGTGGAAGGGTTATGGTCAAGAAGATAATTCCTGGGTTTTTGCCTCTGATGTTCACGCTGCCGATCTTGTTCGTGCCTTTCATTTGGCTCATCCTGATCGGCCTGGGGGCTCTGGTGAGGGTTCGGTGACCCCTCCTCAAGGGGGGGTACTATTGTGAATTCTGTTGTCGAACTCCCTCCTGTGGTCGTGAATGGTACTTCGGCAAGTTCTGTCTATGGGCTCCCTCTGGTGGCTATGAGTGAAGCTGCTGCTTCTGAAGTTCCTTACACAGGTGACGTGGTTTATCCTTTGGTTGGCTTCTCTATTTAACTCCACTCAGATCGTTACTCCATGCCAGCTGTCAATGTTTTAGCATTGGTTCAGTTCGCTCCTGGATCTGCCTGGTGACCTGTCTTCTCCTGCAGAAGCTAAGTTCCTTATTGTTATTTTTGCTCATTGTTTCTTTGTCCAGCTGGTTATCCTGATTTTGTCTTGCTAGCTGGAAGCTCTGGGATGCAGAGTGCCCCCCCCCCCCCCCGCACCGTGAGTCGGTGCGGAGGTCTTTTTTGCACACTCTGCGTGGTCTTTTGTAGGTTTTTGTGCTGACCGCAAAGATTCCTTTCCTATCCTCTGTCTATTTAGTAAGTCTGGCCTCTCTTTGCTGAAACCTATTTCATTTCTGCGTTTGTGACTTTCATCTTTTCTCACAGTCATTATATGTGGGGGGCTGCCTATTCCTTTGGGGAATTTCTCTGAGGCAAGGTAGGCTTTATTTTCTATCTCTAGGGCTAGCTAGCTCTGAGGCTGTGACGAGGCGCCTAGGGAGCGTCAGGAGCGCTCCACGGCTATTTTTAGTGTGTGTGATAGGATTAGGGCTGCGGTCAGCAGAGCTCCCACATCCCAGAGCTCGTCCTGTATGAGTTTAACTATCAGGTCGGGTGCTCCTAATCACCAGGTCATAACACATTACACAATACACAGCAGGGGCACATATATAAGATTATCTCCGTACAGTAACATTTTATTTAAACACATCTAATTGAAGAAATTATTATTATTCCAAGTTCTATTGATTAAAAAAAATTTGCTAGTGGCAAAACCCCTTTAAGGGCAAAATTAGCTCCGTCACTAAGGGGTTAATGCCATGTTTTCCCTGTGTCATGCTTCTGGATTAAAACCCTTGATTCTGTGGTCGGCGCCTCTTTCTGCTGAGCCACAACAGATACGCCTTTTCTTTGGCCGTTTTAGTTCTGGTAGCTTTGTATCTGATGATTGCATTAGCTTTGTGTGTGATTCCTTTTGTCCTTAGGGAACTGCTACTCTAGCGATACTGGGAACTGATATGGACATTCAGGGTAAGCCGCCGTCGAGTGGGGGCACCATTACATTATCTTAGGGTGCCAACCTCTGGCAGCACCAGACCATGGTCAGAGAAAGGTTTTTTTCTAGTCTGAACAGGGACCTGTCAGGTTCAAGTATTTGTCGGTTTGTACGTTACACATGTGAATGTGCTTTGGAAGTCATAACAGCCAGCAAGTCATAGCATCAATGCTTTTATTTATTTACTGCATATCAATGTGTACACATTTATATCTTAATGTTTAATATATAATAAAGCATTTTTTGGGGGTCATAATGTTCTCCTGTGTTTGGGCTCTTTACATTATCTATGTAGTGCTTTGAAGTTTCATGTATTTCTAGAGTTCTTTTGCCATGATTGCCTGTGTGGTGTATCGGTATCGGAAATTTTTTAGTTTTTTCTTTAACCCCTTAGCGACCGCTGATACGCCTTTTAACGGCGGCCGCTAAGGGTACTTAATCCACAGCACCGTTAATTAACGGCGCTGTGGAAAAAGTAAATGGCGCCCCCCAGAGTCGGATTTTCTCCAGGGTCTCGGCTGCCGGGGGTAGCCGAGACCCCAGAGAACATGATTTGGGTTTTTTTTTACTGACCCCGCATTTGCGATCGCCGGTAATTAACCGTTTACCGGTGATCGCAAAAAAAAAAAACGCGATTTATTTTTAATTTCTCTGTCTTCCGATGTGATCGCACATCAGAGGACAGAGAAATAGGGTCCCAGGTAGCCCCCCCAATACTTACCTATCTCCCCCGATGCTCCTCGTGGCACCGGGAGAATCTTTGGGGTCTTGGCTGCCGGGGGTAGCCGAGACCCCAAAGAACATGATCGAGGTCGGTTTTACCGACCCCTGTTTTGCGATCGCCGGTAATTAACTGTTTACCGGTGACCGCAAAAAAAAAAAAAAGCAAAGTGTAATTCTCTGTCCTCTGATGTGATCGCACATCAGAGGACAGAGAAATAGGGGGATTCGGGGACCCTATCATACTCACCGGTGTCCCTGGGTCCTCCTGCTGCTCCTCCTGGCTGCCGGGGAAAAGAAAATGGCGGGCGCATGCGCAGTGCACCCTCCATCTATCGCCATCTGCCGGCCGGCAGGAGAAGAGCAGTTGGGGCTAAGATTAGGGTTAAGGCTAGGGTTAGGGTTAGGGCTAGGGTTAGGGCTAGGGTTAGGGCTAGGTTTAGGGTTAGGGTTAGGGCTAGGGTTAGGGTTCGGGCTAAATTTAGGGTTAGGGTTGGGGCTAAATTCAGGGTTAGGGTTGGGGCTAAATTTAGGGTTAGGGTTGGGGCTAAATTTAGGGTTAGGTTTCTTTCACACTTATGTCGGTACGGGGCCGTTGCAATGCGTCAGCCCGACATACCGACGCACGTTGTGAAAATTGTGCACAACGTGGGCAGCGGATGTAGTTTTTCAATGCATCCGCTGCCCAATCTATGTCCTGGGGAGAAGGGGGCGGAGTTACGGCCACACATGCGCTGTCAGAAATGGCGGACGCGACATACCAAAAAACGTTACATTGAACGTTTTTTGTGCCGATGGTCCGCCAAAACACAACTGATCCAGTGCACGACGGACGCGACGTGTGGCCATCCGTCACAATCCGTCGGCAATACAAGTCTATGGGCAAGAAACGCATCCTGCGGGCACATTTGCAGGATCCATTTTTTGTCCAAAACGATGGATTGCGACGGATGCCAAACGATGCAAGTGTGAAAGTAGCCTTAGGGCTAGAGTTAGGGTTGGGGCTAAAGTTAGGGCTAGGGTTGGGGCTAAAGTTAGGGTTAGAGTTGGGATTAGGGTTGGTATTAGGGTTAGGGTTGGCATTAGGGTTACGCTTGGCAATAGGGTTAGGTTTGGGATTAGGGTTAAGGTTAGGGTTGTGATTAGGGGTGTATTGGGATTAGGGTTAGGTTTGAGGTTAGGGTTGAGATTAGGATTAGGGGTGTGTTGGATTTAGGGTTTTGATTAGGGTTATGGTTAGGGTTGACATTAGGGTTATTTTGGGGTTAGGGTTGTGATTATCGTTAGGGTTAGTGATTAGGATTATGGATCGGGTTGGGATTAGGGTTAGGGGTGTGTTGGGGTTAGGGTTGGAGCTAGAATTGGGGGGTTTCCACTGTTTAGGTACATCAGGGGGTCTCCAAACACGACAGCCAATTTTGCGCTCAAAAAGTCAAATGGTGCTCCCTCCCTTCTGAGCTCTGCCGTGCGCCCAAACAGTGGGTTACCCCCACATATGGGCATCAGCGTACTCGGGATAAATTGGACAACAACTTTAGTGGTTCAATTTCTCCTGTTACCCTTGTGAAAATAAAATCTTGGGCTACAAAATCTTTTTTGTGGAAAAAAAAATATTTTTTTATTTTCATGACACTGCATTCTAAACTTCTGTGAAGCACTTGGGCATTCAAAGTTCTCACCACACATCTAGATAAGTTCCTTGGGGGGTCTAGTTTCCAAAATGGGGTCACTTGTGGGGGGTTACTACTGTTTAGGTACATCAGGGGCTCTGCAATCGCAACATAACGCCCACAGACCATTCTATCAAAGTCTGCATTCCAAAACGGCACTTTTTCTCTTCCGAGCTCTGCCGTGCGTCCAAACAGTGGTTTACCCCCACATATGGCACATCAGTGTACTCGGGATAAATTGGACAACAACTATTGCGGTCCAATTTCTCCTGTTACCCTTGTGAAAATAAAAACTTGGGGGCTACAATATCTTTTTTGTGGAAAAAAAAATATTTTTTATTTTCACGACTCTGCATTCTAAACTTCTGTGAAGCACTTGGGCATTCAAAGTTCTCACCACACATCTAGATAAGTTCCTTGGGGGGTCTAGTTTCCAAAATGGGGTCACTTGTGGAGTGTTTCTACTGTTTAGGCACATCAGGGGCTCTCCAAATGCGACATGGCGTCCGATCTCAATTCCAGACAATTCTATATTGAAAAAGTAAAACGGCGCTCTTTCACTTCCAAGCTCTGCGGTGCGCCCAGTGGTTTACCCCCACATATGGGGTATTGGCGTATTCAGGAGAAATTGCACAACAACTTTTGTGGTCTAATTTCTCCTGTTACCCTTGTGAAAATAAGAATTTGGGGGCGAAAAGATCATTTTTCTCTAAACAAATGCGATTTTTTATTTTCACGGCTCTACGTTATAAACTTCTGTGAAGCTCTTGGGAGTTCAAAGTGCTCACCACACATCTAGATAAGTTCCTTAAGGGGTCTAGTTTACAAAATGGTGTCACTTGTGGGGGGTTTCCACTGTTTAGGCACACCAGGGGCTCTCTAAATGTGACATGGCGCCCGATCTCAACTCCAGCCAATTCTGCAATGAAAAAGTCAAACGGCGCTCCTTCACTTCCAAGTTCTGCGGTGCGCCCAAACAGTGGTTTACCCCCACATATGGGGTATTGACGTATTCAGGAGAAATTGCATAACAAAATTTATGGTTACATTTCTGTTTTTACACTTGTGAAAATAAAAAAAATGATTCTGAATTAAAATGTTTGCAAAAAAAAGTTAAATGTTCATTTTTTCCTTCCACATTGTTTCAGTTCCTGTGAAGCACGTAAAGGGTTAATAAACTTCTTGAATGTGGTTTTGAGCACCTTGAGGGCTGTAGTTTTTAGAATGTTGTCACACTTCATTATTTTCTATCATATAGACCCCTCAAAATGACTTCAAATGTGATGTGGTCCCTAAAAAAAAAAGGTGTTGTAAAAATGAGAAATTGCTGGTGAACTTTTAACCCTTATAACTCCCTAACAAAAAAAAATTTTGTTTCCATAATTGTGCTGATGTAAAGTAGACATGTGGGAAATATTATTTATTAACTATTTTTCGTGACATATCTCTCTGATTTAATGGCATAAAAATACAAAGTTTGAAAATTGCAAAATTTTAAAAATTCTCGCCATATTTCCGTTTTTTTCATAAATAATCGCAAGTAATATCGAAGAAATGTTACCACTAACATGAAGTACAATATATCACGAAAAAACAATCTCAGAATCAGCGGGATCCGTTGAAGCGTTCCAGAGTTATAACCTCATAAAGTGACAGTGGTCAGAATTGCAAAAATTGGCTCGGTCATTAAGTACCAAATTGGCTCTGTCACTAAGGGGTTAAAGATACAGACACCCACACTGAAATCTGCGGCTTATGTGGCTGCCGCTGCTCAGACCGGAGCTACCTCCGTTCATAGGCCTGAAGCCGCGGCCTTTCCTAAGCCGTCGGAGCCGAGGTACGGAGGAGAAGCCTTAACCCCGCCCACGACTCCGCCTACAATGCATACCAAAACAGCGGCCGAAGACAGAAAACATAGCAGCGCTGCAGCGAAAACGCTGGGGAGAGATACAACAGGGGCAACTCCCGCCCGGAGACACTCAGGACCAAGTACCCAGCTTTCCCGGGCAGGCACAGCATCGGGGACCTTACCGGGAGCCGCGACACTGCATGCACCGGCGGGGACGAGAGGTAAGCGTGACGCCGCGGCCCCGCCCATAACCCCGCCTACCTCGCGCGGCGACCCAGCTCCAGAGGCACGGAGCTCCAAGACGGCAAAGGTCCCTCCACCTGCGATCGCTGCCCTGAAGTCCCCGAAACCCCTGGCCGCAACCACTCAGTCTGGAACAGCCGCCGGGAAGGGACACAGAGCCGCGGCTCCATCTGTACAGGCGGGACCGAAACTCAGAGGGATCGCCGAGGCTCCGCCCATCACTCCGCCCACGGCCTGCCGCGAAATCACACCGGGAACCAAGGACAGGGTCTCGGCTGCAAGAAGCACATCAGCCCGGTCCGCAGCACTCGGCGGCACAGATTCCTTAATCACACATTTGCCGGTGGGGACTGAGAAAGGGTGCAGAGGGGCACAGGGGAGATCACTCGAACGGGGAAGAGAGAGACAGGATGAGACCCCACCCCCAACTCCGCCCACTGACCGCAGCTGTCCAGCTTCTAACAGCACTAAAAATCAAGCAGCACTAAGATACGATGCCCCTTCATTCACTCCGCAGACCAGACCCCACTTAGACCAAGAGAGGAAAGACCCCACACTAAACACACCATGTCCATTAATTGGCTCAGCGGAGACAACGACAACTAAAGGGCCTCCTTCTAGAAGGGTCTTTGATCATATACTGGAACAACTCCGTGAAGTGATAAGGGATAGTTTGGAGGAACACCGTATTGACATCAAACAACTTTTCTCTTTCAAATCACCCAACACAGAATCAGATGGAATGGAGACAGCGTCTGAATCATACATAAGAGACGCACTGTCATCTATAGCAGAGAGCATTGGCTCCTCCTCATCGGCTCCTTCCTCTGGGTCCTCCCAAAGTGATTGCTCATCGCTCATATACAACACATATCCACCCTCCGAATGTTCATCCGACACCAGCGAAGAGGATCTTCCATCCAGGAGCCTAGATCTTACACACTCGGCCAGCTTGAGGACCCCTTCTATACTGGAAACCAAAATGGCTACTCTTCAAAAAGACTTAGACACCCTAAAAAGTAATATAGCGAATCTCGAGGACCACAGAAGGAGAAATAACGTAAAAATAAGAGGAGTTCCTGAATCTATTAAACCGCCACATTTGAAGAACTATATTCTTAAAATGATCCACAAATTCATTCCTGAGGCCAGTGAACCGAACATTATTGAAAAAGCTTTTCGAATCAAAAGACCAGCGTTTCTCCCACAGGGCGTACCAAGGGACATAATCGTCTCCTTCTTCCCAGCTTGGATCAGGAGTAAACTATTCGATCTCCCCTCTGACAAGAACTTCCAGCTCTCCTCATATGGTCAACTATCTTTTTTTAGAGACTTATCTAGAGCCACCCTGAAAAAACGCAAAGACTTTGCACACATTACACAAGAGCTACGGAGGGCACATTTTACATATTCGTGGTCCCCCTCCTCCACTCTTACAATAAAACTTTTGTCGGGTAGCGTCCATGTTACAAACCCTGTGGAAGGCCTGTCCTTTCTTCAGCACTACGGCCTCAACCCTCCGAGTATGTCCAGCCAACGTGTCCTTAAATCCCGTAAAGCATACAATGGTCCTGAATAAAATGTAGTTTTACACTATATACATCTTCTCCTACTTACACCACACCGTTATATCCAATAGGTGTATTAGTCCCAATGATTAGCCTTAATCCTGAGCCAAATATTTTTTCCGCCCACATAGCCACAGGATCATCTTTGATGTCCCCTGATATAAGCTACTACACACCATACAAAAAGCAAAATTTACAATAGGCTTTCATGTTCTACTATCTACTAGTTAATCACCACAGTATTAGATACTTACTTAACGATACCTCAAACATCTATGGCTTAACATATGTGTATGCAATGCTTATTATTTTGCCGTGTTTACTTTACTCCACTGTATGATTGCCTATTTCCCCCCCCTTTTGTCAGGGGGTGTTTCTTTCCTACCTTCACTCCACCCCCTTTTCCCCTCCTCCCCTCCCCCACTTACCCTTACCTGTTAAAGTTAAAATTTAATAAAAATATTTTGAAAAAAAAAAAAAAATACAGACTTTTTCTTGTGGCACTGCTTGAAGAAAGTGTCTTCTAAGAATTGTCTGTCAGCAAAGGCGTAACTAAAATAGGTGCAGGGGTTGCAATCACCCCCGGGCCCGGGAGACTGAGGCACCCCAAAAGTCTCTTTGGCCTATATGAAAAGACCAATAATATTAAAGAGTTGCAATTATTGGAGGCCCCATTGGCGATTTTGCATTGGGGTTCATGAGCTGACTGTCAGTAAGTATGGGAGTTGATTTTGAGTCCATCTTCTACCCAAAAAGGTCTTATTAACTCAGCTCTAATAATACCTACTAGTATGCCAAAATAGAAATGTTAATAGTTTATTTTTATCACTTAAGAAAATACAAAGTGAAAGAACAAAAGAGAAATCTAAATCATATGAATATTTCTTGTGACTGTTCTTTGCCTTTAAAAAAGCTTTAATTATTCTAGGTAAAATTACACATAGTTTTGAAGGAACTTGGCAGGGAGGTTGTTACAAATATCTTGAAGAATATCTATGGTTAGTTCCCCCAAGATGTTTGAGACAACCCTCATGCTTTGAAGGGTGATCACACCAAATATTCATGTGATTCAGATATCTCCTTTATTCCTTTAATTTGAATTTTTTAATTGATAAAATAAACTAATAACTTCTATTTTTAAATCATTCTTACTTTGCATTATTTTTCTACAACTGCCAAAAACAGTTGCACACTACTGTATCTTTCCCAAATCTATCACTTATTTTATTTATTAATGAGTGGACCCTTAAACTTTGGACCCTTTTAATTGTCTCGCCTTAAGAACGGAAAGATGTTTTCCTTATTGAGCATCCCGCAGATATCCCTTAAATGGGGTGATATCATCCTTAAGTTAGAATTTGCAAAACCTCCACATATCCTAAGTGGAATGAAATAAAACAAATTTCATTATAGGTGGATTACTTGTTTTAAGAAGGCAACTGAATGATTGAAAGACCGTAAAAATGGAGAATTAAAAATAAACAAGGGAATCTATGAAAATCAAATAATGTTAAACAGAATAATTCTATTGGCCTAACTTTGACCGATCTCTGGCATCTGCACCAATGCTAAGAAGGGTTTCCTCTACTTATATAGGCGTTACAGAAATGGCCAAGCCTTCCCTCTGGGACTCACACTTATAGGATTTTTAGAAAATGCTAAAAAAAATGTGAGTTTAATCCCCATTCATGTGGAACAAAACCATCTCTTTCCCAGTAAGACATTTGCTCTCCTGACTCGATAATACTTAAAGGGACTCTGTCACCTGAATTTGGCGGGACTGGTTTTGGGTCATATGGGCGGAGTTTTCGGGTGTTTGATTCACCCTTTCCTTACCCGCTGGCTGCATGCTGGCTGCAATATTGGATTGCAGTTCATTCTCTGTCCTCCATAGTACATGCCTGCGCAAAGCAATCTTGCCTTGCGCAGGCGTGTACTATGGAGGACAGAGAATGAACTTCAATCCGATATTGCAGCCAGCATGCAGCAAGCGGGTAAGGAAAGGGTGAATCAAACACCCGAAAACTCCGCCCATATGACCCAAAACCAGTCCCGCCAAATTCAGGTGACAGAGTCCCTTTAAGAAGATCATCAGAAAAATGATGAGTGTTGGCATGGTAACCAAAACAATGGCAATATAATCAATTTTATGATTGATGATAGAACAGTGACAAAGCCTAGATGACAATCCTGTAATTTGGATGGAGATAGTGATGATAGATGATGTGAATCCGTAATCAAGCAAACCTTCATTACAAAGCCTTCCCTTCTACACATACGCATGACAGACTCCTATTGTTATATAGGTCTGGATAGCAAATACATGTGGAAAATAAAACGGAATTTTCTCATTACTGAATCTTCCTGTTTTTGCATGATCAGTGTTTAGGATTGATATCCGTTGCCCGGAGACTGTTTTTTAGTGATATATTGTACTCCATGATAGTGGTAAAATTTGTTTGATATAACTTGCGAATATTTATGAAATATCGGAAATTTGGCAAAAATGTTAAAAATTTTTAATTTTTATGCCCTTAAATCAAAAAGTTATGCCACACAAAATAGTTAATAAATAACATTTCACACAAGTCTAATTTCCATTAGCACAATTTTTTAAACAATTAAATTTTGTTAGGGAGTTAGAAGGGTTAAAATTTGACCAGCGATTTCTCATTTTTTCCATCAAACTTTACAAAACCATTTTAGGAACCATATCACATTTGAAGTGTCTTTGAGGGGCCTATATCATAGAAAGTACACAAAATTGACACCATTATACAATATGAAACCCTCAAGATGCTCCAAACCACATTCAAGAAGTTTATTTAACCTTTCAGCCGTTTCACAGAAACTGAAGCAATGTGGAAGGAAAAAAGGAACATTTAAAAAATTTTTAACAAAAAATATTATTTTAGAACCATTTTTTTTTATTTTTATAATGGTTGCTGGAGAAAATGGACCTCAAAATTTGTTCTACAATTTCTCCTGAGCATGGTGATTCCCCATATGTAGGGGAAAACTACTGTTTGGGTGCAATGCATGGCTCGGAAGAGAAGGAGCACCATTTGACTTTTTTTTACACAAAATTGGCTGGAATCAAGCAGAGATGCCATGTTGCATTTGAAGAGCCCCTGATGTGCCTAAACAATGGAACCCTCCCACAAGTGATCCAATTTTGGAAACTAGACCACCCCAAGGAACTTGTCTAGATGTATAGTGAGCATTGTGGGGCCCCCAGGTGCTTCACAGAAATTTAAAATGTTGAGCTGTGAAAATTAAAAGTCACATTTTTTCCACAAAAATGTTATTTTAGCCTCAATTTTTTATTTGCACAAGGGTAACAGGATAACGTGGACCCCAAAAATTGTTGGGCAATTTCTCCTGAGCATGCTGATACCCCATATGTAGAAGAAAATTACTGTTTGTGCGCACGGCAGGGTGCGAAAGGGAAGAAGCACCGTTTGACTTTTTGAATGCAAAATTTACTAGAATCATTAGCAGATAGCATGCCGCATTGGGAGAGCACCTGATGTGCCTAAACAGTATCTAGATTTGAGCACCTTGAAACCCCAGGTGCTTCACAGAACGTTGAGCTGTGAAAATAAAAAATAAAATTTTTCCCTCAAAAATATTCTTTTTGCTCCAATATTTTTTATTTTGACAATGATAACAGGATAAATTGCACCATACAATTTGTTGGTCAGGTGCTCCTGAGTACACCAATATGTGGTCAAAAACTACTTTTGAGGCATTGTGCAAAGCTCAGAAGGGAAGAAGAACCATATTGGAGTTCAGATTTTGCTGGAATGGTTTGAGGGTGGCATGTCACATTGGCAGAACCCCTGAGGTGCCAGAACAGCAGAATCGCCCCATAAGTGATGTGGTTTTACAAACTACACCTGTCAATTAATTCATCTAGGGGTGCAGTGAGCATGTTGACATTTTTGTAAGGGCTTACAGGAAAAAAATAGACCTCTCAGTTTGTTGGACAATTTTTTTTCCTACTTTTGAGGAACAGTGCAAAATTCAGAAGGGAAGGAGCGCCACAATTTAGTACAGATTTTACTGTTATGGTTTACAGAACCCCACGTAAGTGACCCCATTTTTCAAACTACACCTCTCAATGAATTCATCTAGGGTGCAGTGATCATATTGACACCAAAAGTGGGTCACAGAATTTTATACCATTGGGCAGTGAAGAAAACATAATTACATTTTTACCACAAAAATTTGTTTTCGGCCCAGATTTTACATTTACAAGGGGAAATGGGTAAAAATAGCACCAATGTTTGTCACACAATTTCTGCTGAACATGGAAATACCCCATATGGAATCAATGGTGCTATATAAATAAATAATAATAATAATAATAATATGTGGCTGTACAGTACTGCTTAGCCATACGATGAGACTTGGGAGGGACAAAGCGCTATTTGCCTCCTGGAGCTCAGATTTTCATAGAATAGTTTGCAGACTCCATATATAGAGTCCGTAAGTTCTAGAAGAACAGAATAGCCCCTCAAATGACCCTAGTTTAGAAACTATACCCCTTTGGGAATTTATCTACAAGCTCCGTGTGTGGTAAAATTGATAAGGCAGCTTTATTCTTCGGGTCAGTACAATTACAGTGATACCACATTTATATTATTTTTTCATGTTTTGGCGCTTTTACACAATAAAAACTATTTTATAGAAAAAATAATTCTATTTGTATCGCTGTATTCTGAGAGCTATAACTTTTTTATTTCTTCACTGATGGACCTATACTGTGGCTTGTTTCTTATGGGATAAGAAGATCTTTTCAGCTATAGCATTTTATTTACATTCGTCTTTTTGATTGCGTTTTATTCCACTTTCTGTTTGTGAGTATGATGACAAGACATAGTTTATTAAGTGTTTTTTTAAGTTTTTTTTTTACTGTGTTAACTGAAGTGGTTAACTAATTGGACTGTTTTATAGGTTGGATCATTCCAGATACGGTAATACCAAATATGTGTACTTTTTTTTTTAATAAAAATACTTATTTATGGGTACAATATATTTTTATTTATTTATCATTATGTTGTGATTTAAAAAAAAAAACATTTTTATAATTTTTTTAAAGTTTTTTACTTCACTTTCAGCAGTCTGATCACATAAAACATAACAATGCAGGAGCATTACTTTGCTTTATAACTGTCAGTGTTGCACTGAACAAGCTTGTTAGATCATGCACTGCATATGATTTAACTAGCTTGCTACCCTGGTGACCCTGATGTCATTATGATAACATCAGGTCACCATAGCAACGATCGGCCCCTCGTGATGATGTCATGGGGGCGTGATTGGAGGGCAGAAGGAGCCCTGGATGAATTGTACGTAAAGCTCATGATGCTTACCAGATTACAATAATTATATGTACTTGCCAGTTTGCTTGTATTGATGCATATGCAAGCACTCTGTGCCATTAGCTATATGTTTAGCAACTCTCTTTATACATAATCTAGGCTCTGCATATAGTCACTATCTATCCGCTAGGTGAATTAATCTATATGCAGACTTATGACTTCTATTGTATGGCCCAGATCTATAATATAACGCTGGGAGCGTCACTCTGTCCGAAGCCTTTATAGACTGCGCAAGTGCAAGCGCCGGCGCAGTCTGGGCCTCACAGAGTGACGCTCCCAGGAGATCTCGGTATGCGTAAACACTGAACGCACACCACGATCTCCACCGGAGAGTCAGGGACCGCCAGGAGGGTGAGTATATTCACCTGTCCCCCGTTCCAGCTCTGCGTGCGGCTCCGTCTCCCGGGTCCTCTGCTGTGACGTTCCCAGTTCAGAGGGCGCGATGACGCGCTTAATGCGCGCCGGCGCCGCCCTCTGACTGAACAGTCACAGCCAGAGGAGCCGGAAGATGGCGGCTGGAACGCGACAGACAGGTGAGTATAGCAAGTGCTGGGGGCCTGAGCTAGCGGTGACTCCGGCACCTGACCCCCACAGCGCGCCGGTGTCCCCGCCTGCTCAGGCCCCCAGCACTCGGCGCCCAGCGACGATAGGTGAGTATGGTACTTTTTTTTATATATATATGGCAGCAGCATACGGGGCATATACTGTATAATGGAGCATCTTATGGGGGCCATATAATACAATGGTGGCGCAGGATGGGAGCAGCACATGACAGAACGGGCGCAGGATGGCAGCAGCACATGACAGAACGGGCACAGGATGGTAGCAGCACATGACAGAACGGGCGCAGGATGGCAGCAGCACATGACAGAACGGGCGCAGGATGGCAGCAGCACATGACAGAATGGGTGCAGGATGGGAGCAGCACATGACAGAACAGGGGCGCAGGATGGGAGCAGCACATGAGAGAACGGGGGCACAGGATGGGAGCAGCACATGACAGAACGGGGGCGCAGGATGGGAACAGCACATGACAGAACTGGGGCGCAGGAAGGGAACAGCACATGACAGAACGGGCGCACGATGGCAGCAGCACATGACAAAACGGGCGCAGGATGGGAGCAGCACATGACAGAACGGGGGCGCAGGATGGCAGCAGCACATGACAGAACGGGCGCAGGATGGGAGCAGCACATGACAGAACGGGGGCGCAGGATGGGAGCAGCACATGACAGAACGGGGGCGCAGGATGGCAGCAGCACATGACAGAACGGGCGCAGGATGGGAGCAGCACATGACAGAACAGGGGCGCAGGATGGGAGCAGCACATGAAAGAACGGGGGCACAGGATGGGAGCAGCACATGACAGAACGGGGGCACAGGATGGGAGCAGCACATGACAGGATGGGAGCAGCAAATGACAGAATGGAGGCGCAGGATGGGTGCAGAACATGTCACAATGGGGGCGCAGGATGGGAGCAGCACATGACAGAATGGGGGCGCAGGATGTGTGCAGAACATGTCACAATGGGGGCGCAGGATGGGAGCAGCACATGACAGAATGGGGGCGCAGGATGGGTGCAACACATGACAGAATGGGGGCGCAAGATGGGTGCAGAACATGTCAGAATGGAGGCGCAGGATGGGTGCAGAACATGTCACAATGGGGGCGCAGGATGGAAGCAGCACATGACAGAATGGGGGCGCAGGATGGGTGCAACACATGACAGAATGGGGGCGCAGGATGGGTGCAACACATGACAGAATGGGGGCCCAAGATGGGTGCAACACATGGCAGGATGGGGGCGCAGGATGGGTGCAGCACATGACAGGATGGGGACGTAGGATGGGTGCAGCACATGTCAGAATGGGGGTGCAGGATGGGTGCAGCACATGTCAGGACCACGTGGAATGAACAATCCCAAACACCCTGATTACAGACACACCAGAGATTAGCACCACACAAGGAATAATATTTAAAGATCTGCCTTTATTACACAATTCAAAATAGCAACGAATAATTCATAAAAATATGTATCATATAAAATCACAAATTAGTACGTACCACCGGACATATAAGAATGTTAAAATAACAGCACACCCAATATTACATCAATAGATCCCCGCCAAAATAAGAACTGTGCAAAATAACATAAAAAATCTATATTTCATAATTCACACAATATAAGGTGAAAAAAATATATTATAAGGCTTTGCATAAATATAAAAAGTGCATGGATATAACTAGCAATCATAGGCCTTATTACAAGGTGCTATGTGCCAAAAAATAAAATACATATGCTCCTAAAAGTGCTTGCTTGTTCCACAGATACTGAGCTTAAAAAAAGTGCTAGGTGCTATGCAAACGGGCATCAATCATAATCCTGACAATAAAGTGCTATGTGCAACAAATGATAAATAACATGTGCTCCTGGGAGTGCTGGTATGCACCAACAAATCTCAGCCCAAAAAAACTAAGTGTACAAGTGCTAGGTGCTATGCATATGGTCAGCAATCATAAACCCAACAACAAAGTGCTATGTGCAAGGAGTAACACGTGCTCCTAAGAGTGCTTGTATGCACCCAGATAACTAAGTGTACAAAAGGTGCACGAAGGGGACCTAAATTAATAATATTAATGTGGGTAAATACATTGGGTAGCTGTGTCCAGTGGTAGCGCACCCCGACGCGCGTTTCGGACAATTCCTTCGTCAGGCGCTAGTAGGAAGGCTACTGAATTCCACCTGGGTAAGGGGACTCTGGATGTGCCTTCGGACAGGCCGGACTCTGTCTACCCTGTGGTCTGGTGCCCTGGACTGTGGATGTTGAAGTCTTCAGTAAAGGTAAAGAGACTGCAACCTTGTGTCCTCGTTATTCCCTGAGCCTTACAATATTCACCATCTACCAACTACACTCTGGGAAGCCCTGCGGGCACACTTCACCTGTGGGAAGGGATACCATCTAGCTGCCATAACATCATCCCAGCGGACCCCTAAGCAACATCGGTCACCCTGACCGAATACCACAGGTGGCATCACGAACATTATCCTATAAACTGTTGTTTTTTTATTGGACACCCCTCAAAGGGCCACGGACTGTGTCAAGACACCGTGACATCCCCCCCGAACTGCAGGACCCGGTGCCGAGTACCCCATTGCCCTACACTGGGGGCGATCCAATAGCACCAGCTAAAATTGATCAGTAATTACAAAGCAATCCAGCCATTTAGTGAAAAATAATGTCAGCTGGTTCAACTGATGGCCTAAAAAAAGGTGGCTCATTACCAAGGTGCCACACAAGAAACATCTCATGATGGATAAAACCAGTGAGCTGTCTCAAGAAATTTGCACCCTTATTGTTGCAAAACACACTGATAGCATTGGCTATAGAATAATTTCTAATCTACTTAAAGGTTCCAGTGTGTACTGTTGGAGTCATAATCTGGAAGTGGAAAGAACATCATTTCACCATAAACCGGCCATGAGCAGGTGCTCCCTGCAAAATTTCAGACATAACTGAAATTAATTATCAGAAGAGGTGCCAAGAGCCAAGGACCAGCTGTGGCGAGCTATAGAAAGACCTGGAATCAGCAAGTACAATTATTTCAAAGAAAGCAATAATTAATGCACTCAAACTCCATGACCTGTATGCACACTCACCATGCAAGACTCCATTGCTGAACAAAAAGCATGTTCAAGCATTTAAAATTTTCTAAACAACATTTAGACAAGTTTGTTAAATACAAGGAGAATATAGTCTGGTCAGATGTGACCAAAATTGAACTTTTTAGATGCCATAATAGACACCACATTGGAAGGCCAAAAGGCACTACATATCACCACAAAAACACCATAACAAATAACAAGAGTGAAGTTTGGAGGTGAGAACATTATTATGTGGATCTTGTTTTCAAATGAGGGTGGATATTTCAGCAAGACAATGATCGCAAACACACAGCCAAGGAAAATCTCAATTGGTTTCAGTGAAAGAAAAGTTGTTGGAATGGCCCAGCCAATCACCTGACCTGAAACCAATAGAAAATTTATGGAAGGAACGAAAGCTCAGAGTTCATAGAAGAGCCGACAGAACCTTCAGGATTTGAAGAGTGTTTGTGTGGAAGAAAAAGCCAAAATCAGACCTGAGCAATGCAGGTGACTAGTTTCTCCATACAGGAGGCATCTTGAAACTATAATTACCAACAAAGGTTTTTGTACAATGTATTAGTGTTCAATATATTTTTATTAAACAGTTCAAAACAGTTTCATCATATTATGGAATATTACACGATTAACATTTGAAGAAAATAAGCAACCAAACAAGTAGATAACTAAACATGAAATCTCCCTCTTTTTGTCTATACAAATGTTACGTCAGTATCTATAAAATGAATCATCCATAGTCATGTTGTAGTACACGACTTTGTTCAAGTATCCCAAGGGAGGAGGGACAAAAAGAATAAAGTCAATAGAAGATATAATTGAGAAGAGAAAAAGAAAGAGACAACAAAAGCATTAGAGAAAAAGAAAGAATAGGGTAATGAAAGAAGTAGGATGCCAAGAACCCTACACCCAACTCTTATCTGCTAGGAAACCTGAGAAAGCGTACCTTGTGTTAACCATGATGGAAAATGTTGTGACTCTTTAAATTGGATCCACTGATGCCATACTGCAAACCATTCAACACCCAACCTGTCATCAAACGCTCTGATCTCTTCCATTCGCTGCAGAACATCTATCGCCTCCACCTACTCTATCCGTTTTAGTAGAACCGAAGATCTCCATAATCTAGGTATAATTTGACACATCGCTGTCATAAAGAATGGCAATAGATCTTTTTTTATTTTGGATATTGAGCCTGGGAATGGATAATAACGCTATCTCTGGAGACGCCACCACCTGAACTTTAGTAATATGATTATACAGTGAGAATATTTCATTCCATAAAGATCTAATCCCTTGGCAATTCCACCATATATGTAACAGTGTCCCAGTTGTACTATTACATCTCCAGCACATATCTGATACTGTTGGATAGATCCTGTGTAGTTTGACGGGCGTTCTATACCATTGTGTCAATATTTTATAATTCAGCTCCTGGACTCTGCAAGACACCGACAACCTATGTGTATGAGCAAATGATTTAGCCCACATTATAGCTGTGCTCTCTCTGTTCAGTTCTCTCTGCCACTGGATTGTACACCCAAGAGGCTTGTCCTCTGCCCCCCCCCCCCCCCCCCCCCCAACACTATTAAACCATATATCAAGGACATTTGTACAAAGTATTAAATACATTTCAGTAATCATGTTCAATACTTTTTCAGTGTGTTATTTCTCATTATTACACATAGCTTAATTTATGGACATGTGTGGTTTGATTTCTTTGCTTGTGTATTGGATGAGTTGTTATCGACATTTGGTGAGAATTTCACATCAATATCACCTTTAGAAATATATTTACTTAGAAAATTGGGGACATGTTCAATACTTATTTCATCCGCTGTATATACGGCAATTATTGCCCATTAGTTCTCAGTATTAATTAGCATACAGTACAGACCAAAAGTTTGGACACACCTTCCCATTTAAAGATTTCTCTGTATTTTCATGACTATGAAAATTGTACATTCACACTGAAGGCATCAAAACTAAGAATTAACACATGTGGAATTATATACTTAACACAAAAATGTGAAACAACTAAAATTATGTCTTATATTCTAGATTCTTCAAACTAGTCACCTTTTGCTTTGATGACTGCTTTGCACACTCTTGGCATTCTCTTGATGAGCTTCAAGAGGTAGTAACCGGGAATGATTTTCAATTCACAGGTGAGCCCTGTCAGGTTTGACAAGTGGGATTTCTGTTGTGAATTCTGTGGCTGAATTCACTCCTGTGGTCACAAGTGGTACTGCAGCTTCTGAGCTTCCTCCCTCAGGTGTTCTGGTGAGCTCGTTAACTGCTTCATTACTTAACTCCGCCTGATGCTGCTATCCTTGCTCCTTGTCAATGTTTCAGTGTTGGATCTGAGCTTCTCCTGATTGTTCCTGTGACCTGCTGCTCTGTATAGCTAAGTGCTTTTTGCTTTTTTGTTGCTTTTTTTCTGTCCAGCTTGTCTTTTGTTTTGCTGGAAGCTCTGAGACGCAAAGGGTGTACCGCCGTGCCGTTAGTTTGGCACGGTGGGGTTTTTTTTGCCCCCTTTGCGTGGTTTTGCTTTAGGGTTTTTGGTAGACTGCAAAGTTCGCTTTACTGTCCTCGCTCTGTCCTAGAATATCGGGCCCCACTTTGCTGAATCTATTTCATCCCTACGTTTTGTCTTTTCATCTTACTCACAGTCATTATATGTGGGGGGCTGCCTTTTCCTTTGGGGAATTTCTCTGGGGCAAGTCAGGCCTATTTTTCTATCTTCAGGCTAGCTAGTTTCTTAGGCTGTGCCGAGTTGCCTGGGTAGTTGTTAGGCGCAATCCACAGCCGCTTTTAGTTGTGTTTAGGATAGGATCAGGTGTGCAGTCTACAGAGTTTCCACGTCTCAGAGCTCGTTCTTGTATTTTTGGGTATTTGTCAGATCACTGTGTGCGCTCTGATCGCTAAGCACACTGTGTTTCTGGATTGCCTTCATAACACCTGTCATTAGCAAACATAACAGTACAAGGAGCCTCACTAATGATTCTCAATAGAGGGAAAGAAAAAGTTCTGACATCATTTTTATTTTTTTTTCTGCTCTGTGTTCACTTTTTTTTTTTCCCCTAGACATTTGGGTGATTCTGGACACAGGTGTGGACATGGATATTCAGGGTCTGTGCTCTTCAATGGATAATCTCGTTATAAATGTACAAAAAATTCAAGATACTATTGATCAGAAATCTATGTTAGAACCAAGAATTCCTATTCCTGATTGGTTTTTTGGAGATAGAACCAAGTTTCTAAGTTTCAAAAATAATTGTAAGCTATTTCTGGCCTTGAAATCTCATTCTTCTGGTAATCCTATTCAACAGGTTTTGATTATTATTTCTTTTTTGCGCGGCGACCCTCAAGACTGGGCATTTTCTCTTGCGCCAGGAGACCCTGCATTGAGTAGTGTCGATGCGTTTTTCCTGGCGCTCGGATTGCTGTACGATGAGCCTAATTCAGTGGATCAGGCTGAGAAAAATTTGCTGGCTTTGTGTCAGGGTCAGGATGAGATAGAAGTATATTGTCAGAAATTTAGGAAATGGTCAGTACTCACTCAGTGGAATGAATCTGCGCTGGCAGCTTTGTTCAGAAAGGGTCTCTCTGAGGCTCTTAAGGATGTCATGGTGGGATTTCCTATGCCTGCTGGTTTGAATGAGTCTTTGTCTTTGGCCATTCAGATCGGTCGACGCTTGCGCGAGCGTAAATCTGTGCACCATTTGGCGGTACTGCCTGAGGTTAAACCTGAGCCTATGCAGTGCGATAGGACTATGACTAGAGTTGAACGGCAGGAATACAGACGTCTGAATGGTCTGTGTTTCTACTGTGGTGATTCCACTCATGCTATTTCTGATTGTCCTAAGCGCACTAAGCGGTCCGCTAGGTCTGCCGTCATTGGTACTGTACAGTCCAAATTCCTTCTGTCCATTACCTTGATATGCTCTTTGTCGTCGTTTTCTGTCATGGCGTTTGTGGATTCGGGCGCTGCCCTGAATCTGATGGATTTGGATTATGCTAAACGTTGTGGGTTTTTCTTGGAGCCTTTGCGGTGTCCTATTCCATTGAGAGGAATTGATGCTACACCTTTGGCCAAGAATAAACCTCAATACTGGGCCCAGCTGACCATGTGCATGGCTCCTGCACATCAGGAAGTTATTCGCTTTCTGGTGTTGCATAATCTGCATGATGTGGTCGTGTTGGGGTTGCCATGGCTACAAACCCATAATCCAGTATTGGATTGGAATTCCATGTCGGTATCCAGCTGGGGTTGTCAGGGGGTACATGGTGATGTTCCATTTTTGTCGATTTCGTCATCCACCCCTTCTGAGGTCCCAGAGTTCTTGTCTGATTATCAGGATGTATTTGAAGAGCCCAAGTCCGATGCTCTACCTCCGCATAGGGATTGTGATTGTGCTATCAATTTGATTCCTGGTAGTAAATTCCCTAAAGGTCGATTATTTAATTTATCCGTGCCCGAACACGCCGCTATGCGCAGTTATGTGAAGGAATCCCTGGAGAAGGGACATATTCGCCCATCGTCATCACCACTGGGAGCAGGGTTCTTCTTTGTAGCCAAGAAGGATGGTTCGCTGAGACCGTGTATTGATTACCGCCTTCTTAATAAGATCACTCTTAAATTTCAGTATCCCTTGCCATTGTTATCTGACTTGTTTGCTCGGATTAAGGGGGCTAGTTGGTTCACTAAGATAGATCTTCGTGGTGCGTATAATCTGGTGAGAATCAGGCAAGGAGATGAATGGCAAACTGCATTCAATACGCCCGAGGGTCATTTTGAGTATCTAGTGATGCCGTTCGGACTTGCCAATGCTCCATCTGTGTTTCAGTCTTTTATGCATGACATCTTCTGTGAGTATCTGGATAAATTCCTGATTGTTTACTTGGATGACATTTTGATCTTCTCAGATGATTGGGAGTCTCATGTGAAGCAGGTCAGAATGGTTTTTCAGGTCCTGCGTGCTAACTCTTTGTTTGTGAAGGGATCAAAGTGTCTCTTCGGTGTGCAGAAAGTTTCATTTTTGGGGTTCATCTTTACCCCTTCTACTATCGAGATGGATCCAGTTAAGGTCCAAGCCATCCAGGATTGGATTCAGCCAACATCTCTGAAAAGTCTGCAAAATTTCCTGGGCTTTGCTAATTTTTATCGTCGCTTCATCTGTAATTTTTCTAGCATTGCCAAACCATTGACCGATTTGACCAAGAAGGGTGCTGATTTGGTTAATTGGTCTTCTGCTGCTGTGGAAGCTTTTCAGGAGTTGAAGCGTCGTTTTTGTTCTGCCCCTGTGTTGTGTCAGCCAGATGTTTCTCTTCCGTTCCAGGTCGAGGTTGATGCTTCTGAGATTGGAGCAGGGGCGGTTTTGTCACAGAGAGGTTCTGATTGCTCAGTGATGAAACCATGTGCTTTCTTTTCCAGGAAGTTTTCGCCCGCTGAGCGTAATTATGATGTGGGCAATCGAGAGTTGCTGGCCATGAAGTGGGCATTCGAGGAGTGGCGTCATTGGCTTGAAGGAGCTAAGCATCGAGTGGTGGTATTGACTGATCATAAGAACTTGACTTATCTCGAGTCTGCCAAGCGCTTGAATCCTAGACAGGCCCGTTGGTCGTTATTTTTTGGCCGCTTCGACTTTGTGATTTCGTACCTTCCGGGCTCTAAAAATGTGAAGGCGGATGCTCTGTCTAGGAGTTTTGTGTCCGACTCTCCGGGTTTATCTGAGCCAGCGGGTATCCTCAAGGAAGGAGTCATTGTGTCTGCCATCTCCCCTGATTTGCGGCGGGTGCTGCAAAAATTTCAGGCGAATAAACCTGATCGTTGTCCAGCAGAGAAACTGTTCGTCCCTGATAGGTGGACTAATAAACTTATCTCTCAACTTCATTGTTCGGTGTTGGCTGGTCATCCTGGAATCTTTGGTACCAGAGAGTTAGTGGCTAGATCCTTCTGGTGGCCATCTCTGTCACGGGATGTACGTACTTTTGTGCAGTCCTGTGGGATTTGTGCTAGGGCTAAGCCCTGCTGTTCTCGTGCCAGTGCGTTGCTTTTGCCCTTGCCGGTCCCAAGGAGGCCTTGGACACATATTTCGATGGATTTCATTTCTGACCTTCCCGTTTCTCAAAAGATGTCAGTCATTTGGGTGGTCTGTGATCGCTTTTCTAAAATGGTCCATCTGGTGCCCTTGGCTAAATTGCCTTCCTCCTCTGATTTGGTACCTTTGTTCTTTCAGCATGTGGTTCGGTTGCATGGCATTCCTGAGAATATTGTTTCTTACAGAGGTTCCCAGTTTGTTTCAAGGTTTTGGCGAGCCTTTTGTGGTAGGATGGGCATTGACTTGTCTTTTTCCTCGGCTTTCCATCCTCAGACTAATGGCCAGACCGAACGAACCAATCAGACCTTGGAAACATATCTGAGATGTTTTGTTTCTGCAGACCAGGATGATTGGGTGTCCTTTTTGCCGTTGGCTGAGTTCGCCCTTAATAATCGGGCCAGCTCGGCTACCTTGGTTTCTCCATTTTTTTGCAATTCTGGGTTCCATCCTCGTTTCTCTTCAGGACAGGTTGAGTCTTCGGACTGTCCTGGTGTGGATTCTGTGGTGGATAGGTTGCAGCAGATCTGGACTCAGGTAGTGGACAATTTGATCTTGTCCCAGGAGAAAGCTCAACTTTTCGCTAATCGCAGACGCCGTGTGGGTCCCCGACTTCGTGTTGGGGATCTGGTTTGGTTATCTTCTCGTCATATTCCTATGAAGGTTTCCTCTCCTAAATTTAAACCTCGTTTTATTGGTCCGTATAGGATTTCTGAGGTTCTCAATCCTGTGTCTTTTCGTTTGACCCTCCCAGACTCCTTTTCCATACATAATGTATTCCATAGGTCGTTGTTGCGGAGATACGTGGCACCTATGGTTCCATCTGTTGAGCCTCCTGCCCCGGTTTTGGTGGAGGGGGAATTGGAGTATATTGTGGAGAAGATTTTGGATTCTCGTGTTTCTAGACGGAAACTCCAGTATCTGGTTAAATGGAAGGGTTATGCTCAGGAAGATAATTCCTGGGTTTTTGCCTCTGATGTTCATGCTTCCGATCTTGTTCGTGCCTTTCATGCGGCTCATCCTGGTCGGCCTGGGGGCTCTGGTGAGGGTTCGGTGACCCCTCCTCAAGGGGGGGGTACTGTTGTGAATTCTGTGGCTGAATTCACTCCTGTGGTCACAAGTGGTACTGCAGCTTCTGAGCTTCCTCCCTCAGGTGTTCTGGTGAGCTCGTTAACTGCTTCATTACTTAACTCCGCCTGATGCTGCTATCCTTGCTCCTTGTCAATGTTTCAGTGTTGGATCTGAGCTTCTCCTGATTGTTCCTGTGACCTGCTGCTCTGTATAGCTAAGTGCTTTTTGCTTTTTTGTTGCTTTTTTTCTGTCCAGCTTGTCTTTTGTTTTGCTGGAAGCTCTGATACGCAAAGGGTGTACCGCCGTGCCGTTAGTTCGGCACGTTGGGGTTTTTTTTGCCCCCTTTGCGTGGTTTTGCTTTAGGGTTTTTGGTAGACTGCAAAGTTCGCTTTACTGTCCTCGCTCTGTCCTAGAATATCGGGCCCCACTTTGCTGAATCTATTTCATCCCTACGTTTTGTCTTTTCATCTTACTCACAGTCATTATATGTGGGGGGCTGCCTTTTCCTTTGGGGAATTTCTCTGGGGCAAGTCAGGCCTATTTTTCTATCTTCAGGCTAGCTAGTTTCTTAGGCTGTGCCGAGTTGCCTAGGTAGTTGTTAGGCGCAATCCACAGCCGCTTTTAGTTGTGTTTAGGATAGGATCAGGTGTGCAGTCTACAGAGTTTCCACGTCTCAGAGCTCGTTCTTGTATTTTTGGGTATTTGTCAGATCACTGTGTGCGCTCTGATCGCTAAGCACACTGTGTTTCTGGATTGCCTTCATAACACCTGTCATTAGCAAACATAACAGATTTCTTGCCTAATAAATGGTGTTGGGACCATCATTTGTGTTGTGCAGTATTCTGATGGATACACAGCTGAAAGTCCTACTGAACAGACTGTTAGAATTTGTATTATGGCAAGAAAAAAGCAGCTAAGTAAAGAAAAACAAGTGACCATCATTACTTTAAGAAATGATGGTCAGTCAGTCCGAAAAATTGGGAAAACTTTGAAAATGTCCCCAAGTGCAGTGGCAAAAACCATCAAGCGCTACAAAGAAACTGGCTCACATGAGGACTGCCCAAGGAAAAGAAGACCAAGAGTCACCTCTGCTTCTGAGGGTAAGTTTATCCGAGTCACCAGCCTCAGAAATCGTAGGTTAACAGCAGCTCTGATTAGAGACCACGTCAATGCTATGCAGAGTTCTAGCAGCAGACACATCTCTACAACAACTGTTAAGAGGAGACTTTGCGCAGCAGGCCTTCATGGTAAAATAGTTGCTAGGAAACTACTGCTAATGACAGGCAACAAGCAGAAGAGACTTGTTTGGGCTAAAGAACTCAAGGAATGGACATTAGACCAGTGGAAATCTGTGCTTTGGTCTGATGAGTCCAAATTTGAGATCTTTGGTTCCAACCATCGTGTCTTTGTGCGACGCAGAAAAGGTGAACGGATGGACTCTACATGCCTGGTTCCCACCGTGAAGCATGGAGGAGGAGGTGTGATGGTGTGGGGGTGCTTTGCTGGTGACACTGTTGGGGATTTATTCAAAATTAAAGGCATGCTGAACCAGCATGGCTACCATAGCATCTTGCAGCGGCATGCTATTCCATCCGGTTTGCGTTTAGTTCGACCATCATTTATTTTTCAACAGGACAATGACCCCAAACACACCTCCAGGCTGTGTAAGGGCTATTTGACCAAGAAGGAGAGTGATGGGGTGCTACACCAGATGACCTGGCCTCCATCTCACCAG
This sequence comes from Ranitomeya imitator, assembly GCF_032444005.1. Lineage (NCBI taxonomy): Eukaryota > Metazoa > Chordata > Amphibia > Anura > Dendrobatidae > Ranitomeya > Ranitomeya imitator. Next base: position 432,463,475 of record NC_091287.1, on the reverse strand, counting down.
ACCTGAACGCTGAGCGCAGAGTGAAGGCAAAAGGGCCAACAAATGCTAAGCATCTCTGGGAACTCCTTCAAGATTGTTGGAAGACCATTCCCGATGACTACCTCTTGAAGCTCATCAAGAGAATAGCAAGAGTGTGCAAAGCAGTCATTAAAGCAAAAGGTGGCTACTTTGAAGAACCTAGAATATAAGACATAATTTCAGTTGTTTCACACTTTTGTGTTAAGTATATAATTCCACATGTGTCAATTCATAGTTTTGATGCCTTCAGTGTGAATGTACAATTTTCATAGTCATGAAAATACAGAAAAATCTTTAAATGAAGTGTGTCCAAACTTTTGGTCTGTACTGTATGTGTATATACAGCATATATACAGTATATTACTGTTTCCTTTGATTCTTTAAATTGTATTAAGTAATGCATTGCAGAGTTTTGCCTGAGATTTTGCAGCTTACACATGACTGTAGCTAAAAGTACTTTTATTGTTAATATTTGCTTAGTTATATAGTGAAACTCTAGATCACCATTTGTCCTTTGAAGGCAACCTGTCACCAGGTTTTTGCTACCCTGCCCGAGACCAGCATGATGAAAGGGCAGATACCCTTATTCCAGCGATGTGTCACTTACTGGGCTGCCACCTGTAGTTTTGATAAAATCTCTGCTTTATCTACAACACATCAGCCAGGTCTCTGCTGAGGTCTGTATGACTCCACCTAAACCACTGATTGACAGAAAGCTGCCAATCATTGGTGGGAGCAGGGTTGTACAGAGCTAATGAATGTGGAGCACTACCTGGCAGCAGATTTACCAGTCCTCTAAAAATAATCTCCTGCTGATTAAAGCAGTGATTTTATCAACACTACAGCAAGCAGCCCAGTACTTGACACATTGCAGGAATCAGGCTGCTCTTAGATTGGTTGGCAAAAACCTGGTGACACATTCCCTTTAACAATAAAAGTGCTTTTAGCTGCACTCATTTGTAGACAATGCTGATTTGCTTGTAAGGCCGGAGTCACCTTAGCGTATAGCAGTGTTCCCCAACTCCTTTTCTCAAGAGCCACCATCAGGTCATGTTTTCAGTATTTCCTTTGTATTGCCCAGGTGATGGAATTCTTGCCTGTCCAGGTGATGCAATTATCACCTGGGCAATACTAAGGAAATCCTGAAAACATGACCTAGGATATAGTGACTGGTCTGCAAACCATGTCCTATAAGCAACGTTTACAGGATTTGGGAATGTTTAGCTTGCAAAAAAGAAGACTGTAAGGAGACTTAATATTAATAGCTGTCTACAAATATCTCAAGGGCTGTCACATTGTAGAAGGATCATCTTTATTCTTATTTGCACAAGGAAAGACTAGAAGCAATGGGATGAAACTGAATGGGAGGAGACACAGATTAGATATTAGAAAAAAACATTTTGACAGTGAGGATGATCAATGAGTGGAACAGGCTGCAACGAGAGGTGGTGAGTTCTCCTTCAATGAAGTCTTCAAACAGAGGCTGGACAGACATCTGTCTGGGATGATTTAGTGAATCCTGCTTTGAGCAGGGGGTTTTACCAGATGACCCAGGAGGCCACTTCCAACTCTACCATTCTATGATTCTATGAAATTCAAGAGAAAAGAAAGCGGTCAATAGGGAGCGCTGTGAGGGTCACAGTTAAAATTTAAAGCAAAAGGTCCATCGCAGCTCCAGCCGTTAACCTTCTAGGAGGATACAAAATGCAGTAAAGAATAGTAATAACGGTCCTAGGAGCGCTGGAAATAAGACCAAAACAAGGATTTTAGTGTTGAAGCACAACGCGTTTCAACGGTTAAACCGTCTTCATCAGGTGGAACTTCATTTCCAGCGCTCCTAGGACCGTTATTACTATTCTTTACTGCATGCTATGATTCTATGACCTGTTGGTGGCTCTTGAGGACCGGAGTTGGGGAACACTGTTGTATAGCATCTGATATGAGAGCATCGGATGTGATATGCTAAAGACACATCTCTGCTGCGAGCACGATCTGAGTGTCAGTGCTCTGTGCTCCGATGCTCTCACATGCAAGAATCGGAGCACAGGTGCGGAGAAGATGGAGAAATTAATTTCTTCATTGCCGACGTCCGCGGAATCACACTGCATTTGGTTAATATAATATCCGAGTGCAGTGTAATGTTTCACATGCACCCATAGACTGTATGGATGTGTGCGATCCGATTCTCGGATGCACTTGCAGAATGCCGAATTGGCATGAAAAAATAATGGCAGATGTGAGCTTCCCCATACCTTAACATTGGGCCAAGTGCAATCCGATTTTTTATTTGATAGCACTCGCCTGATTACATTACAAGTGTGAATGAGCCCTTAGTGTGTTTTTTTTTTGTCTGCATAGCGAGCTAACCTCAACAGGGATGAGCCTTCAACGCCTCTGCAAATGCTAATGTCGGTTTCACCCTCTGATATTTATGCTCCAAGTCTCTGTGGTTCTTCTGACTTAAACTTATTAACCTCATAAGTCTGTATGAACCTGGTGAGTTTGGATCAGGAGACCTACAAATAATCCGAATATCGTACTCTGTACTCGGAACTTGAATGGCAGCCTTACTGCTCAGTGCAGGTGCAAGGACATGCAATTGTTAAAATAGAATATTTAGAAAAAATAAACACAAAAACCACCTGCTTATCTGAAAAAAGGCTTGATTGCAATTCACATGAAATGCATAAGAAGGAAAAATATATAAGAGACAGCTGAGGCGGATAAATGTTATTGCTCATTATACACTGAAGAAATAAAATTAATATCTGATGAGTGAAACATTCATTTTAAACGTGGGACCGCATTGCTCATCAGGCTTTTGAGCTACTAAACCACCACTATGTACAGTGCCTTGTGAAAGTATTTGGCCCCCTGGAACTTTTCAACCTTTTCCCACATACCATGCTTCAAATATTAAGATACCAAATGTAATTTTTTGGTGAAGAGTCAACAACAAGTGGAACACAATTGTGAAGCTGAACGAAATTTATTGGTTATTTTAAATTTTTGTGGAAATTCAAAAACTGAAAAGTGGGGTGTGCAATATTATTCGGCCCCTTTAACTTAATACTTTGTTGCGCCACCTTTTGCTGCGATTACAGCTGCAAGTCGCTTGGGGTATGTCTCTATCAGTTTTGTACATCAAGAGACTGAAATTCTTGCCCATTCTTCCTTGGCAAACAGCTCGAGCTTAGTGAGGTTTGATGGAGATTGTTTGTGAACAGCAGTTTTCAGCTCTTTCCACAGATTCTCGATTGGATTGAGGTCTGGACTTTGACTTGGCCATTCTAACACCTGGATAAGTTTATTTGTGAACCATTCCATTGTAGATTTTGCTTTATGTTTGGGATCATTGTCTTGTTGGAATCAAATCTCTGTCTCAGGTCTTTTGCAGACTCCAACAGGTTTTCTTCAAGAATGGTCCTGTATTTGGCTCCATCCATCTTCCCATCAATTTTAACCATCTTCCCGTCACTGCTGAAGAAAAGCAGGCCCAAACCATGATGCTGCCACCACCATGTTTGACAGTGGGGATGGTGTGTTCAGGCTTATGAGCTGTGTTGCCATATCGTTTGGCATTGTTGTTTCCATATGTTTGGTGTGTCTCCCAGGTGGCTTGTTGCAAACTTTAAACAACACTTTTTATGGATATCTTTGAGAAATGGCTTTCTTCTTGCCTCTCTTCCATAAAGGCCAGATTTGTGCAGTTTAGGACTGATTGTTGTCCTGTGGACAGACAGTCCCACCTCAGCTGTAGATCTCTGCAGTTCATCCAGAGTGATCATGGGCCTCTTGGCTGCATCTCTGATCAGTCTTCTCCTTGTTTGAGTTGAAAGTTTAGAGGGACGGCCGGGTCTTGGTAGATTTGCAGTGTTATGATACTCCTTCTGGAGCGCCCCCAGACACAGTGCCACAGGTTACTTGGTACCGGTCCTTTCTGTCTCAGTTCTGGGGTTGTCACGGTGGCTGGACCCAGTCCGTGACCCTGCTAAGGGGCGTCCAATAAAGATTGATGGAATAGTCTGTCAGGGGGTCGTGACGCCACCTGTGGTGTTCGGTCAGGGTGACCGACGCTGCTGTGGGGTCCGCTGGGGTGATGGAATGGCAGCTGGATGGTATAACTTCCCACAGGTAAAGTATGTCCCCAGGGCTTCCCAGTAATGGGGATGGTGATGGTGTGAGGTGCAGGCAATAACGAGGACACAGGGTTGCAGTCTCTTTACCTCTTTACTGAAGACTTCAGGATCCTCAATCCAGAGCACGTTTAACAGGGCCGGTCTGATGGGCACATCCAGAGTTTCCTTCGCAGATGGAAATCGTTGCCTACCACTAGCGCCTATGTGTTGTAGTCCTACCCTGCTGAGCATTCGGAATAGTCCTCACAACTGCTGTTCTCGTTCGTTCGTTCTCTACAGCTCTCTCGTTCTTTGGTTCCAGATGTTACTAGTTTCTAACGTCCCCCAGGTATGTTATGGCTAGGATGCCACCCGTTTGACGGGAAGGCTCGGAGCTCTTCCGGGACCCTAGAGATGCCCCTCTCCACGCGTTGCCCCCTATGTCTTCGTAGGTGTAGTAAGGTAGACAGCCAACCTATAATTGACTGTCTGGCGGAGTTTGAAGTAAGGCCTGAAGTCAGTTACTCCTACGGTGTTCCGGCCACCGACTACGTGCCTCAGTAAGATGTTGCCTCTCTCTCTCGGCACGACTCTTACTGGCTCTCCTTTGTGCTTGATCTCGTTTACACTGTTCCACAATATCCTTCCCTTCGTGTTTCTCTCCTGGATACCGCCGCAGGGTGTGCAGGCGCGGTTCTGTTACATTCTGTTCTGTTTGCTAGGCACCTGCCAGGTTCCCACGCCTGACAGGGACCCCCCTGTGCCTTCTCCCTGCAACACCCCCTGCCACGGGATGTTGCCTGGTTCCAACCCAGTCAGCTTCTGATTAACTTCCTTTCTGACCCCTAGTTTTACCAATGTGAGAAGTGGCCCAATAAATAAGCCTTTTGCTCCCCCTAGTGGCCGGAGTGTGAAGTGTAATGTGTTCTGGTGATACCTGGTCAGGAGAACTCCTTAGTGCCATCAGACGTACCGCCACTCTCCTTAGCGGCAGAGTGCCATACTGCAACGACCAGGTCTCTGGGGCGCTGCACTTCCATTTCAATATGATTGCTTGCACAGTGCTCCTTGGGATGTTTAAAGTTTTGGAAATCATTTTGTATCCAAATCCAGCTTTTAACTTCTCAACAACAGTATCACGGACCTGCCTGTTGTGTTCTTTAGTCTTCATGATGCTCTCTGTTCTTCAAACAGAACCCTGAGACTATTACAGGGCAGGTGCATTTATACGGAGACTTGATTACACACAGGTGGATTATATTTATCATCATTAGGCATTTAGGACAACATTGGATCACTCAGAGATCCACAATGAACTTCTGGAGTGAGTTTGCTGCACTGAAAGTAAAGGGGCCGAATAATATTGCACACCCCACTTTTCAGTTTTTGAATTTCCACAAAAATTTTAAATAACCAATAAATTTCGTTCAACTTCACAATTGTGTTCCACTTGTAGTTGATTCTTCACCAAAAATTTACATTTGGTATCTTTATGTTTGAAGCATGATATGTGGGAAAAGGTTGAAAAGTTCCAGGGGGCCAAATACTTTCGCAAGGCACTGTAATTATGCATGCAATACCCTGATGGCTGCACATCTTTCTTGGTGGCATAGTACGCTTGATGGCTGCAGAACTTTTATGTTCCATCACATACAACCATGAGTCCACCGAGATTCTGTTTGTAGTTAGAGTGGTTGTCCATTCTAAAACTTTCTGTGACTGCTGACTTGTAAATTCTCATATCACGCATACTGTGTGCAGTGAGGATTCTCAGGTGCCGGCACTGGCAACGAGGTGACCACATGTAGGTGATATGAATACTTCAGGCCACATTCCTACTAGACTGTATCTGGCAGTCTAGTAGGAATGTGACCGCATGTATGTATTAATACTTGTGGTCACGCCTCGGTCCATGTGATGTGAGTATTCACAAGTCTGCAGTCACATAGACTTGTAGAATTAGACTGGACATCATGGGCGATCAACCGCGCTCACGGGGGGGAGCGCGGCAGATCACGGCTGGGTGTCAGCTGATTCTCACAGCTGACACCCGGCACTAAATGCCAGGAACAGTCACGGACCACTCCTGGCACTTTAACCCCCGCAACACTGCGATCAAATATGCTTACAGCCCCTCTGCCTTTGAATCGGAGACCCCGCGGCATGATGCGGGGTCCCGATCGCTGCCATGGAGACCCGATGTTGTCATGACGACATCCAGGTCTCCAGACCTGAGAGACTTCCTGTCATGCGATGTGATGACCACGAAGTCTCTCAGGTCAGTGTAATAGAAACCTCAGCGCTGACAGCTTCTATAGCATGCAGATCTGCATGCTATTGAAGCGATCAGCCTGCATAAAATTAGTGTTTCATAGTTGGTCAGAGTGTAACAGTAAGAAATAAACAAAAAAAGTTTTTTAAATAATTGTTAAAATATTTAAAAAAAATAAAAATAATAATAATACAAAAAAATCAACATTTATTCCATCAATAAATAAATATTTGAATAAAAAAAACTAAACAGTAAAAGTACACATATTTAGTATCGTCGCGTTCGTAACGAACCAACCTATAAAACTGTCCCACTAGTTAACCCTTTTAGTGAACACCATTAAAAAAAAAAACCAAGGCAAAAAACAATGCTTTATCATCATACGGGCGAACAAAAAGTGGAATAACATGCGATCGAAAAGACAGATACAAATAAACGTGTTACTGCTGAAAACGTCATCTTGTCCCGCAAAAACAAGCTGCCATATAGCACCATCACCAGAAAAATAAAAAAGTTAAAGCTCTCAGAATAAAGAGATGACAAAATAATTATGTTTATATAAAATAGTTTTTGTTGTATAACAGCGCCAAAACATAAAAAAATGTAAATGAGGTAATAAAGCTGCTTTATCAATTTTACCACACACGGAACTGTATAAACGTCCCCTCCAAAAGAAAATCAAGAATTGCTGTTTTTTGTTCATTCTGCCTCCCAAAATTTGGAATAAAAAGCGATAAAAAAATGTCATGTGCCTGAAAATGGGACCAATAAAAACGTCAACTTGTCCCGCAAAAAACATGACCTCACATGACTCTGTGGGCCAAAATATAGAAAAAATTATAGCTCTCAAAATGTGGTGATGCAAAAAAACCCACTATAAATAGAAAAACCCCCTTTTATCACCCCCTTAGTTAGGGAAAAATAATTAAAAAATGTATTTATTTCCATTTTCCCATTAGGGTTAGGGTTTGGGTTAGGGTTGGTGCTAAAGTTAAGGTTAGGGTTGGGGCCAAAGTTAGGGTTGGGATTAGGGTTAAGGGTGTGTTAGGGTTAGGTTTGTGGTTAGGGGTGAGTTGGGGTTAGGGTTAGAGTTGGAATTGAGAGGTTTGCACTGTTTAGGCTCATCATGGGCTCTCCAAACGCAACATGCGTCTGATCTCAATTCCAGCCAATTCTGCGTTGAAAAAGTCAAACGGTGCTCCTTCCTTTCCGAGCTCTGCCATGCGCCCAAATAGTGGTTTACCCACACATATGAGGTATCAGCGTACTCAGGACAAATTGCACAACAACTTACTTTTGGGGTCCAATTTCTCCTGTTACCTTTGGGAAAATAAAAAAGTGGGGGCAAAAAGATCATTTTTGTGAAAAAATATGATTTTTTATTTTACGGCTCTACATTATAAACATCTGTGAAGCATTTGGGGGTTCAAAGTGCTCACCACTCATCTAGATAAGTTCCTTAGGGGGTCTACTTTCCAAAATGGTGTAACTTTTGGGGGGTTCCACTGTTTAGGCACATCAGGGGCTCTCCAAACGCGACATGGTGTCTGATCTCAATTCCAGTCAATTTTGCATTGAAAAGTCAAACGGCGCTCCTTCCCTTCCGAGCTCTGCCATGCGCCCAAACAGTAGTTTACCTGCATATATGGGGTATGAGCATAATCAGGACAAATTGTACAACTTTTGGGGTCCAGTTTCTCCTGTTACCCTTGGTAAAATAAAACAAATTGGATCTGAAGTAAATGTTTTGTGAAATAAAGTTAAATATTCATTTTTTTTTTAAACCTTCCAAAAATTCCTGTGAAGCACCTGAAGGGTTAATAAACTTCTGGTTTTGAGCAACTTGAGGGGTGCAGTTTTAGAATGGTGTCACTTTCGGGTTTTTTCTATCATATAGACTCTTCAAAGTGACTTCAAATGTGATGTGGTCCCTAAAAAAAATGGTGTTGTAAAAATGAGAAATCGCTGGTCAACTTTTAACCCTTATAACTTCCTAACAAAAGAAAATTTTGGTTCAAAAATTGTGATGATGTAAAGTAGACATGTGGGAAATGTTACTTATTAACCCCTTTCTGACATCGGACGTACTATCCCGTCGAGGTGGGGTGGGCCCCCATGACCACGGGCGGGATAGTACGTCCAGCGCGATCGGCGGCGCTCACGGGGGGAGCGCGGCCGATCGTGGCCGGGTGTCAGCTGCCTAAAGCAGCTGACATCCGGCACTATGTGCCAGGAGCGGTCACGGACCGCTCCCGGCACATTAACCCCCGGCACACCGCGATCAAACATGATCGCGATGTGCCGGCGGTGCAGGGAAGCATCGCGCAGGGAGGGGGCTCCCTGCGGGCTTCCCTGAGCCCCCCGCAGCAACGCGATGTGATCGCGTTGCTGCGAGGGTCTTACCTCCCTCCCTGCTTGTTCCAGGCCCGGATCCAAGATGGCCGCGGATCCGAGTCCTGCAGGGAGGGAGGTGGCTTCACAGAGCCTGCTCAGAGCAGGCACTGTGAAGCCTGCAGTGCTCTGAGACAGATCGGTGATCTGACAGAGTGCTGTGCACCCTGTCAGATCACTGATCTGTGATGTCCCCCCCTGGGACAATGTAAAAAAGTAAAAAAAAAATTTTCAAAATGTGTAAAAAAAAAAATAAAAAAAAATATTTCTAAATAATGAAAAAAAAAAAAATATTATTCCCCTAAATACATTTCTTTATCTAAATAAAAAAAAACCAATAAAAGTACACATTTTTAGTATCGCCCCGTCCGCAACGGCCCGATCTATAAAACTGGCCCACTAGTTAACTCCTTCAGTAAACACCGTAAGAAAAAAAAAACGAGGCAAAAAACAACGCTTTATTATCATATCGCCGAACAAAAAGTGGAATAACACGCAATCAAAAAGACAGATATAAATAACCATGATACGGCTAAAAGCGTCATCTTGTCCCGCAAAAAACGAGCCATCATACAGCATCATCAGCAAAAAAAAAAAAGTTATAGTCCTGAGAATAAAGCGATGCAAAAATAATTATTTTTTCTATAAAATAGTTTTTATCGTATAAAAGCGCCAAAACATAAAAAAATGATATAAATGAGGTGTCGCTGTAATCGTACTGACCCAAAGAATAAAACTGATTTATCAATTTTACCAAACGCGGAACGGTATAAACGCCTCCCCCAAAAGAAATTCATGAATTGCTGGTTTTTGGTCATTCTGCCTCACAAAAATCGGAATAAAAAGCGATCAAAAAATGTAACGTGCTCGAAAATGTTACCAATAAAAACATCAACTCGTCCCGCAAAAAACAAGACCTCACATGACTCTGTGGACCAAAATATGGAAAAATTATAGCTCTCAAAATGTGGTAACGCAAAAAATATTTTTTGCAATAAAAAGCGTCTTTCAGTGTGTGACGGCTGCCAATCATAAAAATCCGCTAAAAAACCTGCTATAAAAGTAAATCAAACCCCCCTTCATCACCCCCTTAGTTAGGGAAAAATTAAAAAAATGTATTTATTTCCATTTTTCCATTAGGGCTAGGGTTAGGGCTAAGGTTAGGGTTAGGGCTAGGGTTAGGGCTAGCGTTAGGGCTAGGGCTAGGGTTAGGGCTAGGGTTAGGTTTAGGGCTAGGGTTAGGGTTAGGACTAGGGTTAGGGTTAGGGTTAGGGCTAGGGTTAGGGCTAGGGTTAGGGCTAGGGTTAGGGTTAGGGTTAGGGCTAGGGTTAGGGCTAGGGTTAGGGTTAGGGCTAGGGTTAGGGCTAGGGTTAGGGTTAGGGCTAGGGCTAGGGTTAGGGCTAGGGTTAGGGCTAGGGTTAGGGTTAGGGCTAGGGTTAGGGCTAGGGTTAAGGCTACAGTTAGGGTTGGGGCTAAAGTTATGGTTAGGGTTTAGATTACATTTACAGTTGGGAATAGGGTTGGGATTAGGGTTAGGGGTGTGTCAGGGTTAGAGGTGTGGTTAGGGTTACTGTTGGGATTAGGGTTAGGGGTGTGTTTGGATTAGGGTTTCAGTTATAATTGGGGGGTTTCCACTGTTTAGGCACATCAGGGGCTCTCCAAACGCGACATGGCGTCCGATCTCAATTCCAGCCAATTCTGCGTTGAAAAAGTAAAACAGTGCTTCTTCCCTTCCGAGCTCTCCCGTGTGCCCAATCAGGGGTTTACCCCAACATATGGGGTATCAGTGTACTCAGGACAAATAGGACAACAACTTTTGGGGTCCAATTTCTCCTGTTACCCTTGGGAAAATACAAAACTGGGGGCTAAAAATTAATTTTTGTGGGAAAAAAAAAGATTTTTTATTTTCATGGCTCTGCGTTATAAACTGTAGTGAAACACTTGGGAGTTCAAAGTTCTCACAACACATCTAGATAAGTTCCATGGGGGGTCTAGTTTCCAATATGGGGTCACTTGTGGGGGATTTCTACTGTTAAGGTACATTAGGGGTTCTGCAAACGCAATGTGACACCTGCAGACCATTCCATCTAAGTCTGCATTCCAAATAGCACTCCTTCCCTTCCGAGCCCTCCCATGCGCCCAAACGGTGGTTCCCCCCAACATATGGGGTATCAGCGTACTCAGGACAAATTGGAAAACAACTTTTGGGGTCAAATTTCTCCTCTTACCCTCGGGAAAATACAAAACTGGGGGCTAAAAAATAATTTTTGGGGGAAAGATTTTTTTTAAAATTTTCACGGCTCTGCGTTACAAACTGTAGTGAAACACTTGGGGGTTCAAAGCTCTCACAACACATCTAGATGAGTTCCTTAGGGGGTCTAGTTTCCAAAATGGTGTCACTTGTGGGGGGTTTCTACTGTTTCGGTACATTAGGGGCTCTGCAAATGCAATGTGACACCTGCAGACCATTCCATCTAAGCCTGCATTCCAAATGGAGCTCCTTCCCTTCCGAGCCCTCCCATGCGCCCAAACAGTGGTTCCCCCCCACATATGAGGTATCAGCGCACTCAGGACAAATTGGACAACAACTTTTGGGGTCCAATTTCTCCTGTTACCCTCGGGAAAATACAAAACTGGGGGCTAAAAAATAATTTTTGTGGGAAAAAATCTTTGTTTTATTTTTACGGCTCTCCATTATAAACTTCTGTGAAGCCCTTGGTGGGTCAAAGTGCTCACGACACATGTAGATAAGTTCCTTAGGGGGTCTACTTTCCAAAATGGGGTCACTTGTGGGGGGTTTCTACTGTTTAGGTACATTAGGGGCTCTGCAAACGCAATGTGACACCTGCAGACCATTCCATCTAAGTCTGCATTCAAATGGCACTCCTTCCCTTGCGAACCCTCCCATGCGCCCAAACAGTGGTTCCCCCCACATATGGTGTATCATCGCACTCAGGACAAATTGGGCAACAAATTTTGGGGTCCACTTTCTCCTGTTACCCTCGGGAAAATACAAAACTGGGGGCTAAAAAAATTATTTTTGTGGGAAAAATTTTTTGTTTTATTTTTACGGCTCTGCATTATAAACTTCTGTGAAGCACTTGGTGGGTCAAAGTGCTCACCACACCTCTAGATAAGTTCCTTAGGGGGTCTACTTTCCAAAATGGTGTCACTTGTGGGGGGGGGTTCAATGTTTAGGCACATCAGTGGCTCTCCAAACGCAACATGGCGTCCCATCTCAATTCCTGTCAATTTTGCATTGAAAAGTCAAACAGCGCTCCTTCCCTTCCGAGCTCTCCCATCCGCCCAAACAGTGGTTTACCCGCACATATGGGGTATCAGCGTACTCAGGACAAATTGTACAACAACTTTTTGGGTCCAGTTTCTTCTCTTACCCTTGGGAAAATAAAAAATTGGGGGCGAAAAGATAATTTTTGTGAAAAAATATGATTTTTTATTTTTACGGTTCTACATTATAAACTTCTGTGAAGCACTTGGTGGGTGAAAGTGCTCACCACACCTCTAGATAAGTTCCTTAGGGGGTCTACTTTCCAAAATGGTGTCACTTGTGGGGGTTTCAATGTTTAGGCACATCAGGGGCTCTCCAAACGCAACATGGCGTCCCATCTCAATTCCAGTCAATTTTGCATTGAAAAGTCAAACGGCGCTCCTTCCCTTCCGAGCTCTCCCATCCGCCCAAACAGTGGTTTACCCCCACATATGGGGTATCAGCGTACTCAGGACAAATTGTACAACAACTTTTGCGGTCCAATTTCTTCTCTTACCCTTGGGAAAAAAAAAATTGGGGGCGGAAAGTTAATTTTTGTGAAAAAATATGATTTTTTATTTTTACGGTTCTACATTATAAACTTCTGTGAAGCACTTGGTGGGTCAAAGTGCTCACCACACCTCTAGATAAGTTCCTTAGGGGGTCTACTTTCCAAAATGGTGTCACTTGTGGGGGGTTTCAATGTTTAGGCACATCAGGGGCTCTCCAAACGAAACATGGCGTCCCATCTCAATTCCAGTCAATTTTGCATTGAAAAGTCAAATGGCGCTCCTTCACTTCCGAGCTCTGCCATGCGCCCAAACAGTGGTTTACCGCCACATGTGGGGTATTGTTGTACTCAGGACAAATTGTACAACAATGTTTGGGGTCCATTTTCTCCTGTTACCCTTGGTAAAATAAAACAAATTGGAGCTGAATTAAATTTTTTGTGAAAAAAAGTTAAATGTTCATTTTTATTTAAACATTCAAAAAATTCCTGTGAAGCACCAGAAGGGTTAATAAACTTCTTGAATATGGTTTTAAGCACCTTGAGGGGTGTAGTTTTTAGAATGGTGTCACACTTGGGTATTTTCTATCATATAGACCCCTCAAAATGACTTCAAATGAGATGTGGTCCCTAAAAAAAAATGATGTTGTAGAAATGAGAAATTGCTGGTCAACTTTTAACCCTTATAACTCCCTAACAAAAAAAAATTTTGGTTCCAAAATTGTGCTGATGTAAAGTAGACATGTGGGAAATGTTACTTATTAAGTATTTTGTGTGACATATCTCTGTGATTTAATTGCATAAAAATTCAAAGTTGGAAAATTGCGAAATTTTCATAATTTTCGCCAAATTTCAGTTTTTTTCACAAATAAACGCAGGTAATATCAAAGAAATGTTACCACTTTCATGAAGTACAATATGTCACAAGAAAACAATGTCAGAATCAGTGGGATTCATGGAATCTCTCCAGAGTTATTACCTCATAAAAGGGACAGTGGTCAGAATTGTAAAAGTTGGCCTGGTCATTAACATGCAAACCACCCTTGGGGGTAAAGGGGTTAAGTATTTTCCAGCTGTGGTTCGTCCTGCATTGCTCTGTGTGTCTCTGAGATGTTATCCCCTGCCTTAGTCTGTTCTACCTATTTCTCGCGCGTTTGAATTCGTTTCTATGATTGGAGCTGTCCATCACCTTCTTGGGTCCTCAATACCGCTAAGCCAGAAACTTTAGTGGAGTTTTCTTGTAACTACCTAATGCTGTGAGTGTACAAATGTCACCCAATACTCTGCAAAATGAGAATACAACAGACAGCCATGTATTGTATTAGCAAAAAGGCACACAGAGTTACGCCTATGATTAAATGTTATCACCTTTCCTAATGATGGCTGATAACTTGAGGATCAGTGTGGGTCCAACCATTGAGATTTACCATTGATCCTTAGAACAGGCACTGAAATGCTGTGTCGCCACCGTTCCACTCATTCTCATTTTCTATTGGACTGTTGGCATAAATAGATTTTCTCTGCAATCTCCAGCACTTCCATAGAGGAGGAAACTAGTAATGGCACACAAGCATGGCCACTGTTTCATTAGGTGATACATTTTAATGATGGAATGATCCTTTAGAACTGCTCAGGGAGTGTCCCGAGAACACTAATTAACAGGAATTCAAGAGAATGGGGTTCCTGTGTCCATTTGTGTTAAGTGGTTGTCACATATAATGCTGCTTCATTCAAAGTTTGTGAATGAGGCCACGTTCACATGTTCAGTATTTGGTCAATATTTTACAACAGTATTTGTAAGCCAAAACCAGGAGTCGGTGAAAAATGCAGAAGTGGTGCCTGTGCTTCTATTATACACTGCTCAAAGAAATAAAGGGAACACTAAAATACCACACCCTAGATATCACTGAATGAAATATTCCAGTTGCAAATCTATATTCATTACATAGTGGAATGTGTTGAGAACAATAAAACATAAAAATTATCAATGTCAATCAAAATTAATATCCCATGTAGGTCTGGATTTGGAATCATACTCAAAATCAAAGTGGAAAATCAAATTACAGGCTGATCCAACTTCAGTGAAATGCCTCAAGAGTCAAGACAAGGAAATGATGCTCAGTAGTTTGTGTGGCCTCCATGACCTTCCTACAACACCTGGGAATGCTCTAGATGTTCTCCTGAGGGATCTGTTGTGAATTCTGTGGCTGAATTCACTCCTGTGGTCACAAGTGGTACTGCAGCTTCTGAGCTTCCTTCCTCAGGTGTTCTGGTGAGCTCATTAGCTGCTTCGTTACTTAACTCCACCTGATGCTGCTATCCTTGCTCCTAGTCAATGTTCCAGTGTTGGATCTGAGCTTCTCCTGATTGTTCCTGTGACCTGCTGCTCTGTATAGCTAAGTGCTTTTTTGCTATTTTGTTGCCTTTTTTCTGTCCAGCTTGTCTTTTGTTTTGCTGGAAGCTCTGAGACGCAAAGGGTGTACCGCCGTGCCGTTAGTCCGGCACGGTGGGTCTTTTTTGCCCCCTTTGCGTGGGTTTTGCTTTAGGGTTTTTTGTAGACTGCAAAGTTCGCTTTACTGTCCTCGCTCTGTCTAAGAATATCGGGCCCCACTTTGCTGAATCTATTTCATCCCTACGTTTTGTCTTTTCATCTTACTCACAGTCATTATATGTGGGGGGCTGCCTTTTCCTTTGGGGTATTTCTCTGGGGGCAAGTCAGGCCTATTTTTCTATCTTCAGGCTAGCTAGTTTCTTAGGCTGTGCCGAGTTGCATAGGTAGTGGTTAGGCGCAATCCACAGCCACTTTTAGTTGTGTTTAGGATAGGATCAGGTGTGCAGTCTACAGAGTTTCCACGTCTCAGAGCTCGTTCTTTTGTTTTTGGGTATTTGTCAGATCACTGTGTGCGCTCTGATCGCTAGGCACACTGTGTCTCTGGATTGCCTTCATTACACCTTTCATTAGCAGACATAACAGTACTAGGAGCCAACTAATGATTCTCAATAGAGGGAAAGAAAAAGTTCTGACATCATTTTTTTTTTTTTCTCTGCTCTGTGTTCACTTTTTTTTTTTTTTTCCCCTAGACATTTGGGTGTTTCTGGACACAGGTGTGGACATGGATTTTCAGGGTCTGTGCTCTTCAATGGATAATCTCGTTATAAATGTACAAAAGATTCAAGATACTATTGATCAGAAATCTATGTTAGAACCAAGAATTCCTATTCCTGATTTGTTTTTTGGAGATAGAACTAAGTTTCCAAGTTTCAAAAATAATTGTAAGCTATTTCTGGCCTTGAAACCTCATTCTTCTGGTAATCCTATTCAACAGGTTTTGATTATTATTTCTTTTTTGCGCGGCGACCCTCAAGACTGGGCATTTTCTCTTGCGCCAGGAGACCCTGCATTGAGTAGTGTCGATGCGTTTTTCCTGGCACTCGGATTACTGTACGATGAGCCTAATTCAGTGGATCAGGCTGAGAAAAATTTGCTGGCTTTGTGCCAGGGTCAGGATGATATAGAAGTATATTGTCAGAAATTTAGGAAATGGTCAGTACTCACTCAGTGGAATGAATCTGCGCTGGCAGCTTTGTTCAGAAAGGGTCTCTCTGAGGCTCTTAAGGATGTCATGGTGGGATTTCCTATGCCTGCTGGTTTGAATGAGTCTTTGTCTTTAGCCATTCAGATCGGTAGACGCTTGCGCGAGCGTAAATCTGTGCACCATTTGGCGGTATTGCCTGAGGTTAAACCTGAGCCTATGCAGTGCGATAGGACTATGACCAGAGTGGAACGGCAGGAATACAGACGTCTGAATGGGCTATGTTTCTACTGTGGTGATTCCACTCATGCTATTTCTGATTGTCCTAAGCGCACTAAGCGGTCCGCTAGGTCTGCCGTCATTGGTACTGTACAGTCCAAATTCCTTCTGTCCATTACCTTGATATGCTCTTTGTCGTCGTTTTCTGTCATGGCGTTTGTGGATTCAGGCGCTGCCCTAAATCTGATGGATTTGGATTATGCTAAACGTTGTGGGTTTTTCTTGGAGCCTTTGCGGTGTCCTATTCCATTGAGAGGAATTGATGCTACACCTTTGGCCAAGAATAAACCTCAGTACTGGGCCCAGCTGACCATGTGCATGGCTCCTGCACATCAGGAAGTTATTCGCTTTCTGGTGTTGCATAATCTGCATGATGTGGTCGTGTTGGGGTTGCCATGGCTACAAACCCATAATCCAGTATTGGATTGGAATTCCATGTCGGTATCTAGCTGGGGTTGTCAGGGGGTACATGGTGATGTTCCATTTTTGTCGATTTCGTCATCCACCCCTTCTGAGGTCCCAGAGTTCTTGTCTGATTATCAGGATGTATTTGAAGAGCCCAAGTCCGATGCCCTACCTCCGCATAGGGATTGTGATTGTGCTATCAATTTGATTCCTGGTAGTAAATTCCCTAAAGGTCGATTATTTAATTTATCCGTGCCCGAACACGCCGCTATGCGCAGTTATGTGAAGGAATCCCTAGAGAAGGGACATATTCGCCCATCGTCATCACCACTGGGAGCAGGGTTCTTCTTTGTAGCTAAGAAGGATGGTTCGCTGAGACCGTGTATTGATTACCGCCTTCTTAATAAGATCACTGTTAAATTTCAGTATCCCTTGCCATTGTTATCTGACTTGTTTGCTCGGATTAAGGGGGCTAGTTGGTTCACTAAGATAGATCTTCGTGGTGCGTATAATCTGGTGAGAATCAGGCAAGGAGATGAATGGAAAACTGCATTCAATACGCCCGAGGGTCATTTTGAGTATCTAGTGATGCCGTTCGGACTTGCCAATGCTCCATCAGTGTTTCAATCCTTTATGCATGACATCTTCCGTGAGTACCTGGATAAATTCCTGATTGTTTACTTGGATGACATTTTGATCTTCTCAGATGATTGGGAGTCTCATGTGAAGCAGGTCAGAATGGTTTTTCAGGTCCTGCGTGCTAACTCTTTGTTTGTGAAGGGATCAAAGTGTCTCTTCGGTGTGCAGAAAGTTTCATTTTTGGGATTCATCTTTTCCCCTTCTACTATCGAGATGGATCCAGTTAAGGTCCAAGCCATCCAGGATTGGATTCAGCCGACATCTCTGAAAAGTCTGCAAAAGTTCCTGGGCTTTGCTAATTTTTATCGTCGCTTCATCTGTAATTTTTCTAGCATTGCCAAACCATTGACCGATTTGACCAAGAAGGGTGCTGATTTGGTCAATTGGTCTTCTGCTGCTGTGGAAGCTTTTCAGGAGTTGAAGCGTCGTTTTTGTTCTGCCCCTGTGTTGTGTCAGCCAGATGTTTCTCTTCCGTTCCAGGTCGAGGTTGATGCTTCTGAGATTGGAGCAGGGGCGGTTTTGTCACAGAGAGGTTCTGATTGCTCAGTGATGAAACCATGTGCTTTCTTTTCCAGGAAGTTTTCGCCCGCTGAGCGTAATTATGATGTGGGCAACCGAGAGTTGCTGGCCATGAAGTGGGCATTCGAGGAGTGGCGTCATTGGCTTGAAGGAGCTAAGCATCGCGTGGTGGTATTGACTGATCATAAGAACTTGACTTATCTCGAGTCTACCAAGCGCTTGAATCCTAGACAGGCCCGTTGGTCGTTATTTTTTGCCCGCTTCGACTTTGTGATTTCGTACCTTCCGGGCTCTAAAAATGTGAAGGCGGATGCTCTGTCTAGGAGTTTTGTGCCCGACTCTCCGGGTTTATCTGAGCCAGCGGGTATCCTCAAGGAAGGAGTCATTGTGTCTGCCATCTCCCCTGATTTGCGGCGGGTGCTGCAAAAATTTCAGGCGAATAAACCTGATCGTTGTCCAGCGGAGAAACTGTTCGTCCCTGATAGGTGGACTAATAAACTTATCTCTGAACTTCATTGTTCGGTGTTGGCTGGTCATCCTGGAATCTTTGGTACCAGAGAGTTAGTGGCTAGATCCTTCTGGTGGCCATCTCTGTCACGGGATGTACGTACTTTTGTGCAGTCCTGTGGGATTTGTGCTAGGGCTAAGCCCTCCTGTTCTCGTGCCAGTGGGTTGCTTTTGCCCTTGCTGGTCCCAAAGAGGCCTTGGACACATATTTCGATGGATTTCATTTCTGACCTTCCCGTTTCTCAAAAGATGTCAGTCATTTGGGTGGTCTGTGATCGCTTTTCTAAAATGGTCCATCTGGTGCCCTTGGCTAAATTGCCTTCCTCCTCTGATTTGGTACCTTTGTTCTTTCAGCATGTGGTTCGGTTGCATGGCATTCCTGAGAATATTGTTTCTGACAGAGGTTCCCAGTTTGTTTCAAGGTTCTGGCGAGCCTTTTGTGGTAGGATGGGCATTGACCTATCCTTTTCCTCGGCTTTCCATCCTCAGACTAATGGCCAGACCGAACGAACCAATCAGACCTTGGAAACATATCTGAGATGTTTTGTTTCTGCAGACCAGGATGATTGGGTGTCCTTTTTGCCGTTGGCTGAGTTCGCCCTTAATAATCGGGCCAGCTCGGCTACCTTGGTTTCTCCATTTTTCTGCAATTCTGGGTTCCATCCTCGTTTCTCTTCAGGACAGGTTGAGTCTTCGGACTGTCCTGGTGTGGATTCTGTGGTGGACAGGTTGCAGCAGATCTGGACTCAGGTAGTGGACAATTTGACCTTGTCCCAGGAGAAGGCTCAACTTTTCGCTAATCGCAGACGCCGTGTGGGTCCCCGACTTCGTGTTGGGGATCTGGTTTGGTTATCTTCTCGTCATATTCCTATGAAGGTTTCCTCTCCGAAATTTAAACCTCGTTTTATTGGTCCGTATAGGATTTCTGAGGTTCTCAATCCTGTGTCTTTTCGTCTGACCCTCCTAGACTCCTTTTCCATACATAATGTATTCCATAGGTCATTGTTGCGGAGATACGTGGCACCTATGGTTCCATCTGTTGAGCCTCCTGCCCCGGTTTTGGTGGAGGGGGAATTGGAGTATATTGTGGAGAAGATTTTGGATTCTCGTGTTTCTAGACGGAAACTCCAGTATCTGGTTAAATGGAAGGGTTATGCTCAGGAAGATAATTCCTGGGTTTTTGCCTCTGATGTTCATGCTCCCGATCTTGTTCGTGCCTTTCATGCGGCTCATCCTGGTAGGCCTGGGGGCTCTGGTGAGGGTTCGGTGACCCCTCCTCAAGGGGGGGGTACTGTTGTGAATTCTGTGGCTGAATTCACTCCTGTGGTCACAAGTGGTACTGCAGCTTCTGAGCTTCCTTCCTCAGGTGTTCTGGTGAGCTCATTAGCTGCTTCGTTACTTAACTCCACCTGATGCTGCTATCCTTGCTCCTAGTCAATGTTCCAGTGTTGGATCTGAGCTTCTCCTGATTGTTCCTGTGACCTGCTGCTCTGTATAGCTAAGTGCTTTTTTGCTATTTTGTTGCCTTTTTTCTGTCCAGCTTGTCTTTTGTTTTGCTGGAAGCTCTGAGACGCAAAGGGTGTACCGCCGTGCCGTTAGTCCGGCACGGTGGGTCTTTTTTGCCCCCTTTGCGTGGGTTTTGCTTTAGGGTTTTTTGTAGACTGCAAAGTTCGCTTTACTGTCCTCGCTCTGTCTAAGAATATCGGGCCCCACTTTGCTGAATCTATTTCATCCCTACGTTTTGTCTTTTCATCTTACTCACAGTCATTATATGTGGGGGGCTGCCTTTTCCTTTGGGGTATTTCTCTGGGGGCAAGTCAGGCCTATTTTTCTATCTTCAGGCTAGCTAGTTTCTTAGGCTGTGCCGAGTTGCATAGGTAGTGGTTAGGCGCAATCCACAGCCACTTTTAGTTGTGTTTAGGATAGGATCAGGTGTGCAGTCTACAGAGTTTCCACGTCTCAGAGCTCGTTCTTTTGTTTTTGGGTATTTGTCAGATAACTGTGTGCGCTCTGATCGCTAGGCACACTGTGTCTCTGGATTGCCTTCATTACACCTTTCATTAGCAGACATAACAGGGATCTCCACCCAGACCTGGATTAAAGCATCAGTAAACTTCTGGACAGTCTGTGGTGCAATGTATCGTTGGTGGATGGAATGAGACATGATGTCCCAGATGTGATCGATTGGATTCAGGTTTGGGGAACAGGCAGGTCAGTTCATAGTATCAATGCTTTCATCATGCAAGAACTGCTGACATACACTTCAGCTATATGACGCTGTATATTGTCATGCATCAGAGGAAACCCAAGGCCCACTGCAACTGCATATGGTCTCACAATGGGTCTGAGGATCTCATCCCGGATGGACATGGAGGGCTGAGTGGCTCTGTCACATTTGCTCAGTGGGAACCTGCTCTCATCCATGAAGAGCTCAGGGCGCCAATGTCGAATCTGCCAATCTTGGTGTTCTCTGGCAAATGCCAATTGACCTGCATGGTGTTGGGCTGTAAGCACAACACACACTTGTGGACGTTGGACCCTCATACCACCCTCATAAAGTTTGTTTCTGACAGTTTGAGCAGAGACATGGATGTTCGTGGCCTCCTGGAGGTCATTTTGCAGGGCTCTGGCACTGCTCCTCTTGTTCGTCCTTGCATAATGGAGGAGGTAGCGGTTCTGCTGCTGGGTTGTTGCCTTCTTATGGCCCCCTCCACGTCTCCTGGTGTACTGGCCTGTCTCCTGGTACCTGCTCCATGCTCTGGACACTGTGCTGACTGACACAGCTACCGTTCATGCCACAACTTGCATTGATGTGCCAATCAGGATAAGCTGCACTACCTGAGCAACTTCTGTGGGTTGTACAGTAGGCACTGCCTCATGCTACTGTACCTCTAGAGGTGAAAGCAATGACAAAATGCAAAAGTAACCAACACAACAGCCAAAAAGGATGAGAACAGAGAAATGGTCTGTGGTTATCACCTGAAGAACCACTCCTCTATAGGGGTTTTCCTGCTAATTGCCTATCATTTCTACATGTCTGTTTAATTTGCACAACAGCAGGAGAAATTGATTCACAATCTTTGTTGCTTCGTAACTGGATAGGTTGATTTCACAGAAGTGTGTTTGACTTGGGAGTTACATTGTGTTGTTTAAGTGTTCCCTTTATTTTTTTGAGCAGTGTGGTTTTCCTCTGACTGTTCCAATCCTGATTTTGTTTTCAAAGTACTGATGTGAAATAGTGACCAAATACTGTATGTGTTGTAAGGCACCGGTAGCAAAGTACGCAGTGAAGAGGCAGTGACCCACAAAGTTCAAACACAAAAGTCTCTTTAATGTGTTATCTTCACACAGAAAAGGTTCCAGTTCACACAAATGCATATAACTTCAGTGCATACAACTACAGTGTATATTATCAGTGTTCAGTTCACACCAGTTCATAGCACTGCATATCATGTGGCTTTTAGATTGCAGTCCCTGAACACGCCGGACCTCTCCTTGTCCAGTATCCATGGGGCGACTGCACGCCATATTACAGTCTCCAAACACAGCCTCATATGTTGCAGATGCAGCACCCCAGGTGACTGGTTGCTGCAGTGATGTTGCTTTTCCTTCGGGGAAGGTAATATCATGCTCAGAGGCAATGGAGTTCTCTTCACCAGGTAAGGCACCCACACACAACATATTCCAAATTTAGGCCAGGAGGGGGAGCTCAGGACCCGGATTCAGGAGAGTTTCCCTAAGCTATATGTATCCTGACCTGGAGGAGGAGCTAGTTTAGTTGTTCAGAGATACTGAAGGAGAAGGAAGTCTGGAACTGAGTGCAGACAGAGAGGCCTGGGAGCCACGAGGGAGCTGCAGCCTCTGGAAGGAGGAAGACCTGATGGGTTGAATGTGGAGGAGCCAGAAGGGAAGGAGCAAAGGAGAGGAACAGGGCTTAGAGGGGAACAGCGGAAGGACACCCTCAGAGCCAGAGCACAGAAGCCGGGAGCCCGAGGCCTTAGTGGGACTGTACGACACTTGGCAGAACCGGAGGGTATAAGATCAAACAGACATTGTCCACACCACACTTGAGACGCAGCAGCACCTAGGAGCCTGGGGCATGATAGAGTCCCTGTAAAAAGGCTCAAGCTCCCCGTCATGTAGGTACCTGTCTCGGGACAGGTGGAATAGAGGACTCTGCAGAAAGCTTCAGGCAGTAGGGACTTCATTTACAGCAGGCGCTACTTGGAAAAGCTCACGGACCTCTACTGGAACAAGGGAACTCTCTGTTGCCTCTGAGCTGGCCAGACCACAATCACCCGAGCCTGGTGCCCTGGACTGTGGCCTATCATCTGCAGTAAACCAGGTAAAGACTTACAACTGTCTCCTCTATTTATTCATCGGCACATACCATTATCTCAGCCACACACCATAGGACTCCTGTGGACCCCGCTGCACCTGTGGGAAGCGTAACACCCGTGCTGCCACAACATCCCCCAGGGGACCCCTTTAATGCAGCGTCAGTCCCACTACTGATCGAACACCACAGGTGGCGTCATGACAGACTTTGAACATTTTCCCCTTTAAAGACCGTTCCCCTTTAACGTTGAGCCCCAGGGCCAGGGACCCGGTCGCAGCCACCGTGACATCCCCTTTGACAGCTGACCGGACCTGGCACCGAGTACCCCACTGCCCTGGCTGGGCGACTCACAGACACTATGCATGCCAGCCCTCCTCTGACTAGTTCCCGTGGGTGTCCTGTATCACGGTCTCTCTACTCACACAGCTGCACACAGGCCAGGATATCCTCTGGATAGCAGCCGGGCACCATATCCACCTGTTTGCAATCGTTACCCATGCCAGTCCTCTTTCGGGCACAGGGCATCCACCTCCGGGCACAGGACTGTCCACATGTGACTCTTTCGGGCACAGGATATCCACCTCCGGGCACAGGACTGTCCACATCTGACTCCTTTGGGAACAGGACATCCACCTCCAGGCACAGGACTGTCCACATCTGACTCTTTGGGGCACAGGACATCCACCTCCGGGCACAGGACTGTCCATATCTGAGACCAGTTACCATGGACGACTTGCATCGCTGTATACCCTGTCTGTGCCAGGCTATTCAGCTGTCCTGGGTCCTTGCTCCGCTGGCCTGTGCCTCCACGCACTCAGCCAGTGCTCTGCAGGCCTCTGCTCTGCACACCAGACTGACACTGACATTGCACCTCACACCTGACACACCCATACCCCTTACTGCAGGGTTTTAACACACAAACCTGTAGCCTTTAGCCACATAGAAAACCCGGACTGGACATCCGTGACTCCCATGCATTCTGGGGCGCACAATCAGCGCCCCCTAGCTGTAAAAGGGGTCAGTGCCTCACAGTGTGAACATAGCCTTTGTCATTCCGATTTTGACATACTGTATTAAGTTGTGTTGTTCAAGATGTGCCTATGAAGCTGAATTTCGTTCAGGACATTCAGGACACCCGCTGCCAGTCCCTATATTACAGTTTGTACATGGCCATGTTTCACAGTTGTCTGAATGAAGCCTTAGGAATATCTAACTCCTCATCTACATCTGTTTTATTATGGCTTATGCCAAGTAAAACATGAGAAACTTGCATTAAGGTACACCATGTCACGACATACAGTTTGTCATGTGCAATTGTTTGGTCAGGATGGTCCAGATGAACCTGTTGTCGAGTTCTATCCTAAAATTCCACTTTCATAACATACTGATTTCTGATGCTATCTTAGTAAAGCAGAATAACTGTATAGAGGAAAAGTTGAAAACTTTCTCTACGTTATTTTTTAATCTCTCATGATATTAAAGATTTTGTTTGCTGTCTGTTAATAAAAACACTGTTATTTACAGAGGCTGAAAACCCATGCAGAAATAGTTCTGGTCCCAGCAGAGACACTTTCCAGCCTTGGCAATGCTCTGTGAGCTCAACTGCCTGGATCCCAGGATACTATATTGCAGCAAGGTTTGTGATGCATTTATTGACATATTTAGCTCACAAAACATTGTCTACACTGCATACAATTGGGTGCACTTTTTGGCTGGGAGCAGGAGCTGCCATGTGGGTTCTCATCCTAAAGTGTCACCTGTGAGTACTCTATGCAGATAGCTCTCTAAGTTTCCTATAAGCATTTCTTATCTTAATATATTTACAGCACTATTAAATAATATAACTGAAGGTGCAGAAAATTCAGCTGTAAAACATGTCCACTGAAAGGAGAAAACTAACAGGTGTATGAAAGGTTTTTGTGGAAACCTCCTCCATGTGAAAGACTTGAAATACTGTACTTCCAATATAACCACAGCTTCCTCTGATGTTAAAAGGATTCTCTATTTTCAGGAAAAATGTGTCCCCAGGCAACCCCCTCCCCAAAACAGACTTATTCACCCTCACCAGGTCCAGCTCCAAGCATTCACCGCTGACACAGTCTTCATTGTTTGCCTGCAGCTCTGATGGCACGTTGATGTTTCGCAGCCACTCACTGAGCTTGAGGCTGTGGTCAGAGGGCC
The DNA here is from genome assembly GCF_032444005.1 of Ranitomeya imitator. Lineage (NCBI taxonomy): Eukaryota > Metazoa > Chordata > Amphibia > Anura > Dendrobatidae > Ranitomeya > Ranitomeya imitator. The sequence goes on along the minus strand of NC_091287.1, from coordinate 432,438,498 downwards.
GTAGATTCTCTCATGCTAGAGAATTGGGGCCTATTATGCGTATGATGACACTCCGATCAAACTCTGTCAGAGTTGAGCCGAGTGTCATCTGACTTTGATCCCATTCTTTCATATGAGAGAATCGCTGCACAGGTGTGAAGAAGATTGAGAACTTAATATCTTAATCTTCTCCGTTGTCTCAATGTGCTTACATCGGACTGCACTCGGATTACATCCGAGTGCAGTCCGATGCTTCACATGCACTTATAGACTTGTACGAGTGCGCCTGATCCGATAATTATCGGATGCAGTCTTAGTATTGTGTGATTGTTTTCTCATACCGAATCATGAGCGAGCCATAACAGCTACAGTCAAATAACAGAGACCAGGAGCAGCAGCAGGGACTTGGCACTGGACCTCAGCGAAGCCAAATAAAGCACAATCTGTTTCTGTTTTTTTACAACAAAGTGCACCTGGGGACACAATTTTTCGGAAAATAGAGAACACCTATAACATATATGCTAATCAATGGCTTTAACAGACCTGACATTTTCCCTTCAAATCTTTCTGACTGTTGCAGATTTCAGCTTTCAGCAGAATCATCAGCATTCGAGCATTGAAGGAAAATGAAGTGTTTTACTTGGGAAATACAGCATCCATTATTTTCATCACAGCATGTTGGATTATAAAAAAGAACAGCCACCAACAAACCAAAGATGTCACCCATTACAGTTCTAACACTTAATACAGCGCCATCGGAAGTCTGCTCAACACATCCCAACAGCATAAGCCAGCAGCTGTTGTTTATTCCAACAGTGACCGTTTCCCTTTAATAACATATGTAAAACCCCTTCTACTATTGAGAACTGGAAAGTTATTAGGATCTATAACAGCTCAATACAGACAGAGATGTTTGAGGATTAACATCTCCAATATGCAGGACTTTAGCACATTATAACAATTGCAGTGTGTTCAGAATCTCTAAATGTGATTCATACCGCTTAAACTAATCACATCCAATTAACAAGTATGATCTGTAAACTGTCTGGAAAATCTTGGGAATAAATTACATAATAAATGAAAATGATTGTATGTTTTGTTGATTGTTTCTAGTTACAGAATTACTTAGCAATAAGTATACATTTCCAGTCACTGACAGCAGAAATACATTAACACGTTCTCCCAAAGGAGAACAGTTGGCTCTCCGACCTAAATATGTGAAAAACAGCACAAAAATAATGAAAGGATAAATAATTGTTAATAATATGCAAATTGAATACAGTAATATGAATAGCGCTATTCATTTTTTTCTGTGTTCTGCTTTGCGTCATATTCAGTCATCACATGGTTGGGTGGTTGTCTGCAAATCAGGTACTGGACAAGGGAAACATTTAGGCCACAATTCATCAAAGTGTTTCCTCCAGATTTCTGGCACAAAACACTTTGAAAAATTGCAAAACATTGGCACGTAACGTGAAATTTCATAAAAATTTAGCAACTTTTGTCATTTTAATGATACACTGGACCAGGTCCGCTAAAGAGGATGGAGCAACATGGCAAGTGGTGATACCTGCCTGACAAATTCTTCACTTTATTGTTGGGCCTTATCCCAGAAATGCATGAGTAACATTTATGGCAAAGCGCACACCACTGATAAGACGCTCCTAAGGGTGCTTTCACATTGCGTTGTGCTTCCGAATTCTCCTGCAAAACGGGGTCCAGATGTATGCGCCAATGGGGCCACAGACTGCAGTGGTGATGGCAGAGCGAACGTGTGCTCTGCCATGCACTTTATTTTTTAGGAGTGTACGCCTACAGTACGCGGATACTCAAACGTAGTAGACTGTGTCTGAGGGTACGTGCACACGTTGCGGAAAAGTGTGCGGATTTTTCCGCACTGATTTTGGTAAATCCACAGTGCGGATTTACTGCAGAATTACCGCGGTTTTCCGTGGTTTTTGTGCAAATTCCACCTGCCGTTTTACACCTGTGGATTCTTATTATGGAGCAGGTGTAAACCGCTGCGGAATCCGCACAAAGAATTGACATGTTGCGGAATAACCAACGCAGCGTTTCCACGCATTTTTTTCCGCAGCATGTGCAATGCGGATTTTGTTTTCCATAGGTTTACATGGTACTGTAAACTCATGGAAAACTGCTGTCAATCCGCAGCAGCCAATCTGCTGCGGATCCGCAGCAAAATATGCAATGTGTGCACATAGCCTAAGTGTCCATCTCCTGTAGGTGTACACTCCTGAAAAAAGTGCAAGGCAGAGTGCACGTTCGCTCTGCCATCACCACTGCAGTCCATGGACCTATCGGCACATACGTCCAGACCCTGTTTTGCGGGGATTTCGGACATATGCCTCGACAAGAAGTCACAAAGCCATGTGAAAGCGCTCTAATTTATTATGTGGCATGTGTAGCTTAACCTGTCAACTGAATTTGGCGGGACCGGTTTTCGGTCATATGGGCGGAGTTTTCGGGTGTTTGATTCACCCTTTCCTTACCCGCTGGCTGCATGCTGGCCGCAATATTGGATTGAAGTTCATTCTATGTCCTCCGTAGTACACGCCTGCAAGATTGCCTTGCGCAGGCGTGTACTACAGAGGACGGGCGTGCCATTGCCTGAGTCAGACTATAAGGCCATGGAGCATGACCTCACAAGTGCATGCTTGGTTACCATAGCTACCTGAGGTGCAAAATAACAAAAAGGAGCCTGTGGGAGCAATAGATGAGAGGGGGAGCTGCAACTGGAGTTTGAACAGGTGAATAACATACAGTTTCAGTCCTGACTTTTCATTCCTATCTAATAAATCCCATTTACAGTGGGAACAGAAAGTATTCAGACCCCTTTAAATTTTTCACTCTTTGTTTCATTGCAGCAATTTGGTAAATTCAAAAAAGTTCATTTTTTTCTCATTAATGTACACTCTGCACCCCATCTTGACTGAAAAAAAAACCAGAAATGTATTGTAATGATGTCACCGCTATTCACCAAATCTCCGCTCCCAGTGTTTCATTGATTCACCAGTAGTTTACAACCGGGAGCGGTTCATTAGCATCGCTCCCGGTTGTAAACTGTGAATTCCCCTAGGCATGGATTACTGCGTGGGACTGACTGTACGCCGGACAGGTATGGTATATTGTTGGTTTATTATTTTGACTTTTTTTGCATGAGATTGAGGGCTTCGTTTGGAATGGCAGACTAATAAAGATGGAAAAAATGTGTATATTGTTTTATTTCATTAAAATATTTTTTTCTGTGTGGTCTGTTTTATTAACCCTTTAACTAGTCTAGGATTAGTAATGGATAGGTGTCTTATTGACGCTTCTCCATTACTAAGCCGGCTTAATGTCACCATACAATAGGAAGGTGACATTAACCCCTGATTACCCCACTTGCCAACGCTACAGGGCAAGTGGGAAGAACTGGGCAAAGCTCCAGAATTGGCATATCTAATAGATGCGCCTTTTCTGGGCAGCAGTGGGCTGCTTTTTTAAGGTTGCGGGGCCCATATCCCTGGCTCCTTACCAGCCTGAGAATAGCAGCTCGCACCTGTGAGTTTTGCCAGGTTGGTTGTAAAATATAGGGGGGACCCCACATCGGTTTTTTCTTTCATTCATTCTCCTCTGCTCACGCTGCTGCCCGCCGAGCAGGGGAGAACGGATGACAGCCGGCTTCAGCACCACAAGCAGGGGAACAGCGCTTACTGTAGCACTGCTTCCCGGCGGCCATCCGTGTAGTCCTGATTCAGCACACATTTGCCACACGGATGTATCACACGGACACGGATATCTCCGGTACCGTGTTTACCAGTACCGGAAATATCAGGACGTGTGAAACCGGCCTAAGATAAAGTGCAAAAAAACATATCAATATATGTAAGGTATTAGTTAATATTGGGGCCACAATACGTAAGCTGGCAACCCACGTCAAGGATCCTTACATTTGCCAGTCCTAACGCTAAACATAAAAACAAAGCTCACAGACAAAAAGAGGACTTAAAAATCTTCCAAAAATTTGAAAAAACCACAGAGAAAAGAAGCAGAGATGCACTGACAGGGTGCAGCGGACCCGATTAATGATGGCAAAAACACAGGTGCGGCAATACAGATATAGCAATCAGGCCGGGGTCACACTAGCGTATTGCATCCGATGCGAGAGCATCTGATGCAATATGCTAATGACACTCGGCTCCTGCTCGCAGCAGAGCAGGAGCCGACTGTCATGCGTCTGTGCTCCGATTCTCTTGCACAGGGAGGATCGGAGCACAGCTGCGGAGGAGGCGGAGAAATGAATTTCTCCATCTCCTCCATTGCTGGGGTCCGCTTATAGCGCACATCACTCGGATGATATCCGTGTGGTGTGCGCTGTCTCACTCACACCCATAGGCTTATATGGGTGCGAGTAAGCCGAGAGTTTTCCTCAGTCCGAGACAATCGCAGCATGCTGCGATTGTCTCGGACCGAGGAAAACGGCGACAAAAAGTCAGCTGATGGGAGCTGCCCCATATGGTAACATTGGTCTGAGTGCAATGCGATTTTTTATCGCATTGCACTCGGCCATATTACGGTCTAGTGTGACCCTGGCCTCACTCTCAGCCTACCAATCCATGGAGGGGGTGATTGCATGGTATATTAGTGCACAAAAGATAAAAGATAATAATCTGTATGCGGCGTTATTCACACAAGCACTTTTTTGCACTTTATCTTACGGGGTGCAGTTGGACCCAGATGGCTCTGTAAACTGTGGCCACACAGTGTGCATTTTGTAGCACTGGGCGGCCCACCTGTATGTGCGTTACTAATAGGCTCTTAGCCAGATGCTCTGCATTGCTTGTGTGAATAACTATGCATACAGATTATTATCTTTTGTGCACTAATATACCAAGCAATCACCCCCTCCATGGATTGGTAGGCTGAGAGTGTTTACTATATCGGTATTGCTGCACCTGTGTTTTTGCCATCATTAATCGGGTCCGCTGCACCCTGCCAGTGCATTTGTTTGGAGGCCTCGCCAGGTAATCAAAAGATTTATTAGCTTTTTAGTAAATTTGCCTGCGTGGACAAATAAACTGCAAACCTGTGTGAATGCTGCCTACTGCTGAGAATAAAATTACCTAATATTAATAACTAATGACATCACGGTGTCTTTGATGCCATTAAAACAACTCTTCCTTTTAAATGGACATGATTTAATAAAATAAAAAAACAGCACCAGATTAACGAGAACTGCCGCATTTAGAAATGAAAATAAAAATCATGTTTATTGTACTTGACAGACCACCTTTAATCCCTTAAAGGGAATCTGTTAGCATGATTGAACCCCCAAAATATTTGAGTGCATGTAACTCTTTCAAAGACGAGTCCAGCAATACCCTTACTTGGCTAATCTGTTCCTTAGTTACTGACAAATCAGCATTTTACTTGGTATGCAAATGAGGCTGCTGTTTGTAGTTCTGACACCTCTGCCACTACAGCTCTACAAGGGTATGTGCACACGTTGCGGATTTGGCCCTATGGATCCGCAGCAGTTTTCCATGCATTGTACATGTAAATGCAGCGCCCCAGGGTCCTGGTCATTGCAGTAATGTCATTCTTCCGCCAGGGGGAGTGATGTTACATCTGAAGGCAATAAAGGAGATCACTTTACCTGGTATCACAAACCACACAACACACTTCACACTCCAGTCCACCAGGGGGAGCTATGCTCCTATTTAGTAGGGCACTCTTCACAATTAGGTAAAACTGGTGGTCTGGATAGGAAGTTAGCCAGAAGAGGCAGAAGCGAGCTGGGCTTCACCTAGTGAGCTGCTATCTGAGCTCCACTCAGGTAGTGGGTCACTGACAGGGGTGGGATCCTGTCAGAGGCCTAGACAGAAGGCCACGGAGCTGTGTCGGCCCGACGTGCGGAAGCATCCTAAGAAAGAGACATTGAAGGAGAATTGTGTTGCAGAGACTGAGAAACGAAGTCATAGCAAAAGGAGAGGAAACCAGAAGGAGTTCTGCCCTGTAAAAGGCTGCCTACTTTCTGAGGCGCAGGATCCGGTAGCCGGAACACCAAGGGAGTCATTGTCTCCAAGCCTTGCTCCAGAGACCGGCAGGACAGCTAATTCCATATTAGTTGCCCAACCTTTACCCAGGAGGCACGGTGGCAGTGATGGGAGGCCGGGGTATCCTAGAGCTCCTGTGAAAAGCCTCAAGACACCAGTCATATGGGTTGTTCCTATCCATCTGGGGGACAGAGAGAAAGACATAACATCTAGAACACCAACATCAGTTGTGAGGACCTTATGAGAAGCTTAGCAGTGAGGTACTACAACATCCAGGCGCTAGAGGAAGGCTACTGATTTCCACCTGGATAAGGGGACTCTGGATTTGCCTTCAGACCGACCGGACTCTGCCTGCCCTGTGGTCTGGTGCTCTGGACTGTGGATGCTGAAGCCTTCAGTAAAGGTAAAGAAACTGGAACCTTGTGTCCTCGTTCTTCACTGCGCCTCTCACCATCCACCATCTACTCTCTGGGAAGCCCTGGGGACACACTTCACCTGTGGGAAGATATACCATCTAGCTGCTATAACATCACCCCAGCGGACCCCTAAGCAGCATCGGTCACCCTGACCGAATACCACAGGTGGCGTCACAAACATTTCCCCTTTAAAGACCTTACCCCCCAATTTACAATGGACGTCCCTAGGGCCACAGACTGGGTCAGCCACCGTGACATCCCCCTTGAGAACCGAAGGGCCGGGCTCCGAGTACCCCAAAACCCTACGGGGGCAATCCATAAACCTATGGAAAACCAAATCTGCAGTGCACATGCTGCGGAAAATTCTGCACAGAAACGCAGTGGTTTATTTTCCACAGCATGTCAATTCTTTGTGCAGGATTTTACACCTGCTCCATAATAGGAATCCACAGGTGTAAAAACACAGGCAAAATCCGCACAAAAACTACACAAAATCCGCAGTAAATCTGCAGGGAAACCACAGGGAGTTTTACCTACGGATTCTGTAGAATCCACATGGAAAAATCCGCAATGGAATCTGCAATGTGTGCACATACCCTTAGGGTATATATATCTCATTGTTGATTAAAAAATACATGTAAGACAAAAACTTATTTAAACAGTAGTTCTTTTTCTAATCGTTCTCCCACAGGTCCCATAGCAGTAATGTGGCCTACATCTTGCATGGATATATTATTGGTGAAGCCGTACAGGGGCCCAAGAGGTAAGGGGCTAATTTCCACCTCCAAAGTAAGTGGAATTGTGCATTATGATGACTACTTGGGGCCACTAACTGTTATTGCACAGGGGCCCTCTTCTGCCTTTGTCCGCCTCTGGTATACATCTGCATATACGGTAGGTAAGCTGCTATGGTAATTTTTTTTTTCAGATTTGAGCAGCCACAGTAGATGTTGAGGAAGCCTGGTGTCTGGAGGGAAACGATGGTCAGTCTTACATTGTGCCACAAAACGGCCCATGCTTATGAAATGTAGTTTCACATGGCTGTCATTCAGAGAAATTACAGATTTCTTTCTATTCTAGCAGATAGAAAGGTCCCAGGCATCCCCCAAACTGTGATGCCCAAATAAGGTTAGTTTCACATTTGCGTTTAAAACCGCAGCGGTTTATCCACGTTTTTTCTGCGTTTGCGTTTTTGGTGCGCATAATGAGAAATTTCACAAGAGATAAATCAAGATAACCAGACACCGCCAATGGGACTACAGAGGGCGTGTATTATGGTATTTCTTTATATAGACCCCTGAACAGCTGTAATCTTCAGATTTTGCTCCTGTATCTTGTGTCATGATGGATCTTCGCATGGAGAGCTTTTATTTCAACCTGGATTTAAGCGTGTCAGAAATAATGAATTCATGATGCACATATAACAGCCTCATGAATTCACTATTTCTGACACCTGTGCAGGTGAGTATAGATATGCCGTGTGTGACCACCATCGTCCCTTCAATTTGTGTGTAATAGATTATGTACACAGAAGAAAAAATGGAGGTTATACAAGGCAGTTCTCTACTCACCAGGTCAGGTGTCCTAACCAGTAGCGTAGCTACCAGGGGAGCAGGGGGTGCGGCCGCCCCGGGCCCACAGCTCACAGGGGCCCACCCGGAGCTACACTACACTTAATTAGCTCAGTGGTAGAGCAGATCTCCCTACTGACACTAGTGTGAAAGTAGCCTTACTTATATGAGATCATACAGACATTGGACTGGTAGGATCCTGAGCCCGGCTATAGGAGATATATGTGTATATATATATATATATATATATATATATATATATAGTAATGCAGGCCTATAGCCGGGATCAGGATCTCAGTCCAGTGTCTGTATGATCTCATATCAGTAAATCCAAGGTTGTAAACACAAAACCCCATTATAAAACCTTTTATTAAAAAAAAAAAGTTATGGGTGAGTTTATACAGTATGATAAATAGCCAAACAGAAGAAAAAAGCATCACAAGTAAGTGTGTATAGAAAATCACATATGGTTGCGGACCCCTGAACATATACTCAGTCTAGACAACAAGACCCCAAAGGGGGAGAAGGGAAAAAGAGAGGAGCAGAAGAGCCAAGGGGTGTACTTTCTTCTTTAGATTGGTAATATTCTACCTCCCCCTCTTTCTTCTGGTTGCCTCTTTTCCTTTTCCCTCTTTGGAGTCTTGTCCAGACAAAAGTATTTTTTTAGGGTTACCTGGATACATTCAGGGAGCTATACCCATACACTGGCCTCTATACACACCAACTGGCTGTTTCTATTTTCTTCTATTTAGCTCTTTGTTAAGTATATCAGGGCTGTACAAGTAGCAGCCCACACACAGGGACAGACAGTGACCAGATTCTAAGGAGTGGGAGCTATTGCAAGTTCCATTATACAGTGTGGGAGCTACTGTGGGGGTCATTATACAGTGTGGGAGATAATGCAAGGGCCGTTATACAGTTTGGAGGCTGCTGTCGGGCCATCATACAGTGTAGGGGTGTATATACAGTGTGGCAGCTACTGTGGGGGTCACTATACAGTGTTGGGACCACTGTGGGGGCTGTAAAGAGTTTGGGGCTACTGTGAAGGCACATAGACATTTTACTATGTAAGGGCACAATGGTGGCATTACTATGTGAAGCAGTATGAGGAACAATGCTTTTGTACCACACAGCAGATGCAGTAATAGGGAAACATATGGCAGCAGAGGCTCAGTATTGGGATATCAGCAGGATGAGGAGTTTGTGCAGGTTGGTAGTAGATGGTGATGGGGCTGGAATATGAGAAGTGAAATGTGTCTTTGTTGTATTCTCTGCAGCCGAGTCGTTGCTGGAAGAAGTTGTCATGTCAGTCTGGGCCAGATGGAAAAGACAGGAAAAGTGACGACTCCATCAGAAAGAACGTCAGTGGTAAGTCACCATCTGTAACTGTGCAGTGATCTATGTTCTGTTGGACTGGTATCTACCACTGTATGGTCACAATATGGCGGTAGTATCAGTCTGGTCTTTGTGGAGATTTTTTTTAGTTACAGGAGGATCACTGGCTGAGGTTCTTTTATACACACAATTACAGTGCCACACCGTAGTTGTAATCAAGGGTTAGGGGCCCACTCAGATGTCTCGCCCCCCCTGAGCTGAACCCCTAGCTACGCCTCTGGTCCTAACTAATGAGTTTTTTTACACCTGACCTGTTCAGTAGAGTTCTGCACTGTATTTCCACCATTTTCTCTTCAGACTGCAACACTAGTCACAGACTAAGCAGAAAGAAGAGATTATGGAGATAATACATCTATTATTTTTGGGGCCACCTCATATCTTTATACTACAGACACACAAAGCTGCAGTCTTTTTTTATAACTATTGGAGATATGATGTGGCCCAAAAATTAAATGTGTGACAAAGTTTCTTATTTGGCGCACGGTGTGTGTTGCTGGCGGCGATACACAATAAACCAAACATAATTGGGGCAAATCAAATTGTATTTATCTTTTAACAACCAAAAAATGTATTTAACTGCGCCAGCTTGGGGTAGAGTGATGTAAACGGGGGTGTGAAGCACTGAGGCCTGGCTAACCTTGGACGACGCAGAGGTGACAGGAGAAGGGGCAATGAAACTAGTGGGGTCTGGAAGTTCGGGGATGGGGCTTGACACATGAGAGGCTTGAGACGCACTGGAAGGGTGAGACAAACCTAACATTACAGACACATTGGGAGGTGAAGGGGGAGGAATACTAAGAGTCCTCTGTTTTTGGGGGGGGGGGGTTTGGGTTTGCCGTGTTCTGGGAAGCCTTGGTGGGCTCATATGGCGTGGCATGGTAGTGGGTGACCTGTCAGGGTCCGGCTGCACTGTGCCAGAGTCCATAGTGCTCGTAGAGCGTGCAGCCATGCCAGAGTCCATAGTGCTCGTAGAGTGTGCAGCCATGCCAGAGTCCATAGTGCTTGTAGAGCGGAAGGCCATGCCAGGGTCCATTGTGCTCATAGAGCGGGCAGCCATGCCAGAGTCCATAGTGCTCGTAGAGCGTGCAGCCATGCCAGAGTCCATAGTGCTCGTAGAGCGTGCAGCCATGCCAGAGTCCATAGTGCGCGTAGAGCGTGCAGCCATGCCAGAGTCCATAGTGCTCGTAGAGTGTGCAGCCATGCCAGAGTCCATAGTGCTCGTAGAGCGTGCAGCCATGCCAGAGTCCATAGTGCTCGTAGAGCGTGCAGCCATGCCAGAGTCCATAGTGCTCGTAGAGCGTGCAGCCATGCCAGAGTCCATAGTGCTCCTAGAGCGTGCAGCCATGCCAGAGTCCATAGTGCTCGTAGAGCGTGCAGCCATGCCAGAGTCCATAGTGCTCGTAGAGCGTGCAGCCATGCCAGAGTCCATAGTGCTCGTAGAGCATGCAGCCATGCCAGAGTCCATAGTGCTCGTAGAGCGTGCAGCCATGCCAGAGTCCATAGTGCTCGTAGAGCGTGCAGCCATGCCAGAGTCCATAGTGCTTGTAGAGCGGAAGGCCATGCCAGGGTCCATTGTGTTCGTAGAGCGGGCAGCCATATCACAGTCCATAGTGCTCGTAGAGCGGAAGGCCATGCCAGGGTCCTGCTGCATCGTGGTGGTGGCTGTACGGAAAGGCCATGCCAGGGTCCTGCTGAATCGTGGTGGTGGCGATACCGAAGGCCATGCCAGGGCGTTGATCCTCATCAGAAGAAGAAGACATTCTGATGCATGTAGAAAGAAAGAAATGCAAGAAATTAGGACATGTAGAGACAGAAAATAGAAAATAAAGGCATTGGCTAGGATATACTCATATTGTTCAGTGTCTTGTTTTCCTCCAAGATGTAGCTTGTGTCTCGTCTGCTTCAGTGTCTGCTGAGTAGTGACCTGCAAATGTCCACTACCTTCCTTTATCACATACTATGTGGGGGGTGGCTTATCAGTGTCTAGACATGTTTTTTCAATTGAAACGCATGCGTTCACGAACGCAACCAAATGCATGTGCTTGTGAACGCATGCGTTCATATAGATAGCAATGCGTTTTTTTGTTGCAAACCTTGCGCAATCGACCGCATGCGTTTTCAGGTGGCAAATTGACGCCTCTAAAAATTACTACATGTTGCATTTCCGCGCCAATCCGCAAACGACGAAACGACGCATGCGACGTCAAACGCAGTAAAACGCGAACAAATAAAAATGCATGCGTCCCTAATGTTAAATATAGGAATACACAACGCATGCGGATATATGCGGTAGGAACGCTGCGGACACAACCGCAGTATGAATGAGCCTTTACATGGGTCTTACATATAATGAGTGTGCATTAACAGGGGTAGGGATTTTGACCATAAATTTAATTCTTCTAATCTTTTATCAAAAAACTCATGACTGCTCGTAGTCTAACAGATTAAAATCATTCTAACTGATATATTCCATTTTTTTCTTTTTGTTCCCAGTGTGCGTTAATAGATTATTGCTCTCCTCTTGTTTCTGGGCATGTACAATATTTGATTAACATTTTATTATTATCATTAATACATTCCCTTAGGCCTTCTTGTCATACTGCCCGGATCAAGCATTCTATGTTATTTGACAATTCTGTCATTTATATCTAGCCTTCAATACGGATTCACATTCACCTAACAGCATCACAAGTATGTGATTTTCTGCTTCATCAATCTGGTGGAGGAGATGCCCTCTATCTGTTCCTATTCTACATGCTGAAAACATGTCATTCCTTTGGAAGAATGGGTCACTGATCATCCATACTAACGCAAAAAATCTGAAAGAAATATATATTGCTATATCATCTTGTTGTAAGAGAGTTGAAAAAGTCTCATACTATACAAGTGCTTCTCACTAAATTAGAATATCACCAAACAGTTAATTTATTTCAGTTCTTCAATACAAAAAGTGAAACTCATATATTATATAGAGTCATTACAAACAGTTATCTATTTAAAGGGTTTATCTCTGTTAATGTTGATGATTATGGCTACAGCCAATGACAACGCAAAAGTCATTATGGATATGGCTGCTTACTAGAGACTATGGGACAAATGGACGTAGAGTGGAGACTTTTTCCAGCACGGAGCACCGGTTTTGTGTATTATTCAATATTTTCTTGCTGTGTTCTTAGTGATTTGCTTGCTTGTCAGTTCATCCTCAGGAATCAATGTTTACATACACTGACAGTAAAGGTACCGTCACATTTAGCGACGCTGCAGCGATCTAGACAACGATCCCGATCGCTGCAGCGTCGCTGTGTGGTCGCTGGAGAGCTGTCACACAGACAGCTCTCCAGCGACCAGCTATGCGAAGTCCCCTGGTAACCAGGGTAAACATCGGGTTACTAAGCGCAGGGCCGCGCTTAGTAACCCGATGTTTACCCTGGTTACCAGCGTAAACGTAAAAAAAATACAGACACCGGAATATAAGTATGTAGTGGTTTTTTTTTTTTACGTTTACGCTGGTAACCAGGGTAAACATCGGGTTACTAAGCGCGGCCCTGCGCTTAGTAACCCGATGTTTACCCTGGTTACCAGTGAAGACATCGCTGAATCGGCGTCACACACGCCGATTCAGCAATGTCTGCGGGAGTCCAGTCTGGACTTTCTCCTCCGACCAACGATGGCACAGCAGGATCCAGATCGCTGCTGCCTGTCAAACTCAACGATATCGCTAGCCAGGACGCTGCAACATCACGGATCGTTCAGTGTGAAGGTACCTTTAGTAGAGGAAGAGGAGCAGGCTAGATCTTATGGATAGCTAAGGCCAGACAGTAGGTTTTTAAGGGTAACTGTAAAGCATTCATTATATCAATCCATTGTTCTACCAGCCTAGGCCCATTGTGTGGATGGAGACAGTAGACCAAGGGGAGCTGTCACCACAGGGGGTCTCACATCAGCCTCAGGTGATGGAATATGCTTTGTTCTGTGAAGGAAAGAAAATGTTTAAGGGGGAGGGAGAAAAAAGACACATGGGTTGAATCAGGCAGTTGTTGGAGTGACTTCCATGTGAGAAGATCTGAGCTGGGATGGATGGATTGACTTATGGAGTTGGATTGTTGGCTGTAGGGGTATCCATGAGCTTCGGTCGTGATACCCATCATCTGGAGGAACATAGGCTGTAACTGCACACTATACCGACTGGAGATACCAAAAGCTGTGGGCCAACCAAAAGTTGAGAGACAGTGGGTATGGCCTGGTACAGAGCCAGTGGAACTACTGATCTCAGATTGGGAATTTGTGGACTGAGGACATTGTATGTTGGCCATCTATCTGGATTTGTTGTACAACCATGGATGTATGGAATAAAAAATAGTTTCATCGTTAACCTGCCTAGGTGATTAATACAACCCATAACCTCAGATCATCACAGTCGTTATGTCAGTAAATTAGAATACTTTATAACATCAGCTTGAAAAATGATTTCAAAATCTGAAATGTTGGCCTACTGAAATGTATGTTAAGTAAATGCATTCAATACTTGGTCGGGGCTCCTTTTGAATCAATTACTGCATCAATGCAGCGTGGCATGGAGGCGATCAGCCTGTGGCACTGCTGAGGTGTTATGGAAGACCAGGTTGCTTTGATAGCAGCCTTCAGCTCGTCTGCGTTGTTGGGTCTGGTGTCTCTCATCTTCTTCTTTACAATACCCCATATAATCTCTATGGGTTTAAGGTCAGGGGAGTTTGCTGGCCAATCAAGCACAGTGATACTGTTGTTTTTAAACCAGGTATTGGTACTTTTGGCAGTGTGAACAGGTGCCAAGTCCTGCTGGAGAATGAAATTTCCATCTCCAAAAAGCTTGTCGGCAGAGGGAAGCATGAAGTGCTCTAAAATTTCCTGATAGACGGCTGCGCTGACTTTGGTCTTGATAAAACAAAGTGGCCCTACACCAGCAGATGACATAGCTCCCCAAACTGTCACTGATTGTGAAAACTAGACCTCAAGCAGCTTGGATGGTGTGCATCTCCACTCTTCCTCCAGACTCTGGAACCTCGATTTCCAAATGAAATGCAAAATTTAAAAATTGGAAAACAACACCTTGGACCACTGAGCAAGAGTCCAGTTCTTTTTCTCCTTGGCCCAGGTAAGCCACTGCTGGCATTATCTATTGGTCATGAATGGCTTAACACAAGGAATGTGACACTTGTAGCCCATGTCCTGGATACATCTGTGTGTGGTGGCTCTTGAAGTAATGATTCCAGCAGCAGTCCACTTCTTGTTTGTCCCTTTATTTTTTTGAATGGCCATTTCTTAACAATCCTTTCAAGGCTGTGGTCATCCCGGTTGCTTGTGCACCTTTATCTACCACACTTAAGGTACCATCACACTCAGTGACGCTGCAGCGATATAGACAACGAGCCGATCGCAGGAGCGTCGCTGTTTAGGTCGCTGTAGGGACGTCAAACACAGCAACTCCAGAACGATGCAGGAGCGATCCAGTGACGTAATGGTGACTCACTTATCGTTCTCGATGGTTGTTAGCTCCATGTAAAACATTGCTGACATTGTTGCTTTTGCTGTCAAACATGACGATACACGCCGACCTGACGACAAAATAAAGTTCTGGACTTCTAGCTCCGACCAGCGATGGCACAGCGGGATCCAGATCGCTGCTGCGTGTCAAACACGAGATCGATATCCAGGACACTGCAACGTCACAGATCGTTGTCGTTCTCGTTGTAAAGTTGCTGAATGTGAAGGTACCTTTTTTCCTTCCACCCAACTTTCCATTAATATGCTTGGATACAGCACTCTGTAAACAAACAGCTTCTTTAGAAATGACCTTTTGTGGCTTACCCTCCTTGTGGAGTGCGTCAATGACAGCCTTCTGGACATCTGTCAAGTCAGCAGTATTCCCCATGATTGTGGAGCCTACTGAAACAGACTAAAGGACCTTTTTAAACACTTAGGAAGCCTTTACAGGAGTTTTTCGTTAATTTTTCAAATTTACTTTTGGGTTTTCATTGGCAGCAAGCCATAATCATCAGCATTAACAGAAATAAACACTTTAAATAGATAACTGTTTGCAATGGCTCTATATAATATGTGAGTTTCACTTTTAAAGGGCTTTATAGGGGCTGCATATAGGGGTGCTGTGTGCCTGCTTATACGTTATAGGTGGGGCATGTGAATATACTCATTTAAGGACAGGAAACCTACAGACATAAACAGTGGTATCTCTCTCCCGCATCAGTTGGTTTCCTGTCCCTGACAGATGAACCTCTTTAGACATACCTTTTTGAAGAAGGTAGAAGATAGAAGTTGGACCCAGGCCCGGCAGATCGGCTTAGGTAGCGGGGGTCCCCTGCCTCGGCCTGTCCAGTGTGCTGGAAGCGCGACACTGCAGGGCAACTGCAGGTGTCGGCGTCAGCAGAAGCAGCTTCCGGGAAGGAGAGCGGGCTTAGGGATGGTCTGTTGCCGCAGGTGCAGGTGAGTAGAGGCTGTGGTGTGTCCCTCTCCAGGGACTGTGGGGCTGCTGTGGTGTTCCTTGTTCCCTGTATGGGGCTCTGTCGGGAGAGTGCGGCACGTGTCCATGCCGGGTCGTGCGGGGCTTCCAGAGCACCCTGATGATGTGGCTGGGTCACGTCCTCAATGACGCGGCTGGGGGCGGGGTGGAGCCCTGGTGACGTGGCCATGGCGTGGTCCGGTGACGAAGTCCGGGGCATGTGCAGTGAGTACTGTGGGCGGGCCTTGGTGATGCGGCCAGGCACCCCTATGACTCGCCGGGGTCACCGGCAAAAGATGGCGGCCTGTGGCGAGGAATGGGGGGGCAAATTCCCGAGCGGTGGACAGCACGTCGTGGCTGAGGCTGCACGGGGCTGTTTGGTCAGGGCAGGGTCACCGTGCGTGGGTCTGGGGGCATGGTCATGAGAGGTGCATCCTGCAATCTGCATGTGGCACCGGGCAGGCCACCCGAAGATCCTACTGGCCCCAACGGGGTTGGTATAGCTAAGGGAGATTGGCCAGTGCTTTTTAAGGAGTCGGGAGTAATGGCCGGGTGCTAGAGTTGAGCGACTTTTACTTTTTTTTTTGGCAAAAGTCGGGTCGGGTGAAATCGGCCGATTATTGCAAAAAGTCGGGGGCCGACTGAAACACGAAACCCAATGCAAGTCAATGGGGAATCAAAGTTGGCAGTGAGTGGAGGACAGGAAAACACCTACAGTGCCCATTTTAATGCCAAAAGCATCAATTCTTATTACTTAAGCTTGTCAATCTTAATTTACTTTATAATATTAGTTAGGCATTGAAAACTGTCGGTCATTTGGCTAAAGTTGTGGGGGGTAGGGCTGGCTCAAGATTTTCGTGGGCCCAGCAAATGCGGAATACGTCACGGCGGTGGAGCAGGGAGAGGTAAGTATTTCAACTTTGCAAGTGCTGTGATCCTGAGCAAGCAGGGGGGGCCACTCGTTGGCACTGGCACAGGGCCCCTCATAGTACGGCGGTGTGTTTGACGGCGGGTGGCACCTCCCACTGGCAGAGACACTTTTGTGTACTATGAGGGGCCCTGTGCCAGTGATGTCGCCAATGAGTATGCCGCCCCACCTGATGAAGGAGCCTGCACTTTCATCTGCACCTTCCTCTTTGCCCCTGTGTAAGGTGGTATAGTATGCGGGAAGGGGAACCTGACTTTCAGCAGGGTCAGATTCTGGCTGTGTAGAGTGCAAGGGGAATGTAGTGGTCTGGGTCAATGTACCAGCAGACTCATCTAGCAGTGTCTGGGCAATGGGCAGGATGAGGAGGAAACACAGATATAGGCCCAAATAATAAAGTAGGCTAAATGCAGTTCAAAATTGGTAACAGGACTAAACAGGCGGCATTGCTTTGTTCAGTGGAGGACAACTGTAATGAGTGGCAGACACAGTTAGTATGCCCAAATAATAAAGTAGGCTAAATGCAGTTCAAAATTGGTAACAGGACTAAACAGGCGGCATTGCTTTGTTCAGTGGAGGACAACTGTAATGAGTGGCAGACACAGTTAGTAGGCCCAAATAATAAAGTAGGCTAAATGCAGTTCAAAATTGGTAACAGGACTAAACAGGCGGCATTGCTTTGTTCAGTGGAGGACAACTGTAATGAGTGGCAGACACAGTTAGTAGGCCCAAATAATAAAGTAGGCTAAATGCAGTTCAAAATTGGTAACAGGACTAAACAGGCGGCATTGCTGTGTTAAGTGAAGGACAACTGTAAACAGGTTAGAAGGTGTATATAAACTTGTTGAGAATTTAAATCTCCCGTTTTTTGTTTTTTTTAAATTTGAATCTCACTGTTTTTTGGGGAACCAAAAAACTCAGGCCCAGTGTATAAAACAACACAAAGTAAGTGGCAGAAAGTGGCTGGCTGATATACGACAAACTAACAGGACTGAAGTATATCCACTTTGTGAGAATTTGAATCTCACTTTTTTTTTGTGGAGACTGAACTAAAACTCAGGCCCAGTGTATAAAACAACACAATTTAAGTGGCAGAAAGTGGCTGGCTGATATACGACAAACAAACAGGACTGAAGTATATCCACTTTGTGAGAATAAGAATCTCCCTTTTTTTGGGGGAGACTGAACCAAAACTCAGATGCATGTAAAGAAGCTGCGGAGACATCATCACGTGTTTCTCGACGCAAGCAGTGAATAGCCAGGCCTTTCCCCGGGAAGGAACAACCACGGGAAGGGCAGCATCCTATGAAGGAAAGCCACCTATGCCAAGCATGGTATCCATCCACAGACAGCTGTTTCGGGGTTTTTGCCCCTCATCAGTGTGGAGTAGGAATCTGGCTATTAGGAGCAGTGCCTAGTAAAAAGGCTATAAAGGCACAGATGATTGGCCTCGGGGAGACCAAAACATCCAACACCGCGGAGACACCATCATGTGTTTCTCAACGCAGTGATTCCAGAACACTGCCCCCATCCCTTATGGGAAATATGCAGATGCATGTAAAGAAGCTGCGGAGACACCATCACGTGTTTCTCGACGCAAGCAGTGAATAGCCAGGCCTTTCCCCGGGAAGGAACAACCACGGGAAGGGCAGCATCCTATGAAGGAAAGCCACCTATGCCAAGCATGGTATCCATCCACAGACAGCTGTTTCGGGGTTTTTGCCCCTCATCAGTGTGGAGTAGGAATCTGGCTATTAGGAGCAGTGCCTAGTAAAAAGGCTATAAAGGCACAGATGATTGGCCTCGGGGAGACCAAAACATCCAACACCGCAGAGACACCATCACGTGTTTCTCAACGCAGTGATTCCAGAACACTGCCCCCATCCCTTATGGGAAATATGCAGATGCATGTAAAGAAGCTGTGGAGACACCATCACGTGTTTCTCGACGCAAGCAGTGAATAGCCAGGCCTTTCCCCGGGAAGGAACAACCACGGGAAGGGCAGCATCCTATGAAGGAAAGCCACCTATGCCAAGCATGGTATCCATCCACAGACAGCTGTTTCGGGGTTTTTGCCCCTCATCAGTGTGGAGTAGGAATCTGGCTATTAGGAGCAGTGCCTAGTAAAAAGGCTATAAAGGCACAGATGATTGGCCTCGGGGAGACCAAAACATCCAACACCGCGGAGACACCATCACGTGTTTCTCAACGCAGTGATTCCAGAACACTGCCCCCATCCCTTATGGGAAATATGCAGATGCATGCACCATCACGTGTTTCTCGACGCAAGCAGTGAATAGCCAGGCCTTTCCCCGGGAAGGAACAACCACGGGAAGGGCAGCATCCTATGAAGGAAAGCCACCTATGCTTTAAAAAAAAAGCAGTTCTGGTAGACGTTTCTACGTCAGAAAGAGGTAAGGGGTTCTATTCCCCCCTCTTCCTGATTAAGAAACCAGATACTTCCTTTCAGACCATTATTAACTTGAGAGGTCTGAATAGGTTCTTATTGGTCTGATCCTTTAAAATGGAGTCAATAAGGTCAGCAATAAAACTGCTCTTTAAAGATTGCTTCATGGTAGTATTAGATTTCAAAGATACTTACTATCACATTCTGAAACATGTGGGGTTCCAGCAGTATCTTAGAGTGGCAGTATCCCTGGGGGGGTGATACCTAATTTCAAGCTTACAGCCTTTCCGTTTGGCCTCGCCATTGCTCTTTGGGTTTTTACTAAAGTAGTTGCAGAGGTGGTGGCACAACTTCATGAGCAGGACATCCTGGTAGTCCCCTATCTGGACGACTTTCTGATTGTGGGCCGTTCACTCCAGCCCTGCAGTACTCAATTGGAGGTGGTAATATCGGTTTTAGGAAATCTAGGGTGGCTCATTAATTTCAAAAAGTCACGGATGCAGCCCCTGTCAGTCTCAGGGGCGGAGATTGGGGGAAAGGTTAAGATAATCCAAGTGTTGGAGTTCCTACAGAAGGGCTTGGAGATGGGTCTGGCTATGAGGACCCTTAAAGTCCAGGTGTCGGCATTAACAGCCCTGTATAATTGTGATCTAGCAAGCGGCTACGGTCTTCTTCTCCATCCACATTCTTCAGACATTATAGCCTGACTTTGGGTGGCTCTTCTGGTCTCACATTTGGAAGAAGGGTGCTTGAGCCAGTAGTCCCTCCCTAGTTTATTTACATCTCTGTAATTCTCTTGTGGTGCTGTCATGGGAGACTGAATAAATGCTTAGCGGTAGTTTTTCGGATAACCTGACAGCACCCTTATATTCCCTCCCTTCACGTGTAGGTGAGCACTCTTCGGGGTTGAAGGCTTGTATATGTGTGAAAATTGTATTTAGTTTAAAGATGTTGTATATGGTGCTACTAACCTGGGAGGTCCTCTCATGCTCTGTAATCCAACTGATGCAGGAGAGAGGTTCCGCCATTTTATGTCTGTAGGTTTCCTGTCCCTGAAGGGCGGATCCCCTCTCTCATGGTGCTGTCACGGTGTCCAAAAAATACCGCTACCAGTAAGTAGCTAAGCATTTCCCCACAAAAATGTTATTTTAGACCCAAATTTTGCATTTTCATAAGGGTAACAGGAGAAATTGCACCATACAATTTGTTGTGTAATTCCTCCTGAGTGCGCCAATACCCCATATGTGGGGGAATACTATTTTTGAGACACAGTGCAAAGCTCAGAAGGGAAGAGGAACCATATTGAAATTCAGATTTTGCTGGAATGATTTGAGTGCAAAATATAGCAAAAAGAGGGTAATGAACCGCTCACTGAAAAAATTGGATGCCCAAAGAATTATGTATAAATAGCAAAAAGGGAAACCTAAAATATAACATTTAATAAATACTAATTAAAAAACTATACGACACAACAATACATATAATGACAAACTCATGTATTGACCAACAGGTCAGTCAGACAGGGAACTGATAAACAGTCCAAAGAGAAAAGATCAGTAGTAAATTTGGAACCCTACACAACCTTCAGGGCTTATTATCATAATATGCACCCAGTCAAGTAAAGCAGAGGAAACCAACAAAACAAATATATACTACTGTGCAAAAAATATATAACTTGAGGTTCTATATAAGGTGAACGGGGAAAATACCACCATCTATCACCAATGAGAAACCTTCAAATACATGGGGATACACATAGAGCTATTGGAACAATCTCACCCAAATGTGATGCTGCAGCATGTTGAAATGTGTTCCCCATGTCAAGATCAGAGTCCTATGGATCAGGTTCCGACCATCTAGGATCCGTTGGACTCCCGGACCACTTCCTGCGTTAAAGACCACCTCCCTACGCGTTTCATCTCAGGGAAGAATCCTCAGGGGACACGGCAGTCAGTACGTGGTCAGGATTTGATGGAGTGCTCAACCGAGACAAAAAATCTCCAGGGAGCCTCTCATCAAACCACCCAAGAATGGCGTCTCTTTTATATGGTACTCCTATCAGGGATAATGCCTATTCCTCCAGAACAGCTGAGATTCAGCCAATCAATCCTGGGCCTATAATATGTAGTATTTATTAAATGATTTGAGTGCCATGCCACATTAATAATTTCATCTAGGGGTGCAGTGGTCATATTGACACCAAATGTGCCTCACATAATTTTATATAAGTTAACAGTGAAGAAAGAATAAATTACATTTTTACCACTAAATTGTTGTTATATCCCCAAGTTTTTAATTTTTCTAAGGGATAATAGGAAACTTTTTTTTTACAAACTGAGGTCCATTTTTTCCTGAGTGTGTCAATACCCTACATGTAATCAGGAAATATTGCTCAGGCACAGTGCAGAACTCAGAAGGCAAGGAGCGACAGATTTTACTGCTATGGTTTGCAGGTGCCATGACCCACTGGAAGAGGCTTTGAGGTGCCAGAACAGCAGAACCTCCCATAAGTGACCCTATTTCACAAAGTACACCTGTCAATAAATTCATCTAGGGGTGCAGTGATCATATTGACACCATGGGTGTGTCAAAGAATTTTGTACCATTGGGCAGTGAAGAAAAAATAACTAACTACATTTTTACCTCCAAAATTTTGTTTTAGCCCCAGATTATACATTTTCACACAAGAAGCGGGTAAAATGACACCGTATTTTGTCCCACAATTGCTACTGAACATGGCAATACCCCATATGTGTCTGTACAGTATTACTTACCAATAAGGAGAGACTCGGGAGGAATGGAGCGCTATTTGCCTCCTTGAGCGCAGATTTTCCTAGAATAGTTTGGTCAGAGAGGCCCGCCTCCTGCACACTGCAGTACTTTGCTCTGCCCTCAACAGGGCAGACAAAGTACACCTGCGCCGGAGCCACGGCAGGAAGACAAGAAGAGGACGTCATCCCATGAAGATAGGAGGTGCTGGACAAGGATAGCGATGCCCATCGGACTGGACCACAGCAGGACCGCCCCTGGGTGAGTATAATATAGCCTGTTTTTCTTACCTTTCAGGTTACACCGGGGGCTTTTTTACAGCATTGCAGAATGCTGTAGATACGCCCCTGATGCCGGTGGCCTTAGCTCATACGATTTTTGGGGTGACTTGCTTTTTTGTGGATTGAGTTGAAGCTTTTATTGGAAACATTTTACATAACACTTGGGATCACATTTATCCAGAACTCTATGTTGACCACTTACTTTGGGGATTCCATCTAAATCTCTGAGTGACGTGATTCAGATGAAACCCCCAAGGGATCTATTCACAATAATGAGGCAGCAGAGTTACTCTGAACTCAATCTGGCCTCTGTTCAGCGGTGTCCTTTTCAGAAGCGCACAAAACTGTAGCCAACGGGACTTTTATACCAGAGGTGTCAAACTGCATTCCTCGAAGGCTGCAAACAGGTCATATTTTCAGGATTTCCTTAGTATTGCACAGGTGATGGAATCATTCTGTGCAGGTGATTAAATTATCACCTGTGCAACACAAGGAAATCCTGAAAACATGACCTGTTTGCAGCCCTCGAGGAATGCAGTTTGACACCTCTGTTTTATACAATCCTAAAAAGACGGACACCGTCGGATCACAGGCCAGACGGCATCCACAATGCCTCAATCTGTCTCATTATAGGGAATCTTCCACCAGAGGTTCCATCTGAATCGAGTATTTCAGAGGGGTTTCCGTGTAAAAGTGATCAACGCAGAACGCAGGATAAATTTGCGCCAAGCCTTACTGCAATCTTTGGAAGGCAGAAAGAAAAAATCAACAGCAGGTGAAAAATTGGTTTTATTAATTTTTTTTATACCCATCTTCGTGCAGTATAAGTGATTAGGCGACTAGTCTTCAGGTCAGTGCAATTACAGCGATACCAGATTTATAGCAGGTTTTTATGTTTGGCAGCTGTCATACACTAAAAGACACTGTTTTTTGCTGCAAATAGTTTTTACAACATCATGTTTTGAGATCTTTATTTTTTCCATATTTTGGCCCTCAGTCATGTGAGGGCTTATCGTTTGCGAGACAAGTTGACGTTTTTATTGGTACCATTTTCAGTAACATGAGTTTTTTGATCACTTTCTATTCTAATTTTTGAAAGGCAAAATGAACAAAAACCAGCAATTCAGGAATTTTATTTTGGGGGGGTGGGGTTTATGTTGTTTTACTTGTGGTAGAATTGATAAGGCAGTTTTATTATCCGGGTCATTATGATTACAGCCATACCACATGTATCTCTTTTTTTATGTTTTGGCGCTTTTACACAATAAAAACTATTTTGTAGAAAAAATAATTATTCCTTATTCTGAGAGCTATAACTTTTTTTATTTTTCTGCAGATGGAGATGTATGGCAGCTTGTTTTTTGTGGGACAAGATAACGTTTTCAACGCTGCCATGTTTATTTATATCCTTCCTTTTGATCACATTTTATTCCTCTATTTGTTTGGCAGTATGATCATAAAGCATTGTTTTTTGCAAGGTTTTTTATTTATTTATTTTATTGTGTGTTAAAGGGGTTAACTAGTAGGACAGTTCTATTGGTTGAGTCATTCTGGATGTGGGGATATCAAATATGTGTATTTTTATTGTTTATAAAAAAAAATCATACACTTATTTATGGATGCAATATCTTTTTGATTTCTTTTTAATATTTTTACAAATTTTTTTTTTTTCATTTTAAACTTTTTTTTAACTTTTTTACTTTATCCCACTATGGGACTATCATTTTTTGCAGGCTGATCAGCTGTATAGCTTGGGGATGCAGCAGCATTCCCATGCTTTGCAAACTGTCAGCTTTGCAATGTCAGAGAAAGTTGCTGAGCATGATCAAGCAACTTTCCTAGCTCTGGTGACCTAGATGTTGTCATGACGACATTGGGTCATCATGGCAACGATTGGGACCCCGCGTCACGCTGTGGGGTCTCCAATCCAAGGTCTGCCGACTCCCGGAATGCTGCAATCGAGTTTGATCTTTAAGGGGTTAAAGTGGTGGGAGCTTTGCTTTACGGCTCCTGTCACTCAGTGCTGGGTGTCAGCTGTCACAAGCAGCTGATACCGGGCGACAATCGCGCACACAGCCTGTGTGCACGCACGATCGTAATGACGTAATAACGCATCCCTGGTCAAATAGGCCCAGGGCACAAGGACGAATTATTACGCCCAATGTCAGAAAGGGGTTAATATTGGGCATAATTAATTTTAGCCTATTGGTTGTCTCTCCACAACAGTCACGGTCTCTCATGTGGCCCCTCAGAAAAATTATTTACCCACCCCCGCTCTAGACAATATTCCTCCAAATGTGCTGGACAACCCTGAAAAAGTTTAAAGTGTCAGCTGTTACAAGTGAAGGTGACTGTGGGTGAAATGTGTGTGCAACAAGCTGAAGATGCCAAATAGGACAGGTGACTATATATATATATATATATTGTAGCATGGCTAAAGGGTGTGTAGTCGATGGGAGGTATGTGCCACATAAGTGCCTTGTTACTGTATGGTAGCCCAGGGGTATTTCTGTCTTGCACATAACCATGTAAATATATGTGTTTCAGGACCTGTGGTAATGTCAGACCACATGGCTAATCATGTGATGGGTTACTGGGTGTGGTTAGCTCTATATAAGACTGGCTAATGCTTTACACAGGAGATATGTGTGGAGGTGAAACCCTCCTGAGTGTGTTACGGCTTCAGGACTGAGCCGGAAGAACTGGACACTTGTTTTTCTTTGCCTGAACCAAAGGCTATTTTGTTTTCTGTTGTTTTGCCACATGGTTTATGAAGCAATAAACCCAGTGAACTTTAAAGGAACACGTCTCCTGAGTGTCAGCCGTCGCAGCTGAGTGAGTGGAACCCCTACAATATATATATATATATATATATGTACAGTACAGACCAAAAGTTTGGACACACCTTCTCATTTACAGATTTTTCTGTCTTTTCATGACTATGAAAATTGTACATTCACACTGAAGGCATCAAAACTATGAATTACACATGTGGAATTATATACTTAACAAAAAAGTGTGAAACAACTGAAAATATGTCTTATATTCTAGGTTCTTCAAAGTAGCCACCTTTTGCTTTGATGATTGCTTTGCACACTCTTGGTATTCTCTTGATGAGCTTGAAGAGGTAGTCACAGGGAATGGTCTTCCAACAATCTTGAAGGAGTTCTCAGAGATGCTTAGCACTTGTTGGCCCTTTTGCCTTCACTCTGCGGTCCAGCTCACTCCAAACCATCTCGATTGGGTACAAGTCTGGTGACTGTGGAGGCCAGGTCATCTGGCGTAGCACCCCATCACTCTCCTTCTTGGTCAAATAGCCCTTACACAGCCTGGAGGTGCATTTGGGGTCATTGTCCTGTTGAATAATAAATGATGGTCCAACTAAACGCAAACCGGATGGAATAGCATGCAGCTGCAAGATGCTGTGGTAGCCATGCTGGTTCAGTATGCCTTCAATTTTGAATAAATCCCCAACAGTGTCCCCAGCAAAGCACCCCCACACCATCACACCTCCTCCTCCATGCTTCACGGTGGGAACCAGGCATGTAGAATTCATCCGTTCACCTATTCTGCCCAAAGTCTCCTCTAAAGGGCTCATTTCCACTTGAGAGAAGTGGACCGAAAAAACGGAGGTAAATCATGCGCGTGTCATGCGATTTTTTTATCGCAACATCTGTATGACATCCATATTACATCCGTATGCAATCCGTATGCAATGCGATTTTAATATAAGCTTTTACATACAGCAGTTCTCTGACATTTACACATTGTTTAACAATGAAATATTCTTCAAAGCACACACATATATATATATATATATATATATATATATGTCAGTGAGACACCTATATATATATATTTAATACAGAGATAGATAGCAGAAAAGATGGTAATTCAATTGCCGGCTTTTGCTATCTCCTTCCCAAACCCGACAGGATATGAGACCTGGTTTACATACAGTAAACCATTTCATTTCCCTTATTTTTTTTGCATATTCCTGACTACTAATGTAGGAAGTGTCTGTGTGTAAAATTTTGTGGCTCTAGCTGTTAAAATAAAGGGTTATATCACTGAAAAAATTGGCGTGGGCTCCCGCGCAATTTTCTCCACCAGAGTGGGAAAGCCAGTGACTGAGGGCAGATATTAAAGGGAACCTGTCACCCCGTTTTTTGAGATTGAGCTATAAATACTGTTAAATAGGGCCTGCGCTGTGTGTTCCTATAGTGTATGTAGTGTACCCCGATTCCCCACCTATGCTGAGATATAACTTACCAAAGTCGCCGTTTTCGCCTGTCAATCAGGCTGGTCAGGTCGGGAGGGCGTGGTGACATCGCTGGTTCTTCCTCAGCTTTACGTTGGTGGCGTAGTGGCGTAGTAGTGAACAAGCAGCGCGCGATCTGCGCTGTAATCCCTTGCATCGGTGGGGGCGGCCATCTTCCTGGGGCCGCGCGTGCGCAGATCGAGTGCTCTGCTGCACGGGGCTTCAGGAAAATGGCCGCGGGATGCCGCGCGTGCGCATTAGAGATCGCGGCGGCCATTTTCCCAAAGCCGAGTTTGCATCTCGGCTTTGGGAAAATGGCCGCCGCGATCTCTAATGCGCACGCGCGGCATCCCGCGGCCATTTTCCTGAAGCTCCGTGCAGCAGAGCACTCGATCTGCGCACGCGCGGCCCCAGGAAGATGGCCGCCCCCACCGATGCAAGGGATTACAGCGCAGATCGCGCGCTGCTTGTTCACCACTACGCCACTACGCCACCAACGTAAAGCTGAGGAAGAACCAGCGATGTCACCACGCCCTCCCGACCTGACCAGCCTGATTGACAGGCGAAAACGGCGACTTTGGTAAGTTATATCTCAGCATAGGTGGGGAATCGGGGTACACTACATACACTATAGGAACACACAGCGCAGGCCCTATTTAACAGTATTTATAGCTCAATCTCAAAAAACGGGGTGACAGGTTCCCTTTAATAGCCTAGAGAGGGACCATGGATATTGTCCCATTCCTGGCTAAAAGCATCTGCCCCCAGCCACCCCAGAAAAGACACATCTGTAAGATGCACCTATTCTGGCACTTAGCCACTGTCTTCCCACTCCCCTGTAGCAGTGGGGTATGGGGTAATAAAGGGTTAATGTCACCTTGTTATTGTAAGGTGACATTAAGCCAGGTTAATAATGGAAAGGTGTCAATAAGACGCCTGTCCATTATTAATCCAATACTAATAAAGGGTTAAAAAAACACACACTAGGAAAAAAGTATTTTAATTAAATAAATACACAGGGTGTTGAAATAGTTTATTATGCGGTCAATCCAATTGAAGACCCTTGTCACCTGAAACAAAGTTAAAATAAAAAAACAACAATATCCCACACCTGTCCACCGTATACAGCCATGTCCCACGCTGTAAATCCATCTGATGGGGTTAAATAATTTTACAAGCTGGAGCCTGCTAATGCAGCTGTTGCTTCTGCCTGTAAACATTGGGGAATGAATGGAATGCAGGGGTACATAGCTACCTAGACTTGCAGTGCTGCGCCCCCTGCTGGCATAACCTCATATGAACTGTAGCGTGGGAATTTTTCTGATTATTTTCCCACACTACAGTTCATAAGAGGTTATGCCAGCAGGGGGCGCTGCAGTCAATTAATTCCCCAGTTTTTACAGCCAGGGGCGGCTGCATTAGCAGGCTTCTGGCTGTAAAATTGTTTAACCCCTTCAGATGGATTTACAGCGTGGGACAAGACTGTAACGTCGGAGAGGTAGGGGATATTGTTGCTTTTTTATTTTAACTTTTTTCAGGTGACAAGGGCCATCATTTGAATTGAGCGTATAACAAAATATTACAACACCATGTGTTTTTATTTCATTAAAATACTTTTTTCCTAATGTGTGTGTGTATTATTAACCCTTTATTACTATAGGATTAATAATGGATATGTGTCTTATTGACGCCTCTCCATTATTAACCTGGCTTAATGTCACCTTAAAATAGCAAGGTGACATTAACCCTTCATTACCCCATATCCCACCTCTACACGGGTGTGGGAAGAGAGAGGCTAAGTGCCAGAATATGCGCATCTTCCAGATGTGCCTTTTCTGGGGTGGCTGGGGGCAGATGTTTTTAGCCAGGGGGGCCAATAACCATGGTCCCTCTCTAGGCTATTAATATCTGCCCTCAGTCACTGGCTTTCCCACTCTGGAGGAGAAAATTGCGCGGGAGCCCACGCCAATTTTTTTCCGTGAATTAACCCTTTATTTTAACACCTAGAGCCCCCAAATTTTACACACAGACACTTCTTACATTAGTAATGAGGAATATGTAAAAAAAGAAGGGATGTGAAATGGTTTACTGTATGTAAACCATGTCTCATATCCTGTCGGGTTTGATAAGGAGATAGCAAAAGCCGGCAATTGAATTACTGGCTTTTCTGCTATCTGGTGCTGTATGAAATATAAATATATATATATATATATATATATATGTATGTGTCTCACTGACATATATATACATATATATATCTTCTTATACTATGTGTAGACATTTATTTTATCTATCCTATTCTAACATGTCAGTGTGATTTTACTGTACACCGCACAGAATTGCCGGCCTTTCAAAGGACACCGGTGCATAAAAATCGGACAGCACTCGCATGGTCCGAGTGCTGTGCGATTTTTTTTCTCGAACCCATTGACTTACATTGGTGAGTCTTGTCCGAGAATCGCAGCAATACGCAGCATGCTGCGATTTTTTTCTCAGTCCGATTTCAGTGGAGAAAAAAATTGCAGATGAGATGTCACCCATTGAATAACATTGGTCCGAGTGCAATCCGATTTTTTTTATCGGATTGCACTCATCCGTTTTTCTCGCAAGTGGAAATGAGCCCTAACACTTGTTGTAGAGATGTGTCTGCTGCTATAACTCAGTGTGACATTGACCTGGTCTCTAATCTGAGCTGCTGTTAACCTGCGATTTCTGAGGATGGTGACTCAGATAAACTTATTCTCAGGAGCAGAGGTGACTCTGGGTCTTCCTTTCCTCTGGTGGTCCTCATGTGAGCCAGTTTCTTTGTAGCGCTTGATGATTTTTGCCACTGCACTTGGGGACATTTTCAAAGTTTTCCCAATTTTTCGGACTGACTGACCTTCATTTCTTAAAGTAACGATGGCCACTCATTTTTCTTTACTTAGCTGCTCTTTTCTTGCCATAATACAAATTCTAACAGTCTATTCAGTAGGACTATCCGCTGTGTATCCACCAGACTTCTGCACAACACAACTGATGGTCCCAACCCCATTTATAAGGCAAGAAATCCCACTTATTAAACCTGACAGGACATACCTGTGAATTTAAAACCATTCCCGGTGACTACCTCTTGAAGCTCATGAAGAGAATGCCAAGAGTGTGCAAAGCAGTCATCAAAGCAAAAGGTGGCTACTTTGAAGAACCAAGAATATAAGACATATTTTCAGTTGTTTCACACTTTTTTGTTAAGTATATAATTCCACATGTGTAATTCATAGTTTTGATGCCTTCAGTTTGAATGCACAATTTTCATAGTCATGAAAAGACAGAAAAATCTTTAAATGAGAAGGTGTGTCCAAACTTTTGGTCTGTACTGTATATATATATATATATATATATATATATATATATATATATATATATATATATATATGTGTTTTCATTTTGATGAATATTTCCTGTGTAAATGACAGAGAATTGCTGGATGTAAAAGTTCATGTTAAAATCACATTGCAGTCTGATAGCAATCACAATGCGCTCAGATATAAATCGGATGCTAGGTGTGAAATTAAAATCGCATTGTACTCGCATGACACTCACATGTCACTCGTCCATTTTTCCGGTCCAGATTATGGACCGTTTTTTTTTTCTCACAGATGAGTATGAGCTGTAAGGGTCAGATTCGGAGGACAGGTGTAAGAGGTAGAAAATATACTGCGTGATACAGCCTGTAAGTGGGAATGGGCCCAATTGTAAGGGAGAAATTTTGTTTTATTTTTATTCTTTATATAAGTTTCCAACTTTTTTCATTACATTTTTTTTCATTTCTTTTGGTGTTACAGTAATCATATCGACCTGGAAAATCATATTGCCAGGTCATTATAAACACACACAATGAACACCATAAAAACCAAACCAAAAAAGACAATGTCCAAGTTGCGCATTCTTTTCACCATTTCACCTAACTTCAAATTGTTTTTCAGTACATTGTATGGAACAATGATTGGTGTTTTCAAAACTTCAACTCATCCTGTGAAAACAAACCTTAAATGGCAACATTGGTGCAAAAATAAAACAGTTATGAGTTTTAGAAGAAGGAAAAGAGCACGAGCAAAAATGAAAAATTGGCCATGGCGGGAAAGGGTTAAGATTTGCTTCAGACAACTATGATACCCCCAGTTTTGTTCAGCGTGATACCTAGGTCGAGTTGTGGTATTAGGTTTTACTTATTTCTGTTCAGTCATTTCTTGCTAAGGCTAAGGCTACTTTCACACTGGCGTTTTTTGCCAGACGTCGCAATGCGTCGTTTATGGCAAAAAACGCATCCTGCAAAGTTGTTTGCAGGATGCGTTTTTGCCCCATAGATTAACATTGGCGACGCATTGCGACGCTTTGCCACACGTCGCAAACCTTGCGACGGTTGCGCCGTGTTGTGGCGGACCGCCGGGAGCAAAAAAGTTAAATGTAACCTTTTTTGCTCCTGACGGACCGATTTTTCCGACCGCGCATGCGCGGCCGGAACTCCGCCCCCACCTCCCCACACCTCACAATGGGGCAGCGGATGCGCCGGAGAAATGCATCCGCTGCACCCGTTGTGCAGTGCGTCAACCGCTAGCGTCAGAATCTCTGCCCGACGCATTGCGACGGGGAGATTCCGACGCTAGTGTGAAAGTAGCCTAAGCAGGGGGTAGCTCAGAAATCATACATCAGTATCTTCTATTTTCTTCTTGTTTGACATGAATGTTCTTCCACATAGTGACACATGGAAAGTATAACTACAGGCAAAGATTTGATTCACTAAAGTAGCAGTTTAATCAGATAGACAGGCTTTAGCTACTAGCGCCATTGAAGATTGAAACATACTGTTCAGAATTCACACTGATTTTTGACTCATTTTCCTAATGAAGTCTTTAGGTCTTGGATGTTTTTAATTAAAATACTATTGTTAAAATATCACTTTTTATGATTTTTATAAAGCATTGCAAAACTATGTTACAACCAAAAAGCTAAATGCAAATGTTTTGGAAAAAAATCTGTAGAGAATGCTAATTTTTCATGTGAATTCTCACTTGTGATCATGATGTCAGTACGATTAGCAGATTTACACACTGCCTGTCACACGAACGCTGCTGCACGAGGCGCAGTCTGCAGCCTTCCATGTGCATTTTGGGCTTCTGAGGTGTTTCAGCACCCTGATCATAAATTTCAAATATTTTTTTTACAACTATGATTTCAATGGATGTGATATGGTAATACATCCCTATGTGATGCTTGATTTTAACCATGCACATGTTATGCCGCCTTAATCATCAAATTATGAGCAATATTTGTATACTGTTTTACAGGATAAAATATGAAATAACCAAACAAGCTGAGTGCTGAAGTGTGACCACATTTTGAAACCATCATATTGGGTTATGCTTGGTGATATTTCAAGAAAAGCTAACCCATTTCATTGTAAACATTATGCATGCATCAATATATCATCATGTTCAGCCTGGAAGTGAAGGTATGTGAAATGCAGAGCTATGATAAAACAAAATATAGCATCAATTTTATGTACTTTGCACAAAATGAAGATAAAAACCATCAAAGGAAATATTTACTTCTCATTCCGAATGTATGAAAATATACATAATGTTCACCATTCGGTGCTTCTTCCAGTGCTAGAATAGAAGTATGCATTTTAAACAGATACTGACAGCACAAATATACACAGCATATGGATTATTCTTCACACTAACTAAAAACAGGCATTTATTGTCCTTGTGTTTTGGTGTTAATTTTTAAATTATGAGCTGTGGTAACAAAAATGTGCTAATGTGAGGATGGAGTTCATGGCATTTAAGTAAATATAAAGCTCAGGCAAAAATTAAGAGACTATTACATCAAAACCCTGTCATGGGCAGCCCAATCTCCAGACCTGAACCCCATTGAAAACCTCTGGAATGTTATCAAGAGGATGATGGATACAAGCCATCAAAGAAGAACTACTTAAATTTTTGCGCCAGAAGCAGTGTGAAAGACTGGTGGAAAGCATGCCAAGACGCATGAAAGCTGTGATTAAAAATCATGGTTATTCCACAAAATATTGATTTCTGAACTCTTCCTGAGTTAAAACATTAGTATTGTGGTTTCTAAATGATTATGAATGTGTTTTCTTTGCATTATTTGGGTATGTGCACACGCTGCGCTTCCGCAGCTGTGGATCCACAGCAGTTTCCCATGCATTTACAGTACCATGTAAAGCAATGGGAAATGAAATCCGCAGTGCACATGCTGCGGAAAAAAACGCGTGGAAACACAGCGGTTTATTTTCCGCAGCATGTCAATTCTTTCTGCGGATTCCGCTGCGGGTTTGCCCCTGCTCCAATAGAAATCTATAATAACAGAACTAGGCAACATTTTAGCAGAGAAATTAAAGCACTAAGTAGTGCCGTAAGAATCCGCAACTCGGAAGGCAAACTAACTCCATATTAACCATTGACAGAAAAAAAGGCTAAAAACAAAGCAATACCACACGGACCAAAAAAGGAAAATATATACAAGGCACGGGAATATTAAAATGTGGCTTTATTAAAAGGAATGCCAAATGTTACATAATAAAAAATATATACATAAACACTACCACGTGACAACAGGATTATACGGCTATATATATTCACCAGCACTCTAACCTCCAATTTCACCAGGATTCAAATATTTAGGCTGTACAGGAAACACTATATATTGCATAAGAAAAAGGAAGGGGGAGGGGGGAGATAAAATAAAATGAATAATGTGCAAAATCTGCTCATATAAAGTGAATAAGTGCTTTGTGCAACCAATATGATTCAGCACATATGCAGGGCGCATAGAAGGTACATAAATTCTTACTAAAGATATATATTATTGCACATGAAAAAAACTAAAAACCACAATCAATGTGTGTAAAAATGTGGGGAAGGGGGTATAGAACCCCTGTTATACAAGTCGGTTTATATAAAGTACAAAATATAAGGTGCAGTAAAAAAGTGATAATGTGCCAAAATCTTATTCCAAGTAAATGAAAACCACCCTTGCAAATAGCTACCATAGGGAAAACAATGGCGACCGCCTAAATTAGCATATGGCACTGTGCACCTGTGCAGCCAAAAATATAGTAATCACATATACCTGGGGAGGGGGGGGCTCTGTTCCTGTGTCAGCGCGTACCCGACGCGCGTTTCGGAGTTATCCTTCGTCTGGGGTTTGACGAAGGATAACTCCGAAACGCGCGTCGGGTACGCGCTGACACAGGAACAGAGCCCCCCCCTCCCCAGGTATATGTGATTACTATATTTTTGGCTGCACAGGTGCACAGTGCCATATGCTAATTTAGGCGGTCGCCATTGTTTTCCCTATGGTAGCTATTTGCAAGGGTGGTTTTCATTTACTTGGAATAAGATTTTGGCACATTATCACTTTTTTACTGCACCTTATATTTTGTACTTTATATAAACCGACTTGTATAACAGGGGTTCTATACCCCCTTCCCCACATTTTTACACACATTGATTGTGGTTTTTAGTTTTTTTCATGTGCAATAATATATATCTTTAGTAAGAATTTATGTACCTTCTATGCGCCCTGCATATGTGCTGAATCATATTGGTTGCACAAAGCACTTATTCACTTTATATGAGCAGATTTTGCACATTATTCATTTTATTTTATCTCCCCCCTCCCCCTTCCTTTTTCTTATGCAATATATAGTGTTTCCTGTACAGCCTAAATATTTGAATCCTGGTGAAATTGGAGGTTAGAGTGCTGGTGAATATATATAGCCGTATAATCCTGTTGTCACGTGGTAGTGTTTATGTATATATTTTTTATTATGTAACATTTGGCATTCCTTTTAATAAAGCCACATTTTAATATTCCCGTGCCTTGTATATATTTTCCTTTTTTGGTCCGTGTGGTATTGCTTTGTTTTTAGCCTCATTTATGTAGTGGTGTTCACTACAATCGGGCACAGCGCACCCTGGTGGTATATTATATTCTTTTATTTCTAATCTATATATTCCCCTTTAAAGGGATAGGAAAATTATTTTAAACCTACGGTGGGTGTACTGTGTTACTTTATTAATACCATTGACAGAAAGGAGTACCAGCGGAGCAAAAAGATAGTGCAAAGTTTTAATATTTATTAATTTAACAAGCATATAGTGCATAAATACATACTAGACAATACGAAAGGATGGTTAAAACAAGGTTAGTCACCACCAGTGGACACACTGCCAATAATCAATATCCCACATATAAGGTAATACAAGGAAAGCAGCCGAGTATATATGCCAAATCACCTCCGTGGGTAACCAATATACCCCCCCACAGTATCAGATACCGGTAGCAAGGCAGTGCTTACCAAAAAAATGTGTAAAGGCAGTGTGCACTGGACAGGATTCAGTTCATGGAAGTACCCGACGCGCGTTTCGCCTACGCGGGTGTTTAGCTTTCTCAAGGGGAAGTGCCCCAGAGCAGAGCAGGACCCTTCAAATAGCGCGGACACCGCCACATGTGACCTATCACATGGAGCATCCCAACCAATAGCCGCCATTCATGCAGCGCATGCGCGCCTGGGGCACCTGTAGAATGTAAGCCCGCAAGGGCAGGGTCCTCGCCCCTCTGTATCAGTCCGTCATTGTTAGTTTGTTTACTGTATGTGATATTTGTAACTTGTATGTAACCCCTTCTCATGTACAGCACCATGGAATCAATGGTGCTATATAAATAAATAATAATAATAATAATTCTGTTGTCGGGCTCCCTCCTGTGGTCATGAATGGTACTTCGGCTGGTTCTGTCCATGGACTTCCTCTGGTGGGTGTTTCTGAGTTTCCTTCCACAGGTGACGAGGTTGATTCGTTAGCTGGCTGCTCTATTTAACTCCACTTAGATCTTTGCTCCATGCCACCTGTCAATGTTCCAGTATTGGTCTAGTTCACTCCTGGATCGTTCTTGTGACCTGTCTTCCCAGCAGAAGATAAGTTCCTGCTTGTTTTTCTTTGGTTGCTATTTTTCTGTCCCGCTTGCTATTTTTATTGTTGTCTTGCTTGCTGGAAGCTCTGGGACGCAGAGGGAGCTCCTCCGCACCGTGAGTCGGTGCGGAGGGTCTTTTTGCGCCCTCTGCGTGGTCTTTTTGTAGGTTTTTGTGCTGACCGCAAAGCAACCTTTCCTATCCTCAGTCTGTTCAGTAAGTCGGGCCTCACTTTGCTAAATCTATTTCATCTCTGTGTTTGTATTTCATCTTTACTCACAGTCATTATATGTGGGGGGCTGCCTTTTCCTTTGGGGAATTTCTCTGAGTCAAGGTAGGCTTTATTTTTCTTTCTTCAGGGCTAGCTAGTTCCTTAGGCTGTGCCGAGTTGCATAGGGAGCGTTAGGAGCAATCCACGGCTATTTCTAGTGTGTGTGATAGGATTAGGGATTGCGGTCAGCAGAGTTACCACATCCCAGAGCTCGTCCTTTATTATCAGTAACTATCAGGTCATTCCGTGTGCTCTTAACCACCAGGTCCATTATTGTCCTGACCACCAGGTCATAACAGTACAGGTGGTCCAAAGTACTAATGCATCTCAATAGAGGGATAAGAGAAGTTCTGAGACCATTTTTTTTTCTTTGCAGTGTGTTTTGTCTCTCTTTTCCCCTTTACCTCTGGGTGGTTCAGGACACAGGTGTAAACATGGACATTCAAGGTCTGTCCTCTTGGATGGATAATCTCACTACAAGGGTACAAAACATTCAAGATTTTGTGGTTCAGAATCCGATGTCAGAGCCTAGGATTCCAATTCCTGATTTGTTTTTTGGTGATAGATCTAAGTTCTTGAATTTCAAAAATAATTGTAAATTGTTTCTTGCCTTGAAACCTCGCTCCTCAGGTGACCCTGTTCAACAAGTAAAGATCATTATTTCTTTGTTACGTGGTGACCCTCAAGACTGGGCATTTTCCCTTGCGCCAGGAGATCCGGCATTGCGTGATGTTGATGCGTTTTTCCTGGCGCTTGGATTGCTTCATGACGAACCTAATTCAGTGGATCAGGCAGAGAAAATCTTGCTGGCTCTGTGTCAGGGTCAGGATGAAGCGGAGATATATTGTCAGAAGTTTAGAAAGTGGTCTGTGCTCACTCAGTGGAATGAATGTGCCCTGGCAGCAATCTTCAGAAAGGGTCTCTCTGAAGCCCTTAAGGATGTCATGGTGGGATTTCCCATGCCTGCTGGTCTGAATGAGTCTATGTCTTTGGCCATTCAGATCGATCGACGCTTGCGTGAGCGTAAAGCTGTGCACCATTTGGCGGTACTATCTGAGCATGGGCCTGAGCCTATGCAATGTGATAGGACTTTGACCAGAGCTGAACGGCAAGAACACAGACGTCGGAATGGGCTATGTTTTTACTGTGGTGATTCCACTCATGCTATCTCCGATTGTCCTAAGCGCACTAAGCGGTTCGCTAGGTCTGCCACCATTGGTACGGTACAGTCTAAATTTCTATTGTCTGTTACTCTGATTTGCTCTTTGTCATCCTATTCTGTTATGGCATTTGTGGATTCAGGCGCTGCCCTGAATTTGATGGACTTGGAGTATGCTAGGCGCTGTGGTTTTTTCTTGGAGCCCTTGCAGTATCCTATTCCATTGAGAGGAATTGATGCTACGCCTTTGGCCAAGAATAAGCCTCAGTACTGGACCCAATTGACCATGTGCATGGCTCCTGCACATCAGGAGGATATCCGCTTTCTGGTGTTGCATAATCTGCATGATGTGGTCGTTTTGGGGTTGCCATGGCTACAGATTCATAATCCAGTATTGGACTGGAAATCTATGAAAAGTACATCTGTGTCCAGCTGGGGTTGCCAGGGGGTACATGGTGATGTTCCATTTTTGTCTATTTCGTCTTCCACTCCTTCTGAAGTTCCAGAGTTTTTGTCGGATTATCGGGATGTATTTGATGAGCCCAAAGCCAGTGCCCTACCTCCTCATAGGGATTGCGATTGTGCAATTAATTTGATTCCTGGTAGTAAGTTTCCTAAGGGCCGATTGTTCAATTTATCTGTGCCAGAACACGCAGCTATGCGGAGTTATATAAAGGAATCCTTGGAGAAAGGCCATATTCGCCCGTCGTCATCACCGTTAGGAGCAGGGTTCTTTTTTGTGGCCAAGAAGGATGGTTCTTTGAAACCTTGTATTGATTACCGCCTTCTTAATAAAATTACAGTCAAATTTCAGTATCCTTTGCCGCTGCTGTCTGATTTGTTTGCTCGTATTAAAGGGGCTAGTTGGTTCACCAAGATAGATCTTCGAGGGGCGTATAATCTTGTGCGTATTAAACAAGGCGATGAATGGAAAACAGCATTTAATACGCCCGAGGGCCATTTTGAGTACCTGGTTATGCCATTCGGGCTTTCCAATGCTCCATCAGTATTTCAGTCCTTTATGCATGACATCTTCCGAGAGTACCTAGATAAATTCCTGATTGTGTATTTGGATGATATTTTGGTCTTTTCGGATGATTGGGAGTCTCATGTGAAGCAGGTCAGAATGGTGTTCCAGGTCCTTCGTGCGAATTCCTTGTTTGTGAAGGGGTCAAAGTGTCTCTTTGGAGTTCAGAAGGTTTCATTTTTGGGGTTCATTTTTTCCCCTTCTACTATCGAGATGGACCCTGTTAAAGTCCAGGCCATTTACGATTGGACTCAGCCGACATCTGTGAAGAGCCTGCAAAAGTTCCTGGGCTTTGCTAATTTTTATCGGCGCTTCATCGCTAATTTTTCTAGTGTTGCTAAACCGTTGACTGATTTGACCAAGAAGGGTGCTGATGTGGTCAATTGGTCTTCTGCAGCTGTACAGGCTTTTCAGGAGTTGAAGCGTCGTTTTTCTTCTGCCCCTGTGTTGTGCCAGCCAGATGTTTCGCTCCCGTTTCAGGTTGAGGTTGATGCTTCTCAGATTGGAGCAGGGGCTGTTTTGTCGCAAAGAAGTTCTGATGGCTCGGTGATGAAGCCATGTGCTTTCTTTTCTAGAAAGTTTTCGCCTGCTGAGCGTAATTATGATGTTGGTAATCGAGAGTTGTTGGCCATGAAGTGGGCATTCGAGGAGTGGTGTCATTGGCTTGAAGGAGCCAAGCATCGCGTGGTGGTCTTGACAGATCACAAGAATTTGACTTATCTTGAGTCTGCCAAACGGTTGAATCCGAGACAGGCTCGATGGTCGTTATTTTTCTCCCGTTTTGATTTTGTGGTTTCGTACCTTCCGGCCTCTAAGAATGTGAAGGCTGATGCCCTGTCAAGGAGTTTTGTGCCTGACTCTCCGGGTGTTCCTGAGCCGGCAGGTATTCTCAAAGAGGGGGTAATTTTGTCTGCCATCTCCCCTGATTTGCGGCGGGTGCTGCAAAAATTTCAGGCTGATAGACCTGACCGTTGCCCAGCGGAGAAACTGTTTGTCCCTGATAGATGGACTAGTAGAGTTATCTCTGAGATTCATTGTTCAGTGTTGGGTGGGCATCCTGGAATCTTTGGTACCAGAGATTTGGTGGCTAGATCCTTTTGGTGGCCGTCTTTGTCACGGGATGTGCGTTCTTTTGTGCAGTCCTGTGGGACTTGTGCTCGGGCTAAGCCCTGCTGTTCTCGTGCCAGTGGGTTGCTTTTGCCCTTGCCGGTCCCGAAGAGGCCCTGGACGCATATTTCTATGGATTTTATTTCGGATCTCCCCGTCTCTCAAAAGATGTCGGTCATTTGGTTGGTTTGTGATCGCTTTTCTAAGATGGTCCATTTGGTACCTTTGTCTAAATTGCCTTCCTCCTCTGATTTGGTGCCATTATTTTTCCAGCATGTGGTTCGTTTACATGGTATCCCGGAGAACATCGTTTCTGACAAAGGTTCCCATTTTGTTTCGAAGGTTTTGGCGATCCTTTTGTGCTAGGATGGGCATTGATTTGTCTTTTTCCTCGGCTTTCCATCCTCAGACAAATGGCCAAACCGAACGAACTAATCAAACTTTGGAAACATATCTGAGATGCTTTGTTTCTGCTGATCAGGATGATTGGGTGTCCTTTTTGCCGTTGGCTGAGTTAGCCCTTAATAATCGGGCCAGCTCTGCTACTTTGGTTTCGCCATTTTTCTGCAATTCTGGTTTCCATCCTCGTTTCTCTTCAGGGCAGGTTGAGTCTTCGGACTGTCCTGGTGTAGATACTGTGGTGGATAGGTTGCAGCAGATTTGGACTCATGTGGTGGACAATTTGACATTGTCCCAGGAGAAGGCTCAACGTTTCGCTAACCGCCGGTGCTGTGTGGGTCCCCGACTTCGTGTTGGGGATTTGGTTTGGTTGTCGTCTCGTTATGTTCCTATGAAGGTTTCCTCTCCTAAGTTTAAGCCTCGTTTCATTGGTCCGTATAAGATTTATGAGGTTATCAATCCTGTGTCATTTCGTTTGGCCCTTCCTGCTTCTTTTGCCATCCATAATGTGTTCCATAGGTCGTTATTGCGGAGATACGTGGCGCCTGTGGTTTCATCCGTTGATCCTCCTGCCCCGGTGTTGGTTGAGGGGGAGTTGGAGTATGTGGTGGAGAAGATTTTGGATTCTCG
The DNA here is from genome assembly GCF_032444005.1 of Ranitomeya imitator. Lineage (NCBI taxonomy): Eukaryota > Metazoa > Chordata > Amphibia > Anura > Dendrobatidae > Ranitomeya > Ranitomeya imitator. The sequence goes on along the minus strand of NC_091287.1, from coordinate 432,398,372 downwards.
TATTTTGAGACGGAAACTCCAGTACCTGGTCAAGTGGAAGGGTTATGGTCAGGAAGATAATTCCTGGGTTTTTGCCTCTGATGTTCATGCTGCCGATCTGGTTCGTGCCTTTCATTTGGCTCATCCTGGTCGGCCTGGGGGCTCTGGTGAGGGTTCGGTGACCCCTCCTCAAGGGGGGGTACTGTTATGAATTCTGTTGTCGGGCTCCCTCCTGTGGTCATGAATGGTACTTCGGCTGGTTCTGTCCATGGACTTCCTCTGGTGGGTGTTTCTGAGTTTCCTTCCACAGGTGACGAGGTTGATTCGTTAGCTGGCTGCTCTATTTAACTCCACTTAGATCTTTGCTCCATGCCACCTGTCAATGTTCCAGTATTGGTCTAGTTCACTCCTGGATCATTCTTGTGACCTGTCTTCCCAGCAGAAGATAAGTTCCTGCTTGTTTTTCTTTGGTTGCTATTTTTCTGTCCAGCTTGCTATTTTTATTGTTGTCTTGCTTGCTGGAAGCTCTGGGACGCAGAGGGAGCGCCTCCGCAACGTGAGTCGGTGCGGAGGGTCTTTTTGCGCCCTCTGTGTGGTCTTTTTGTAGGTTTTTGTGCTGACCACAAAGCAACCTTTCCTATCCTCAGTCTGTTCAGTAAGTCGGGCCTCACTTTGCTAAATCTATTTCATCTCTGTGTTTGTATTTCATCTTTACTCACAGTCATTATATGTGGGGGGCTGCCTTTTCCTTTGGGGAATTTCTCTGAGTCAAGGTAGGCTTTATTTTTCTTTCTTCAGGGCTAGCTAGTTCCTTAGGCTGTGCCGAGTTGCATAGGGAGCGTTAGGAGCAATCCACGGCTATTTCTAGTGTGTGTGATAGGATTAGGGATTGCGGTCAGCAGAGTTCCCACGTCCCAGAGCTCGTCCTTTATTATCAGTAACTATCAGGTCATTCCGTGTGCTCTTAACCACCAGGTCCATTATTGTCCTGACCACCAGGTCATAACAGGCACCCCGTCCCACGTCAGAGACGGCGTCAGGCGTCGCTCAGATGCTGTGGGGAAGGAAAGCCCCACAGCGCCTGCGCGAGACATTGAAGACGCCACTCGGACTGGGAACCAAGGGAACCGCAAGCGGCGCATGCGCACCCTGGCTAGAATGGATATGGTAAGTTATTTAAGTAAATATATGCTAATACAAGCCAAGTGTGCAACGCCCGTAGCAAAAATCCCATTCGGGCACATTATGACATGCATATTATACATTTTACAGACTACCACACATGCTCAAATGAAAAAGTGAGTACATTGCCGCCATTACAATATAAATATAAATAGAACATTAATTGGAGAGGCGGCGCATGTAGAGGTTCCAGAATGTGATGGAATCCGCTCACACGAGGTGTCCTGAGGGTCGGAGCAGGATGAATAAGCGATATTAAAAACTAAAAATAATGGAAAAGAGAATAAAGTGAATAAAAACACAATAAAAACAAGAAAAGAATCCAAGCAGGGGACCCACATATATGGGGACCCAGACAGGGAAGCTGATCAGGAATATGACAGGAGACAATATCTTATACAAATGCATAAAACGGGATGCCAAGGAGAAAGAGATATGCTATATATTTATCATAAGTAGGAAGAGAAACTGAGAGATCCAATAGAAATCTGCAGGTGAAAACCCGCAGAGGAAACCGCAAAAGAAACCGCGGTAAATCCGCAGTAAAAACCGCAGCGGTTTTTCACTGCGGATTTTGTAAATCCGCCTCGGAAAATTCCGCAATGGAATCCGCAGCGTGTGCACTTAGCCTTTGAGGTCTGGAAGCACTGTTTCTTTAAAAAATGTTGACCATTTTCAGAAAAAAAATACAAAATTTATTGATTGGAAATTCAGACACATGTTGTCAGAAGTTTATAGAATAAATGAACAATTTACATTTTACTCAAAAATCTATAATATAACTCTGGGAGCGTCACTCTGTCCGAAGCCCTTATAGACTGCGCAGGCGCGACGCTCCTAGCGTTACATCACAGAGTGTCAGGGAAAAAAAATGGCGCCGGAAGGCGCGGACTGCCGTGAGCAGGGGGTCTGGAGCAGGGGGACACCGTGCACATATTTGCGCCCTGATTACGCTGTGGCACTTCATGCCACAGCAATTTGTTACTTACGCCATTCCTTTCCGCCGGCATTTTCTTCGTCCTCCTGCTGCCGGAATCGGCACCTGCGCAGTCCGCGCTTTCCGGCGCCATTTTCTTGAACACACACTGCAGCGTGTGCGCAACAAAATGGCGCACTTCATGCCACAGCTATTTGTTACTTACGCCACCTGATTCCTTTCCGCCGCCATTTTCTTGGTCCTGCTCCCGGTATCGGCGCCATGAATTTCTCCCTGCTCCTGCAATCGGCGCATGCGCAGTCCGCGCTTTCCGGCGCCATTTTGTTGGAAACCTCAGTGTGTTTTCAAGAAAATGGCGCCGGAAAGTGCAGACTGCACAGGCGCCGATTCCTGCAGTGTGTCTTCAAGGAAATGACGCCAGAAAGCGCAGACTGCGCAGGCGCCGATTGCAGGAGCAGGGAGAAATTCATGGCCTGGAGTCAGGGGGCCTAAAGGTAAGAAATCGCTGTGGCATGAAGTGCCACAGCGTAATGAGGGCGGGATCCTGTGTACACTACCTGATTCCGTTCCGCCGCCATTTTCGTGGTCCTCCTGCTGCCGGAATCGGCGCCTGCGTAGTCCGCGCTTTCCGGCGCCATTTTCTTGAAGACACACTGTAGTGTGTCTTCAAGAAAATGGCACCGGAAAGCGCGGACTGCGCAGGCGCCGATCCCGACAGCAGGAGGACCAAGAAAATGGCGGCAGAAAGGAATCAGGTAGCATGTGCACAGGATCCGCACATGACAGGATGGGGACGCAGGATGGAGCAGCACATGACAGGATGGGAACGCAGGATAGAGCAGCACATGACAGGATGGGGACGCAGGATGGAGCAGCACATGACAGGATGGGGATGCAGGATGGAGCAGCACATGACAGGATGGGGACGCAGGATGGAGCACCTCATGGCAGGATGGGGATGCAGGATGGAGCAGCACATGACAGGATGGGGACGCAGGATGGAGCAGCACATGACAGGATGGGGACGCAGGATGGAGCAGCACATGACAGGATGGGGACGCAGGATGGAGCAGCACATGACAGGATGGGGGCGCAGGATGGAGCAGCACATGACAGGATGGGGGCGCAGAATGGAGCAGCACATGACAGGATGGGGACGCAGGATGGAGCAGCTCATGACAGGATGGGAACGCAGGATGGAGCAGCTCATGGCAGGATGGGGATGCAGGATGGAGCAGCACATGACAGGATGGGGCGCAGGATGGAGCAGCTCATGACAGGATGGGGACGCAGGATGGAGCAGCACATACCAGGATGGAGACCATATACCAATATAAATGCTCACCACCTGGGTGTAGAATGGGTTCAATAGCTAGTATACCTATAAAGAGAAAAATCAGACAGACTGAACATTTTGCAGTGGTCTCTTAATTTTTGTCATAGCTGTATATACAAAACTAGATGGTGGCCCGATTCTAACGCATCGGGTATTCTAGAATATGCATGTCCACGTAGTATATTGCCCAGCCACGTAGTATATTGCCCAGCCATGTAGTATATTGCACAGCGACGGAGTATACAGCACAAAGCCATGTAGTATACAGACTTAAAATAAAAAATAAACATATACTCACCCTCCGTTCAAGTCCTGGCCCTGTGTGCGGTGCACGTGACAGCTTCCGGTCCAAGGGTTGGTATGGGCGCAGGACCTGTGATGACGTCGTGGTCACATATCCTTGACGTCATGGCAGGTCTTTCTCGCAGGACCTGTAATGACGTCGCGGTCACATGACCATGACGTCATGGCAGGTCCTTGTCGCATACCATCCTTGCCACCGGAACCTGCCGCTTGCATGGAGCGGTTGCCAGAGCATCGCAAAGAGCGGAAAAGGCTCCGGAATGTGAGTATATGATGATTTTTTTATTTTTTTTATTATTTTTCACATTAGATCTTTTTACTATTGAGGCTGCATAGGCAGCATCAATAGTAAAAAAGTTGGTCACACAAGGTTAATAGCAGCGTTAATGGAGTGCGTTACACCGCGGCATAACGCGGTCCATTAGCACTGCCATTATCCCTGTGTGAGCACTGACTGGAGGGGAGTACGGAGGGGGCACTGAATGCGGGGAGGAAGGAGCGGCCATGTTGCCGCCGGACTGCGCCCATCGCTGATTGGTCATGGCAATGGTCGTAGGCGTTTTGCCACGACCAATCAGCAACTTGGATTCCATGACAGACAGACCAATGAATATCCATGACAGAAAGAAAGACAGACAGACGGACAGAAAAACGGAAGTGACCCTTAGACAATTACGGTATATAGTAGATGTTGGGGTGCAGTGTAGAGTGTAAAGAAAACAAGAATGCAATGATTTTGAAATCTCTTATTTACATATTTTATTAATGGCAGAACATAGAATACATCAGAAGTTGCAAGTTAGACATTTTTCTATTCAATTAAAAAAAATGACTATTTTAGAAATTCGTGGCAGCAACACATCTTAAAAAAGTTTGGAGAGGGTTAACAAAAGCCTGAAAAAGTAAATGGTACTAATTAAAAAATGATGTCACTTGACTGTATATTAAAAAAGAGCATGTTAATGAGGCAGAGTCTTTCGGGAGAAAAAGATGGTCAGAGGTTCAGCAAACTGAACAATTGCGTCTAAAAATTTGTGGAACAATGTCATAAAAAATGTTCCTCAATGTAAAAATGCAAAGATGTTGAATATCCCACCATCTACAGTACATAATATATCATGTGCTCTGGAATTGTGCTGCCGCCTGAGGAGAGTATGTGTTATAATTTTACCGGGAGGGTGTGGGGGGACATAGGAATTCAGAAGGGGTTGTCTGACTAGTGGTCAACTCCTTTAATTAAGTATAAATCAATAAAGGCCTCCATACACATTAGACCAGAGGTCCCCAACTCCAGTCCTCAAGGCCCACCAACAGGTCAGGTTTTCAGGATTTCCTTAGTCTTGCCCAGGTAATAATTGCATCACCTGTGCAATGCAAAGGAAATCCTGAAAACATGACCTGTTGGTGGGCCTTGAGGACTGGAGTTGGGGACCTCTGCATTAGACTAATGCTGGCCAAACCTACCAATATCGTTGGGCTTGGTCAACAGTCTAGTGTTTGAGAGTCTCCCGACTCTCCATGAATAGATAATATTAGAAAAGGTAAAGAATGATCCAGCATGTCTGATTTTTAATTGCTGATCATTTTATTCTCATCGAGAGAAACGTCCGCCCGCCTGAGGAGTCTGGCAGTGGCTCTCTCATAGCGAACACAGGAGCTCTCGGCAAAGCATGTGCTCTGGTGTATGAAGGGGTCTGGAGAGATTGCTGTTAGCCGACACCTATCTATTGTGTATGGGGCTCCTTATTCAGTAAACTTTCTCTTATGGATGTAATAAGTACACTGAATTTTATCAGTTATGTCCAATAATGTGTTTAGGGAAGAAGGGGATTTGGAAGTCTGTATAAAGAAATGTGCTTACCTACAAAAATATATATTTTTTAAATTGACAAGCATGGGACCTAGCTTCATAGAAAGAATGAAGCATTCAAAGATAGATGCACTGTAATGTTTTTTCAGTCAAACACTCCAGTGACGTCGTGCTGTAACTCATTGGAAATTTATTCAATACTTTGGTAAAAGAAAATGAAATGTACAATGTGTATAAATTATTGAATTATGTGAATTTATGGCGCGAGTTAGTGATCTCGATATCAGAGCCTTAAGTAAATGTAACCTATGTTTGACTACGTGTCCCACGCTAAATGTATTATAGCAATGGTAAATGAGTAACAGTTATTCCTCCGACTGCCGCTCTGTCCATCGCACAGAATGTTCCGTCGTTGACCTTAAATAATCAATGTCAATGGGCTATTCATCTAGGTTTTACCAGTTATTGACTGAAGTAATAAATTCTTGTTTTTATTTCCATAAAGATTCCTCCTGAATTCAAGGCCGCCATTTATCAGGGATTTTATTCATATTTAGCTTCCTCAAGTATTTCGATAAAACCAATGGAATTTAGTTACTGAATCTGTTTCATAAATCAAAGCACAATGCTATATTTTGGCTTCCGCCCATTCACAAACATGTGGGGCCAAATTGTGTCCCAGAAAAAAAACCCCTCAAATTAATAAATCAATTTCCAAAATGTGTTCTCAATTTTTGCAACTGAATGTAAAGAGAACGCTATGTCCTGGGATGCGTCCATACATATATGAGTGATATCTAAAGACAAAAAAGGAGATTGCTATCTTCATGTATATAATCAATTAACATTACTTTATTAATGACATAAAAATTCATTACAAACATAAAAGCTGGTGAAAAAAAGAGGTGAACTGAAAAGTTACAGTATCACCCTGAGAAAAAGAGCAATGGGCAAAAAGAGTAATCAGTTACAAATGCACAGGCCAAAGTTTGGGGTAGATCACATGAAGGGAACGTAATTCAGTCTAAGGATATATGCACATGTTGCGGATTTTGTTGCGGATCAGCAGCATTTTTGGACTCGCGGAATTGCATTGTAGTGCACAAGCAATGTTAGTCAATGGGAAATTCACCACTGGTGTGCACATGCTGCGGAAAAAACGTGCGGATTTGCAGAATTTTATTTACCCCAGCATGTCAATTCTTTTTGCGGATCTGCAGGGTTTCTGCACTTACTGACTTCCATTGGGTCAGGCAAAACCGCAGGTTTAAAAAAGATCTGCAGATTTACCGAGGAGTTGCCTGTGAGAAATGCTGCAGATCAGGAGGAGGAAGAGAGTGTGGGCAGAGTGTGGGTGGAGACTGTGTGTGTGGGCAAAGACTGTGTGCGGAGAAGCGGAGAAGATGTGTGTCTGTGTGCGGGTGTTTGTGTGTGTCTGCGGGGGTCTGCGGGGCTGTGTGTGTGTGTGGGGCTGTGTGTGTCTGTGTGTGTGTGTGCAGGGGTCTGCAGGGCTAGCTTTTTCGTAGACTGCTCTACATGCCTCTATCTTTTAACGCTTAAAAAGTGACAAGTGGTGTGCACACCAAAATAGAGTTATTTTTTTAATCTAATATCAATATATAAAAACACTCCAATATACAGAATGAAAACAACTAGGTCAAAACTATCAGTCACGTATAGTGTTTGAATTGGTTTCGACACCAAAAAACAACCCTCAAAAGCAAAAAAGAGGGTGTGAAAGCACATAATATGATATGATGTAAGTAACCTGAATAAAACCCTCCTATGTACCATCTTAATGGTGATCTATAGTGGATGTATATGAAATCCAATATACATGAGGTATTATAGCCAATGGGAGAAATACAGGATCCTGTCACAGTCAAAGGAATAAAGTAATAGTGCCTGCTCCATACTCCCCGTAGTCAGTGTACACGGCGCCCGCTCCATACTCCCCGCAGTCAGTGTCCCCAGCGCCCACACCATATTCCCCTGTCATGATCCCAATGGCAGGGGATCACAAAAGGACAAGCACAAAAACAAAACAAGCTCTAGGGTGATGGAACCTGAGCTGACCGCGATCCTGAACCTAAACACACAACTAGCAGTAGCCGGGGAACGTGCCTACGATGATTCCTAGACGTCTCGCACCAGCCGAAGGACTAACTTCCCCTATAAGAAGAAACACAGACCTCACTTGCCTCCAGAGAAACACCCCACAGAAATAGCAGCCCCCCACATGTAATAACGGTGAAATGAGAGGAAAGCACATACGTAGTTATGAAAATAGAATCAGCAAAAATGAGGCCCGCTAAAGCTAGATAGCAGAGGATACAAAAGTGAACTGCGCGGTCAGCGAAAAACCCTTCAAAAAACCATCCTGAAATTACTTGAACTCATGTGCCAACTCATGGAACATGAGGAGTAATTTCAGCCCACTAGAGCAACCAGCAGCAAGGAATCACATATCTGCAAGCTGGACTAAGACAAAAATTAAGCAAAACGTGGAACAGGAAAATCAAAACTTAGCTTGTCCTGAAGATTACCGACGCAGGGAGCAGAGGTAAAAAGACACGCTGATTACATTGATAGCCGGCGAGGAAATGACAAAAAAGCCAGGTTAAATAGGAAACTCCTATATCCTGATAGAACAGGTGGACACCAGAGACCGCAGAGAACACAAGTCACCCAGTACCATCAGTAACCACCAGAGGGAGCCCAAAAACAGAACTCACAACAGTACGCCCCCCTTGAGGAGGGGTCACCGAACCCTCACGAGAACCACCAGGGCGACCAGGATGAGCCCTATGAAAAGCACGGACCAAATCGGCAGCATGAACATCAGAGGCAATCACCCAAGAATTATCCTCCTGACCATAACCCTTCCACTTGACCAAATACTGGAGTTTCCGTCTGGAAACACGAGAATCCAAGATCTTCTCCACAACATACTCCAATTCACCCTCCACCAGCACCGGAGCAGGAGGCTCAAGCGAAGGAACGACAGGTACCTCATACTTCCGCAACAACGACTGATGGAACACATTATGAATAGCAAACGATGCCGGGAGATCCAAACGAAACGACACAGGGTTAAGAATTTCCAAGATCCTATAGGGACCGATGAACCGAGGCTTGAACTTAGGAGACGAGACCTTCATAGGAACAAAACGAGAAGACAACCACACCAAGTCCCCAACAAGAAGTCGAGGACCCACGCGGTGACGGCGATTAGCAAACTGCTGAGCCCTCTCCTGGGACAACTTCAAATTGTCCACCACATGACTCCAAATCCGATGCAACCTGTTGTGAATTCTGTGGCTGAGTTCACTTCTGTGGTCACAAGTGGTATTGCAGTCTCTGGGCTTCCTCCCTCAGGTGTTTTGGTGAGCTCGTTGGCTGCCTTGCTATTTAGCTCCACCTGAGTCTGTCTTCCTTGCTCCTTGTCAATGTTCCAGTGTTGGATCTGAGCTTCTGCATCTTTCCTTTGGCCTGCTGCTCTGCTAGATAAGTGCTTCTAGTTTGTTTTCTGTTTTTTTTTTCTGTCCAGCTTGCTATTGTCTTTTGCTGGAAGCTCTGAGAAGCAGAGGGGTGCACCGCCGTGCTGTTAGTTCGGCACAGTGGGTCTTTTTGCCCCTTTGCGTGGTTTTCGTTTTAGGGTTTTTTGTAGACTGCATAGTTCTCTTTGCTATCCTCGCTCTGTCTAGAATATCGGGCCTCACTTTGCTGAATCTATTTCATTCCTACGTTTGTCTTTTCATCTTGCTAACAGTCATTATATGTGGGGGGCTGCCTATTCCTTTGGGGTATTTCTCTGAGGTAAGTCAGGCTTGTATTTCTATCTTCAGGCTAGTCAGCTCCTCAGGCAGTGCCGAGTTGCATAGGTAGTTGTTAGGCGCAATCCACTGCTGCTTATAGTTGTGTGAGGATAGATCAGGTACTGCAGTCTACAGAGATTCCACGTCTCAGAGCTCGTCCTATTGTTTTTGGTTATTGCCAGATCTCTGTATGTGCGCTGATTACTGCACGCTGTGTTGCCTGATTGCCAGCCATAACAGTACAAGGAGCCACACCAATGATTCCCAATAGAGGGAAAAAAGAAATCCTGACATCATTTTTTTTTCTTAGCTCTGTCTTCAGTCTTTTTTTTCCCCTAGACATTAGAGTGCTTCAGGACACAGCTGTGGACATGGATATTCAGGCTCTGTGCTCCTCAATGGATAATCTCGTTGTAAATGTACAAAAGATTCAAGATACTATTGATCAGAAATCGATGCTAGAACCAAGAATTCCGATTCCTGATTTGTTTTTTGGTGACAGAACTAAGTTCCTGAGCTTCAGAAATAATTGTAAGCTATTTTTGGCCTTGAAACCTCATTCTTCTGGTAATCCTATTCAACAGGTTTTGATTATTATTTCTTTTTTGCGCGGCGACCCACAGGACTGGGCGTTTTCTCTTGCACCAGGAGATTCTGCATTGAGTAATGTTGATGCATTTTTCCTGGCGCTCGGATTGCTTTACGATGAGCCTAATTCAGTGGATCAGGCTGAGAAAAATCTGCTGGCTTTATGCCAGGGTCAGGATGATGTAGAAGTATATTGTCAGAAATTTAGGAAATGGTCAGTACTCACTCTGTGGAATGAATCTGCACTAGCGGCTTTGTTCAGAAAGGGTCTCTCTGAAGCTCTTAAGGATGTAATGGTGGGATTTCCTATGCCTGCTGGTTTGAATGAGTCTATGTCCTTGGCCATTCAGATCGGTCGTCGCTTGCGCGAGCGTAAATCTGTGCACCATCTGGCGGTACTGCCTGAGAGTAAACCTGAGCCTATGCAGTGCGACAGGACTATGACTAAAGTAGAACGGCAAGAACACAGACGTCTGAACAGACTGTGTTTCTATTGTGGTGATTCTACTCATGCTATTTCTAATTGTCCTAAACGCACTAGGCGGTTCGATAGCTCTGCCGTTATTGGTACTGTACAGTCCAAATTCCTTTTGTCCATTACCTTAATGTGCTCTTTGTCATCGTATTCTGTCATGGCGTTTGTGGATTCAGGCGCTGCCCTGAATCTGATGGATTTGGATTATGCTAAACGTTGTGGATTTTTCTTGGAGCCTTTGCGGTGTCCTATTCCGTTGAGAGGAATTGATGCTACACCTTTGGCCAAGAATAAGCCTCAGTACTGGGCCCAGCTGACCATGTGCATGGCTCCTGCACATCAGGAAGTTATTCGCTTTCTGGTACTGCATAATTTGCATGATGTGGTCGTGTTGGGGTTGCCATGGCTACAAACCCATAATCCAGTATTGGATTGGAACTCTATGTCGGTAACCAGCTGGGGTTGTCAGGGAGTACATGGTGATGTTCCATTTTTGTCTATTTCGTCATCCATTCCTTCTGACATCCCAGAGTTCTTGTCGGACTTTCAGGATGTATTTGAAGAGTCCAAGTCTGATGCCCTACCTCCGCATAGGAATTGTGATTGTGCTATCGATTTGATTCCTGGTAGTAAATTCCCTAAGGGTCGTTTATTTAATTTGTCCGTACCTGAACACACCGCTATGCGCAGTTATGTGAAGGAGTCCCTGGAGAAGGGACATATTCGCCCATCGTCGTCACCATTGGGAGCAGGGTTCTTTTTTGTAGCCAAGAAGGATGGTTCGCTAAGACCGTGTATTGATTACCGCCTTCTTAATAAGATCACTGTTAAGTTTCAGTATCCCTTGCCATTGATTTCTGACTTGTTTGCTCGGATTAAGGGGGCTAGTTGGTTTACTAAGATTGATCTTCGTGGTGCGTATAATCTGGTGAGAATCAGGCAGGGAGATGAATGGAAAACGGCATTTAATACGCCCGAGGGTCATTTTGAGTATCTGGTGATGCCGTTCGGACTTGCCAATGCTCCATCTGTTTTTCAGTCTTTTATGCATGACATTTTCCGTGAGTATCTGGATAAATTCTTGATTGTTTACTTGGATGACATTTTGATCTTCTCAGATGATTGGGAGTCTCATGTGAAGCAAGTCAGAATGGTTTTCCAGGTACTGCGTGCTAATTCCTTGTTCGTGAAGGGATCAAAGTGTCTCTTCGGTGTGCAGAAAGTTTCATTTTTGGGGTTCATCTTTTCCCCTTCTACTATCGAGATGGATCCGGTTAAGGTTCAGGCCATCCAGGATTGGACTCAGCCGACATCTCTAAAAAGTCTGCAGAAATTCCTGGGCTTTGCTAATTTTTATCGTCGCTTCATCTGTAATTTTTCTAGCATTGCCAGACCATTGACCGATTTGACCAAGAAGGGTGCTGATTTGGTTAATTGGTCTTCTGCTGCCGTGGAAGCTTTTCAGGAGTTGAAGCGTCGTTTTTGCTGTGCCCCTGTGTTGTGTCAACCTGATGTTTCTCTTCCGTTCCAGGTCGAGGTTGATGCTTCTGAGATTGGTGCAGGGGCGGTTTTGTCACAGAGAGGTTCTGGTTGCTCAGTGTTCAAACCATGTGCTTTCTTTTCCAGGAAATTTTCTGCTGCTGAGCGTAATTATGATGTGGGCAACCGAGAGTTGCTGGCCATGAAGTGGGCATTCGAGGAGTGGCGTCATTGGCTTGAGGGTGCTAAGCATCGCGTGGTGGTATTGACTGATCATAAGAACTTGACTTATCTCGAGTCTGCCAAGCGCTTGAATCCTAGACAGGCCCGTTGGTCGTTATTTTTTGCTCGTTTTGATTTTGTGATTTCATACCTTCCGGGCTCTAAAAATGTGAAGGCGGATGCTCTGTCTAGGAGTTTTGTGCCCGACTCTCCGGGGTTATCTGAGCTGGCGAGTATCCTCAAGGAAGGAGTCATTGTGTCTGCCATCTCCCCTGATTTGCGGAGAGTGTTGCAGAAATTTCAGGCTAATAAACCTGATCGTTGTCCGGCCGAGAAACTGTTCGTCCCTGATAGGTGGACTATTAAAGTTATCTCTGAACTTCATTGTTCGGTGCTGGCCGGTCATCCAGGAATCTTTGGTACCAGGGAGTTGGTTGCTAGATCCTTCTGGTGGCCATCTCTGTCACGGGATGTGCGTGCTTTTGTGCAGTCCTGTGGAATTTGTGCTAGGGCTAAGCCCTGCTGTTCACGTGCCAGTGGGTTGCTTTTGCCCTTGCCGGTCCCGAAGAGGCCTTGGACACATATTTCGATGGATTTCATTTCTGACCTTCCCGTTTCTCAAAAAATGCCGGTCATTTGGGTGGTCTGTGATCGCTTTTCTAAAATGGTCCATCTGGTGCCCTTGGTTAAATTGCCTTCCTCCTCTGATTTGGTGCCTTTGTTCTTCCAGCATGTGGTTCGTTTACATGGCATTCCTGAGAATATTGTTTCTGACAGAGGTTCTCAGTTTGTCTCGAGGTTCTGGCGAGCCTTTTGTGGTAGGATGGGCATTGACCTATCTTTCTCCTCGGCCTTCCATCCTCAGACTAATGGCCAGACCGAACGAACCAATCAGACCTTGGAAACATATCTGAGATGTTTTGTTTCCGCTGACCAGGATGATTGGGTGTCATTTTTGCCGTTGGCTGAGTTCGCCCTTAATAATCGGGCCAGCTCGGCTACCTTGGTCTCTCCATTTTTCTGCAATTCTGGGTTCCATCCTCGTTTCTCTTCAGGACAGGTTGAGTCTTCGGACTGTCCTGGTGTGGATTCTGTGGTGGACAGGTTGCAGCAGATCTGGACTCAGGTAGTGGACAATTTGACCTTGTCCCAGGAGAAGGCTCAGCTTTTCGCTAATCGCAGACGCCGTGTGGGACCCCGACTTCGTGTTGGGGATTTGGTTTGGTTATCTTCTCGTCATATTCCTATGAAGGTTTCCTCTCCTAAATTTAAACCTTGTTTTATTGGTCCGTATAGGATTTCTGAGATTCTCAATCCGGTGTCTTTTCGTCTGACTCTCCCAGACTCCTTTTCCATACATAATGTATTCCATAGGTCGTTGTTGAGGAGATACGTGGCACCTATGGTTCCATCTGTGGAGCCTCCTGCCCCTGTTTTGGTGGAGGGGGAATTGGAGTATATTGTGGAGAAGATTTTGGATTCTCGTGTCTCTAGACGGAAACTCCAGTATCTGGTCAAATGGAAGGGTTATGCTCAGGAAGATAATTCCTGGGTTTTTGCCTCTGATGTCCATGCCCCAGATCTTGTTCGTGCCTTTCATGTGGCTCATCCTGGTCAGCCTAGGGGTTCTGGTGAGGGTTCGGTGACCCCTCCTCAAGGGGGGGGTACTGTTGTGAATTCTGTGGCTGAGTTCACTTCTGTGGTCACAAGTGGTATTGCAGTCTCTGGGCTTCCTCCCTCAGGTGTTTTGGTGAGCTCGTTGGCTGCCTTGCTATTTAGCTCCACCTGAGTCTGTCTTCCTTGCTCCTTGTCAATGTTCCAGTGTTGGATCTGAGCTTCTGCATCTTTCCTTTGGCCTGCTGCTCTGCTAGATAAGTGCTTCTAGTTTGTTTTCTGTTTTTTTTTTCTGTCCAGCTTGCTATTGTCTTTTGCTGGAAGCTCTGAGAAGCAGAGGGGTGCACCGCCGTGCTGTTAGTTCGGCACGGTGGGTCTTTTTGCCCCTTTGCGTGGTTTTCGTTTTAGGGTTTTTTGTAGACTGCATAGTTCTCTTTGCTATCCTCGCTCTGTCTAGAATATCGGGCCTCACTTTGCTGAATCTATTTCATTCCTACGTTTGTCTTTTCATCTTGCTAACAGTCATTATATGTGGGGGGCTGCCTATTCCTTTGGGGTATTTCTCTGAGGTAAGTCAGGCTTGTATTTCTATCTTCAGGCTAGTCAGCTCCTCAGGCAGTGCCGAGTTGCATAGGTAGTTGTTAGGCGCAATCCACTGCTGCTTATAGTTGTGTGAGGATAGATCAGGTACTGCAGTCTACAGAGATTCCACGTCTCAGAGCTCGTCCTATTGTTTTTGGTTATTGCCAGATCTCTGTATGTGCGCTGATTACTGCACGCTGTGTTGCCTGATTGCCAGCCATAACAGCAACCTATCCACCACCATGTCCACTCCAGGACAATCAGAAGGCTCCACCTGACCAGAGGAAAAACGAGGATGAAACCCCGAATTATAAAAGAAAGGAGAAACCAAGGTAGCAGAACTAGCCCGATTATTAAGGGCAAACTCGGCAAGCGGCAAAAAGGAAACCCAGTCATCTTGATCAGCAGAAACAAAACACCTTAAATAAGTTTCTAAAGTCTGATTAGTTCGTTCCCTCTGGCCATTCGTCTGGGGATGGAATGCAGACGAAAAGGACAAATCAATGCCCATCTTAGCACAGAACGTCCGCCAAAATCTAGACACAAACTGGGATCCCCTGTCAGAAACGATGTTCTCCGGAATGCCATGCAAACGGACCACGTTTTGAAAAAACAGACGAACCAACTCAGAGGAGGAAGGTAACTTAGGCAAGGGTACCAGATGAACCATCTTAGAAAAGCGGTCACACACAACCCATATGACGGACATTTTTTGAGAGACAGGGAGATCCGAAATAAAGTCCATGGAAATGTGCGTCCAAGGCCTCTTCGGGATAGGCAAAGGTAACAACAATCCACTGGCCCGAGAACAGCAAGGCTTAGCCCGAGCGCAAACTCCACAAGACTGCACGAAAGAACGCACATCCCTCGACAAGGAAGGCCACCAAAAAGACCTGGCCACCAAGTCTCTAGTACCAAATATTCCAGGATGACCTGCCAACACAGAAGAATGGACCTCGGAGATGACTCTACTGGTCCAATTATCCGGAACAAACAGTCTTTCCGGCGGACAACGATCAGGTTTATCCGCCTGAAACTCCTGCAAAGCACGTCGCAAGTCTGGGGAGACAGGTGACAAAATCAACCCATCCCTAAGGATACCAGTGGGCTCAGAATTTCCAGGGGAGTCAGGCACAAAACTCCTAGAAAGAGCATCCGCCTTCACATTCTTTGAACCTGGCAGGTATGAAACCACAAAATTGAAACGGGAGAAAAACAGTGACCAACGAGCCTGTCTAGGATTCAGACGCTTGGCAGACTCAAGGTACATCAGATTTTTGTGATCAGTCAAGACCACCACACGATGTCTAGCACCCTCAAGCCAATGACGCCACTCCTCAAATGCCCACTTCATGGCCAAAAGCTCCCGATTACCAACATCATAATTCCGTTCAGCGGGCGAAAATTTTCTAGAAAAGAACGCACATGGCTTCATCACTGAGCCATCGGAGCTTCTCTGTGACAAAACCGCCCCCGCTCCGATCTCGGAAGCATCAACCTCAACCTGAAAAGGAAGCGACGTATCTGGCTGACGCAACACAGGAGCAGAAGAAAACCGGCGCTTAAGTTCCTGAAAGGCCTCCACAGCCGCAGGAGACCAATCAGTAACATCAGCACCCTTTTTAGTCAAATCCGTCAAAGGCTTAACAACACTAGAAAAATTAGTTATGAAGCGACGATGATAATTAGCAAAGCCCAAGAACTTCTGTAGACTCTTAAGAGATGTAGGCTGCGTCCAGTCACAAATAGCCTGAACCTTGACGGGATCCATCTCAATAGTAGAAGGGGAAAAAATATACCCCAAAAAAGAAATCTTCTGGACTCCAAAGAGACATTTAGAACCCTTTACAAACAAAGAATTGGCCCGCAGGACCTGAAACACCTTCCTGACCTGCTGAACATGAGACTCCCAGTCATCAGAAAAAACCAAAACATCATCCAAATACACGATAATAAATTTATCCAGATATTCACGGAAAATATCGTGCATAAAAGACTGGAAGACAGAAGGAGCATTAGAAAGTCCAAAAGGCATCACCAAATACTCGAAATGGCCCTCAGGCGTATTAAATGCGGTTTTCCACTCATCACCCTGCCTTATCCGCACAAGATTATACGCACCCCGAAGATCAATCTTAGTGAACCATTTAGCCCCCTTAATGCGAGCGAACAAATCAGTCAACAATGGCAAAGGATACTGATATTTGACTGTAATCTTATTCAAAAGACGATAATCTATGCAAGGCCTCAAGGAACCATCTTTTTTGGCCACAAAAAAAAAACCTGCTCCCAAAGGGGACGAAGATGGACGGATATGTCCCTTTTCCAAGGACTCCTTAACATAATTCCGCATAGCAGTATGCTCTGGCACTGACAGATTGAACAAACGACCTTTAGGGAATTTACTGCCAGGAATCAAATCTATAGCACAATCGCAATCTCTGTGAGGAGGAAGCGAACTGAGCTTAGGCTCCTCAAAAACCTCCCGATAATCAGACAAAAATACCGGAACCTCAGAAGGAGTAGATGAAGCGATAGAAATCGGAGATGCATCATCATGAACCCCCTGACATCCCCAGCTTAACACAGACATTGTTTTCCAGTCCAGGACTGGGTTATGAGTTTGTAACCATGGCAGACCAAGCACTAAGACATCATGTAAATTATACAGTACCAGGAAGCGAATCACCTCCTGATGAACGGGAGTCATACGCATGGTCACTTGTGTCCAGTACTGAGGTTTATTCATAGCCAAAGGTGTAGAGTCAATTCCTTTCAAAGGAATAGGGACTTCCAGAGGTTCCAGACTAAACCCACAGCGATTGGCAAATGACCAATGCATAAGACTCAGGGCAGCGCCTGAATCCACATAGGCATCGACGGAAATGGATGATAATGAACAAATCAGCGTCACAGACAGAATGAACTTAGACTGTAAGGTACCAATGGCAACAGACTTATCAACCTTTTTTGTGCGTTTAGAGCATGCTGATATAACATGAGCTGAATCACCACAATAAAAACACAATCCATTTTTCCGCCTATAATTTTGCCGTTCACTTCTGGACTGAATTCTATCACATTGCATTATCTCAGGTGCCTGTTCAAAAGACACCGCCAAATGGTGCACAGGTTTGCTCTCCCGTAAACGCCGATCAATCTGAATAGCCATAGTCATGGACTCATTCAGACCTGTAGGCGCCGGGAACCCCACCATAACATCTTTAATGGCCTCAGAAAGGCCATCTCTGAATTTTGCAGCCAGAGCGCACTCATTCCACTGAGTAAGCACCGACCATTTCCGAAATTTCTGACAATATATTTCTGCTTCATTTTGCCCCTGAGAGAGAGCCAATAAAGCTTTTTCAGCCTGAATCTCTAGGTTAGGTTCCTCATAGAGCAAACCCAATGCGAGAAAAAACGCATCCACATTGAGCAACGCAGGATCCCCTGGTGCCAATGCAAATGCCCAATTCTGAGGGTCACCCCGCAGGAAAGATATAACAATCTTGACCTGCTGAGCAGGGTCTCCAGAGGAGCGAGATTTCAAGGAAAGAAACAACTTGCAATTGTTCCTAAAATTCAGAAAACTAGATCTATCTCCAGAAAAAAACTCTGGGACAGGAATTCTAGGTTCAGACATAGGCGTATGTACAACAAAATCTTGTATATTTTGAACCTTAGCAGCAAGATTATTCAGGCTGGAAGCCAAACTCTGGACGTCCATGATAAACAGCTGAGGTCAGAGCCATTCAAGGATTAAGAGGAGGAAAGAAGCAGTCAAGCTGCAATTAAGGCTAGGCAGCAAACACTGAGGAGGGGGAAAAAAAAAAAACTTCCTCAGACTACTTTTCCTCCTACTTCAGCCAAAACGATGACCAATTTTTTTCGGGCCGGCTATACTGTCATGATCCCAATGGCAGGGGATCACAAAAGGACAAGCACAAAAACAAAACAAGCTCTAGGGTGATGGAACCTGAGCTGACCGCGATCCTGAACCTAAACACACAACTAGCAGTAGCCGGGGAACGTGCCTATGATGATTCCTAGACGTCTCGCGCCAGCCGAAGGACTAACTTCCCCTATAAGAAGAAACACAGACCTCACTTGCCTCCAGAGAAACACCCCACAGAAATAGCAGCCCCCCACATGTAATAACGGTGAAATGAGAGGAAAGCACATACGTAGTTATGAAAATAGAATCAGCAAAAATGAGGCCCGCTAAAGCTAGATAGCAGAGGATACAAAAGTGAACTGCGCGGTCAGCGAAAAACCCTTCAAAAAACCATCCTGAAATTACTTGAACTCATGTGCCAACTCATGGAACATGAGGAGTAATTTCAGCCCACTAGAGCAACCAGCAGCAAGGAATCACATATCTGCAAGCTGGACTAAGACAAAAATTAAGCAAAACGTGGAACAGGAAAATCAAAACTTAGCTTGTCCTGAAGATTACCAACGCAGGGAGCAGAGGTAAAAAGACACGCTGATTACATTGATAGCCGGCGAGGAAATGACAAAAAGCCAGGTTAAATAGGAAACTCCCATAACCTGATGGAACAGGTGGACACCAGAGACCGCAGAGAACACAAGTCACCCAGTACCATCAGTAACCACCAGAGGGAGCCCAAAAACAGAACTCACAACACTCCCCGCTCCATACTCCCCTGTTGTGAATTCTGTGGCAGAGCTCCCTCCTGTGGTCACAAGTGGTACTTCGGCTGGTTCTCTCTGTGAGCTTCCGTTGGTGGAGGAAAGTGGTACTGCGGCTTCTGACTTTCCTTCCTCAGGTGATGTGGTGAAGTCGTTAGGTGCTTCTCTATTTAACTCCACCTAGTGCTTTGATCCTGGCTTCCAGTCAATGTTCTAGTATTGGATCTGTTTCCTGCTGGATCGTTCCTGTGGCCTGCTGCTCTGCATAGCTAAGTTCCTCTTGCTATTTGTTTGCTGTTTTTTTCTGTCCAGCTTGTCAATTTGTTTTTTTCTGCTTGCTGGAAGCTCTGGGACGCAGAGGGTGCACCTCCGTGCCGTTAGTTCGGTACGGAGGGTCTTTTTGCCCCCTTTGCGTGGTTTTTGTAGGGTTTTGTGTTGACCGCAAAGTTACCTTTCCTATCCTCGCTCTGTTCAGAAAGTTGGGCCTCACTTTGCTAAATCTATTTCATCTCTACGTTTGTCTTTTCATCTTAACTCACAGTCATTATATGTGGGGGCTGCCTTTTCCTTTGGGGTATTTCTCTGAGGCAAGGTAGGCTTATTTTCTATCTTCAGGCTAGCTAGTTTCTCAGGCCGTGCCGAGTTGCATAGGCAGCGTTAGGCGCAATCCACGGCTGCCTTTAGTGTGGTTGGAGAGGATTAGGGATTGCGGTCAACAGAGTTCCCACGTCTCAGAGCTCGTTCTTGTTTTTTGGGTTATTGCCAAGTCACTGTATGTGCGCTGACCTCTATGTCCATTGTGGTACTGAATTACCTTTCATAACAGTACTGGAAGCCAAAGTACTAATGATTCTCAATAGAGGGAAAAAAGAAGTTCTGAGACCATTTTTTTTTCTTTGCACTGTGTTTTGCCTTTTATTCCCCTAGACATTTGGGTGGTTCAGGACACAGGTGTGGACACGGACATTAAAGGTCTGTCTTCATGTGTGGATCAGCTCACGGCAAGAGTGCAAAGTATTCAAGACTTTGTGGTTCAGAATTCTATGTTAGAACCGAGAATCCCTATTCCTGATTTGTTTTTTGGAGATAGAACTAAATTTCTGAGTTTCAAAAATAATTGTAAACTATTTCTGGCTTTGAAACCTCGCTCCTCTGGTGACCCAGTTCAACAAGTTAGGATCGTTATTTCTTTTTTGCGTGGCGATCCTCAGGACTGGACATTTTCCCTTGCGCCAGGGGATCCTGCATTAAGTAATATCGATGCATTTTTCCTGGCGCTCGGATTGCTGTACGATGAGCCTAATTCTGTGGATCAGGCAGAGAAGAATTTGCTGGCTCTGTGTCAGGGTCAGGATGAAATAGAGGTATATTGTCAGAAATTTAGAAAGTGGTCCGTACTCACTCAGTGGAAAGAAGGTGCGCTCGCAGCTATTTTCAGAAAAGGTCTCTCTGAAGCCCTTAAAGATGTCATGGTGGGATTTCCTATGCCTGCTGGTCTGAATGAGTCTATGTCTTTGGCCATTCAGATCGGTCGACGCTTGCGCGAGCGTAAATCTGTGCACCATTTGGCGGTATTACCTGAGCTTAAACCTGAGCCTATGCAGTGCGATAGGACTTTGACCAGAGTTGAACGGCAAGAACACAGACGTCTGAATGGGCTGTGTTTCTACTGTGGTGATTCCACTCATGCTATCTCTGATTGTCCTAAGCGCACTAAGCGGTTCGCTAGGTCTGCCACCATTGGTACGGTACAGTCAAAATTTCTTCTGTCCGTTACCTTGATCTGCTCTTTGTCATCGTATTCTGTCATGGCATTTGTGGACTCAGGCGCTGCTCTGAATTTGATGGACTTGGAGTATGCTAGGCGTTGTGGGTTTTTCTTGGAGTCCTTGCAGTGTCCTATTCCATTGAGAGGAATTGATGCTACGCCTTTGGCCAAGAATAAGCCTCAGTACTGGACCCAGCTGACCATGTGCATGGCTCCTGCACATCAGTAGGTTATTCGCTTTCTGGTGTTGCATAATCTGCATGATGTGGTCGTGTTGGGGTTGCCATGGCTACAAGTCCATAATCCAGTTTTAGATTGGAAATCCATGTCTGTGTCCAGCTGGGGTTGTCAGGGGGTACATGGTGATGTCCCATTTCTGTCTATTTCGTCATCCACCCCTTCTGAGGTTCCTGAGTTCTTGTCTGATTACCGGGATTTATTTGATGAGCCCAAGTCCGATACCCTACCTCCGCATAGGGATTGTGATTGTGCTATCGATTTGATTCCTGGTAGTAAATTCCCAAATGGTCGACTGTTTAATTTATCTGTGCCTGAGCATGCCGCTATGCGGAGTTATGTGAAGGAGTCTTTAGAGAAGGGGCATATTCGCCCGTCATCGTCGCCATTGGGAGCAGGGTTCTTTTTTGTAGCCAAGAAGGATGGTTCGCTGAGACCTTGTATAGATTACCGCCTTCTAAATAAGATCACGGTTAAATTTCAGTACCCCTTGCCATTGTTATCTGATTTGTTTGCTCGGATTAAGGGGGCTAGTTGGTTCACCAAGATAGATCTTCGTGGTGCGTATAATCTTGTGCGTATAAGGCTACGTTCACACTAGCGTTGCGCCGCCCTGCGTCGGCGACGCAACGCGCGACGCACGAAAAAACGCGCGCGTTTTGCGACGCGTGCGTCGTTTTTTCACCAAAATCGGACGCACAGAAAATGCAACTTGTTGCATTTTCTTGCGTCCGACGCTAGCGTCGGAAACGACGCAAGTGTCGAAAAACGCCACCCTAAAAACGCACGCGTCCCCTATGTTAAACATAGGGGCGCGTCGCCGCTGCGTCACTGCTGCGTCGCCGGCGCAACAGCGACGCACATTGGCGGAACGCCAATGTGAACGTAGCCTAAGCGAGGCGATGAGTGGAAAACTGCATTTAATACGCCCGAGGGCCATTTTGAGTATCTAGTAATGCCATTCAGACTTGCCAATGCTCCATCAGTGTTTCAGTCCTTTATGCATGACATCTTCCGAGAGTACCTGGATAAATTCCTGATTGTGTACTTAGATGACATTTTGATCTTCTCGGATGATTGGGAGTCTCATGTGAAGCAGGTCAGAACGGTGTTTCAGGTCCTGCGTGCTAATTCTTTGTTTGTGAAGGGATCAAAGTGTCTCTTTGGTGTTCAGAAGGTTTCATTTTTGGGGTTCATCTTTTCCCCTTCTAATATCGAGATGGATCCTGTTAAGGTCCAAGCCATCCATAATTGGACTCAGCCAACATCTCTGAAAAGTCTTCAAAAGTTCCTGGGCTTTGCTAATTTTTATCGTTGCTTCATCTGCAATTTTTCTAGTATTGCTAAACCATTGACCGATTTGACCAAGAAAGGTGCTGATTTGGTCAATTGGTCTTCTGCTGCGGTGGAAGCTTTTCAAGAGTTGAAGCGTCGTTTTTCTTCTGCCCCTGTGTTGTGTCAACCAGATGTTTCGCTTCCGTTCCAGGTCGAGGTTGATGCTTCTGAGATTGGAGCAGGGGCTGTTTTGTCGCAGAGAAGTTCTGATTGCTCGGTAATGAAACCATGCGCATTCTTTTCCAGGAAGTTTTCGCCTGCTGAGCGAAATTATGATGTTGGCAATTGAGAGTTGCTGGCCATGAAGTGGGCATTCGAGGAGTGGCGTCATTGGCTTGAAGGAGCTAAGCATCGCGTGGTGGTCTTGACTGATCATAAGAACTTGACTTATCTCGAGTCCGCCAAGCGGTTGAATCCTAGACAAGCTCGTTGGTCATTGTTTTTTGCCCGTTTTGACCTTGTGATTTCATACCTTCCGGGCTCTAAAAATGTGAAGGCGGATGCTCTTCTCAGGAGTTTTGTGCCCGACTCTCCGGGTGTATCTGAGCCGGCGGGTATCCTCAAAGAGGGAGTAATTGTGTCTGCCATCTCCCCTGATTTGCGGCGGGTGCTGCAAAAATTTCAGGCTAATAAACCTGATCGTTGCCCAGCGGAGAAACTGTTTGTCCCTGATAGGTGGACGAATAAAGTTATCTCTGAGGTTCATTGTTCGGTGTTGGCTGGTCATCCTGGAATCTTTGGTACCAGAGAGTTGGTGGCTAGATCCTTTTGGTGGCCATCTCTGTCGCGGGATGTGCGTACTTTTGTGCAGTCCTGTGGGATTTGTGCTCGGGCTAAGCCCTGCTGTTCTCGTGCCAGTGGGTTGCTTTTGCCCTTGCCGGTCCCGAAGAGGCCTTGGACACATATCTCTATGGATTTTATTTCAGATCTTCCCGTCTCTCAAAAGATGTCAGTCATTTGGGTGGTCTGTGATCGCTTCTCTAAGATGGTCCATTTGGTACCCTTGTCTAAATTGCCTTCCTCCTCTGATTTGGTGCCATTGTTTTTCCAGCATGTGGTTCGTTTGCATGGCATTCCGGAGAATATCGTTTCTGACAGAGGTTCCCAGTTTGTTTCGAGGTTTTGGCGAGCCTTTTGTGGTAGGATGGGCATTGACTTGTCTTTTTCCTCGGCTTTCCATCCTCAGACTAATGGCCAGACCGAACGAACCAATCAGACCTTGGAAACATATCTGAGATGCTTTGTTTCTGCTGATCAGGATGACTGGGTGTCCTTTTTGCCTTTGGCTGAGTTCGCCCTTAATAATCGGGCCAGCTCGGCTACCTTGGTTTCACCGTTTTTCTGCAACTCTGGGTTCCATCGCCGTTTCTCTTCAGGGCAGGTTGAGTCTTTGGACTGTCCTGGTGTGGATACTGTGGTGGACAGGTTGCAGCAGATTTGGACTCATGTGGTGGACAATTTGACTTTGTCCCAGGAGAAGGCTCAACGTTTCGCTAATCGCAGACGCTGTGTGGGTCCCCGACTTCGGGTTGGGGACTTGGTTTGGTTATCTTCTCGTCATATTCCTATGAAGGTTTCCTCTCCTAAGTTTAAACCTCGTTTTATTGGTCCGTATAGGATTTCTGAGGTTCTTAATCCTGTGTCTTTTCATCTGATCCTTCCAGATTCATTTTCCATACATAACGCATTCCATAGGTCATTGTTGCGGAGATACGTGGCACCTATGGTTCCATCTGTTGATCCTCCTGCCCCGGTTTTGGTGGAGGGGGAGTTGGAGTATATTGTGGAGAAGATTTTGGATTCTCGTGTTTCAAGGCGGAAACTCCAGTATCTGGTTAAGTGGAAGGGTTATGCTCAGGAAGATAATTCCTGGGTCTTTGCCTCTGATGTCAATGCTCCCGATCTTGTTCGTGCCTTTCATATGTCTCATCCTGGTCGTCCTGGGAGCTCTGGTGAGGGTTCGGTGACCCCTCCTCAAAGATAGGGTACTGTTGTGAATTCTGTGGCAGAGCTCCCTCCTGTGGTCACAAGTGGTACTTCGGCTGGTTCTCTCTGTGAGCTTCCGTTGGTGGAGGAAAGTGGTACTGCGGCTTCTGAGTTTCCTTCCTCAGGTGATGTGGTGAAGTCGTTAGGTGCTTCTCTTTTTAACTCCACCTAGTGCTTTGATCCTGGCTTCCAGTCAATGTTCTAGTATTGGATCTGTTTCCTCCTGGATCGTTCCTATGGCCTGCTGCTCTGCATAGCTAAGTTCCTCTTGCTATTTGTTTGCTGTTTTTTTCTGTCCAGCTTGTCAATTTGTTTTTTTCTGCTTGCTGGAAGCTCTGGGACGCAGAGGGTGTACCTCCGTGCCGTTAGTTCGGTACGGAGGGTCTTTTTGCCCCCTTTGCGTGGTTTTTGTAGGGTTTTGTGTTGACCGCAAAGTTACCTTTCCTATCCTCGCTCTGTTCGGAAAGTTGGGCCTCACTTTGCTAAATCTATTTCATCTCTACATTTGTCTTTTCATCTTAACTCACAGTCATTATATGTGGGGGCTGCCTTTTCCTTTGGGGTATTTCTCTGAGGCAAGGTAGGCTTATTTACTATCTTCAGGCTAGCTAGTTTCTCAGGCCGTGCCGAGTTGCATAGGCAGCGTTAGGCGCAATCCACGGCTGCCTTTAGTGTGGTTGGAGAGGATTAGGGATTGCGGTCAACAGAGTTCCCACGTCTCAGAGCTCGTTCTTGTTTTTTGGGTTATTGCCAGGTCACTGTATGTGCGCTGACCTCTATGTCCATTGTGGTACTGAATTACCTTTCATAACACTCCCCGCAGTCAGTGTCCCCGGTGCCCGCTCCATACTCCCCGCAGTCAGTGTTCCCGGCGCCCGCTCCATACTTCCCGCTCCATACTCCCCGCAGTCAGTGTCCCCGGCGCCTGCTCCATACTCCCCACAGTCAGTGTCCTCAGTGCCCGCTCCACACTCCCCGCAGTCAGCTCCCGCTCCATACTCCCCTCCAGTCACCGCTCACACAGGGTTAATGCCAGCGGTAACGGACCGCGTTATGCCGCGGGTAACACACTCCGTAACCGCCGCTATTAACCCTGTGTGACCAAGTTTTTACTATTGATGCTGCCTATGCAGCGTCAATAGTAAAAAGATCTAATGTTAAAAATAACAAAAAAAAAAAAAAACCTGCTATTCTCACCTTCCGTCGTTCTGACGATGCGCTCGCGCCGGCCGCCATCTTCCATTCCCAGAGATGCGCTGCGAACTTACCCAGAAGACTTAGTGGTCTCGCGAGACCGCTAAGTCATCTGGGCAATTTCGCAATGCATCCTGGGAACGGAAGATGGCGGCCACATCACACAGCTTCGCTGGATCACAGGGGTGAGTATACAGGTCCTTCTCAAAAAATTAGCATATAGTGTTAAATTTCATTATTTACCATAATGTAATGATTACAATTAAACTTTCATATATTATAGATTCATTATCCACCAACTGAAATTTGTCAGGTCTTTTATTGTTTTAATACTGATGATTTTGGCATACAACTCCTGATAACCCAAAAAACCTGTCTCAATAAATTAGCATATCAAGAAAAGGTTCTCTAAACGACCTATTACCCTAATCTTCTGAATCAACTAATTAACTCTAAACACATGCAAAAGATACCTGAGGCTTTTATAAACTCCCTGCCTGGTTCATTACTCAAAACCCCCATCATGGGTAAGACTAGCGACCTGACAGATGTCAAGAAGGCCATCATTGACACCCTCAAGCAAGAGGGTAAGACCCAGAAAGAAATTTCTCAACAAATAGGCTGTTCCCAGAGTGCTGTATCAAGGCACCTCAATGGTAAGTCTGTTGGAATGAAACAATGTGGCAGAAAACGCTGTACAACGAGAAGAGGAGACCGGACCCTGAGGAAGATTGTGGAGAAGGACCGATTCCAGACCTTGGGGAACCTGAGGAAGCAGTGGACTGAGTCTGGTGTGGAAACATCCAGAGCCACCGTGCACAGGCGTGTGCAGGAAATGGGCTACAGGTGCCGCATTCCCCAGGTAAAGCCACTTTTGAACCATAAACAGTGGCAGAGGCGCCTGACCTGGGCTACAGAGAAGCAGCACTGGACTGTTGCTAAGTGGTCCCAAGTACTTTTTTCTGATGAAAGCAAATTTTGCATGTCATTCGGAAATCAAGGTGCCAGAGTCTGGAGGAAGACTGGGGAGAAGGAAATGCCAAAATGCCTGAAGTCCAGTGTCAAGTACCCACAGTCAGTGATGGTGTGGGGTGCCATGTCAGCTGCTGGTGTTGGTCCACTGTGTTTCATCAAGGGCAGGGTCAATGCAGCTAGCTATCAGGAGATTTTGGAGCACTTCATGCTTCCATCGGCTGAAATGCTTTATGGAGATGAAGATTTCATTTTTCAGCACGACCTGGCACCTGCTCACAGTGCCAAAACCACTGGTAAATGGTTTACTGACCATGGTATTACTGTGCTCAATTGGCCTGCCAACTCTCCTGACCTGAACCCCATAGAGAATCTGTGGGATATTGTGAAGAGAAAGTTGAGAGACGCAAGACCCAACACTCTGGATGAGCTTAAGGCCGCTATTGAAGCATCCTGGGCCTCCATAACATCTCAGCAGTGTCACAGGCTGATTGCCTCCATGCCACGCCGCATTGAAGCATTCATTTCTGCCAAAGGATTCCCGACCAAGTATTGAGTGCATAACTGAACATTATTATTTGTTGGTTTTTTTGTTTGTTATTAAAAAACACTTTTATTTGATTGGATGGGTGAAATATGCTAATTTATTGAGACAGGTTTTTTGGGTTATCAGGAGTTGTATGCCAAAATCATCAGTATTAAAACAATAAAAGACCTGACAAATTTCAGTTGGTGGATAATGAATCTATAATATATGAAAGTTTAATTGTAATCATTACATTATGGTAAATAATGAAATTTAACACTATATGCTAATTTTTTGAGAAGGACCTGTATAACCATTTTTTATTTTAATTATTTTTTTTAACAGGGATATGGTGCACACACTGCTAAATACTGCGTGGGCAGTGTTATATACCTACGTGTCTTGGCAATATACTACGTGACTGGCCAATATACTACGTGGCTGGGCAATATACTACGTCGCTGGGCAATATACTACGAGGTTGGGCAATATACTACGTGGGCTAGGCCATATACTACGTGGGCTGTGCAGTATACTACGTGACTGGGCAATATACTACGTGGGCTGTGCAATATACTATGTGGGCTGTGCAATATACTACGTGACTGGCCAATATACTACGTGGCTGGGCAATATACTACTTCGCTGGGCAATATACTATGTCGCTGGGCAATATACTACGTCGCTGGGCAATATACTACGTGGCTGGGCAATATACTACGTGACTGGGCAATATACTATGTGGCTGGGCAATATACTACGAGGTTGGGCAATATACTACGTGGGCTAGGCCATATACTACGTGGGCTGTGCAGTATACTACGTGACTGGGCAATATACTACATGGGCTGTGCAATATACTACGTGGGCTGTGCAATATACTACGTGACTGGGCAATATACTACATGGGCTGTGCAATATACTACGTGCCTGGGCAATATACTACGTGGCTGGGCAGCATACTATGTGGGCTGTGCAATATACTACGTGGGCTGTGCAATATACTGTACTACGTGACTGGGCAATATACTATGTGACTGGGCAATATACTACGAGGTTGAGCAATATACTACGTGGGCTGGGCAATATACTACGTGGACATGCATATTCTAGAATACCAGATGCGTTAGAATCGGGCCACCATCTAGTTGAATATATTTAGCTTGTTTAAATCAATTGTTCTCTCTTTGCATTTATACTTCTTGGATCTGTTTGACAATTGCTTGTATTGTATTTGAACTGTAATAAACATGTTTAATTTAACCAGTGACATTGATTTTCTACTTTTCTTGCGTGGATTCATATTTTAACTCTGATATATGCTTTTAAAGTGGTTTTCATCATTTTAAATATATCATTAAATGCAAATAGATTATACTTTTTTGATAGGCTTATATTCTTTAATAGGTATTGTATGCTATTATTATTTATTTACTGTATTTATTATTTATTTATATAGCATCGTTGATTCCATGGTGCTGTACATGAGAAGGGATTACATACAAATTACAGATATCACTTACAGTAAGCAAACTAACAATGACAGACTGATACCGAGGAAAGAGGACCCTGCCCTTGCGGGCTTACATTCTACAGAATGGTGGGGAAGGAAACAATAGGTTGGGCGGTTGCGGTAGCTCCGGTAGTGTTGAGGAGGCAGCGGGGTCATTGCAGGTTGTAAGCTTTCTTGAAGAGGTGGGTTTTCAGGTTCCATCTGAAGGATCCGAATGTGGTTGATAGTTGGATGTATTGGGGAATAGAATTTCAGAGGATGGGGGATATTCAGAAGAAGTCTTATAGGTGATTAGGTGAGGAGCGAATTAGTTTGGAGGAGAGAAGGAGGTCATGGGAGGACCGGAAATTACGTGAGGGAAGATATCGGGAGATTAGTTCAGAGATATGTGGAGGTGACAGGTTATGGATGGCTTTGTAGGTAAGTATTAGTAATTTGAACTGGATACGCTGAGGGAATGGGAGCCAGTGAAGAGATTTACAGAGGAGTAGCGAGGAGAGAGATGAATTAGTCGGGCAGCAGAGTTAAGGATGGACTAGAGAGATGCAAGGGTGTTAGCAGGGAGGCCACAGAAAAGGATGTTGCAGTAGTCGAGGCGGGACATGAGGGCATGCACAAGCATTATATTAGATAGAGGGTTGAGGAAAGGACAGATTCTGGAAACATTTTTGAGCTGGAGGTGACAGGAGGTGGAAAGAGCTTGGATGTGTGGGTTGAAGGACAGGGCAAAGTCAAGGGTTACTCCCAGGCAGCGGACTTCTGGTACGGGGGAAAGCGTGATGTAATTTATTATGATAGATAGATCAGGTAAGGAATATCTGTGAGATGGAGGAAAGATGATGAGTTCAGATTTGTCCACATCAAGTTTGAGGAAGCGAGAGGATAAGGAGGATATGGCTGGTAGACACCACACGTGTTCTATGGGATTCAGGTCTGGACTAATTGCTGGCCACCTTAGAAGTCTCCAGTGCTTTCTCTCAAACCATTTTCTAGTGCTTTTTGAAGTGTGTTTTGGGTCCTTGTCCTGCTGGAAGACCCATGACCTCTGAGGGAGACCCGGCTTTCTCACACTGGGCACTACATTATGCTGCAATATTTGTTGGTAGTCTTCAGACTTCATAATGCCATGCACACGGTCAAGCAGTCCAGTGCCAGAGGCAGTGGTCAACTGTGTCGAAAGCAGAGGACAGGTCTAGAAGGAGGAGTATAGAGTATTGTCTGTTAGCTTTGGCTGTAAGTAGATCTTTAGTAATTTTATTCAGGGCTGTCTAAGTGGAATGATGGGGACAGAAACCAGATTTCACTTTTGCACGAGACCTCAACTCTTTTGGACTTAGTTACTGTTTTATGATTTAACACATCCATAATTCACTTCAGACCTATTGCTATGGGATTATTTTTGCTGGGAATGCTTATTTTCAATATATTCACGATGTTGGTGTATCCATGTAAAGAAATATTGCACATACTGTAACACTAACCTACTGTATAGCAAATATTAAAAGTTATATGTTTTTTTAAGACTATCTTTATCTTTTTACCTTTTGCACAGAATTGATTGGGAAGCTATGTAACAGATGGAATAGCTTTATTTGCAATTTATCAAGCAGAACGCCTTTTCTCTTGCGCCTGCTAAATAAAACAAAACTAAAGTGCCTGAAGATAATTACATTTCCTTAAAGGTTAATGCATTTCCAACTTGCTCCTGTACAGGTCACAGCCAACCAGAGACCGGTTTGTGTATACACTGTGCACACACAATATGGCCATTCATTTAAATACCACGACAAATACTGTTTCATTCAGGTTTCACTTGTGCATAAAGGAATGAAAACCTACAGTGTGCAGAGGACAAAAAAATCTTGTGTGAGTATTTCATAGAGATGAGCAGATCTTTTGAAATTTGAATTTGCTGAATTTTCCCCAAAAATTTGATTCACAGCAAATAAATTTGGGTGAATTTCAATATTGAAAAGCATGTAACTGCTTGGAAAATACACAGGAGGGAAACTAGAGAGAGAGAGAGACAGAGAAAGAGGACCTTGCTGACCATAAGAGCTTACATTTTAAAGGCTAGGGAGAACATTTTATAGACAAGAGAAAAGACCATGCTGACCAAAAGAGCTTATATTTTATAGGCGTGAGAGACACAGGACCCAACTGACCAGGGGCGTAACAATCGCGATCTTAAACTCGGAGGGTGTGGGGCCCGCCGAAGCCAGTGCAAACTTCAACTGGATGTGAGTCCTTGGACGCACATTCAGCTGAAGCTATTGCAGTGCAGAGACCAGCTGGGTGAGTGCGTTGCAATACATGCTGCTAGCCAATCAGAGCCCAGCAGCTGACGTTGGCTTGCACGTGACTGGGGGTGCATGGCAGTGACGTCATGCACTCCCGTCACTTGCACAATGAAGTCAGCTGCAACTTCAGAAGAGGACGCCGCGCTGCAGGGGAATGGAGTAAAGGTCAATAGAATCTTTTTTTCCCCTATGCATTAAAGAACAGCAGAAGAATGGGGGATGTGAAGATATGAGGTTGTGGGTTGTAATTATCATCTAGGCAGGTTAACAATGCAACTATTTTCTATTCCTTACGTCCATGGCCTTACAGCTACTCCCGGTAGATGGCCACAATGCAATGACCACAGTCCACAAGTTGCCAAATTGGGGCCGATAGTTCCACTGCCCCTGTACCAGGAGATACCCACTGTCTTCCAAGTTTTGGTAGGCCCACAGCTTTTCTATCTCCTGCTGATCTAGTCTGCAGTAACAGACCATGCTCCTCCAAATGAAGGATACCACAAACATAGTGCGTGCATCCAGCTCCAGCCAGCAACAACATATAGTACGGTCCCAGCACGTACACAAGGTGATGCAAATCGCCAAATTAGTCTCACCCTTCTAATGGCTTGCCGATAAATAGAATCTCTGCAACCTTTGGGCATCCAGGGCCAACTATCCCAGCTATTAGCACCCCGATTTTAGCGGGCACCCACAGAGAGGAGGTAGCAGCAAGTTTAGGAAACTAACCAAGCACAGTAAGGTATGTGGTCAGGTGACCTGAATGTCCAAACCTGGGTTCTACAAACATCTTCATGGGTTCAGAGATGGGCAGTGGAGCAGATCTGTAATCTACCAGATGGAGCCAGAAGACATACGCTATCATATTTAATATTGACTTTTGAATTTATGTGTTTTTCTTTGGTTGGTCAAAAAACAGACTATTGTTTGTATGAAACTTTAACGTTGACTCTTGAGTTGACATTTGTTGTAACATATTGTGTTTTTAACTTGGATGACAGAGACACAGGGTAATTGAACAATGTACAGTATGTTTGTTAATATGCTGGCTACACATTGTCCAGGCCAGCTAGTTTGTTGACCTGCAAAGCAGAGTAGAACAAACTATGCAGATTGATTAAATACTCAAACAATGAGAGTTAAACTAATCCCACCACCCCCTGACCTGTGGATGATGACCTGAGCCACAGGTCATGTTCTGCCCATTAATGTGCAGCAAGTTAATTCACAATGTAGTACCAGTTGTCACCATTAGAGGTCATTAGGTACACATTTATCCTGTTCCTGTATTCAGGAGCATTTCGCTTTAAGCCAGTGTTCAGACTAGAACCGCCCCCTTGGTTTCCTGGGCAAGAGTAGCCATTTTCCCCCGGACCTTGAGTCTTACTCATGTGTTCCTGGATCTCTCTTCCTGCAGATCATTGATCTTGATAAGCGAATTCCGGTGAGGCACAAATGTACTTACATGTGTGTGTTTTGTTAGAACAGTTATGCAGCCAGTGTGTAGCAGAGTGTGTAGTTAGGCATGTTGAGCATTATTTCATATTGCTGTTTCTCTGTATGCAGATAGATGTTTGCCTGTATAAAGTAATACAATGCTGACAGCCTGAACTTGCCCTAAGATAGTCATGATAACTGTGTATCTGCCTTATGCTGTGTTAGCTCTGTAATCTCTGTTATTCATGTTATTGCATCCTGTAACATGCTATAATGTGCAAATTACTGATGCACTGTTATTTCCTTTGTAGTTTTTACCTGATCATCCATTATATCGCACAATATCATCTGCTATTGTTGTTCACCATCTCAATAAATATAGACTTAAGAACCTATACAGTCTGTTTACTGAGGAAATGGATGAAGGTTTATCTGTATGCTAGAATCCACACCGCATCAAACGTGGAGGAAGGCAGAACAGGTCATCTCCAAGTCTATGTCCCATCCTCTGATGACGCCGTTACCGCGGTGAATCATGTTGGGGGGGACACTGGTGCTAAAAATTTGTTATCCTATTCTGTCAATATATATTAGCATCCAGGGTGCTATACACTTTTTAAATATAAATTAGCAGCAATACCACATAAAATAACTGCAGACTTTTGAGACAGATTAGCGACAAAATGTTTTATACCCTTTGTGTATACTTTATTTTAATTACTAGAAATAAAAGTAAAATTTATGGTCTTCTAGTGAGGGTTTATGCGGGGTTCTCTGCAATCTGGAAATTATAGGTTATTGTCTGTTTGTGGTTCAAATAAGTATTGCCACACTCAGAGGCATAGCAAGGGTTTTGGTTCAGGGGGGCGAGACTTCTGAGTGGGCCCCTAACCCGTTAACCTTGATTACAACTGGATGACTCATCCTAATAGTGGATGTAGGAGAACCTCAGCAGATGACTGCGCTGTTACTGAAAATAATCTCTATATAAAGACAAACATGGATATTACCACCATATGGTCAGCGGTAGATACCAGTCCTATGGAGCATATAAGAGATTACTGCACAGTTATAGATGGTGACTTACAGAGGATGTTCTTTCTGATGGAATTTTTCACTTTTCCATCTGGCCCAGACAGACATGACAACTTCTTTCAGCCATGACTCGACTGCAGAGAATACAACAAAAACACATTTCACGTCTCATATTTTCAACAGTGTATTCAAAGGGACTATTCCCAACCTGCACAAACTCCTGATCCTGCTGATACCCCAATGCTGAGCCGTTGCTGCCATATGTGTCCCTATTAGTGCACCTGCCGTGTGGTTCTGTGTGACTTCTAAATTCCAAAGCAACCTTCTACAATATAGTAATTCTGTGTGCAAGTGACCTACAAAACAGTGCCCACATTTTGTCTCCTAGAAAGTAATAATGCCCTCTGTGTGCCCCTTTGACATTCACAGTAACCTGAGATCCCCTATAACAATAAGTGCCCACTTTACATTTAATAATGTCCCAAGTCTCCCCGCTGTACAGCTCCCCTATACACAGTATGATTCTCTCTTATACACAGTATAATGCCCCCTAACTGTATATATACTAACGTCTTAGTATCCTCCAAACTGTTTGATGGTTCCAACACTGTATGATAGCCCCTAGATAGCCTCCATATAGTATAATGCATCAGATAGTCCTCAATATAGTATAACACACTCCCCATAGGGATCCATATAGTATAATGCACTCCCCATAGGCAAACTCTATATAGTATAATGCACTCCCCGTAGGCAGACTCTATATAGTATAATGCACTCCACATAGGCAGACTCTATATAGTATAATGCACCCCATAGGCAGATTCTATATAGTATAATGCACTCCCCATAGACAGACTCAATATGGTATAATGCACTCCCCATAGACAAACCCTATATAGTATAATGCACTCCCCATAGGCAGATTCTATAGTATAATTTCAGCCCACATAGGTAGACTCTATAGTTCAATGCACTCTCCATAGGTAGACTTGATAGTATAATGCAGCCCCCATAGAGAGACTCTATAGTATAATGCACTCTCTATAGGCAGACTCTATATAGTATAATGCCATCCCCATAGGCAGACTCTATATAGCATAATGCACTCCCCATAGGCAGACTCTATAGTGTAATGAACTCCCCATAGGCAAACTCTATATAGTATAATGCACTGCCCATATGC
This sequence comes from Ranitomeya imitator, assembly GCF_032444005.1. Taxonomy (NCBI): domain Eukaryota; kingdom Metazoa; phylum Chordata; class Amphibia; order Anura; family Dendrobatidae; genus Ranitomeya; species Ranitomeya imitator. Next base: position 432,363,905 of record NC_091287.1, on the reverse strand, counting down.
ATACTCTATATAGTATAATGCACTCCTCATAGGCAGTCTCTATATAGTATAATGCACACCCCATAGGCAGACTCTATAGTATAATGCAGCCCCCCATAGGCAGACTCTATATAGTATAATGCACCCCACATAGGCAGACTCTATAGTACAATGCAGCCCACCACAATTAGACTCTATATTATAATGAAGCCCCCATAGGCAGACTTTAATATAATATAGCCCCATGGGCAGATTCTATAGTATAATGCAGCTCCCCCTATAGGCAGACTCTATAGTAAAATGCACTCTCCCATAGGCAGACTCTATAGTACAATGCAGCCCCTCATAGGCAGACTTTATAGTATAATGCAGCCCCTCATAGGCAGACTCTATAGTATAATGCAGGCCCCCATAGGCAGATTCTATATAGTATAATGGAACCACTCATAGGCAGACTCTAATATAATGCAGACTATATAGTATAATGCACCTCCATAAAAAATAAATACTGTAAATACAATGCTCACCTCTTTTCCTCCTCATTCCACCACTGCTCCGAGCTCCCGCACATCTCCTGACAGCAGGCGCTGAGTAACGACGTAATCACGACCCCTGTCAGTGTCTGCGTCAGGGACGTCAGATTCTGAAAAGGGGATGATGGGAGAGTGAGCGTAACACTCCCACTCTCATCAATGCAGTCAGCTGTATCGGCATCCAACTGATACAGTTGAACCTGCGATGATGGACAGGGGAGGCCCACTGCTGGCACCAGGCCTCCCAGACTGCTCAGGGGCCCCATAGCGACTGGGTGGCAGAGCAGGGAGATCAATTCTCCCTGCTCTGCCACAGAATGTAACTGTATCGGCGTAGCCCCCGGCACATTAACCCCTGGCACACCGCGATCAAAGATGATCGCGATGTGCCGGCGGTGCAGGGAAGCACCGCGCAGGGAGGGGGCTCCCTGCGGGCTTCCCTGAGACCCCCGGAGCAACGCGATGTGATCGCGTTGCTGCGAGGGTCTCACCTCCCTCCCTGCTCCCTCCAGCCCCGGATCCAAGATGGCCGTGGATCCGGGTCCTGCAGGGAGGGAGGTGGCTTCACAGAGCCTGCTCAGAGCAGGCACTGTGAAGGCTGCAGCGCTGCATGTCAGATCAGTGATCTGACAGAGTGCTGTGCAAACTGTCAGATCACTGATCTGTGATGTCCCCCCCTGGGACAAAGTAAAAAAGTAAAAAAAAAAATTTCCAAATGTGTAAAAAAAAATAAAAAAAAATATTCCAAAATAATGAAAAAAATATATATATATTATTCCCATAAATACATTTCTTCATCTAAATAAAAAAAAAAACCAATAAAAGTACACATATTTAGTATTGCCGCGTCCGTAACGACCCGAACTATAAAACTGTCCCACTAGTTAACCCCTTCAGTAAACACCGTAAGAAAAAAAAAAAAAAACGAGGCAAAAAACAACGCTTTATTATCATACCGCCGAACAAAAAGTGGAATAACACGCGATCAAAAAGACAGATATAAATAAGCATGGTACCGCTGAAACCGTCATCTTGTCCCGCAAAAAACGAGCCGCCATACAGCATGATCAGCAAAAAAATAAAAAAGTTATAGTCCTGAGAATAAAGCGATGCAAAAATAATTATTTTTTCTGTAAAATAGTTTTTATCGTATAAAAGCGCCAAACCATAAAAAAATGATATAAATGAGGTATCGCTGTAATCGTACTGACCCGAAGAATAAAACTGATTTATCAATTTTACCAAACGCGGAACGGTATAAACGCCTCCCCCAATAGAAATTCATGAATAGCTGGCTTTTGGTCATTCTTCCTCACAAAAATCGGAATAAAAAGCGATCAAAAAATGTCACGTGCCCAAAAATGTTTTCAATAAAAACGTCAACTCGTCCCGCAAAAAACAAGACCTCACATGACTCTGTGGACCAAAATATGGAAAAATTATAGCTCTCAAAATGTGGTATTGCAAAAAATATTTTTTGCAATAAAAAGGGTCTTTCAGTGTGTGACGGCTGCCAATCATACAAATCCGCTAAAAAACTCGCTATAAAAGTAAATCAAACCCCCCTTCATCACCCCCTTAGTTAGGGAAAAATAAAAAAAAATGTATTTATTTCCATTTTCCCATTAGGGCTAGGGTTAGGGCTAGGGCTAGGGTTAGGGTTAGGGCTAGGGTTAGGGCTAGGGCTAGGGTTAGGGCTAGGGTTAGGGCTAGGGTTAGGGTTAGGGCTAGGGTTAGGGCTAGGGTTAGGGCTAGGGTTAGGGCTAGGGTTAGGGCTAGGGTTAGGGTTAGGGCTAGGGTTAGGGCTAGGGTTAGGGCTAGGGTTAGGGCTAGGGTTAGGGTTAGGGTTAGGGCTAGGGTTAGGGCTAGGGTTAGGGTTAGGGTTGGGGCTACAGTTAGGGTTGGGGCTAAAGTTAGGGTTAGGGTTTAGATTACATTTACAGTTGGGAATAGGGTTGGGATTAGGGTTAGGGGTGTGTCAGGGTTAGAGGTGTGGTTAGGGTTACCATTGGAATTAGGGTTAGGGGTGTGTTTAGATTAGGGTTTCAGTTATAATTGGGGGGTTTCCACTGTTTCGGCACATCAGGGGCTCTCCAAACACGACATGGCGTCCGATCTCAATTCCAGCCAATTCTGCGTTGAAAAAGTAAAACAGTGCTCCTTCCCTTCCGAGCTCTCCTGTGTGCCCAAACAGGGGTTTACCCCAACATATGGGGTATCAGCGTACTCAGGACAAATTGGACAACAACTTTTGTGGACCAATTTCTCCTGTTACCCTTGGGAAAATACAAAACTGGGGGCTAAAAAATAATTTTTGTGGGAAAACAAAAAGATTTTTTATTTTCACGGCTCTGCGTTATAAACTGTAGTGAAACACTTGGGGGTTCAAAGTTCTCACAACACATCTAGATAAGTTCATTGAGGGGTCTAGTTTCCAATATGGGGTCACTTGTGGGGGGTTTCTACTGTTTAGGTACATTAGGGGCTCTGCAAACGCAATGTGACGCCTGCAGACCAATCCATCTAAGTCTGCATTCCAAATGATGCTCCTTCCCTTCCGAGCCCTCCCATGCGCCCAAACGGTGGTTCCCCCCCACATATGGGGTATCAGCGTACTCAGGACAAATTGGACAACAACTTTTGGGGTCCAATTTCTCCTGTTACCCTAGGGAAAATACAAAACTGGGGGCTAAAAAATAATTTTTGTGGGAAAAAAATTTTGTTTTATTTTTATGGCTCTGCATTATAAACTTCTGTGAAGCCCTTGGTGGGTCAAAGTGCTCACCACACATCCAGATAAGTTCCTTAGGGGGTCTACTTTCCAAAATGGTGTCACTTGTGGGGGGTTTCAATGTTTAGGCACATCAGTGGCTCTCCAAACGCAACATGGCGTCCCATCTCAATTCCTGTCAATTTTGCATTGAAAAGTCAAACGGCGCTCCTTCCCTTCCGAGCTCTCCCATGCGCCCAAACAGTGGTTTACTGCCACATATGGGGTATCAGCGTACTCGGGACAAATTGGACAACAACTTTTGAGGTCCAATTTCTTCTCTTACCCTTGGAAAAATAAAAAATTGGGGGCAAAAATATAATTTTTGTGAAAAAATATGATTTTTTATTTTTACGGTTCTGCATTATAAACTTCTGTGAAGCACTTGGTGGGTCAAAGTGCTCACCACACCTCTAGATAAGTTCCTTAGGGGGTCTACTTTCCAAAATGGTGTCACTTGTGGGGGGTTTCAATGTTTAGGCACATCAGTGGCTCTCCAAACGCAACATGGCGTCCCATCTCAATTTCTGTCAATTTTGCATTGAAAAGTCAAACTGCGCTCCTTCCCTTCCGAGCTCTCCCATGCGCCCAAACAGTGGTTTACTGCCACATATGGGGTATCAGCGTACTCAGGACAAATTGGACAACAACTTTTGAGGTCCAATTTCTTCTCTTACCCTTGGAAAAATAAAAAATTGGGGGCAAAAATATAATTTTTGTGAAAAAATATGATTTTTTATTTTTACGGTTCTGCATTATAAACTTCTGTGAAGCACTTGGTGGGTCAAAGTGCTCACCACACATCCAGATAAGTTCCTTAGGGGGTCTACTTTCCAAAATGGTGTCACTTGTGGGGGGTTTCAATGTTTAGGCACATCAGTGGCTCTCCAAACGCAACATGGCGTCCCATCTCAATTCCTGTCAATTTTGCATTGAAAAGTCAAACGGCGCTCCTTCCCTTCCGAGCTCTCCCATGCGCCCAAACAGTGGTTTACTGCCACATATGGGGTATCAGCGTACTCGGGACAAATTGGACAACAACTTTTGAGGTCCAATTTCTTCTCTTACCCTTGGAAAAATAAAAAATTGGGGGCAAAAATATAATTTTTGTGAAAAAATATGATTTTTTATTTTTACGGTTCTGCATTATAAACTTCTGTGAAGCACTTGGTGGGTCAAAGTGCTCACCACACCTCTAGATAAGTTCCTTAGGGGGTCTACTTTCCAAAATGGTGTCACTTGTGGGGGGTTTCAATGTTTAGGCACATCAGTGGCTCTCCAAACGCAACATGGCGTCCCATCTCAATTTCTGTCAATTTTGCATTGAAAAGTCAAACTGCGCTCCTTCCCTTCCGAGCTCTCCCATGCGCCCAAACAGTGGTTTACTGCCACATATGGGGTATCAGCGTACTCAGGACAAATTGGACAACAACTTTTGAGGTCCAATTTCTTCTCTTACCCTTGGAAAAATAAAAAATTGGGGGCAAAAATATAATTTTTGTGAAAAAATATGATTTTTTATTTTTACGGTTCTGCATTATAAACTTCTGTGAAGCACTTGGTGGGTCAAAGTGCTCACCACACATCCAGATAAGTTCCTTAGGGGGTCTACTTTCCAAAATGGTGTCACTTGTGGGGGGTTTCAATGTTTAGGCACATCAGTGGCTCTCCAAACGCAACATGGCGTCCCATCTCAATTCCTGTCAATTTTGCATTGAAAAGTCAAACGGCGCTCCTTCCCTTCCGAGCTCTCCCATGCGCCCAAACAGTGGTTTACTGCCACATATGGGGTATCAGCGTACTCGGGACAAATTGGACAACAACTTTTGAGGTCCAATTTCTTCTCTTACCCTTGGAAAAATAAAAAATTGGGGGCAAAAATATAATTTTTGTGAAAAAATATGATTTTTTATTTTTACGGTTCTGCATTATAAACTTCTGTGAAGCACTTGGTGGGTCAAAGTGCTCACCACACCTCTAGATAAGTTCCTTAGGGGGTCTACTTTCCAAAATGGTGTCACTTGTGGGGGGTTTCAATGTTTAGGCACATCAGTGGCTCTCCAAACGCAACATGGCGTCCCATCTCAATTTCTGTCAATTTTGCATTGAAAAGTCAAACTGCGCTCCTTCCCTTCCGAGCTCTCCCATGCGCCCAAACAGTGGTTTACTGCCACATATGGGGTATCAGCGTACTCAGGACAAATTGGACAACAACTTTTGAGGTCCAATTTCTTCTCTTACCCTTGGAAAAATAAAAAATTGGGGGCAAAAATATAATTTTTGTGAAAAAATATGATTTTTTATTTTTACGGTTCTGCATTATAAACTTCTGTGAAGCACTTGGTGGGTCAAAGTGCTCACCACACATCCAGATAAGTTCCTTAGGGGGTCTACTTTCCAAAATGGTGTCACTTGTGGGGGGTTTCAATGTTTAGGCACATCAGTGGCTCTCCAAACGCAACATGGCGTCCCATCTCAATTCCTGTCAATTTTGCATTGAAAAGTCAAATAGCGCTCCTTCCCTTCCGAGCTCTCCCATGCGCCCAAACAGTGGTTTACTGCCACATATGGGGTATCAGCGTACTCAGGACAAATTGGACAACAACTTTTTGGGTCCAATTTCTCCTGTTACCCTTGGTAAAATAAAACAAATTGGAGCTGAAGTAAATTTTTTGTGTAAAAAAGTTAAATGTTCATTTTTATTTAAACATTCCAAAAATTCCTATTAAACACCTGAAGGGTTAATAAACTTCTTGAATGTGGTTTTGAGCACCTTGAGGGGTGCAGTTTTTAGAATGGTGTCACACTTGGGCATTTTCTATCATATAGACCCCTCAAAATGACTTCAAATGAGACGTGGTCCCTAAAAAAAAATGGTGTTGTAAAAATGAGAAATTGCTGGTCAACTTTTAACCCTTATAACTCCCTAACAAAAAAAAAAATTGGTTCCAAAATTATGCTGATGTAAAGGAGACATGTGGGAAATGTTACTTATTAAGTATTTTGTGTGACATATCTCTGTAATTTAATTGCATAAAAATTCAAAGTTTGAAAATTGCGAAATTTTCAAAATTTTCGCCAAATTTCCGTTTTTTGCACAAATAAACGCAGGTACTATCAAAGAAATTTTACCACTATCATGAAGTACCATATGTCACGAGAAAACAATGTCAGAATCACCAGGATCCGTTGAAGCGTTTCGGAGTTATAACCTCATAAAGGGACAGTGGTCAGAATTGTAAAAATTGGCCTGGTCATTGACGTGCAAACCACCCTTGGGGGTAAAGGGGTTAACAGGGTACAATACTATAAGATAATTGACTACCAGAGACTTATATTATTAAAGGACACATGTTTGCAATATACTTTTGTCCACAAATTATCTATGGAGCCATGTGTATAATGCCTTAGTGTGAGAATGAAGGAAGAAAACAACACAAATTTCGGTTCATTTAATTAGTAAAATTTACTGTCAGTTGTTGACAGCCTTGGAATTAATCATAGGCTTTATAAGGTCCAGTGCTCTGAATTTGGACAGCTCAGCTAAGACAACATTGACAATGTCTACAAGATAGATTAGGCTCATTTAGATGACTTTGTCACAAAGTGACTTAAAGGACCAGGAAAAGGCCTCTTAAATAGCCTGGTAAATCTTTACATCCAAGAATGGAGAGACATGAGATGGATCAATAATTTTACTTGATGCTAAAAGCTATTTAGCCATTTATAAAAGACCCGAGTAAATTAAATGTCTTAGATTTGACAATTAGTCTTTGCTTTTAGCAGGTTGTAGAATACTTTTGCCCAGTAAGTGTAATGCTGCCTACTGCTGCTGATGTGAAAAATCAATTTCTATCTGAAGTGTACAATAGTAGAATGTGGCCATCATGGAGGTCCCAATCATCATAACTTTTTATTTTTCCTACCAATAGCCAAAGGGACTCTTTCACGAGAACCAGAGAAGTCAGCTCTCTTCTCGGTAGCTGTATCTGATTAATGTCAGCTTCAGATGAGTTGATTTAAACTATAAAAGTCACCACTGGTTTGTAAGATTAAAATGCCAGATAAATTAATTACATTCATATCATTCTGAGCAGAGCTTGACAAAAACAAGATGTTTCTCAAGCAAAATTCATAAAGCAAAAAGTAATCATTAGAACTGGCAGCGAGAGCTGTGAAATCCAATGTTCAAATGTAATAGTTATATAAAGATGTATATTTGTATGGGGGACTTGCACGACTCATCAATTCCATGTCTTAGTCTCCAGACGTAAATGTGAAACATTGTAATAACTATCTGTCCTTGTCTTCATCAAAGTACTACATACAGGGTGTCCATAGGATATGAACTAGATAGGTTCTGAAGGTTTGTTCATAACTTGAATTTATATGTAAGGCTGGTTTCACATTTGCGTTTAAAACTGCAGCGTTTTAAACGCATCCGCAAGTGGTGGAAAAAACGCATATAAACGCGTACAAACGCAGCGTTTTTTAGACGCATGCGTTGACGTATGCGGTTAAAAAAACGCCGCGTTTGTACACGTTTACATGCGTTTTTCCTGCGTTTGCGCTTTTGTGTACGCATGATGAGAAATTTCACAAGCTGGTTTTTGTTCATTCTGCTTCACACAAATCGGAATAAAAAGCAATCAAAAATGTCACGTGCCCGAAAATGTTACCAATAAAAATGTCAACTTGTCCCACAAAAAACAAGACCTCACATGACTCTGTGGACCAAAATATGGACAAATTGTAGCTCTCAAAATGTGGTAACGCAAAAAATATTTTTTGGAATAAAAAGCGTCTTTCAGTGTGTGACAGCTGCCAATCATAAAAATCCACTAGAAAACCCCTTATAAATAGAAATCAAACCCCCTTCATCAACTTTAGTTAGGGAAAAATTAAAAAATTAAAAAAATGTATTTATTTCAATTTTCCCATTAGGGTTAGGGTTAGGGTTAGGTTTAGGGCTACGGTTATGGTTAGGGCTAGGGTTAGGGTTAGGGTTTGGATCCCTTTATCACCTTGATGGTGGGGGGTGGCTTATCAGTGTCTAGACTTGTTTTTCTCTATTGAAACGCATGCGTTCAAAAACGCAACCAAACGCATGTGCTTAAAAACGCATGCGTTTACATAGACAGCAATATGTTTTTGTGATGCAATCGAACGCATGCGTTTTTTTGCGGCAAAAAAACGCCTCTAGAAATTACTACATGTTGCATTTCCACACCAAAACGCAAGCATCAAAATGACGCATGCGTCGTCAAACGCGGCCAAACTCGTACAAAAAAACACACATGCGTTTTTAATGTTAAATATAGGAAAACAAGACACAAATGTGAAACCAGCCTAAGTTGGAACATTTAGAAGATCAGCAAAACAAGGAGCTAATTCTTACTTCATAGCTCACCTCACGCCTCTCACTGCTTGCTGCCTGCCTTCTGGTCCTCTTCTTTCCACACACACCGCATCTCAGGCCTTTTCACTACAGGGAAGGACTTCTGGCAGTGTACAGGACTTGGAGGTCACTGCCTACTGTAAGGTCACAATATCATAACATCCAAATGTGCGTTGTGAATTTATGATGCACAGTGATCTCCTAGGCCTCGACACGGCCAGAAGTCCTGGTTTAGAGTGAAGAGGCCAGAGATGCAGCATGCAACAGTGGAAAGACAAAATGGCGGGCAGCAAGCAGCGGGGCGGCAGGAGAGGTGTCACTTTTGTTTGTTTTTACCAATATTCACCTCATTGCACATGTCCTCCAGTTGCCTCACTATCCACCATTTGGTCCTCTTCTTCCCACCTCTGACCACTGCATGTCTGAATTTTTCTCTATAAACCTAGACTTCCTGCCGCCCCCAGGCTTTGGAAGTTACAGCAACTCATAAGGTAACGTCACACATCTTGACTTTATAACAATAAGATGTGTGTTGTGACTTCATGACCCACAGTGATCTAAAAAGCCTGGACACGGCCAGAAGTCTTGGCCTATAGTGAAGAGGCCAGAGATGTGGCATCCATCAGCAGAAAGAAGAGAACTAGCGCAGTCACCAACAGGGTGGCCAGAAAAGTGAGCGATAAGGTGCATATTCAGTTTTTTATTCTCCATCTTATGCTCGCAACTGTGAGTTGTACATAAATTGGAATATCGTTAAGTCGGGGACTGCCTGTAAAGTGCAAAGGATCATGGAAGTGTTAAAATACTTAGGAAATATTCTACCTACAAGAAATAATATTTTGCATAGCTTCATAAAATGGTTTATGGAATTTAATGCATGCAGATTAACATTGCAGTTCTTTTAATTCATGACTAGTGTTAAGCGTTCCGATACTGCAAATATCAGGTATCGGCCGATATTCGCGGTATCGGAATTCCGATACTGAGTTCCGATACTTTTGCAATATCGGATACCGGAATCGGAAGTTCCCATAATGCAAAGAGCCAGTTTTATTTAATTCAGCCAATGAGGAATCCTAAGAAGTATGGGCACATCCTGTTATGCATGTTAGTCATGTAACTACTGGCATGGCTTGATTGGCTGCTGTAATGATGTCATGATGCACTATAAAAGTCGCTGCCGCCATTTTGGGTTCAGTCTGCTGTGAATTTACTTAGGGACAGGACGCTGCTGTTCTGACTGAGGGACAGTTTGAGATAGTGATTTGCTTCATTGTGCTTTACCCAGGCTAATTTAGCAACCGCTGTGTGAGAACCTTGTTTTTGCCTTGCAGCGCTGTTCACGGCTGTCTGCAAGGTCTATGCGTGAGTGCAGCTCACTCTGTGGTCTGTTCTGCATCCACAGCTGGTTGTAGTCAGCTTAGCATGCGTCACTGCCTCATACTGTTCCATTGTCCTTTTTTCAATTAGTGCTGCCTACTGCACATTTGTCCTGATTTATCCTATTAGTGGGTTTCCATCCGTATCCTGCTAGATTGTGGAAAAACGCTATATAGGAGTACATAGAAGAGCTTTTTTTGGCCTTGCAGCGCTGTTCACGGCTGTCTGCAAGGTCTCTGTGTGAGTTCAACTCATGCTGTAGTCTGTTCTGCAGCCACAGCTGGTTGTAGTCAGCTAAGCGTGCATCACTGCCTCATACTGTTCCATTGTCCTGTTTTCAATTAGTGCTGCCTGCTGCACATTTTTCCTGATTTATCCTATTAGTGGGTTTCCATCCGTATCCTGCTAGATTGCGGAAAAACACTATATAGGAGCACATAGAGGAGCTTTTCTCGGCTGTCTGCAAGGTCTCTGTGTGAGTTCAGCTCACGCTGTAGTCTGTTCTGCAGCCACAGCTGATTGTAGTCAGCTCAGCATGCGTCACTGCCTCATACTGTTCCATTGTCCTTTTTTCAATTAGTTGTTATGATACGGTGGTTTAGGAGCAACATGGAACGAGCTCTGAAGGAAGTGGTAACTGTACTGCCCGCAGTCCCTAAGCTCAACACAACACTAGAAGTAGCCGTGGAATGCTCCTAACTCTCCCTAGGCATCTCGTCACAGCCTAAGAGCTAACTACCCCTAAAGAAAGAAGCAGGAAAGCTATCTTGCCTCAGAGAAAATCCCCAAAGGATAGATTAGCCCCCCACAAATAATGACTGTGAGTGGAGAGGGAAAAGACATACACAGAATGAAACCAGGATGAGCACAGGAGGCCAGTCTAGCTTGATAGATAGGACAGGATGGAATACTGTGCGGTCAGTATAAAACACTACAAAAATCCACGCAGAGTTTACAACAATTCTCCACACCTGACTAAAGGTGTGGAGGGCAAATCTGCCTCCCAGAGCTTCCAGCAAGACAGAATAAATACACACTGATAAGCTGGACAAACATAGAAAGCACAGAGCGGATAAGTCCACAATCTATGGACAGAAAAGAGCAAGCAAAAACTTAGCTTTGCTGAACTGGTCAGGGTAACAGGGAACTCCAAAGTGATGTGAATCCAACCAGGAACCATTTACAAGTGGCACTGGCTGAAGGACAGAGCAGGCATAAATAGCCGAACAGAAAAGATGATGAGTGAAAACAGCTGAAGACAGTTAACTCCAAGGAGCAGCCATACCACTAGGAACCACAAGAGGGAGCCCAAGAGCAGAACTCACAAAAGTGCCACTTACAACCACCGGAGGGAGCCCAAGAGTTGAATTCACAACAGTCCTCCCCCTTGAGGAGGGGTCACCGAACCCTCACCAGAGCCCCCAGGCCGATCAAGATGAGCCAAGTGAAAAGCACGAACCAAGTTGGTGGCATGGACATCGGAGGCAACAACCCAAGAATTATCCTCCTGACCATAACCCTTCCACTTGACAAGATACTGAAGCCTCTGCCTCGAAAAACGAGAATCCAAAATCTTCTCAACCTCATATTCCAACTCTCCCTCAACCAACACCGGGGCAGGAGGATCAACCGAGGGAACAACGGGGACCACATATCTCCGCAACAAAGATCTATGGAAAACATTATGAATGGCAAAAGAGGCTGGAAGAGCCAAACAAAAAGACACCGGATTAATAATTTCAGAAATTTTATAAGGACCAATAAACCGAGGCTTAAACTTAGGGGACGAAACCTTCATAGGAACATGACGAGAAGACAACCAAACCAAATCCCCCACACGAAGCCGGGGACCAACACACCGACGGCGGTTAGCAAAACGTTGAGCCCTTTCCTGAGACAACGTCAAATTGTCCACCACATGAGTCCAAATCTGCTGCAGCCTGTCCACCACAGAGTCAACACCAGGACAATCAGAAGGCTCAACCTGCCCAGAAGAAAAGCGAGGATGAAAACCAAAATTACAAAAGAAAGGTGAAACCAAAGTAGCCGAACTAGCCCGATTATTAAGGGAAAACTCAGCCAACGGCAAGAAAGACACCCAATCATCCTGATCAGCAGACACAAAGCATCTCAAATAGGTCTCCAAGGTCTGATTAGTTCGCTCAGTTTGGCCATTAGTCTGAGGATGAAACGCCGAAGAAAAAGACAAATCAATGCCCATCCTAGCACAAAAGGCCCGCCAAAATCTAGAGACAAACTGAGAACCTCTGTCAGACACAATATTCTCCGGAATGCCATACAAACGAACCACATGCTGAAAAAACAATGGAACCAGATCTGAGGAGGAAGGCAACTTAGGCAAAGGTACCAGATGGACCATTTTAGAGAACCGGTCACAAACAACCCAGATAACAGACATCTTCTGGGAAACAGGAAGATCCGAAATAAAATCCATGGAAATATGCATCCAGGGCCTCTCAGGGACCGGCAAAGGCAAAAGCAACCCACTAGCGTGGGAACAGCAAGGCTTGGCCCGGGCGCAAGTCCCACAGGACTGCACAAAAGCACGCACATCGCGCGACAAGGAAGGCCACCAAAAGGACCTAGCAACCAAATCTCTGGTACCAAAAATCCCAGGATTACCAGCCAACACTGAACAATGAACCTCAGAAATCACCTTACTCGTCCATCTATCAGGAACAAACAGCTTCCACACAGGACAGCGGTCAGGCCTATCAGCCTGAAATTCCTGAAGCACCCGCCGCAAATCAGGGGAGATGGCAGAAAGAATCACCCCTTCCTTAAGAATGCCAACCGGCTCAAGGACTCCAGGAGAATCAGGCGAAAAACTCCTAGAGAGGGCATCAGCCTTAACATTCTTAGATCCCGGAAGATATGAGACCACAAAATCAAAACGGGAGAAAAACAGAGACCATCGAGCCTGTCTAGGATTCAACCGCTTGGCCGACTCGAGGTAAACCAGATTCTTATGATCAGTCAAGACCACAACGCGGTGCTTAGCTCCCTCAAGCCAATGTCGCCACTCCTCAAACGCCCACTTCATAGCCAACAACTCCCGATTGCCGACATCATAATTGCGTTCCGCAGGCAAAAACTTTCTGGAGAAAACGGCACACGGTTTCATCAAAGAACCATCAGACTCCCTCTGAGACAAAACGGCCCCTGCCCCAATCTCAGAAGCGTCGACCTCAACCTGAAAAGGAAGAGAAACATCCGGCTGACGCAACACAGGGGCAGAAGTAAATCTGCGTTTAAGCTCCTGAAAGGCCTCAACAGCCGCAGAGGACCAATTCGTCACATCAGCGCCTTTCTTCGTCAAATCAGTAAGGGGCTTAACCACACTGGAAAAGTTGGCAATGAAACGGCGATAGAAATTGGCAAAGCCCAAAAATTTTTGAAGGCCCTTCACAGATGTGGGTTTAATCCAGTCATGAATAGCTTGGACCTTAACAGGATCCATCTCTATAGACGAGGGAGAAAAAATAAAACCCAAAAAGAGACCTTCTGAACTCCGAATAGGCACTTAGACCCCTTCACAAACAAAGCATTATCACGAAGGATCTGGAACACCATTCTGACCTGCTTCACATGAGACTCCCAATCATCGGAAAAAATCAAAATATCATCCAAATATACGACCATGAATTTATCAAGATAATTGCGGAAAATATCATGCATGAAAGACTGGAACACAGATGGAGCATTAGAAAGTCCGAATGGCATCACAAGGTATTCAAAATGGCCTTCGGGCGTATTAAATGCAGTTTTCCATTCGTCACCCTGCTTAATACGAACAAGATTATATGCCCCTCGGAGGTCAATCTTAGTAAACCAACTAGCCCCCTTAATCTGAGCAAACAAATCAGTAAGCAGAGGCAAGGGGTATTGGAATTTAACCGTGATCTTATTAAGAAGACGATAATCAATACAGGGTCTCAAGGAGCCATCCTTCTTAGCAACAAAAAAGAAACCCGCTCCCAATGGTGACGAAGAGGGCCGAATATGCCCCTTCTCCAAAGACTCCTTAACATAACTCCGCATGGCGGCATGCTCTGGCACAGACAGATTGAAATGTCGGCCCTTAGGGAACTTGCAACCAGGAATCAAGTTAATAGCACAATCACAGTCCCTGTGTGGTGGAAGGGAACTGGACTTGGGCTCATCAAATACATCCTGGAAATCCGACAAGAACTCAGGGACCTCAGAAGAGGGGGAAGAGGAAATTGACATGAAAGGAACGTCACTCTGTACCCCTTGACAACCCCAACTAGTCACAGTCATAGTTTTCCAATCCAGCACCGGATTATGTTCCTGTAACCATGGAAATCCCAGTACAACAACATCATGCAGGTTATGCAACACCAGAAAACGGCAATCTTCCTGATGTGCAGGAGCCATGTACATAGTCATCTGTGTCCAGTACTGAGGTTTATCCTTGGCCAAGGGTGTAGCATCAATACCCCTCAAAGGAATAGGGCTCTGCAAAGGCTGCAAGGAAAAACCACAGTGCCTGGCGAATTCTAAGTCCATTAAGTTCAGGGCAGCGCCTGAATCCACAAATGCCATGACAGAAAAGGACGACAAAGAGCAAATCAGGGTCACAGATAAGAGAAATTTAGGCTGTATAGTACTAATGGTAACAGACCTAGCGACTCTCTTAGTACGCTTAGGGCAATCAGAGATAACATGAGCCGAATCACCACAGTAAAAACACAGCCTATTCTGACGTCTGAATTCCTGCCGTTCTATTCTAGTCAAAATCTTATCACATTGCATAGGTTCAGGACTTTGCTCAGAGGATACTGCCATATGGTGCACAGCTTTGCGCTCGCGCAGACGCCGATCAATCTGAATGGCTAGAGACATAGATTCGCTCAAACCGGCAGGCGTAGGAAAGCCTACCATAACATCTTTAAGGGTTTCAGAAAGACCTTTTCTGAAAATAGCAGCCAGAGCCTCTTCATTCCATTTAGTGAGCACAGACCATTTTCTAAATTTCTGGCAGTATAACTCTGCCGCTTTCTGACCTTGACACAAGGCCAACAGGGTTTTTTCTGCATGATCCACAGAATTAGGTTCGTTATACAATAATCCGAGCGCTTGAAAAAATGCATCTACATTCAATAATGCCGGATCCCCTGTTTCAAGAGAAAAAGCCCAGTCTTAAGGGTCACCACGCAGCAAGGATATGATGATTTTACCCTGCTGAATTGGATCACCAGAAGAACGGGGTTTCAAAGCAAAAAACTATTTGCAGTTATTTTTAAAGTTCAAAAACTTGGATCTGTCCCCAAAAAACAAATCAGGAGTAGGAATTCTAGGCTCTAAAGCCGGTGTCTGGACAACGTAGTCCTGGATACTCTGTACTCTTGCAGCAAGTTGATCGACACGAGAAAACAAACCCTGAACATCCATGCCAAAGCATATATCCTGAACCACCCAGATATCAAAAGGAAAAAAAAGACAAACTAGAGCACAGAAAAAAAAATGGTTCAGAACTTTCTTTTCCTTCTTTTGAGATGCATTTAATTCATTTTTGGCCACTTGTATTGTTATGATACGGTGGTTTAGGAGCAACATGGAATGAGCTCTGAAGGAAGTGGTAACTGTACTGACCGCAGTCCCTAAGCTCAACACAACACTAGAAGTAGCCGTGGAATGCTCCTAACTCTCCCTAGGCATCTCGTCACAACCTAAGAGCTAACTACCCCTAAAGAAAGAAGCAGGAAAGCTATCTTGCCTCAGAGAAAATCCCCAAAGGATAGATTAGCCCCCCACAAATAATGACTGTGAGTGGAGAGGGAAAAGACATACACAGAATGAAACCAGGATGAGCACAGGAGGCCAGTCTAGCTTGATAGATAGGACAGGATGGAATACTGTGCAGTCAGTATAAAACACTACAAAAATCCACGCAGAGTTTACAAAAATTCTCCACACCTGACAAAAGGTGTGGAGGGCAAATCTGCCTCCCAGAGCTTCCAGCAAGACAGAATAAATACACACTGATAAGCTGGACAAACATAGAAAGCACAGAGCGGATAAGTCCACAATCTATGGACAGAAAAGAGCAAGCAAAAACTTAGCTTTGATGAACTGGTCAGGATTGCAGTGAACTCCAAAGAGATGTGAATCCAACCAGGAACCATTTACAAGTGGTACTGGCTGAAGGACAGAGCAGGCATAAATAGCCGAACAGAAAAGATGATCAGTGAAAGCAGCTGAAGACAGCTAACTCCAAGGAGCAGCCATACCACTAGGAACCACAAGAGGGAGCCCAAGAGCAGAACTCACAAAAGTGCCACTTACAACCACCGGAGGGAGCCCAAGAGCGGAATTCACAACATTAGTGCTGCCTGCTGCACATTTTTCCTGATTTATCCTATTAGTGGGTTTCCATCCGTATCCTGCTAGATTGCGGAAAAACACTATATCGGAGTACATAGAGGAGCCTATCTGCAGCCTTGTGCCCTGCAGCCCCAGCCAGATTAGTATTAGCCTATTTTTTGGAGCTTCATCTATTGCATTATAGGTTACCTTCCTGCATTGTAATTGCTACAAACAGTTTGTGATACTATCAGTTTTACATCTTTGGGCACATCCAGTGTCTTTTTGTGAAAAAAAACAAAAAGCTAATAAAGTTCACCAAACACTCCACTTTACAGTCGCGTAGGCCTCATTAGCTCATATTAAAGTCTAGTTCACACTTTATAAAATTAGTGTTTCTTATACCTGTTAGCAGCTGTTCAGGAATAAGCACACTAAGCCCTTAGTACTTTTCTGCCTATCTTTATCAGTCTACCAAGATGAAGAAGGCAGGGAGTAAAGCACGTGGTCGTGGGCGTGGAGTTTCTGCAGCGAGAGGACGTGGGGATTCTGTGCCTGCTGCAGGTACCGGTGACTCATCATCCCCCAGTTTTAGCAGGGAACAGTCCTTCATGCGCAGCTTTGTAGGAGCTTGCTGTACCCCACTGCTGCGGGATGAACAAATTGAAGCCGCTGTTGGATGGATGGCAGCTAATGCATCTACTTCAATTAGTGCCACATCCTCTCAGGCACAGAGCACTGAAGAGCACCCATCTGTCTCTTCACCACCTGCCAAATTGCCCAGGCAGTCAGAGAGCCCAGGACAGGAGCCATCTCTACTTCTGTTCTCTGAATTTCTTGGCTTGGAAACAGGGGGCCAGCCAAGCAGTATTGGAGAAATGGAAGAAGAGGCAGTATGCAGTGATGCGCAACAGCTTTGTCTCTCTGAATCAGAAGAGGCGGGTGGGCCAGTGCCTATGGTCAGCACACCTCAGTACGCATCTGATGATGAGACTCAAGTGCCACTTTCTGGTGCGTACTGTGCTGCCAGGACTACCCAGGAGAAGCGGTTGTTGGAAGAGGGTAGTGTAGATGATGAGGTCCTTGACCCATCATGGCGTGAGGTACTGGAAGGTGGTTGGAGCAGCTCTGAGGAAGAGATTCCCCGAACGGCCCAAAATGGAGGGAGGGGGAAGACTGCGTTGCCTGTAGCCTCCACTTCGGCACCCATTAGGATCATGCCTCTTCCAAAACCCAAAACGGGCGCTCCCAAGACTTGCAGTGCCTGGTCCTTTTTTGACACAGTTGCAGATGACATTTGCTTTGTCAAATGTAAGCTGTGTAATCGGAAAATCAAAAGAGGGAAAAGTGTCAGCAACCTCAATACCACAAATTTGTGGAAACATGTGCGGACAAAGCATGTGGTGGAGTTACAAAAACACACTGAAGACCTAGGCCAACCAACAGTGGCACCTACCACTTCTTCAGCTCGTGTTGTAGCCTCTTCCTCCAACTCACACACAGCTGGTTTGGCTTCCTCACAGGATTGCCATGGAAGAACCTCTGGCACTGTTGTACAAAGACCCAGTGTAATTCCACCCACAGCACAACATTCCCTGTCATCCTCACACTCCCAGCCCAGTCTACAGCCATCGGTAGCACAGGCATGGGAGAAAAGGCGGCCATTCTCGGCAAACCACCCCCGAGCACAAGCCCTGAATGCTGGCATTGCAAAACTACTCTCCCTTGAAATGCTCTCATTCAGGCTGGTGGAGACTGACACCTTCAGTAACTTCATGGCATTGGCAGTCCCACAATACAACAGTTGTGAATTCTGTGGCAGAGCTCCCTCCTGTGGTCACAAGTGGTACTTCGGCTGATTCTCTCTGTGAGCTTCTGTTGGTGGAGGGAAGTGGTACTGCGGCTTCTGAGTTTCCTCCCTCAGGTGATCTGGTGAGGTCGTTAGGTGCTTCTCTACTTAACTCCACCTAATGCTTTGATCCTGGCTTCCTGTCAATGTTCCAGTGTTGGACTTGCTTTTCCCTGGATCATTCCTGTGGCCTGCTGCTCTGCATAGCTAAGTTCTTCTTTGCTATTTGTTTGCTATTTTTTCTGTCCAGCTTGTCTAATTTTTTGCTGGAAGCTCTGGGACGCAAAGGGTGTACCTCCGTGCCGTTAGTTCGGTACGGAGGGTCTTTTTGCCCCCTTTGCGTGGTTTTCTTTAGGGTTTTGTGTAGACCGCAAAGTTACCTTTTCTATCCTCGATCTGTTAAGAAAGTCGGGCCTCACTTTGCTGAATCTATTTCATCTCTACGTTTGTCTTTTCATCTTAACTCACAGTCATTATATGTGGGGGGCTGCCTTTTCCTTTGGGGTATTTCTCTGAGGCAAGGTAGGCTTATTTTCTATCTTCAGGCTAGTTAGTTTCTCAGGCTGTGCCGAGTTGCATAGGCAGAGTTAGGCGCAATCCACGGCTGCCTCTAGTGTTGTTTGGAGAGGATTAGGGATTCGGTCTGCAGAGTTCCCACGTCTCAGAGCTCGTTCTATGATTTTGGGTTATTGTCAGATCACTGTATGTGCTCTGACCGCTATGTCCATTGTAGTACTGAATTGCCTCTCATAACAGTACAGGAAGCCCAAAGTACTAATGATTCTCAATAGAGGGAAAAAAGAAGTTCTGAGACCATTTTTTTTTCTTTGCACTGTGTTTTGCCTTTTTTTTCCCCTAGACATTAGGGTGGTTCAGTACACAGGTGTAGCGATGGACATTAGAAGTCTGTCTTCATTTGTGGATCAGCTCTCGGCAAGAGTACAAAAGATTCAAGACACTATTGATCAGAAAGCTATGTTGGAACCAAGAATTCCTATTCCTGATTTGTTTTTGGGAGATAGAACTAAGTTTCTGAGTTTCAAAAATAATTGTAAATTATTTCTGGCCTTGAAACCTCGCTCCTCTGGTGATCCAGTTCAACAGGTTTTGATTGTTATTTCTTTTTTGCGCGGCGACCCTCAGGACTGGGCATTTTCTCTTGCGCCAGGAGATCCTGCATTGAGTAATATCGATGCGTTTTTCCTGGCGCTCGGATTGCTGTACGATGAACCTAATTCAGTGGATCAGGCAGAGAAAAATTTGCTGGCTCTTTGTCAGGGTCAGGATGAGATAGAGGTATATTGTCAGAAATTTAGAAAGTGGTCCGTGCTCACTCAATGGAATGAATCTGCGCTGGCAGCTATGTTCAGAAAGGGTCTCTCTGAAGCCCTTAAGGATGTCATGGTGGGATTTCCTATGCCTGCTGGTTTGAATGAGTCTATGTCTTTGGCCATTCAGATCGGTCGACGCTTGCGTGAGCGTAAATCCGTGCACCATTTGGCGGTATTACCTGAGCTTAAACCTGAGCCTATGCAGTGCGATAGGACTTTGACCAGAGTTAAACGGCAAGAACACAGACGTCTGAATGGGCTGTGTTTCTACTGTGGTGATTCCACTCATGCTATCTCTGATTGTCCTAAGCGCACTAAGCGGTTCGCTAGGTCTGCCACCATTGGTACGGTACAGTCAAAATTTCTTCTGTCCGTTACCTTGATCTGCTCTTTGTCATCGTATTCTGTCATGGCATTTGTGGATTCAGGCGCTGCCCTGAATTTGATGGACTTGGAGTATGCTAAGCGTTGTGGGTTTCTCTTAGAGCCCTTGCAGTGTCCTATTCCATTGAGAGGAATTGATGCCACGCCTTTGGCCAAGAATAAGCCTCAATACTGGACCCAGCTGACCATGTGCATGGCTCCTGCACATCAGGAGGTTATTCGCTTTCTGGTGTTGCATAATCTGCATGATGTGGTCGTGTTGGGGTTGCCATAGCTACAAGCCCATAATCCAGTATTAGATTGGAAATCCATGTCGGTGTCCAGCTGGGGTTGTCAGGGGGTACATGGTGATGTTCCATTTCTGTCAATTTCGTCATCCACCCCTTCTGAGGTTCCAGAGTTCTTGTCTGATTACCAGGATGTATTTGATGAGCCCAAGTCCGATGCCCTACCTCCGCATAGGGATTGTGATTGTGCTATCAATTTGATTCCTGGTAGTAAATTCCCAAAAGGTCGACTGTTTAATTTATCCGTGCCTGAGCACGCCGCTATGCGCAGTTATGTGAAGGAATCCCTGGAGAAGGGGCATATTCGCCCGTCATCGTCACCATTAGGAGCAGGGTTCTTTTTTGTAGCCAAGAAGGATGGTTCGCTGAGACCTTGTATAGATTACCGCCTTCTAAATAAGATCACGGTTAAATTTCAGTACCCCTTGCCATTGTTATCTGATTTGTTTGCTCGGATTAAGGGGGCTAGTTGGTTCACCAAGATAGATCTTCGTGGTTCGTATAATCTGGTGCGAATCAGGCGAGGAGATGAATGGAAAACTGCATTTAATACGCCCGAGGGTCATTTTGAGTATCTAGTAATGCCATTCGGACTTGCCAATGCTCCATCAGTGTTTCAGTCCTTTATGCATGACATCTTCCGAGAGTACCTGGATAAATTCCTGATTGTGTACTTGGATGACATTTTGATCTTCTCGGATGATTGGGAGTCTCATGTGAAGCAGGTCAGAACAGTTTTTCAGGTCCTGCGTGCTAATTCTTTGTTTGTGAAGGGATCAAAGTGTCTCTTTGGTGTGCAGAAGGTTTCATTTTTGGGGTTCATCTTTTCCCCTTCTACTATCGAGATGGATCCTGTTAAGGTCCAAGCCATCCATGATTGGACTCAGCCGACATCTCTGAAAAGTCTGCAAAAGTTCCTGGGCTTTGCTAATTTTTATCGTCGCTTCATCTGCAATTTTTCTAGTATTGCCAAACCATTGACCGATTTGACCAAGAAGGGTGCTGATTTGGTCAATTGGTCTTCTGCTGCTGTGGAAGCTTTTCAAGACTTGAAGCGTCGTTTTTCTTCTGCCCCTGTGTTGTGTCAACCAGATGTTTCTCTTCCGTTCCAGGTCGAGGTTGATGCTTCTGAGATTGGAGCAGGGGCTGTTTTGTCGCAGAGAGGTTCTGATTGCTCAGTGATGAAACCATGCGCTTTTTTTTCCAGGAAGTTTTCGCCTGCTGAGCGAAATTATGATGTGGGCAACCGAGAGTTGCTGGCCATGAAGTGGGCATTCGAGGAGTGGCGTCATTGGCTTGAAGGAGCTAAGCATCCCGTGGTGGTATTGACTGATCATAAGAACTTGACTTATCTTGAGTCTGCTAAGCGGTTGAATCCTAGACAGGCTCGTTGGTCGCTGTTTTTTGCCCGTTTTGACTTTGTGATTTCGTACCTTCCGGGCTCTAAAAATGTGAAGGCGGATGCTCTGTCTAGGAGTTTTGTGCCTGACTCTCCGGGTTTGTCTGAGCCAGCGGGTATCCTCAAGGAAGGAGTAATTGTGTCTGCCATCTCCCCTGATTTGCGGCGGGTGCTGCAAAAATTTCAGGCTAATAAACCTGATCGTTGTCCAGCGGAGAGACTGTTTGTCCCTGATAGGTGGACCAATAAACTTATCTCTGAGGTTCATTGTTCGGTGTTGGCTGGTCATCCTGGAATCTTTGGTACGAGAGAGTTGGTGGCTAGATCCTTTTGGTGGCCGTCTCTGTCACGAGATGTGCGTGTTTTTGTGCAGTCCTGTGGGATTTGTGCTCGGGCTAAACCCTGCTGTTCTCGTGCCAGTGGGTTGCTTTTGCCCTTGCCGGTCCCGAAGAGGCCTTGGACACATATCTCTATGGATTTTATTTCTGATCTTCCCGTTTCTCAAGAGATGTCAGTCATTTGGGTGGTCTGTGATCGCTTTTCTAAGATGGTCCATCTGGTACCCTTGTCTAAATTGCCTTCCTCCTCTGATTTGGTGCCATTGTTCTTCCAGCATGTGGTTCGTTTACATGGCATTCCAGAGAATATCATTTCTGACAGAGGTTCCCAGTTTGTTTCAAGGTTTTGGCGAGCCTTTTGTGGTAGGATGGGCATTGACTTGTCTTTTTCCTCGGCTTTCCATCCTCAGACTAATGGCCAGACCGAACGAACCAATCAGACCTTGGAAACATATCTGAGATGCTTTGTTTCTGCCGATCAGGATGACTGGGTGTCCTTTTTGCCTTTGGCTGAGTTCGCCCTTAATAATCGGGCCAGCTCGGCTACCTTGGTTTCGCCATTTTTCTGCAATTCTGGGTTCCATCCTCGTTTCTCTTCAGGACAGGTTGAGTCTTCGGACTGTCCTGGTGTGGATACTGTGGTGGACAGGTTGCAGGAGATTTGGACTCATGTAGTGGACAATTTGACCTTGTCCCAGGAGAAGGCTCAATGTTTCGTTAATCGCAGACGCCGTGTGGGTCCCCGACTTCGTGTTGGGGATCTGGTTTGGTTATCTTCTCGTCATATTCCTATGAAGGTTTCCTCTCCTAAGTTTAAACCTCGTTTCATTGGTCCGTATAGGATTTCTGAGGTTCTTAATCCTGTGTCTTTTCGTCTGACCCTTCCAGATTCTTTTTCCATACATAACGTATTCCATAGGTCATTGTTGTGGAGATACGTGGCACCTATGGTTCCATCTGTTGATCCTCCTGCCCCGGTTTTGGTGGAGGGGGAATTGGAGTATATTGTGGAGAAGATTTTGGATTCTCGTGTTTCTAGACGGAAACTCCAGTATCTGGTTAAATGGAAGGGTTATGCTCAGGAAGATAATTCCTGGGTTTTTGCCTCTGATGTCCATGCTCCCGATCTTGTTCGTGCCTTTCATGTGGCTCATCCTGGTCGGCCTGGGGGCTCTGGTGAGGGTTCGGTGACCCCTCCTCAAGGGGGGGGTACTGTTGTGAATTCTGTGGCAGAGCTCCCTCCTGTGGTCACAAGTGGTACTTCGGCTGATTCTCTCTGTGAGCTTCTGTTGGTGGAGGGAAGTGGTACTGCGGCTTCTGAGTTTCCTCCCTCAGGTGATCTGGTGAGGTCGTTAGGTGCTTCTCTACTTAACTCCACCTAATGCTTTGATCCTGGCTTCCTGTCAATGTTCCAGTGTTGGACTTGCTTTTCCCTGGATCATTCCTGTGGCCTGCTGCTCTGCATAGCTAAGTTCTTCTTTGCTATTTGTTTGCTATTTTTTCTGTCCAGCTTGTCTAATTTTTTGCTGGAAGCTCTGGGACGCAAAGGGTGTACCTCCGTGCCGTTAGTTCGGTACGGAGGGTCTTTTTGCCCCCTTTGCGTGGTTTTCTTTAGGGTTTTGTGTAGACCGCAAAGTTACCTTTTCTATCCTCGATCTGTTAAGAAAGTCGGGCCTCACTTTGCTGAATCTATTTCATCTCTACGTTTGTCTTTTCATCTTAACTCACAGTCATTATATGTGGGGGGCTGCCTTTTCCTTTGGGGTATTTCTCTGAGGCAAGGTAGGCTTATTTTCTATCTTCAGGCTAGTTAGTTTCTCAGGCTGTGCCGAGTTGCATAGGCAGAGTTAGGCGCAATCCACGGCTGCCTCTAGTGTTGTTTGGAGAGGATTAGGGATTGCGGTCTGCAGAGTTCCCACGTCTCAGAGCTCGTTCTATGATTTTGGGTTATTGTCAGATCACTGTATGTGCTCTGACCGCTATGTCCATTGTAGTACTGAATTGCCTCTCATAACATACAACGTGCCCAGCTGCTTTTATTTCAGCAGGCAAGCCGTCCCTGCCCTGCAAAAGCATGTGGAGGGAAACATTAAACATGAGCTACTAATCGCCGTCAGTAGCAAGGTCCACCTCACCACCGATGCATGGACCAGTCACCATGGACTGGGACGATACCTTTTCCTCACTGCCCATTGGGTAAATGTTGTGGAGTCAGGTACAGATCTTGCGAGTGGCACTGTACGTGTTCTGCCAACTCCAAGGATTGCAGGAATCCAGGCAGTACACATTGACTCCTCCTCATACTCCAGTTCCCCTGAATTAGCGCTGCAGGAGCCGTCACAGTCTACCTCCACATGGACCCGTGAACGCTTACCTGTTACGACCGATATGAGCACAGCCGTGGCCAAACGTCAACAGGCCATATTGAAATTAATTTCTTTGGGGAATCGAAGCCACACAGCGCAGGAGCTCTGGAATGCCATCAAGCAGGAGAGCGACGTGTGGTTTGTGCCAGTGAATCTCCAGCAAGGCATGGTAGTGTGTGACAATGGCCGAAATCTGGTGGCAGCTCTGGCCCTAGGCAACCTCACTCACATCCCATGTCTTTCTCATGTGCTCAACTTGGTCATGCAGAGTTTTTTGAGGGACTATCTGGATCTTGATGCACTGCTGCACAAGGTCAGTCTAGAGTGCGCTCACTGTCAGCATTCCAGCATGGCAAGATCACGCATTGCAGCTCTGCAGCGCCGATTCCACCTTCCAGAACATCACATCATATGTGACCTACCCACCAGGTGGAATTCAACGTTACATATGTTGGAGCGGTTGTGTGAGCAGCAGGCAGCAGTAATGGAGTACCAGCTGCTTCAGGCGCAAAAAAGTCGCACTGCGCGCCGTTCAGACTTCACAACCACTGAGTGGGCCACTATGAAGGACATCTGCCAGGTTTTGAGTGCCTTCGATGATTGCACGCGGATGGCGAGTGCAGGTGATGCACTAGTCAGCATGACTATCCCCCTTATCTGCCTGCTTGAAAAAACACGGCAAGCGCTAAGGGAGGAGGTTGTGGAAGAGGTGGAGGATGAGGAATCACAAATGCCATCTGCTTCTGGACAGTCTGCACAACGTTGTTCCTCACAAAGGCCTAAGCAGGGGACACTTTGTGATGAGGATAAGGACGAGTCAATGGAGGAGGAAGACATCTGTCCAGAGGAAGGAGTTACACAATGCTCTAGTAGTCAGTATGTAGAGCGAGGGTGGGGTGATGCAGAGCAGGCAGAGATCACGCCTCAAGCAGGGGACAGCGTTTCTTGGCCAGTTGGCAGTCTGCAGCACATGGTTGATTTCATGCTGCAGTGCCTGAGAAACGACCGCCGCATCGCCCACATTCTCAACATGGCTGATTATTGGGTGTCCACCCTCCTAGATGCTTGCTACCGGGACAACCTACAAAGCCTCATAACACCATTGAACCGGGAGCGTAAAATGCGGGAGAACTCAGACACACTGGTGCATTCCATCATTTTCTCCATTCCAACTGAGAGCAGTGCTGCTAGTGCTTTACAAAGCAGCTCACTGCGTCGAGGCAGTGGAGGAAGCGCTGCACAAAGAGGGAGCAGAAGCAGTGCCTCAGCACAAGGCAAGACCAGTTTGGCCCTAATGTGGCAAAGTTTTGTGTGCCCGCCACAAATGTCTACACCATCACAGATGGCTCCAGTCAGCAAGAGGCAACATTTCCGTCAGATGGTGACAGACTACATGTCTTGCCCTCTCAGTGTACTTCCAGACGGCTCTTCCCCCTTCAAGTTTTGGGTCTCTAAGCTGGATACATGGCCAGAGCTTAGCCAGTATGACCCAATGTTATTGGGTTTCAGTAACGTCAGCTGATCCCCTGCTGTGTATCCGGCAATTTCTCCTGCTCCGTCCACTCTCACACTACAACAGATATTAAACTGCCTCGAGTGTAGGCCTCAGCCTACACTCTGTTCCTAGCATTAACCCTGGGCTCCAACACCACCAGTTGCTGCTCGGAAGTGCCATCTGCACAGTCAACAGTTGCTCCTCTGTTATTGGGGTTCAGTAACGCCAGCTGCTCCTCTGCTGTGTATCTGGCAATTTCTCCTGCTCCCTCCACGGTCACACTACAACAGATATTAAACTTGCCCCAATTAGGCCGCAGCCTACACGCTGCTTCTCCTGGATTCCCTGGGCTCCAACACCGCCAGTTGCTGCTCAGACGTGTCATCTGCACAGTCAACAGTAGCTCCTCTGTTATTGAGTTTCAGTAACGTCAGCTGATCCCCAGCTGTGTATCTGGCAATGTCTCCTGCTCCCTCCACACTCACACTACAACAGATATTAAACTTGCTCCAATTAGGCCTCGGCCTACACTCTGCTTCTAGCATTGACCCTGGGCTCCAACACTAACAGTTGCTGCTCGGAAGTGCCGTCTGCAATTACGCTTCAGCCTACACTCTGCTTCTCCTGGATTCCCTATGCCCCAACACCGCCAGTTGCTGCTCAAAAGTGCCGTCTGCACAGTCAACACTTGCTGCCGTGTTATTGGGGCTCAGTAACATCAGCTGCTCCCCTGCTGTGTATCCGGCAATTTCTCCTGCTCCATCCACTCTCACACTATAACAGATATTAAACTGCCTCGAGTGTAGGCCTCAGCCTACACTCTGTTTCTAGCATTGATCCTGGGCTCCAACACCGCCAGTTGCTGCTCAGACGTGTCATCTGCACAGTCAACAGTTGCTCCTCTGTTATTGAGTTTCAGTAACGCCAGCTGCTCCCCTGCTGTGTATCTGGCAATTTCTCCTGCTCCCTCCACACTAAGACTACAACAGATATTAAACATGCTCCAATTAGACCTTGGCCTACACTCTGCTTCTAGCATTGACCCTGGGCTCCAACACTGCCAGTGGCTGCTCGGAAGTGCTGTCTGCACAGTCAACAGTTGCTCCTCTGTTATTGGGGTTCAGTAACGCCAGCTGCTCCCCTGCTGTGTATCCGGCAATTTCTCCTGCTCCCTCCACACTAAGACTACCACACATATTAAACTTGCTCCAATTAGGCCTCGGCCTACACTCTGCTTCTAGCATTGACCCTGGGCTCCAACATCAAAAGTTGCTGCTCGGAAGTGCCATCTGCACAGTCAACACTTGCTGCCGTGTTATTGGGGTTCAGTAATGTCAGCTGATCCCCTGCTGTGTATCCGGCAATTTCTCCTGCTCCCTTCACACTCACACTATTACAGATATTAAAGGGAACCTGTCCCCTCCCAGGCGTTTGTAACTAAAAGAGCCACCTTGTGCAGCACTAATGCTGAATTTGGACAAGGTGGTCTTTTAGTTATGCTCCTTGCACACGCTGAACTAAACACTTATAAAATGTGTATATATAAACAATCCGCACTGGGTTCTGTAGTTTTATGACCCCTAAGTCCCTCCAAAAAAGAAAAAAAAGAAAAAAGAAAAAAAAAAGCTATGAGTGTTTGCACCTATTTTATAAGTTGCAAAATACTCCGGTCACATGGAAGCGCACAGGACACAGATGAAAGGATTAAAAGTTTCTTTGTTTATTGAAATCCACAACGCGATTCGACGGAACAGCTCTGCCACAGCTCTGCCACCTGATGAAGACGGAGCTGTTCCGTCGAATCGCGTTGTGGATTTCAATAAAGAAAGAAACTTTTAATCCTTTCATCTGTGTCCTGTGCGCTTCCATGTGACCGGAGTATTTTGCAACTTACAGTTTATTCCTCTCCTGAGGCACCCGGCAGGAGCTGCATCGGACCTTTCTCAATCAACATCTCCCCTGACCGCCAGCCTGGCGCTCCGTTAGCCTGTCCTTTCAGTATCTATTTGCACCTATTTTATGGCTTTAAAAACTATTTAAAAATAAATTTGTGTTTGTTTAAAATAGCTCCGCCATGGAGCACAACATTGTCTAAATAATTAAAGAGGTTCTGAGCGATGTTAACTGTCCGTTAGAAAAACTTTAGATTTTTACCTGGTGCAGTATAAACAGTAAGGTCCTCAGTTCCCTTTAGTCAATCTTTATACAAGTCCAAATGTGGAAGAGTGCGGCTTCAGTGGAGTTTATTTCTTCTTCCGCTTTCCCGTGAGCGGGCTCCAGGCAGTGCCCCGGCCGGCGGCAACCAGCCCTGTGCTCGCCCACTACTAACAGCGACTAAGCGCTGTTGTGTAGCTCTCGGTTCTCTGCCTCTGCAGGACCTTGCGTGACATCACGGTCATGTGATTGCTCACGTGACTTGCTATGGATAGCGTCGTGGACCAATTTCCTACGCGTTTTGGAATAGGATGTATTCCTTCATCAGGGATGGTCCGTTCTGGATGTTCTCCACCTATATAGCCCGCATTAGTCATGTGTCCACATTATATATTCAAAGCAAATAGCTCAATCTCACTATTCAAGCCTTTCGGTGCTAAAGTGTCCAATTGAAATATCATTTTTGTTTCCTCCCCGGACATCTGCTGGATGTAATTTCCTCTCCGCCAACTTTTACTAACGATTTTGAGGCCTGTAATTAAAGTACCCCCAATTGCACCGTTGTGGTGAGCGCAAAAGTGTTTTGACAGCGGATGGCCTTGAAATTTTTTATTAATATTCCTCAAATGCTCATTAATCCTTACTTGCAAAGGTCGTTTAGTTCGACCTATGTATAACTTATTGCAGGGGCATTTGATAGAATAAATAACCCCTGTCGTATTGCAAGATATAAATATTGCAAGATATAAAATCTTTTATTTGCCATTCCGTGCTTCCGTTAGTAAGCGAAAGTTGTTTTTTTGTTTTTAGTAATTTACACTTCATACAGGGGTAGAACCCATGACCTCTAGACATATGGGGATATTTATTTGCACCATGGACGTGTGGAACCGTAGGGGCTATTTTATTTCCCAAATTATTAGCCTTTCTGTAAATAAACAAAGGGTGCTCAGGAAGTTTATCCCCCATAATTTTGTCTTCTTTGAGAATGTCCCAGTGTCTTTTTACTATCTTCTTAAGAAGATAAGTATTCGCATTATA
Source organism: Ranitomeya imitator (assembly GCF_032444005.1). Lineage (NCBI taxonomy): Eukaryota > Metazoa > Chordata > Amphibia > Anura > Dendrobatidae > Ranitomeya > Ranitomeya imitator. The sequence continues at coordinate 432,334,853 of NC_091287.1, read as the reverse complement.
TTGTGTAATAATGGGGACTATTTCTAGAGGTGACTGTTTCTCACTTTTTTTTTTATTTGAAGTAATTCCGATCTGGGTATCTCTTCCACTGCATTTTTTTACCAAAGATAGGGAGCACGAAGAATAGCCTTTTTTAATAAATTTATTAGTGAGAAATTCTGCTTCTTGATTGAAATCATGGGCTTAAGAGCAGTTTCTATGTGCCTTAATTAGCTGACTCTTGACTTATAAAATGTGCCCCCTCATACCGTGAAAGTCCCAGAGACGGGACTTTCCTTCCTAATCAGACGCAGCACAGCCGTCATTCATACCCCCTTGGCACTGTACGCCGCCTCCTGAGCATTGTTTGAATCTGTCCCGGAGCCTGCGTGGTTATGTTATCCCTTGGGCATGCGCAGTTAGCGCTGCCTGTCTTCTGACATCATTTGATGTCAGGCTGAGTGCGCCTGTGCGGCCGCACTGCCCAAGATCCCGCCCCGCAGTGTCCTCTGATTTATTCACACTGCGGGGCTGGGATTCATGGGCATGCGCAGTGCATATGTTCACCTCTCACTCATCTCCCTCCGCCTTCTTCAGACTTGACGGCATCAGCTGATCCCTAATCGCCGTGGCATTGGTTGTATAAATTATTCTTTTGAAAGCTGAAACCCTTCGAACTGTGGTTTAGGTTAAGAAAATAAATTGGCATCAATGCAGAAATATTGATCTGTTAATGGACACAGAATGGTCAGACTTTGGCAAGACAAAAGTTTTGTCGCCCACATAAATTAATGTGATATTCAAACAAATAATTAACTTAAAATACAAATATATGTTGCATAACATTGGTGAATGAAGTTGTGGTGCTATTAGAGTCATATTTAATATTTTGTGTGACTTCCATGAGCTTGAAGGACTGCGTCCATGCGGTTCAACAATGATTCATACAATTTGTTAATGAAGTCATTAGGAATAGCAAAGAATGCAGTCTTACAGTACATGCCTCCTAGAGTTCATCTAGATTCTTTGGTTTTGTCTTCCAAGCTTCCTCTTTCATACTACCCCCTCACATGCTCAATGATGTTCATGTCTGGTGACTGGGCTTGCCAGTCCTTGAGCACTTTGATCTTTTTTGCCTGGAGGAACTTTGTTGTAGAGATGGATGTATGAGATGGAGCACCATCCTGCTGCAGAATTTGACCCCTTTTATGATTTGGAATATAAGAGGTAGCTAATACTTCTTGATATTTTAGGCTATTGATATTGCCTTCCACCTTGCAAATGTTTCGCACACCCCTATACTGAATGTAACCCCAGACCATGATCTTTCCACCACCAAATGTAACTGCTTTCTGGGCGTATGTTGGATCCATATGGCTCCAGTTGGTCTCCTGCAGTATTTGCGGTGGCTGTGGTGTAATTCTACTGAAGATTCATCAGAGAAATCCACCTTCTGCCACTTTTCCAGCATCCATCTGTTTAGCAGGCTGTGGGACTTTGCAAATGCCACACGGTTTTTTATTTGCCTTTTGTTTAGTGCTGGCTTCTGGGCACTGATTCGACCATGGAGGCCATTTCGAGACAGAATCCTACAAACTGTTCTAGTTGACACAGAGACTTGAGGTGACGAGGCCTGATGGAGCTCTGCTGCAGTGGAAGAGGGTTTGCTTTGGATTTTCCAACGTTCCTCCTGAGCAGTTGTCTTGCGGGGTCTGCCGGACCTGGGCTTGTCAAACACATCTCCAGTCTCTTCAAATCTTTTTTTAGTTCTTTGTACTTGACGCTCAGACACATTAAAGGTGCCAGCCACCTCTGCAGTGGATCTGGTCTTCAGCCTCTTGATAATCCAGGCTTTGGTCGCAGGGTGGATTTTTGGTATGTTGTCAGAGCTCAAGTTGCAGTTCAAGTGAAGGTCTGGGTTTCTTTTTATACACACAAACTAATTAACTGATCATTTACACAGGTGAGGATGTAAACTAGGATTGGGTGCATTATATGACCAGGCGACAAAACTTTTTTCTTGCCAAAATCTGACAATTCTGTGTCCATTAACTGATCAATATTTCTGCATTGATGCCAATTTATTTTCTTAACCTAAACCACATTTCAGAGGGTTTCAGTTTTTCAAAAGAATAATGTATACAACCAATGGATGAATTTAATGTCAGGTTATAAGCTTTTATTTACATAACATGGATAAGCGACATAACTTCTGTCAGGGAGTGTATCTTGCCACTTGCTAAATGTTAAAATCCTATCTTTTTGTCAGGAACAGGTAATTTTTTCAGTTTCAAATTAAATATAGGTTTTTCTCATATAACTGTTTTAAAGACTAATATTTTACCCCAAACACTAGTAGCAACCAAATTAACAAATCTCCAAATTGTAGCTAGATTTCAATTCTTTTATTCCAATTTATCTACATTTCATCCCCAAAATGAAGGATAGCCCTTCTTTCTAAGCCCAGGATTTAAAGCCACGTTCATAACTACTTCTGGCTTCATAGGTGCAACATACATGTCCGATTTTATATCAAACTCCTATTTGCATTATTCAAAAAGAGATGGGGGCATTTATTAGAAACCTGTTAGTATACACGTCACAGGTTTTTTGTAATATTTTAATTGTAAATTAGAAAATCCCTTTTGAATGTTTATTTATGGTTTGTATAATATTGTAGTGCTAGGCCTCATGCATATATAAGGAGAAGCAGAGATACCTGAACAGCCCGTGCGGGAGGCCACATCAGTGGAGAAAGACTGCCATCTCATGGCCAGGTGAAATGAGAAGAAACTAAGTTGCAAAGGAAGGTTACATAGTTACATAGTTATTAAGGTTGAAGGAAGACTATAAGTCCATCTAGTTCAACCCATAACCTAACCTGCTCCATTTATAACCACCCTTTGTTTCCTATCCCTGAGCCAGCTCTCAACCCACTTACACATATTTTCCCGTATCCCCATTATTCTCATTTTATGTATCAACCTTTTGTGTGGCACCGTATCAAAAGCTTTTGAAAAGTCCATATACACTACATCTACTGGGTTCTTTTGGTCCAGTCCCGAACTAACCTCTTCATAGAAACTGATCAAATTAGTCTGACATGAACGGTCCCTAGTAAACCTGTGCTGATACTGGGTCATGAGGTTATTCCTCTTCAGATACTCCAGTATAGCATCCCTTAGAATGCCCTCCAGGATTTTACCCACAGTAGAGGTTAAGCTTACTGGCCTATAATTTCCGAGTTCAGCTTTTGTCCGCTTTTTGAATATTGGCACCACATTTGCTATACGCCAGTCCTGTGGTACAGACCCTGTTGTTATAGAGTCTTTAAAGATTAAAAATAATGGTCTATCAATGACTGTACTTAATTCCTGCAGTACTCGGGGGTGTATCCCATCCGGGCCTGGAGATTTGTCAATTTTAGTGATTTTTAGATGCTGCCGCACTTCCTGCTGGGTTAAGCAGGTGACATTTAATTGGGAATTTTTATCACTAGTCATTTTGTCTGCCATGGGATTTTCTTTTGTAAATACTGATGAAAAAAAGTCATTTAGCATATTGGCTTTTTCCTCATCCTCATCCACCATTTCACCCAGACTATTTTTAAGGAATCTGGAATTGCTTGCCTGAGGAGGTGGTGATGGCGAACTCAGTCGAGGGGTTCAAGAGAGGCCTGGATGTCTTCCTGGAGCAGAACAATATTGTATCATACAATTATTAGGTTCTGTAGAAGGACGTAGATCTGGGGATTTATTATGATGGAATATAGGCTGAACTGGATGGACAAATGTCTTTTTTCGGCCTTACTAACTATGTTACTATGTTACTATGTAAGGGGGCCAACACTATCATTTTTTAGTTTCTTACTATTTATGTAGTTAAAGAATATTTTGGGATTATTTTTACTCTCTCTGGCAATGAGTCTCTCTGTCTCAATCTTTGCTGCCTTGATTTGCTTTTTACAGAATTTATTTAATTTTCCGTATTTATTTAATGCCTCCTCACTACCTACTTCCTTTAATTCTCTAAATGCTTTCTTTTTGTCACTTATTGCGCCCCTTACAGCTCTATTTAGCCATATTGGTTTCCTCCTATTTCTAGTATGTTTATTCCCATACGGTATATACTGTGCACAGGTCCTATCCAGGATGCTAATAAACGTCTCCCATTTTCTTTGTGTATTTTTGTGTCTCAAGATATCGTCCCAGTTAATTGCACCAAGATCCTCTCTCATCCGTTGGAAATTTGCCCTCCTGAAGTTTAGTGTCCTTGTAACCCCTCTATTACACTGTTATGAACAGGTGATTCAGAACCACAATGGACATAGTGGTTAAGAGCACGCAAAGTGACCTGATAGTTACTAACGTAGGACGAACTCTGAGACGTGGGAACTCTGCTGACCGCAATTCCTGATCCTATCATACCACACTAGAGGTAGCCGTGGATTGCGCCTAACGCTCCCTATGCAACTCGGCACAGCCTGAGAGACTAGCTAGCCCTGAAGATAGAAAAATAAGCCTACCTTGCCTCAGAGAAATTCCCCAAAGGAAAAGGCAGCCCCCCACATATAATGACTGTGAGTTAAGATGAAAATACAAACACAGAGATGAAATAGACTTTAGCAAAGCGAGGCCCGACTTACTGAATAGACCGAGGATAGGAAAGATAGCTTTGCGGTCAACACAAAAACCTACAAACAACCACGCAGAGGGGGCAATAAGACCCTCCGCACTGACTAACGGTACGGAGGTGCTCCCTCTGCGTCTCAGAGCTTCCAGCAAGCAAGAAAAACCAAAATAGCAAGCTGGACAGAAAATATAGCAAACAAAAGTAACACAAGCAAAACTTAGCTTATGCAGGGCAGACAGGCCACAAGAACGATCCAGGAGAAAGCAAGACCAATACTGGAACATTGACTGGAGGCCAGGAATAAAGAACTAGGTGGAGTTAAATAGAGCAGCACCTAACGACTTAACCTTGTCACCTGAGGAAGGAAACTCAGAAGCCGCAGCCCCACTCACATCCACCAGAGGAAGCTCATAGACAGAACCAGCCGAAGTACCACTCATGACCACAGGAGGGAGCTTGACCACAGAATTCACAACATTACACATCTTATTAAAGGATACATGAAAACTTATTATTTTGTGATCACTATTCCCCAAGTGACCCCCAACCCTTATATTTGATATGCGGTCTGGCCTGTTGGTTAATATTAGGTCTAGCAGTGCCCCCCTTCTTGTTGGGTCCTGAACCAGTTGTGAAAGGTAATTGTCTCTCAGAGTTGTCAAAAACCGATTACCTTTGTTGGAACTACAGGTTTCTGTTCCCCAATCTATTTCACGGTAATTGAAGTCCCCCATAATAATGACTTCTCCTTGAGTCGCAGCTTCATCTATTTGCTTTACGAGGATATTCTCCATTGCTTCCATTATTTTTGGAAATTTATAACAAACCCCATCAGTAATTTATTATTTTTCCCCCTCCCCTTATCTCCACCGACAGGGATTCTACATTTTCATTAAATTCACCTATATTATCACGCAGGATGGGTTTTAAGGACGATTTTACATATAGACACACCCCACCCCCTTGCTTATCTGTACGGTCATTTCTGAACAGGCTATAGCCCTGCAAGTTAACAGCCCAGTCATGGCTCTTATCCAGCCAAGTTTCGGATATCCCCACCATGTCATAATTATGCTCCAACAACATTAGTTCTAATTCATCCATTTTGTTGGCGAGGCTTCTGGCATTAGTATACATGCACTTGATGTTCCTCTCTGTACCTCTATTCTTTCTTAAATTATTAACTGTTCTAACCCCACCCCCCATGCCACTGCCACCCCCAACTTCCTTATTTGTGCCCAGGTCTCTGTCTGCACTATCTTCCCCTCCTATAAATTGAATACCCTCCCCCCCAATCCCTAGTTTAAACACTCCTCCAACCTTCTAGCCATTTTCTCCCCCAGCACAGCTGCACCTTCCCCATTGAGGTGCAGCCCATCCCTAGCGTAGAGCCTGTAGCCAACTGAGAAGTCGGCCCAGTTCTGCAGGAACCCAAACCCCTCCTTCCTACACCAATTCTTGAGCCACTTATTAACCTCCCTAATCTCCCCTTACCTCTCTGGCGTGGCACGTGGTACAGGCAGTATTTCGGAAAATACCACGTTGGAGGTCCTTGCTTTCAGCTTGCAGCCTAATTCCCTGAAATCATCCTTAAGGACCTTACACCTACCTCTAACTTTGTCATTTGTGCCAATGTGCACCATGACCGCTTTGTCCTCACCAGCCCCTCCCAGTAATCTGTCCACCCGATCAGCAATGTGTCGGACTCGAGTGCCAGGTAGGCAGCACACCGTTCGACGATCCCTGTCTTTGTGACAGATTGCCCTATCTGTTCCCTTAATAATTGAGTCGCCCACTACCAGCACCTGTCTGGCCTACCCTGCTCTCCTATTTCCCTCCTTACTGGAGCAGTCTCTTCTCCGGCTTTCAGAGGACATGCCTGGCTGCAGCAGTGCTACCTCTGTACTGGCACCCCTCTCATCTGCCAACTTAGCAAACTTATTGGGGTGTTCCAGATCAGGACTAGCCTCCCTGGCACTCTTCCCTCTACCCCGCTTCCTAACTGTCACCCAGCTTGCTACTTCACCGTCCTGCAACTCCATCCTACCATCCCCCCCTCATCTGTCCCATTGAGCGTCTGCTCAGTGAGCAGAAGACTCCTCTCCATATTGTCTATGGATCTCAGTGTTGCCAGCTGCACATTTAGATTCAGAATCTGGGTTTCCAAATGCACAACGTGCTCACATCTCGCACAGCAGTATGCACCCTCAACCGGCTGCTCAAGGATTGCATACATGTGGCAAGATGTGCACTGGATGGCATTAACAATAGTGGAGCACATTTCCTAATGGGGATTGCACCAGACAGAAAAGTTAAATAAAAAAAAATAAAAAATAAATACAAAGTATTAATAAAAAACAGACAGCAATTCCTCCCTTGGAAACTCCCTGACTCCAAAGTCACTGAATCACAAGTCACACTTACCGCCGTTCATACTTACGCTCAGCTCACACTCAGCTCGCTTACACTCGCTATGCTGAAGATTTATAGATTTTTTTTTCTCTAGTTCCCCTCAACAGCAATCCACCTTGCTGTTCAAATGCACTTCCAAAAAGGACTTGAGCCCCAAACAGCTGCCCCTTATAAACCCTTAATTATGAGTCCCCACCCTAAGTTAACCCCTCATGAATATAGCTACTCCCAATTCAGGAACTTACACCAATTCACACAGGTATTTGTTAAAGGCTTTCCAACTACCTCTTCACTGAATCACAAGTCACACTTACCGCCGTCCACACTTACGCTCTGGTCACACTCAACTCGCTCACACTCGCTATGCTGAAGATTTATGGATTTTTTTTTCTCTAGTTCCCCTCAACAGCAATCCACCTTGCTGTTCAAATGCACTTCCAAAAAGGTTTGCAGGGGGAGCAACTTTAGATGCTGGACCTGATCAGGGAGCTCAGAGTTACTCAATATAAAAGGCCTGGGCACCAAATGGCAGAGAGATTTGGTGCCAGAGAAGAGAGAGGAGCACACGTGCTCCTGAGATGTTGCTGAGGCCAGTGTGATAGGCCTCAGCAGGAAGTTTACGCCACCAAGGTGCCGGTCACCACCTGGCAAGGCCCAGATTCCACTTAGGAGGACTACGAGTTCTATCTGTGCTGGTCAGGACTAGGATCTGCCCCCTATGCTGGTCAAGCCTCAGAGACCAGACGCCGCCTGTCAATATTCCACAGAATAGTAGTCCAGCCGCACCCTAAACATGTGCTATCTTTATGGATAATATGGTGCACGTCCTTACCAGGGGATCCATCCCGGTATCCAAATCCAAGTCCAAATGTAAAAAAGAGGGACAGCACCACAGCAGTTGTGAAAAAAGAACCACTTGTTTATTCCACCTCTTGCAACGTTTCGGTCCTTAAGACCTTTGTCAAGCATAATACACAAACAATCCAACCACCATTATATACCATTTATCCCTCCCCCCTTAATTAACTAGTAACCAATGGGAGAGTTCAGTATAATCAGAAAACATATACATATGTAATTTTAACTAAAAACCACATCATATGAACGGCCCACCATGTATCCTAACTTTTAGTGGGATAATACCCACCCTGATCGCTCCTTCTAATTGAATCCACCCCAAAACACAACCTAATATGCAACCCACATGTTCTATTAGTAAACAAAGATCGCACCAATCCACATGGAGCATCAGCCGTGTTCATAGCAACGGGGCGTCGGGGCGTATCCAAAAGCCCCAACCATCCAATCACCTCCCCCAGATTTCCCTGACATCATAACTCGGTGTGTCAATAGCGGCGCTAGTCCAATTACAGCCTCAGAGTCCTCATGTGACTTAAACGTCATGTGTCCAGCCAGCCTTGCACCGCTCATATCCATGGAGTCTCCAGAGCATTCATTACACAATGCGCATGTCCATAGCGTCGTCCTCCTCAACTCTCTTAGTGCGCAAGTCACAATCCGGTGCTCCAGCACCCTTGGTACGCTGGAACATATCTGATACACTGACGCATTCTGTCGCAGACTATCATCGGGCAATAAAACATATCCCAACAAAATAATGGAGCAAGGTGATATCCACTTAAGGTAACGATCTTAAAACCCCACCCGCCGTCGGTGTGGCGTTGGCCGGCTCTGACATGGCTCCGGAATGTGCACGTTTCGCCCTGGCGCTGCTGGAGTTCATCCTGAGGAGGAACTTTTTCCTTTTTGGTGATGATTACTTCCTGCAGCGCCGTGGGACAGCCATGGGGTCCAATGCGGCCCCTACTTATGCTAACATCTACATGGCTGTCCTAGAGGGTGAATACGTGTACAGTTCGGAGTTCTGGGGCCATGTTAGGGGCTGGCGACGCTACATCGACGACATTTTCCTAATTTGGAATGGGGGATATGATGAGCTTGTGCACTTCCATTCCTACCTGAATAACATTTACCCTGGGCTGGGTTTCACCATGGAAAGCTCCCAAACAGCGATACAGTTTTTGGATACAAGTGTCTATAAACATGAGGGACTATTGCATACTGACCTGTTTATTAAACAGACTGATAGAAATAACCTTCTACACTTCTCCAGTGAACATCCTCGTAGAATGGTGGAGTCTTTGCCATGGAGCCAGCTCCTGAGGGTCAGGAGAATTATCTCGGATGAGTCTAGGATTGATACCAGACTCAATGAGATGTGCCAAAAATTCCTAATGAGGGGATACCCACAGAGGGATTTAGACAAATTTAAAGCAAAGACGCTGAATAAGGTTAGGGGTGAACTCCTGGCCCCCAGGGCAGCTCATGATACTGTGAGAAGGATACCGTTCGTCACAACTTTTAATAGTCATAGTGGACGAATTTCAGAGATCATTCGTAGACATTGGTCGGTATTAAGTAGAGGTCATAGGGATATCAATGAGTTTCAATCTCCCCCGCTATTGTCATATAGGAGGAATAGGAGCTTGAGAGATGAGTTAGTAGTTTCAGATGTGGGCAGTTCAAGGAGGGACCTACAGACTACGTTGAGTCATCCCAGTATGGGTAATTTCCCATGTCTGGGATGTGCGAGTTGCAATAATCTCCTTAAGGGGGCGGTTTTCTATCACCCCCAGACTGGAAAGGAATACACAATACGCAAACGCTATACTTGTAAAAGTAGTTTTGTGGTGTACATCCTGAGCTGCCCGTGTGGTCTTTACTACGTAGGAGAAACCACGATGGAGGTCAAGGCTAGGATCTCAAAGCACAAAAGTACGATTAGAAAAAAACTCATTGACCTTCCAGTACCCCAACATTTCCATGATCGGGGTCATTCGATCAATCAGCTCAGATATCGTGTTATAGACGATGTACCTCCACTTAGACGTGGGGGTGATCGGATCTCTCTTCTCAAAAGGAAAGAGTTAAAGTGGATATATGAGTTAGATACACTTTCCCCAAAGGGTTTGAATATTGACTATCCACAAAGTTGTCTTCTATAAACATTCTATGGGTTCGTTGCGGCTTCTTCGTCGGTGTAATTTTGTTTTTAATCCGAGTTGTGTGACATTTTATTGTATTATTTTGATCGGCCCCCTGTTTACGATATCATTCCCTATGGATGGATATGTATGTAAATAGTACCCGTGTTTGGAAATATATATAGAGGGAGTAATGTATGATTGCTATTTGTTAATGGCCACATTGAGCTAAATGTGCCTGTCCCCGTCAGATCGTAAATGCTAAGCAGCTTGAGGCTAGGCAAGTGCTAGCATGGGAGACTGGCTGGGAATTCTTGTTAGGCAGTCATTATATATGTATAAGCCACTATGGGGATTAATATGAGAGGAGAATTTTATTTGTTTAAAATCGTTTAGAGTCCATATCCATGGTATTGTTGAGGAAACATCTGCTATATGTGTTCTTTTGATTGTTGTTTTCTCCCCTTTTTCTGTGTTTTCTCATTTCAGGTCCATATGGAATGGTTGAGATCCGACAGGGTTGTGACATCCTTGCATGTGGACCTGAGATGTTGAAGCGCTGTGGGGTTTTAAGATCGTTACCTTAAGTGGATATCACCTTGCTCCATTATTTTGTTGGGATATGTTTTATTGCCCGATGATAGTCTGCGACAGAATGCGTCAGTGTATCAGATATGTTCCAGCGTACCAAGGGTGCTGGAGCACCGGATTGTGACTTGCGCACTAAGAGAGTTGAGGAGGACGACGCTATGGACATGAGCATTGTGTAATGAATGCTCTGGAGACTCCATGGATATGAGCGGTGCAAGGCTGGCTGGACACATGACGTTTAAGTCACATGAGGACTCTGAGGCTGTAATTGGACTAGCACCGCTATTGACACACCTAGTTATGATGTCAGGGAAATCTGGGGGAGGTGATTGGATGGTTGGGGCTTTTGGATACGCCCCGACGCCCCGTTGCTATGAACACGGCTGATGCTCCATGTGGATTGGTGCGATCTTTGTTTACTAATAGAACATGTGGGTTGCATATTAGGTTGTGTTTTGGGGTGGATTCAATTAGAAGGAGCGATCAGGGTGGGTATTATCCCACTAAAAGTTAGGATACATGGTGGGCCGTTCATATGATGTGGTTTTTAGTTAAAATTACATATGTATATGTTTTCTGATTATACTGAACTCTCCCATTGGTTACTAGTTAATTAAGGGGGGAGGGATAAATGGTATATAATGGTGGTTGGATTGTTTGTGTATTATGCTTGACAAAGGTCTTAAGGACCGAAACGTTGCAAGAGGTGGAATAAACAAGTGGTTCTTTTTTCACAACTGCCGCCTGTCAATAGTCACAACCTAGTCCTTTTCACACCAAGCCCAAGAGACTGAGACAGGAGAAGCACACCTGTGATTGCAGAGGGACAGCGCGAGTGAGCAGGGCCGTCACTTCCTGCTACAATCTATGGTACCGGGGTTGGCTGGGAATAGGACAACAGGTTAGTAGGGATCTGGTTGGTGTGTGTGAAGCTCAACACACTTTAATAGACTACATTAAAGAAAGATTTGCAGCTTAGCAGGAAAACCTGGTGACCACAGCTAGGGCCAGAACTACAGACAGATCTTACGTGGTGACTCCCCTGAATGGGCACACCACTTTTGTTATGGGACATTAACGCTATATAGTGAAAGACTTTATTTAATATTCCAAGCTTATTGTTATTTGTTTCATTGTTGACCTGCCTTGTTATCATTGTTAATTGTTCAGAGTTACTTTAAATTACTGCAAAATTACTTCTGAATTTAAACAGAAATATACCAATCACTGACTCCTCCTGCCTTGCGTTGTGCGTTGCATCCAGATGCCTGCAATACACACATACACTATACAAGTTTTTAGACTGACACAAATTTTGCTTTTTAACAAAGTTTTAAATCTTTTAGTCAGATGTTTCTATGGTTCTTGAAGTACAATTATGCGCTACATAATTTTTAAACTTTTATTGACAAATTTTAAATAAAGTTTTATGTAGAGACTCAATGGGGGTACTTCATCAAAGTGTTTTTGCCAGAGCATAAACCAATTTGAAAATTCACAAAATTTTTACGCAACATGAAGTTGTGCAAAACCCTTGTGATTTTTAGCGGTTTCATGCCTGTTTTAAGGGAAGACTCAGGGCAAGACATGTAGCTACCTGCCTATCAAATTTAGCAAAAATGTCAGCATTTCTTATGCCAGAAATGCTATTCCAACCTCTGAGCATGACCATGATTTAGGGCATTCTCTCTGCGATCTTACAGCAGACGTGCTGTTTATACTGCTGATTTGGCAAGTATTAGTTGGTTCCCCAGGAACATACAGTGAACTTCTGTCTATGTGCCACACTACTTGCTGACTCAGCACTATAACACAGCTGCGAATCTGCTGTGGGAACACACAGGGAAGCACTTAGTTGATCAGACTTTGGTTATGGCACTGTAAGACCAAGGCATTGGCACCATAGCAGGAGAACACTGTGTATTCATAGAGACATGGCCACAACCGCTCATTTGTGTGATTTAGGGAGAAGGCAGGGGAGTAGTGATGAGCGAATGTACTCGTTACTCGAGATTTCTCAAGCATGCTTAGGGGTCCTCCGAGTATTTTTTAGTGCTCGGAGATTTAGTTTTTCTCGCCGCAGCTGAATGATTTACATCTATTAGCCAGCATAAGTACATGTGGGGGTTGCCTGGTTGCTAGGGAATCCCCACATGTAAGCAAGCTGGCTAACAGATGTAAATCATTCAGCTGTGGCAAGAAAAACTAAATCTCTGAGCACTAAAAAATACTCGGAGGACCCCCGAGCGTGCTCGAGAAATCTCGAGTAACGAGTATATTCGCTCATCACTACAGGGGAGCGCTTTAGAGATGAGCAACACTGATCTGTGGGCCTGATATAGGTTGACTAGGCTGGTCTGCAGTAAGTTCACATCCTTTCTGACTAGTTTAACTAATTATAACATGTGGCACCACAACATAGAAATGCTGATTTTATGATTATATTGGAAACGCTCCTTGAATATTGGGATTGCTATAAATCAGAATTAAAATTAAATAATAAATGTAGTGCTATAATTAGTTCATACGGGGAAAACCTGCTGTCAGGTTTCCTTTAAGGTAGACATGAGCAAAGTGCAGCCCGCATGCCACAACCGGATCTTTGGCTGCTCCTGTCCAACCCATTGATCAGGACAGCCTGAGGGTTTAAAACAGTAGTCTGTGGGCTGCGTTATATGGCTGTCCCCATTCCTGCAAGGCATCTTGATTTAACCAGTCTGCATTAGAGATGAGCGGTGTTCGAGTTGAACTGTTCGCCAATTTCAAATTCGAGCTGTTTTGGGCAGTGTTCCAGTCGTTCGACGAACTCGAACAATTTGCTTAAAATTCGGCTGTTCGAGTTTCTGTTCGATAACTGTTCGTTCACCAAAAGCCTAACTTGATTTTCACATTAAAACTGTTTATCATTGTTAATAGACTGTTTCAGTGTATAGTGGGTGGGGCATTCGGGGGGATAGATCTGTGCTAAAATAATGCTGATCTCCATTTTTTTATCTTTCCCGCATTTACAGTGGGGTGGTGCAGGTCTCAGCCTATCAGCAGTGCACACACACACACAGCAATGTGCATGTGATGCACACAAGCAAGGACATGTGTCATTGGCTGTGTATGTCACATGTCCTTGCCCTTTAAGAACCAGCCATTTTCCCCGTCGCCACCATTTCCTCACTGCTGCAGCTTAGTGTTAGATGGCGCTGCTGCTGCTGTGGGCACTATACAGACTAAGAGTCTTTTTTGGGAGCAAATTTTCTGAGAGATAGGTTTAGGGAGTCGGGGCTAGTTGTAATATCAGCCCTTTTCAGGGTAGGCTACAGTAGTTCCTAGAACTTTTTGCCAGGCAGGTCTGAGCCAGTGCTGTGCAAGTGTTTGTCACAGCATTTGGTGTAATCAAGCTCAGCCAATCCTTTTGGGCTAGTAGCATTGTCTGGCAGTCATCTGAGTAGCCCGCCTGTGAAGCTAGCTACACCGCCTGTGTATCTAAATTTTTACTGCATCTAACCCAGTAAATCATTTTGGGCTTAGTAGCAGTGTTTGCATGTCAGCGGAGTAGCCCGCCTGTGAAGCTAACTACACCGCCTGTGTATCTAAATTTTTACTGCATCTAACCCAGTAAATCATTTTGGGCTTAGTAGCAGTGTTTGCATGTCAGCGGAGTAGCCCGCCTGTGAAGCTAACTACACCGCCTGTGTATCTAAATTTTTACTGCATCTAACCCAGTAAATCGTTTTGGGCCTAGGAGCAGTGTCTGCACATCAGCGGAGTAGACCACCTGTGAAGCTACACCGCCTGGGTATCTAAATTTTTACTGCATCTAACCCAGTAAATCGTTTTGGGCCTAGGAGCATTGTCTGCATGTCAGCAGAGTAGCCCGCCTGTGAAGCTACACCGCCTGTGTATCTAAATTTTTATTGCATCTAACCCAGTAAATCGTTTTGGGCTTAGGAGCAGTGTCTGCACATCAGCAGAGTAGCCCGACTGTGAAGCTAACTACACCGCCTGTGTATCTAAATTTTTACTGCATCTAATCCAGTAAATCGTTTTGGGCCTAAGAGCAGTGTCTGCACGTCAGTGGAGTAGCCCGCCTGTGAAGCTACACTGCCTGTGTATCTAAATTTTTATTGCATCTAACCCAGTAAATCGTTTTGGGCTTAGGAGCAGTGTCTGCACATCAGCAGAGTAGCCAGTCTGTGAAGCTAACTACACCGCCTGTGTATCTAAATTTTTACTGCATCTAATCCAGTAAATCGTTTTGGGCCTAAGAGCAGTGTCTGCACGTCAGCGGAGTAGCCCGCCTGTGAAGCTACACCGCCTGTGTATCTAAATTTTTACTGCATCTAACCCGGTATATCGTTTTGGGCCTAGGAGCAGTGTCTGCACGTCAGGTGAGTAGCCCGCCTGTGAAGCTAACTACACCGCCTGTGTATCTAAATTTTTACTGCATCTAACCCAGTAAATCGTTTTGGGCTTAGTAGCAGCATTTGCACATCAGCGGAGTAGCCCGCCTGTGAAGCTAACTACACCGCCTGTGTATCTAAATTTTTACTGCATCTAATCCAGTAAATCGTTTTGGGCCTAAGAGCAGTGTCTGCACGTCAGCGGAGTAGCCCGCCTGTTAAGCTACACTGCCTGTGTATCTAAATTTTTACTGCATATAACCCAGTAAAACGTTTTGGGCCTAGGAGCAGTGTCTGCACATCAGCGGAGTAGCCTGCCTGTGAAGCTAGCTACGCCGCCTGTGTATCTAAATTTTTACTGCATCTAACCCAGTAAATAGTTTTGGGCTTAGTAGTAGTGTCTGCACGTCAGCAGAGTAGCCCGCCTGTGAAGCTAACTACACCACCTGTGCATCTAAATTTTTACTGCATCTAACCCGGTAAATCGTTTTGGGCCTAGGAGCAGTGTCTGAACGTCAGCGGAGTAGCCCGCCTGTGAAGCTACACCACCTGTGTATCTACTGTAAATTTCTACTGCATCTAACCCAGTATATTGTTATGGGCCTAGGAGCAGTGTCTGCACATCAGCGGAGTAGCCCGCCTGTGAAGCTAACTAGTCCGCCTGCGTATCTAAATTTTTACTGCATCTAACCCCATAAATCGTTTTGGGCCTAGGAGCAGTGTCTGCACGTCAGCAGAGGAGCCCGCCTGTGAAGCTAACTGTTGTAACATAGTAACATAGTTAGTAAGGCCGAAAAAAGACATTTGTCCATCCAGTTCAGCCTATATTCCATCATAATAAATACCCAGATCTACGTCCTTCTACAGAACCTAATAATTGTATGATACAATATTGTTCTGCTCCAGGAAGACATCCAGGCCTCTCTTGAACCCCTCGACTGAGTTCGCCATCACCACCTCCTCAGGCAAGCAATTCCAGATTCTCACTGCCCTAACAGTAAAGAATCCTCTTCTATGTTGGTGGAAAAACCTTCTCTCCTCCAGACGCAAAGAATGCCCCCTTGTGCCCGTCACCTTCCTTGGTATAAACAGATCCTCAGCGAGATATTTGTATTGTCCCCTTATATACTTATACATGGTTATTAGATCGCCCCTCAGTCGTCTTTTTTCTAGACTAAATAATCCTAATTTCGCTAATCTATCTGGGTATTGTAGTTCTCCCATCCCCTTTATTAATTTTGTTGCCCTCCTTTGTACTCTCTCTAGTTCCATTATATCCTTCCTGAGCACCGGTGCCCAAAACTGGACACAGTACTCCATGTGCGGTCTAACTAGGGATTTGTACAGAGGCAGTATAATGCTCTCATCATGTGTATCCAGACCTCTTTTAATGCACCCCATGATCCTGTTTGCCTTGGCAGCTGCTGCCTGGCACTGGCTGCTCCAGGTAAGTTTATCATTAACTAGGATCCCCAAGTCCTTCTCCCTGTCAGATTTACCCAGTGGTTTCCCGTTCAGTGTGTAATGGTGATATTGATTCCCTCTTCCCATGTGTATAACCTTACATTTATCATTGTTAAACCTCATCTGCCACCTTTCAGCCCAAGTTTCCAACTTATCCAGATCCATCTGTAGCAGAATACTATCTTCTCTTGTATTAACTGCTTTACATAGTTTTGTATCATCTGCAAATATCGATATTTTACTGTGTAAACCTTTTACCAGATCATTAATGAATATGTTGAAGAGAACAGGTCCCAATACTGACCCCTGCGGTACCCCACTGGTCACAGCGACCCAGTTAGAGACTATACCATTTATAACCACCCTCTGCTTTCTATCACTAAGCCAGTTACTAACCCATTTACACACATGTTCCCCCAGACCAAGCATTCTCATTTTGTGTACCAACCTCTTGTGCGGCACGGTATCAAACGCTTTGGAAAAATCGAGATATACCACGTCCAATGACTCACCGTGGTCCAGCCTATAGCTTACCTCTTCATAAAAACTGATTAGATTGGTTTGACAGGAACGATTTCTCATAAACCCATGCTGATATGGAGTTAAACAGTTATTCTCATTGAGATAATCCAGAATAACATCCCTCAGAAACCCTTCAAATATTTTACCAACAATAGAGGTTAGACTTACTGGCCTATAATTTCCAGGTTCACTTTTAGAGCCCTTTTTGAATAGTGGCACCACATTTGCTATGCGCCAGTCCTGCGGAACAGGTTGTGAATTCTGTTGTCGAGCTCCCTCCTGTGGTCATGAATGGTACTTCGGTGAGTTCGGTCCGTGGGCTCCCTCTGGTGGCTGTGAGTGGAGCTGCTGCTTCTGAAGTTCCTTACACAGGTGACGTGGTTTATCCTTTGGTTGACTTCTCTATTTAACTCCACTCAGATCGTTTCTCCATGCCAACTGTCAATGTTTTAGCATTGGTTCAGTTCGCTCCTGGATCTGTCTGGTGTCCTGTCTTCTCCTGCAGAAGCTAAGTTCCTGATTGTTATTATTGTTCTTGTTTCTTTGTCCAGCTGGTTATCTTGATTTTGTCTTGCTAGCTGGAAGCTCTGGGATGCAGGGTGGCACCCCCGCACCGTGAATCGGTGCGGAGGACCCTTTTGCACACTCTGCGTGGTCTTTTGTAGGTTTTTGTGCTGACTGCAAAGATTCCTTTCCTATCCTCTGTCTATTTAGTTAGTCGTGCCTCCCTTTGCTGATACCTATCTCATTTCTGCGTTTGTGACTTTCATCTTTACTCACAGTCATTACATGTGGGGGGCTGCCTATTCCTTTGGGGAATTTCTCTGAGGCAAGGTAGGCTTTATTTTCTTCTCTAGGGCTAGCTAGCGCTTAGGCTGTGACGAGGCGCCTAGGGAGCGTCAGGAGCGCTCCACGGCTATTTCTAGGGTGTGCGATAGGATTAGGGCTTGCGGTCAGCAGAGCTCCCACATCCCAGAGCTCGTCCTGTATGAGTTTAACTATCAGGTCGGGTGCTCCTAACCACCAGGTCATAACAGCTAACTACACCGCCTGTGTATCTAAATTTTTACTGCATCTAACCCAGTAAATCGTTTTGGGCTTAGTAGTAGTGTCTGCACGTCAGCGCAGTAGCCCGCCTGTGAAGCTAACTACACCGCCTGTGTATCTAAATTTGTACTGCATCTAACCCAGTAAATCGTTTTGGGCCTAGGAGCACAGTTTGGCCACTCAGCTCTGCTCGGTTTCCATCCATCGTTTTTTTGTGCCGACAACTACAGATACAGAGTTGCCAATTAGTAAATCACCAAAATGAGTGGCAAAAGGCCTGCTGCTGGTGGAAAGGGGAATGGGCATGTTGGAAAGGGGAAAAAAGGTTGTGTCCGTGGGGTAGGTGGTAAAGCAACAGTAACATTTGCAGAAGAAAGACCATCTTCCAGCCAAAGTAAGATGTCTACTTCTTTTCGTGTACAATCTGATATAATCCCTTTCTTACGACCATCGCTACGAGCATCGCTACAAATTCCAGATGAGGCACAAAAACAGCAGGTGCTTGAACGGATATCAAGTGCTCGTTCAAGTGGGCTGTCCTCCACCTCAATTCAACATCACAAATACTCCAGTCCTCAGAGGTGTCAACCCAATCGCACTTGCTTCCTCACAGCTCCCAAGTCTCCAGCCGCCAGTCTGAGTATGGGGTAACACAGATGGTTGAGTCTGCAGAGCTGTTTACTCATACTACATCCTGGGAATCAGAGGTCTGCTCCAGAGCTTCTGTGAATCCAGGCAAGGAAATGATCTGCACTGATGCCCAGAATCTTTGTGAATTGGATCCAGGCCCAGATAAAGAAGGTTCTGAGCATAATGTAGACCCTCGTTCCCAAACTGTATCTCCTGTTGGTGGAGACAATGAGGAAGATGATGATGAGACTGAGATACCTGATTGGAACGAAAACTTGACTTTTTGGTCAGGGCAGGAAGAGGTTGGCTCTGAGGACGACGGGTGTGAGAACACACAGGGTGATGATGACGAGGTTGGAGACAACACTTACTGTCAACCCACAGTCCGACAGTCCATGAGGTCAGCAGAGGAGGTGGAGGAGGATGCTAGTGACGAGTCTGACGATCAGGTTAGATTGCACCTTCCTGGACAGAGACGGAGTACTGGAAGCACGTCAACAACTGCATCCTCAACCACAACTGTGCCTCTGAGAACAAGTCCTGGTGGCTCTTCAGGTTGCACAGGCTCTAAGCCTTGCATAGCCTGGGCATTTTTTGAGATTGCAAAGGATGACCCAACTCATGTTGTCTGTAAGATTTGTCACCAAAATCTCAGTAGAGGCCAAAAAATGAATAGTTTAAGTACTTCATGCATGAACCGTCACATGGATATGTGGCATAAGTTGCAGTGGGAAGCTCACTGTGTTACAATGCAGCCTAGTGGGCTGGGCCAACCACCATCTGCCCCATCAAGTGCATCCGTGGCCTCTTCATCCTCTTTGACTGTGGTTTTGGATGCAGACCTTCCATCTCTTTACCCGCAACAGCCAGTGTGATTGGCAGGTCATCAGGACATTTGCAAGTGGAAACACCTGCTGATGTTGAGAACTCTCCGACATCGAGACCACATTTTGATCAAGGCAACATAATATATCCGCCTGCACCTTCCTCACAGACCAGCAGTTTGCTGGAGACACCCTACTCAACCCCGTCTAAGCACGGCAGCCAGCCCAGATGTGGACAAGTAAAAGACTATTTCCTCCTAGCCATGACAAAGCTAAGAGGTTGAATTTCACCATCTGCAAGCTGTTGGCTACAGAAATGCTGCCTTTCCGCCTGGTGGACACAGAGGATTTTCGAGACCTTTTGTTTGTCCCAGTGCCCCAGTACCAGATGCCCAGTCACCACTACTTCTCAAAGAAAGCTGTGCCTGCGCTACACCAGCATGTCGCACACAACATCATGCTTCCTCGAGAAACTCTGTGTGTGACAGGGTGCATTTCACCACAGACACTTGGACTAGTAGACATGGACAGGGGCGTTACATGTTGGTGACTGGGCCCTCAGTAACTATGGTGACATCAGGAGAAGGGGCTGCTGTCCAAGTCTTGCCGTCCCCACGAGTTGCTCGTCGATCCTCTGTATCTAGACGTTCCTCCACTGCTTCTGCCTCCACAACCTCCTCTCGGTCCTCCACCTGCACCCAAAGCCTGTCTGGTAATTCCACCCGCATTCTAACTGCGCAGAAGGAATCCTGCACACCTCCTTACTATGCTGTCACCAGGGCTCAACGGCATCAGGCGGTGTTTACCTTGAAATGTCTTGGAAATGTGAGTCACACAGCTGAGGAGTTGTGGTCAGCTCTGGAGACCGAGTTCCATCAATGTTTGTCTCCACTAAACCTGCAGCCAGGGAAGGCCGTGTGCGACAATGCTGTGAACCTGGGTGCAGCCCTTCGCCGAGGCAATGTCACACATGTGCCTTGTATGACTCACGTTTTGAACCTGGTTGTCCAGCAATTTTTATCCAACTATCCCGGACTAGATGGGCTTCTGCAGAGGGCACGGTCGCTGTGCTCACTTCTGCCATTCGCATCCCGCAGCTCAACGACTTACATCTCTACAGAAGTCGTTGGGCCTGCGAGTTCACCGGCTGAAATGAGATGTGCCCACACAGAGGAATTCAACTCTGCACATGTTGCAGCGACTGTGGCAGCACCGACGAGCCCTGGTGCAATACGTTATGACGTATAGCCTGGGCCAATGAGATCCAGAGGTGGGGCAAATTCCACTGCAGGAGTGGTCTCAGATCAGAGACCTATGCACCCTTCTGCACAGTTTTGAAATAGCAACGAAGATGCTTAGTGCTGACAATGCCATTATCTGCATGACTATTCCGGTCATTTACATGCTGGAGCACACCTTAAACACTATTTGGAGTCAGGTGGTGGGACAAGAGGAGGAGGAGGAACAGGAGGAGTTGTATGCGGAAGGGATAATATCTCCAAGGTCCAGACGGTCGGCAGCACCAAGGTGGCTGGCATTGGAGGGTGGGGAGAGGGATTACCGAGGGCACATGGTAGCAGCCAAACTCTTGAGAAAGGTGCAAGAGGCGAGGAAGAAGTGGAGGACAAACTAGCGCTAGGCATGGAAGACTCATCAGATGAGGGAGTCCTTGATCAAATTTCTGTTGTGCGAGGCTGGTGGGAGAGGGCAGAGGAAGGAAGCATGATTCTCACCTCGCCGCCACCAAGACTTGGTCCTCCTGGATGCGCAAGAGACATGAGTGCCTTCTTGCTGCACTACCTGCAACATGACCCTCGGATTGTCAGAATCCGAAGTAATGCCGACTACTGGGTTGCCACACTCTTAGATCCCCGGTACAAAAGTAAATTTGGCGAAATAATTCCTGCCATAGAATGGGATTCACGCATGCCGGAGTATCAGCAGAGACTGTTACAGAATCTGCTTTTCCACAAAACACCAGTGGTACACATAGTGAATCTCTGAGTTCTAACTTGTCAACCATGGGACTGTCGAGTCATCACTCAAACCGTAACAGTAACATTGTATCTGGTGGTAACAGCAATTTTTTCAAATCGATTCAAGAATTTTTTAGACCATCCTTTGCAAGGCCACAGGAGACAAGAAGTCTGACGCATAGCCAACGCCGAGAGAGGATGGTACAGGAGTATCTCCAAGTTAACATCGATGCCATGACTGCGGAACTGGACCCTTGCTCATTTTGGGCTTTCATTCTGGAAAAATTACCTGAGCTCGCCACTCACACCTTGGAGATCTTGTCGTGCCCTGCAGCCAGCATTCTCTCTGAACTTGTGTTCAGCGCTGCTGGTGGTGTGCTAGCCCAGGAAATCCTTTTGGGCCTGGTAGCATTTTGTGCTACTCAGCAGAGTACCCCAACCATGAAGCAAGCTACACCGCCTGTTTATCTAAGTACTAATTTTTAGCCGCATCTAGCCCAGGAAATCCTTTTGAGCCTAGTTGCATTTTGTGCTACTCAGCAGAGTACCCCTCCCATGAAGCAAGCTACACCGCCTGTTTATCTAAGTACTAATTTTTAACTGCATCTAGCCCAGGCAATACTTTGGGCCTAGTAGCAGTTTCTGCTTCTCAGCAGAGTACCCCACCCATGAAGCAAGCTACACTGCCTTCTTCCTTTCTCAATCTAACCCCTCGGCTCTGGGGTGTCCGCTCTCCCACCAGCTCTCTCCTTCTCACAGGTGGACTACGCGTGTATTCACACTGTGACGAATCTTTTGAGTCCAGGCATAAGAAGTCGTCGAGGCAATGGATAATATGTGCCCCCTTAGAAACGTCCATGACGACCCATTCGAGGAAGCAACTAAACGCCTCAAATAGTGAGCAGGATATGGAGCACCCCATGGGCAAACAGCGATCTTTGTAGTTTGCTCCTTCACAGAAGCAGCCCAATAGGCGGACATTATTCGGAGGCACAGGTAGTAACCGGAACGCCCCCTCAATGTCTGTTTTGGCCATTAGGGTGCCCCTTCCCAACTTCTTGACCCACCTGATTGCCTTGTCGGGAGGTACAGTATATACAGTTAGGTCCATATATATTTGGACAGAGACAACATTTTTCTAATTTTTGTTATAGACATTACCACAATGAATTTTAAGCAAAACAGTTCAGATGCAGTTGAAGTTCAGACTTTCAGCTTTCATTTGAGGGTATCCACATTAAAATTGGATGAAGGGTTTAGGAGTTTCAGCTCCTTAACATGTGCCACCCTGTTTTTAAAGGGACCAAAAATAATTGGACAGATTAAATCATTTTAATTAAAATGTTCATTTCTAGTACTTGGTTGAAAACCCTTTGTTGGCAATGACTGCCTGAAGTCTTGAACTCATGGACATCACCAGACGCTGTGTTTCTTCCTTATTGATGCTCTGCCAGGCCTTCACTGCAGTGGTTTTCAGTTGCTGTTTGTTTGTGGGCCTTTTTGTCTGAAGTTTAGTCTTTAACAAGTGAAATGCATGCTCAATTGGGTTGAGATCAGGTGACTGACTTGGCCATTCAAGAATATTCCACTTCTTTGCTTTAATAAACTCCTGGGTTGCTTTGGCTTAATGTTTTGGGTCATTGTCCATCTGTGGTATTAAACGACGACCAATCAGTTTGGCTGCATTTGGCAGGATCTGAGCACACAGTATGTCTCTGAATACCTCAGAATTCATTTGGCTGCTTCTGTCCTGTGTCACATCATCAATAAACACTAGTGACCCAGTGCCACTGGCAGCCATGCATGCCCAAGCCATCACACTGCCTCCGCCGTATTTTACAGATGATGTGATGCTTTGGATCATGAGCTGTACCACGCCTTTGCTATACTTTTTTCTTTCCATCATTCTGGTAGAGGTTGATCTTGGTTTCATCTGTCCAAAAAGAATGTTCTTCCAGAACTGTGCTGGCTTTTTTTAGATGTTTTTTAGCAAAGTCCAGTCTAGCCATTTTATTCTTGATGCTTATGAGTGGCTTGCACCGTGCAGTGAACCCTCTGTATTTACTTTCATGCAGTCTTCTCTTTATGGTAGATTTGGATATTGATACGCCTATCTCCTGGAGAGTGTTGTTCACCTGGTTGGCTGTTGTGAAGGGGTTTCTGTTCACCATGGAGATTATTTTGCGAGCATCCCCCACGGTTGTCTTCTGTGGGCGCCCAGGTCTTTTTGCATTGATGAGTTCACCAGTGCTTTCTTTCTTCCTCAGGATGTACCAAACTGTAGATTTTGCCACTCCTAATATTGTAGCAATTTCTCGGATGGGTTTTTTCTGTTTTCGCAGCTTAAGGATGGCTTGTTTCACTTGCATTGAGAACTCCTTTGACCGCATGTTTACTTCACAGCAAAACCTTCCAAATGCAAGCACCACACCTCAAATCAACTCCAGGCCTTTTATCTGCTTAATTGAGAATGACATAGCAAAGGGATTGCCCACACCTGTCCATGAAATAGCCTTGGAGTCAATTGTCCAATTACTTTTGGTCCCTTTAAAAACAGGGTGGCACATGTTAAGGAGCTGAAACTCCTAAACCCTTCATCCAATTTTAACGTGGATACCCTCAAATGAAAGCTGAAAGTCTGAACTTCAACTGCATCTGAATTGTTTTGTTTAAAATTCATTGTGGTAATGTCTGTAACCAAAATGAGAAAAATGTTTTCTCTGTCCAAATATATATGGACCTAACTGTAGTACTGTACTTGGTTCCGCGTCGATGTTGTCGTTTACTGACCTGCCACTTGGATATGACAAATGGTGGATTAGTCTGAATGTATTTGGTTCCTTTTTTGGCACGGCTCCCAACAGGGATACCACTACGTCTTCTAAGGAAAGTGTTCTGAATGGACGTGTTGCCATTCTACCTAAAGATATTTCTTTTTAAAAAATTTTTGTCACGACGTCTGGGTGTTGGTAAGCTGATTTTAGATTTTTACTCCAGCCTTTCTTGATTTTAGAAGGGCATGACATGCCTATATCTGTGTCTCCTCCTCCTTTTACTCCTCCACCTCTTTTCTTTTCGCATGACTATATGTACTTGTGACTTTTCCATGTGTTTGTTGTGTCTTCTAAGCAGTTTGTCAGCTTTTGGACACCTTTTAAGGTGTTTTCTATGTGTTTTCTATGTGTTTGTATGTGTTTGTGTTTGCCTGCCATTGGTTTCAATGGGGTTCGACGGTGTTCGTCGAACACGCCCCAATTCGACGAACCGAACTCGAACACTAGGGGGGTGGCTCAGCACTAGTCTGCATCTTCAGGGTTTAAATACCATGGAGCACAATGGTGGAACAGTAGGCCATCAGTTCCCTGTGCTACCATCATATCATTAGATTGTGCCTACTGCTCAGAACCTGAGTCTTCACACAGCAAAAACCAGAGCAGCACACAAGAGGGAACAAAGTGAGTAGTATTTCTTTATTATTATTATTGTCGTGCACTTGTGGAGTGAATATCTAAGGACCTCATATTGTGTGCTGGGCATCGTACTGTGTGAAGGATGTGAGTTCCTTTGTACTATGTTGGGAACTGTGGGGGAACAATGTGTCTGTGGGAGCGTTGTGGGTAATCATGCTGTGTGTGGGAGGCTGTGAGAACATACTGCATGGAGTGCTATAGGGACATCTTTCTGTATGGGGAGCTGTGGGAATTTCAAACTGTGTAGGAACTGTGAGGACATTATACTGTGCGTCTGAGCTAATGAAACATCATATAGTGTGGGGGAAGCTGTTGATCGTGGTACAAGGGATGAATAACAGGAGCAGTATGATTTATAAACTTAATAAACGGCTGGTTTCAATTACCTGTGACTGGAAAGAATACATGTTAGAATAAGGCCTATTGTAACATCAATTAGCAGTCACGGGTATAGATGAGTGATCCCAAACAGTAAAGTTTGGGGTCCGTGCCGAACCCCTACTCTTTGGACATGGATCCTGAACATGGACTTCTCTATGAAGTCCGTGTTACTGTTCGGTTTGGCACCCAAAACATCGGGTGTTACCCATGCTGTCATCTGCATGAGAGCACAAGAAACACCGGCAGCTCTCATCGGCAGTTAGATTATTACCGCCAGTGAGAGAGCTCCATGAGCCAGCAGCTGTGATCAGCGGTAAAAATTTACTGCCAGTCACAGAGGTGTCGGCTTATGAGAGAGTAGTACTCTCATCAGCTTACGCCTGCTGTTGCTGATAACAGTGAGAGCAAGTGCCGCTGATGGGAGTATTCCTAAGACTGCACCTGGGCTATAAATAAATAATTTTTAAAAAATGGCGTGGGTTTTCCTCTTTTTTTAATAACCAGCATGACAAAACTGACAGCCGCGGGCTTCAACCCTCAGTTGTCAGCTTTATAATGGCTGATTATCAAAAATAGAGGGGTCCCCATGCTGTTTTCTTAATTATTTAAATAATTAATTTAAAAAAACATGATGGTACCCCCCCCCCCCCCCCCCAGTTTTGTCAGCCAGCCAAGCTCAAGCTAAAGCAGACAGCTGGGACTGGTATTCTTAGGCTGGTACAGGACCATGGATATTGGCTCTCCCAACCTAAAAAAAGCAGCACGTCGCCACCTTAGAAAAGGCACATCTATTAGATGTGCCAATTCCGGCGCTTTACCAGGCTCTTCCCACTTGCCGTGTAGCGGTGGCAAGTGGGATTCATATTTGTGGGCTTGATGTCACCTTTGTATTGTCAGGTGACATCAAGCCCATGGGTTAGTAATGGAAAGGCGGCTATAAGAATAAATTTCAGACTACAGTTACAGTCTCTCATGTGGCCCCTTTAGAAATTAAATTGTGAAACCCTGCTCTAAGGACTAAGTTATGCTGGAAAAGTTTTGGATGACACCATAAGGCTTGTTTGAACTGTACCTGAAATATTTTCAATTTTCTGAAATGAAGAAAATGGAATAATAGTAATCTCAATTGGCTGGAAAATTTCTCTGTTTTACTGTTGTTCACATATCACATTAAGCAGGAGTGGGGTTTCCGTGTCAAGGCTTTAAGAACCATAGGAAGAGTGAGTGGGTTATTTCTATTCATACTACGCTGTAAAATATTACCCACAAATTTGTACATAGCCACTATTATAGCATTTTCTATTGGTTGTGGCTTAAAAAACTACCAAAATACAGTGGCATAAGGATACAATACATGCAATAGTGGAACAAGGAGTGCCTACGGTTTAATACCACTAAACCACAGAGACTATTGCTGTGCAGACCCTGTACATACAGCTCAGCCTGATCTTATGTAACATGATCATCATAGTAAAATGTTGGTGTCTGTTGACTTATCCTGATATCAGAACAATCTGTCTTGTGTCGCTATTAGTGTTGAGCATTCCGTTACCGCAAGTATCGGGTATCGGCCGATACTTGCGGTATCGGAATTCCGATACCGAATTCCGATACTTCACGCGTATCGGATACCGGAATCGGAAGTTCCCAGAATTCAAACTGCATGCAGCAGCGAATGAGGAATGAATGGAAGTGTGGGCACATCCTGTTTAGCATGGTGGGCATGTAAGTATTGGCAAGGCTGTGATTGGCTGCTGACATGATGTCACTCTGCACTATAAAAAACGCTGCCGCCATTTTGCGCTCACTCTGCTGTGATTTCAGTTAGGGACAGGACGCTGTGTTCTAACTGAGGGCCAGTTGAGATAGCTAATTGCTTTATTTTGCTTTCCCAAGGCTAATTTAGCAAAACGCTGTGTATTGTTCACTGTTCACCTTGCTCTTACCTTGCAGCGCTGTTTTAACAGCGTTCTGCAAGGTCTCTGTGTGTGTGTGTGTGCAGCTCACTCTGTAGTCTGTGTGCAGCCATATACCCAGTTGTATTCAGCTCAGGGGGGGTTCACACTGCCTCACACAGTTCTATCCATTGTCCTTTTTTGCTCATAGTGCAGCCTGCTGCACATTTTTTCTAAAATGTCCTATTAGTGTTTTTCCACCCATCTCCAGCTAAATTGTGGAAAAACACTACATAGGATAACCTAGAGGGGGGTTTTTGGGCCTTGCAGCGCCGTTTACGGCTGTCTGCACGGTCTCCGTGTGAGCGCAGCTCACCCTGTAGTCTGTGTGCAGCCACAGCCGGTTGGATTCAGCTCAGGGTGCGTTACTGCCTCATACCGTGAAAAAATCTTTCCTTTTTTTCAAATAGTGCAGCCTGCTGAAAATTTTTGCAAAAATTTCCTATTAGTGTCTTTCCACCCGTCTCCAGCTAAATAGTGGAAAAACACTACATAGGATAACCTAGAGGAGGGTTTTTGGGCCTTGCAGCGCCGTTTACGGCTGTCTGCACGGTCTCCGTGTGAGCGCAGCTCGCCCTGTAGTCTGTGTGCAGCCACAGCCCGTTGTATTCAGCTCAGGGTTCGTCACTGCCTCATACTGTTGAATAACGTGTCCTTTTTTTCAAATAGTGCAGCCTGTTGAAAATTTTTTAAAAAAATTCCTATTAGTGTCTTTCCACCCGTCTCCAGCTAAATAGTGGAAAAACACTACATAGGATAACCTAGAGGAGGGTTTTTGGGCCTTGCAGCGCCGTTTACGGCTGTCTGCACGGTCTCCGTGTGAGCGCAGCTCGCCCTGTAGTCTGTGTGCAGCCACAGCCCGTTGTATTCAGCTCAGGGTTCGTCACTGCCTCATACCGTTGAATAACTTGTCCTTTTTTTCAAATAGTGCAGCCTGTTGAAAATTTTTTTTTAAATTTCCTATTAGTGTCTTTCCACCCGTCTCCAGCTAAATAGTGGAAAAACACTACATAGGATAACCTAGAGGAGGGTTTTTGGGCCTTGCAGTGCCGTTTACGGCTGTCTGCACGGTCCACGTGTGAGTTAAAGTCGCTCTGTAGCCCGATCTGCAGAAAACAAAAAGTAAAGTTCACCAAACACCACTTAACACTTGTTTAGGCCACATTTTATAAATAATAAAGTCTAGTCCACACTTTACAACATTAGTGTTTCTTACACCTGTTAAGAGGAGCATTTCAGGAATAAGCACACTAAGGCCTTAGTACTTTTCTGCTTATCTTTATCTGTCAACCAAGATGAAGAGGGCAGGGAGTAAGGCACGCGGACGTGGGCGTGGGCGCGGAGCAGGGAGAGGAGCAGGGAGAGGACGTGGTGATTCTGTGCCTGCTGCGGGCACCGGTGACTCGTCATCACTCAGTTTCAGCAGGGAACAGTCCTTCATGCGCAGCTTTGTCGGAGAGCGCCGTGCACCGCTGCTGCGTGAAGATCAAATTGAAGCCGTTGTCGGATGGATGGCAGCTAACGCATCGGCATCGACTTCAATTAGTGCCACATCCTCTCAGGCACAGACCACTGGAGAGCAGCCATCTGTCTCTTCGCCACCTGCCAAATTGGCCAGGCAGTCAGAGAGCCCAGGACAGGAGCCGTCTCTACTTCTGTTCTCTGAATCTCTTGGCTTGGAAACAGGGGGCCAGCCAAGCAGTATTGGAGAAATGGAAGAAGAGGCAGTGTGCAGTGATGCCCAACAGCTTTGTCTCTCTGACTCTGAAGAGGCGGGTGGGTCAGTGCCTGCGGTGACCACAGCGCAGTACGCATATGATGATGAAACTCAGGTGCCGCTTTCTGGTGCGTACTGTGCTGCCGAGACTACCCAGGAGGAGCAGTTGGTGGCAGAGGGTAGTGGAGATGATGAGGTCCTTGACCCATCGTGGCGTGAGGAACAGGAAGGTGGTGGGTGCAGCTCAGAGGAAGAGATTCCCCTAACGGGCCAAAGAGGGAGAGGGAGGGGAAAGACTGCGGAGCCTGTAGCCTCCACTTTGGCACCCGTTAGGAGCCTGTCTCTTTCAAAAGCCAAAAAGGGCGCTCCCAAGACTTGCAGTGCCTGGTCCTTTTTTGACACAGTTGCAGATGACATTTGTTTTGTCAAATGCAAGCTGTGTCATCAGAAAGTCAAAAGAGGTAAAAGTGTCAGCAACCTCAATACCACAAATATGTGGAAACATGTGCGGACCAGGCACGCGGTGGAGTTACAAAAACACACTGAAGACCTAGGCCAACCAACAGCGGCAGCTACCACCTCTTCAGCTCGTGTTGCCTCTTCCTCTAGCTCACGCACAGCTGGTTTGGCGTCCTCCCCGGATCGCCATGGAAGAACCTCTGGCACTGTTGTCCAGAGACCTAGTGTAATTCCACCCACAGCACCACATTCCCAGTCATCCTCACACTCCCAGTCTACTCTTCAGCCATCGGTAGTACAGGCATGGGAGAAAAGGCGGGCATTCTCGGCCAACCACCCCCGAGCACAGGCTCTGAATGCAGGCATTGCCAAACTTCTGTCACTGGAAATGCTCTCATTCAGGCTGGTGGAGACTGACAGCTTCCGTGACTTGATGGCATTGGCAGTCCCACAGTACAAGGTGCCCAGCCGCTTTTACTTCAGCAGGCAAGCTGTTCCTGCCCTGCACAAGCATGTGGAGGGACAAATAAAACACGCGCTACTGATCGCCGTCAGTAGCAAGGTCCACCTCACCACCGATGTGTGGACCAGTCAACATGGACAGGGGCGATACATTTCCCTCACTGCCCATTGGGTTAATGTTGTTGAGCCCGGTACAGATCGTGCGAGTGGCGCAGGACGTGTCCTGCCCACTCCAAGGATTGCAGGAATCCAGTCTGTACGCATTGACTCCTCCTCATACACAAGTTCCTCAGAATCATCGCTGCAGGAGCCGTCACAGTCCACCTCCACATGGACCCGTGAACGTTTACCTATGACCGACATGAGCACAGCCGTGGCCAAACGTCAACAGGCCGTCTTGAAACTAGTTTCATTGGGGAATCGAAGCCACACAGCGCAGGAGCTCTGGAATGCCATCAAGCAGGAGAGCGATGTGTGGTTTGTGCCAGCGAATCTCCAGCCAGGCATGGTAGTGTGTGACAATGGCCGAAATCTGGTGGCAGCTTTGGCCCTTGGCAACCTCACTCACATCCCATGTCTGGCACATGTGCTCAATTTGGTTGTGCAGAGTTTTCTGAGGGACTATCCGGATCTTGATGCACTGCTGCACAAGGTCCGCCTAGAGTGTGCTCACTTGCGGCGTTCCAGCTTGGCAAGATCCCGCATTGCTGCTCTGCAGCGCCGATTCCGCCTTCTGGAACACCGCATCATATGTGACCTACCTACCAGGTGGAATTCCACGTTACATATGTTGAAGCGGTTGTGTGAGCAGCAGCAAGCAGTAATGGAGTACCAGCTGCATCAGGCGCTAAAAAGTCGCAGTCAGCGCCGATCAGACTTCACAACCACAGAGTGGGCCACTATGAAGGACGTCTGCCAGGTTTTGCGTCCTTTCGATTATTCCACGCGGATGGCAAGTGCAGATGATGCACTAGTCAGTATGACTGTCCCCCTTATCTGCCTGCTTCAGCAAACTTTGCAAGCGTTAAGGGATGATGTTGTGGAAGAGGTGGAGGATGAGGAGTCACCTTTTCCATCAGCTTCTGGAGAGTCAGCGCCACGTGGTTCCTCACAAAGGGGTACGCAGGGGCCACTTTGTGAGGAGGATGAGGAGGAGTCAATGGAGGAGGAAGAGCTCCGTCCAGAGGAGGGAGTGAGACAATTGTCCAGTGGTCAGTGTGTACAGCGAGGGTGGGGTGATGACGAGCGGGCAGAGATCATGTCTCAAGCAGGGGACAGCGTTTCTGGGCCAGTTGGCAGTCTGCAGCACATGGTGGATTTCATGCTGCAGTGTCTGAGAAACGACCGCCGCATCGACCACATTCTCAACATGCCTGATTATTGGGTGTTCACCCTCCTCGATCCTCGCTACCGGGACAACGTCCAAAACCTCATCCCAGCGTTGACCCGGGAGCGTAAAATGCGGGAGTACCACGACACACTGGTGAATTCCATCATCTTCTCCAGTCCAACTGAGAGGAGTGCTGCTAGTGCTTTACAAAGCAGCTCAGTGCGTCGAGGCAGTGGGGGAGGCTCTGCACAAAGAGGGAGCAGAAGCAGTGCCTCTGCCCAAGGCAAGCCCAGTATGGCACAACTGTGGCAAACTTTTGTGTGCCCGCCCCAAATGTCTACACCATCACCGGCGGCTCCAGTCAGCAGGAGGCAACGGTTCCGTCAGATGGTGACAGACTACATGGCTTGCCCTCTTACTGTACTCCCAGACGGCTCTTCCCCGTTCAAGTTTTGGGTCTCTAAGCTGGATACATGGCCAGAGCTAAGCCAGTATGCATTGGAGGTGCTGGCTTGCCCTGCGGCTAGTGTCTTATCGGAACGTGTCTTTAGTGCTGCAGGTGGTGTACTAACAGACCGTCGCATGCGACTATCCTCCGATAACGTTGACCGGCTTACTTTCCTGAAAATGAACCAGGCCTGGATCTCGCAGGAATTTGCCACTCCTCTGCCTGATTAAGTAATTGGGTGTCATCCAGGTCTCCTGATGTGTTCATCTTTCTACCACCTGAACTGCTATTCCTGGGCTCCAACACCGCCAGTTGCGGCTCAGAAGTGCAGGCTGCACAGTCAAAACATACGACCCAGTGTTATTGGGTTTCAGTAATGTCAGCTGATCCCCAGCTGTGTAGCCGGCAATGTGTCCTGCGACCGCCACGCTGGCACAACAACCTAAATGTAAGGGAACCCCCCCCCCCCCCCCCGGCGTTTGTTATTGAAAGAGCCATCTTGTGCAGCAGTAATGTTGCACAAGGAATAGGTAGCTCTTTTAGTTTAGCTCCTTGCACATGCAGAACTTAACACTTATAAAATGTGTTCACTGATACCGTTATACCGTCCCGGAGCTGGGACTTTCCTTCATAATGTGACGCAGCACAGCCGTCATTCCTACCCCCTTGGTGCCATGCGCTGCCTCCTCAGCGTTGTTTTAAGCTGTCACGGAGCCTGCGCTGTTCTGTTACTCCTTGGTCATGGCCAATTTGCGCTGCCTGTCTTCTGACATAATTTGGTGTCAGGCTGGCTGCGCCTGTGCGCCCGCGCTGCCCGAGAACCCGCCTCGCAGTGTCTTCTGATTGAATCACACTGCGAGCCTGGGATCCATGGGCAAGCGCAGTGCATATCTTCACCTCGGGCTCTCGCTCCTCTCCCTCCACCTTCTTTAAACTGTGCACCGTCAGCTGATCCCTAATAGCATGCCACGGCCGTGACGCCGCACAGTCTGAAGAAGAGGGAAGGAGGGGAGTGAGAGGCGGGGATATGCACTGTGCATGCCCATGGATCCAAGGCCCGCAGTGGGATTACATTAGACGACACTGCGAGGTGAGATCTGGAGCAGCGTGGACGCACAGGCACTGACAGCCTGACACCAAATTATGTCAGAAGACAGGCAGCGCAAATTGGGCATGGCCAAGGGATAACAGACCAGCGCAGGCTCCGTGACAGCTTAAAACAACGCTGAGGAGGCAGCGCACGGCACCAAGGGGATAGGAATGACAGCTGTGCTGCGTCCCATTACGAAGGAAATTCCCACCTCCGGGACGGTTTTACGGTATAAGGGGACACATTTTCAGTGTTTACTTCTGTGTTTGCAAGGAGCATAATTAAAAGAGCAACCTTTTCCTTTTGCATCCTTAGTGCTGCACAAGATGGCGCTTTCAGCTACAAACGTCTTGAAAGGTTCCCTTTCAACTTGCTCCAATCAGGCTTCGGCCTACACTCTGTTCCTCTGCTCCTCCTGCTGTCCCTGGGCTCTAACACCGCCAGTTGGTGCCTGGAAGTGCTGTATGCACAGTGAACAGTCGCTCCTCTGTTATTGGGGTTCAGTAACGTCAGCTGATCCCCAGCTGTGTGTGCAGCAATACCTCCAATCTGCTCCTCCTGCTGTCCCTGGGCTCTAACACCGCCAGTTGGTGCCTGGAAGTGCTGTCTGCACAGTCAACAGTCGCTCCTCTGTTATTGGGGTTCAGTAACGTCAGCTGATCCCCAGCTGTGTGTGCAGCAATACCTCCAATCTGCTCCTCCTGCTGTCCCTGGGCTCTAACACCGCCAGTTGGTGCCTGGAAGTGCTGTCTGCACAGTCAACAGTCGCTCCTCTGTTATTGGGGTTCAGTAACGTCAGCTGATCCCCAGCTGTGTGTGCGGCAATACCTCCAATCTGCTCCTCCTGCTGTCCCTGGGCTCTAACACCGCCAGTTGGTGCCTGGAAGTGCTGTCTGCACAGTCAACAGTCGCTCCTCTGTTATTGGGGTTCAGTAACGTCAGCTGATCCCCAGCTGTGTATCTGGCAACGTGTCATGCGACCGCCACGCTGGCACAACAAAAATGTAAGGGAACCTGTCCCCCCCCCCCCCCTAGGCGTTTGTTACTGAAAGAGCCACCTTGTGCAGCACTAATACTGCACAAGGAAAAGGTCGCTCTTGAAATTATGCTCCTTGGAAACGCTGAACTACACACTCATGTAATGTGTCCCCTCACACCGTCCAACCGTCCCGGAGGTGGGACTTTCCTTTGTAATGTGACGCAGCACAGCCGTCATTCCTACCCCCTTGGCTCCGTGCGCTGCCTCCTTAGCGTTGTTTGATTCCGTCATGGACCCTGCGCTGTTATGTTATCCCTTGGCCATGCACAGTTTGCGCTGCCCGTCCTCTGACATCATTTGTTGTCATCCTGGCTGCGCCTGTGCGTCCACGCTGCCCGAAATCCCACCTCGCAGTGTCGTCTAATGTGATCCCACAGTGGGCCTGGTATCCATGGCCATGCGCAGTGCATATACTAGCCTCTCACTCCCCTTCTTCACGCTTCTTCAGACTAGGCGGCGTCAGCTGATCCCTAATAGCATGCCACGGCCGTGACGCCGCACAGTCTGAAGAAGCAGGAAGGAGGTGAGTGAGAGGCGATGATATGCACTGCGCATGCCCATGGATCCCTGGCCCACAGTGGGATTACATTAGATGACACTGCGAGGTTGGATCTCGGGCAGCTTTGACGCACAGGCACTGCCAGCCTGACACCTAAATGATGTCAGAAGACGGGCACCGCTAACTGTGCATGGCCAAGGGATAACATTACAGCGCGGGCTCCGTGACAAAACCAAACAACGTTGAGGAGGTGGCGCACGGCACCAAGGGGGTTGGAATGACGGCTGTGCTGTGTCACATTACAAAGGAAAGTCCCACTTCCGGGACAGTTTAACGGTGTGAGGGGACACATTATATGAGTGTGTACTTCAGCGTTTGCAAGGAGCATAATTTTAGGAGCCACCACTTTCCATGTGCAGTATTACTGCTGTACAAGATGGCTCTTTCAGCAACAAATTCCTGGGGGGGGGGGGTTAAAGGTTCCCTTTCAACTTGCTCCACTGCAGGCTTCGGCCTACACTCTGCTCCTCTTTGATTCCCTGGGTTTCAACACTGTCAGTTGCCACCTGGAAGTGTTGTCTACACAGAAAAAACACTAGCTGATGTGTCAGTGGGGTTCGGCACCGCCAGCTGTTCCCCTGCTGTGTAGTCGGCAACGTGTCCAGCACAAGCCACGCTGGCACAACAGAACAAAAGCTGCCACCAGTGCAGGCTTCGGCCTACACTCTGCTCCTCTCCTCCTCCTGCTGACCCTGGGCTCTAACACCGCCAGTTTTTGCCCGGACGTGCTAGCTGCACAGAGAAAAACACCAGTCAATGTGTCAGTGGGGTTCAGCACCGCCAGCTGTTCCCCTGCTGTGTAGCTGGCAACGTGTCCTGCAAACGCCATGCAGGCACTGGAACTGAAATTAAAGGGAACCTGCCCCCACCCCCCCAGGTGTTTCTAACAGCCACCTTGTACAGCAGTACTGCTGCATTTGTACAAGGTGGCTGACTTTTTCTCCTTGCCCACGTTGAATTTAAGGCTACGTTCAGACTAACGTTGTGCTAGTGTGCGTCGGGTTAGCGTTGGGTGACGCAGCGGCGACGCACGCGTCATGCGCCCCTATATTTAACATGGGGGACGCATGCGTTTTTGTTTGTTGCGTTTTGCGACGCATGCGTCTTTTTTGCCGCAAGCGTCGGACCAAGAAAACGCAACAAGTTGCATTTTTCTTGCGTCCGATTTTTGGCAAAAAACAATGCACGCGTCGCAAAACGCAGCGTTTTTGCGTGCGTTTTGCCGCGTTTTGCGTGCGTTGTGCCGCCAACGCAGCGGCGCACAACGCTAGTCTGAATGTAGCCTAACACGTACAAAATGTGTCTCATTACAGACCATTACAATGTCCCTGAGGTGTGACTTTCCTTTTTAATGACACGCAGCACCCCCCTTGGTAGCGCTGCCCGTCTTCTGACATCATTGGTTGGCTGCCTGTGCCTGTGCGTCCGCCCTGCCCGACACAACCCCCCACGTTGTCTCATGTATTTTGACTGCGAGGGTGTGATTGATGGGCATGTGCAGTGCATATGTTCGCCTGTCTTAACTCATCTCCTTCCGCCTTCTTCAGACTGTGCGGCCTCATGGCCGTGGCAGGCGATAAGGGATCAGCTGAGGCCGCCCAGTCTGAAGCAGGTGTAAGGACATGTGTGAGCAGCGAACATATGTCCTGCGCAAGGCCAAAAATCCCACCTCTGCAGTGTGACTTTATTAAAAGACACTGCAGGTCTGGGATTCATGGCCATTGGTAACCGCACCGGCCAACATGAAATGAGGTGAGAAGACAGGCAGCGCTCACAGCGCATGGCCAAGGAATCACAATAGCGCAGACTCCTGTACAGCAAATAACAACGCTCAGGAGGCTGCGCCCAGCACCAAGGCGTTATTTATGTGCACCTGTGCTGTGTCGCCTTACAAACACAATTCACGCCTCCAATACAGTTCTACTGTACAATGGGCAAAATTGTGTACGTCTTTCATTCTGCGTGTGCAATGCGCAAAATTCAAAGTGCAACATTTCACTTGTGGAGCATTAATGCTGCACAAGGTGTGGCTCTTCTACTTTGTAACACCTGAGGGAGGGTTAAAGGTTACCTTTGAAATTGGTTCAATTAGGCATCGGCCTACACTCTGCTCCTCTCCTCCTCCTGCTGACCCTGGGCTCAAACACCGCCAGTTTCTGCCCGGACGTGCTAGCTGCACAGAGAAGAACACCAGCCAATGTGTTAGTGGGGTTCAGCACCGCCAGCTGTTCCCCTGCTGTGTAGCCGGCATCGTGTCCAGCACAAGCCACGCTGGCACAACAGACCAAAAGCTGCCACCAGTGCAGGCTTCGGCCTACACTCTGCTCCTCTCCTCCTCCTGCTGACCCTGGGCTCTAACACCGCCAGTTGGGGCCCGGAAGTGCTAGTTGCACAGAGAAGAACACCAGCCAATGTGTTAGTGGGGTTCAGCACCGCCAGCTGTTCCCCTGCTGTGTAGCCGGCATCGTGTCCAGCACAAGCCACGCTGGCACAACAGACCAAAAGCTGCCACCAGTGTAGGCTTTGGCCTACACTCTGCTCCTCTCCTCCTCCTGCTGACCCTGGGCTCTAACACCGCCAGTTTCTGCCCGGACGTGCTAGCTGCACAGAGAAAAACACCAGTCAATGTGTCAGTGGGGTTCAGCACCGCCAGCTGTTCCCCTGCTGTGTAGCTGGCAACGTGTCCTGCAAACGCCATGCAGGCACCTGAACTGAAATTAAAGGGAACCTGCCCCCCCCCCAGGTGTTTCTATGTATAACAGCCACCTTGTACAGCAGTACTGCTGCATTTGTACAAGGTCGCTGACTTTTTCTCCTTGCCAACGTGGAACTCAACACGTACAAAATGTGTCTCATTAGAGACCATTACAATGTCCCTGAGGTGTGACTTTCCTTTTTAATGACACGCAACACCCCCCTTGTTAGCGCTGCCCATCTTCTGACATCATTGGTTGGCTGGCTGTGCCTGTGCGTCCGCCCTGCCCGACACAACGCCCCTCGTTGTCTGATCTATTTTGACTGCGAGGGTGTGATTGATGGGCATATGCAGTGCATATGTTCGCCTGTCTTCACTCATCTCCTTCCGCCTTCTTCAGACTGTGTGGCCTTATGGCCGCGGCATGCGAGAAGGGATCAGCTGAGGCTGCCCAGTCTGAAACAGGTGTAAGGACATGTGTGAGAGGCGAACATATTTACTGCATAAGGCCATGAATCCCAGCCCCACAGTGTGAATTATTGAAAACACACTGGGGGTCTGGGATTCATGGCCATCGATAACCGCACCGGCCAACATGAAATGAGGTCATAAGACAGGCAGCGCTCACAGCGCATGGCCAAGGGATAACAAGAGCACAGACTCCTGTACAGCAAATAACAAAGCTCAGGAGACTGCGCCCAGCACCAAGGCGTTATTTTTGGACACCTGTGCCGCGTCTCCTTAAAAAGACAAGTCACGCCTCCAATACAGTCTTACTGTATAATGGGCAAAATTGTGTACGTCTTTCATTCTGCGTGTGCAATGATCAAAATTCATAGAGCAACCTCTGACTTGTGCTGCATTAGTGCTGCACAAGGTGTGGCTCTTGTACTTTGCAACACCTGAGGGTGGGTTAAAGGTTACCTTTGAAATTGGTTCAATTAGGCTTCGGCCTACACTCTGCTCCTCTCCTCCTCCTGCTGACCCTGGGCTCTAACACCGCCAGTTTCTGCCCGGACGTGCTAGCTGCACAGAGAAAAACACCAGCCAATGTGTTAGTGGGGTTAAGCACTGCCAGCTGTTCCCCCGCTGTGTAGCCGGCATCGTGTCCTGCAAACGCAACGCAGACACAAAGCTGCCTCCAGTGCAGGCTTCGGCCTACACTATGCTTCCCCTGCTTACCCTTTGCTCCAACACCGCTAGTTGGGGCTCTAGGAAGACAATCTTGAATAGGCAACGCATCCGGGTTCCAGCACCGCCAGCTGGCTTTCGGGCAGTGTTTTTGTCACGGGTACTCCCTCGTGCCCAGCCTGGTTCCAGCACCGTCAGCTGTTTCCGGGTACTGTCAAACTCACTGAGACACCTATGCGTTGGCCCGTCGTGGTGCAGTCGGGTTAGCCAACGCCAGGGTGCCTCCAGTTTAGGAGCTTCCTATGTGGGCTGCGTGAATTGGTAGTCAAGGCTGGTTCTGTAGTGCCAGTAGGCCAAGCTCCCCCTGTAGGACTGTTGGGGTTCGGTAACTGCGGCTGCCTCGCGGCCTAGCTGTTCTCTCCTCTCCTGTGGACCTTCGGGTCCACCACCTGGTTCCAGCACCGTCAGCTGGTTCCGGGCAGAGCCTTTGGCTTAGGTGCCTCCTCCTGGGTATCCGAGTTCCGCCAACGCCAGGCGGACCTTGGTAGTGCTTTTAAGCGCGGGCACCTACAGCTTAGTAACCGGGTTCCAGCATTGTCAGCTGGTCCTCGGTGCCATTGGCTCTTGCACACTGGGGCAACGCATCCGGGTTCCAGCACCGCCAGCTGGTTCCCGGCAGTGTTTTTGTCATGGGTACTCCCTCGTGCCCAGCCTGGTTCCAGCACCGTCAGCTGTTTCCGGGTACTGTCAAACTCACTGAGACACCTATGCGTTGCCCTGTCGTGTTGCGGTCGAGTTAGCCAACTCAAGGGTGCCTCCAGTTTAGGAGCTTCCTATGTGGGCTGCGTGAATTGGCAGTCAAGGCTGGTTCTGTAGTGCCAGTAGGCCAAGCTCCCCCTGTAGGACTGTTGGGGTTCGGTAACTGCGGCTGCCTCGCGGCCTAGCTGTTCTCTCCTCTCCTGTGGACCTTCTGGTCCACATCCTGGTTCCAGCACCGTCAGCTGGTTCTCGGCAGTGTCTTTTGCTCTTGTACCTTCTGCTCCCCATCCTGGTTCCAGTACCGTCAGCTGGTTCCGGGCAGAGCCTTTGGCTTAGGTGCCTCCTTCTGGGTATCCAAGTTCCACCAACGTCAGGTGGTCCTTGGTAGTGCTTTCAGGCACGGGTACCTCCTGCTTAGTAACCGGGTTCCAGTAACATCAGCTGGTCCTCGGTAGTTCCATTGGCTCTTGGACCTTCGGCTACCCATCCGGGTTCCAGTACCGTCAGCTGGTTCTCGGCAGTGTCTTTTGCTCTTGTACCTTCTGCTCCCCATCCTGGTTCCAGTAACGTCAGCTGGTTCCGGGCAGAGCCTTTGGCTTAGGTGCCTCCTTCTGGGTATCCGAGTTCCGCCAACGTCAGGCGGTCCTTGGTAGTGCTTTTTAGCACGGGTACCTCCTGCTTAGTAACCGGGTTCCAGTAACGTCAGCTGGTCCTCGGTAGTTCCATAGGCTCTTGAACCTTCGGGTAGCCATCCGAGTTCCAGTTCCATCAGCTGGTTCTTGGCATTTTCTCAGCCTTCTTGTACCTTCTGCTACATTTCCAAGTTGAAGACCCTAAAGTCGACGACCCGGAAGACTACCCCTAAGATGACGACGACACCAGAGACGACAACCAGTGAGATGACGACGACCCTGGAGATGACGACCCTGAAGACCACCCCGATGACGACGACGACGGCGGA
The DNA here is from genome assembly GCF_032444005.1 of Ranitomeya imitator. Taxonomy (NCBI): domain Eukaryota; kingdom Metazoa; phylum Chordata; class Amphibia; order Anura; family Dendrobatidae; genus Ranitomeya; species Ranitomeya imitator. Next base: position 432,294,921 of record NC_091287.1, on the reverse strand, counting down.
GACGACGACGGCGGAGACGACGACATGGAAGACCGAGAAGCAGAAGAACAAGCGGCTGCAGAACAAAGAGCAGAAGAACATTAAGCATAACACTTAATATCAGAGCAAAAGATATTATCTAAATTATATGCAGAAGAAGACTAAGCAGTGTATGGGGGTGAGTCCGTTCCTCCTCGTGGTGCCCCTGGATAAAGCCTGATGCTGCAGGCCAAACTGAACGCGGACAAATGTAACTTTTGTGACAGGCAGAACGGAAGGTGTAATCTTCAAACTTTTATAGATAACAACTACGGGAATGCCTGTCACAAATGAGAATATGATGAAGAAGTAGAATAGGAAGAATAATAACAGTTGAATAAAATGAATATGTAGAATAGGAAGAATAATAATAGTTGAATAAAATGAATATGAAGAATGTAATTAAAAAAATAGGTAGAAGATGAAGAAGAAGATGAATAAGGTGAAGAAGAAGTTGATGTCAAAGATGCTGATGATGATGAAGATGAAAGTGTGAGAAAAGTAAAAAAAAAGAAGGGGAAGGGCGTGGAATAGTGAAACATCAATATCTGACAAAATAAAAACATTTTTTACATAGTCAATATCTTTGTCACTCCGAACGTCTTTAAAAAAAAAAAATCATGCTATTCTATTTGATTGGGCTAAACCTCTATGCCTTTAATGTCTCCGCCACCTCCCCAAATACATCCTGCATTATTCTTAGTTGTTTTTCTTCATGTAGAATGAACCTACAAGGAAAGAAAGGGTTTATTTTAATTCCGATATTTTGGTCCCATTGACTTGCATTGGGATCGGGTATCGGTATCGGCGATATCCGATATTTTTTGAATATCGGCCGATCCAATCCGATACCGATACTTTCCGATATCGGAAGGTATCGCTCAACACTAGTCGCTATCATCTCAAATATTTAACTGTTTGGGAATTTGGGTGATTAATCCAATTGCAATATTTTGAAGAACTCCCCTGAGCAAAACGGCTTATATTTGCCTTTAATTGGTACTTTATACAACCTGCAGTGTAAGAAATAAGGCAAGCTGTCTGAGTAACAACTTTACTGAGCGCGCAGAGGGTCCATTTATCTAATGGCGTTAAAATAGATAATTGCATGTGATGGGATGTGCTCAAAGCTTCAAGATTCCAATATCAAGGTTGCAAAAAGCAGTTGGTTCAACCTCCTGGCCAAGAGCCCGAGGATGTAATGCAATGTTTGCCTTTATATATCCTGACAGTTTGATATATTAACATTGGAGGTTCCGGTATAAAAAGCTTGAAACGACTCCTCTGCCTCAGAGGCATCTTGCAGCAGACTGCTCCATCAAGGAGGCTATCAGCCTAGAGTAATAGCATATTGGGCTTCTGAGCATATACATAAACTATTCTTATTAGGCATCACAAACATATAGCGCCTCCCACTGATAATAGGATCCTTTGAGGTTTCTTCTCAAAGGACTTGGGAGATAAATTGTGGAAAAAATGAGAATTGAGAAAATGTGCCTGGTTCACAAGAATAATATTACACAGCAATGAAGATAAAAAAAAGCTGCATGTCTACATTAACTCTGAATTTCCTTTCTTGCCTTCCAGTAGTTTTCCCAGTAGTTGGCTTTATGCAGAATATTTTCCTTTAGTTTCCTCATATTAGCCTAAAGATGACTATCCTCTTTTAAACCAAATCAGACCTTATTTATAATATCCATGGTGTAAGTGAGTTGGTCACATAAACATCACTATCTACATATTTATTAGCTATTAATGTTATAAGAATGTATTAATATTTAAAGCTGTATTTTCCTGCTGCTGAAACTGAGAAAAGAAATATGAATGAAAATAGCTTGCTCCTTCCTGTGTTGCCATTAGTACTTGGAACGTTCTTGCACTAACCATTACAACTAATGTGCCGGTATTTTTGCAGTAAGAAGCTTAAGGTGGAATTAATATGCACTGTTATTACATATTTCATCTAATGATTCTCTAATAATCATGCATACAGTAATGAGAAAAAAAACTAAGAACACACTCTGAAATCTATTGTTTTACGTATGAGAACATGCTAAAAATAATTTTGGTCCTCAGAAGGTCTTAAAAAAAATTTGGAAAGAAAAATTTAGTGGCTAAAGCAATATTTTTCCAGGAAAAATATAGTTTTTCATTTTCGTGTCTCAAGTTGTAAAATTCTGTGAAGCCCTTGTGAGTTCAAGGTGCTCAGCACACCTCTAGAAGTTCCTTGTGGGTTGTAGCTTCCAAAATTGGGTCATTTGTGGGGAATTTCCACTGTTTAGGCATATCAAGGGCTCTGCAAATGCGACATGGCGTCCGCTATGTATTCCAGACAATTTTGCACTCCAAAAGTCGAATGGTGCTCCTTCCCTTTCAAGCCCTGCGTGCTCCCAAACAGTAGTTTTGCACCCCATATGGGGTATCGGTGTGTGAAAAATTTGGGGCCAATGCAATATTTTTGTGAAACAAATGTAAAATTTTCATTTTTTTTCTCCCGCACTTCTTTAATCCCAGTGAAGCCCCTAAAGGGTTAATAAACTTATTGAATGTGGTTTTGAGCACTTTCAGGGTTATAATTTTTAAAATGGTGTCACTTTTGGATATTTTCTGTTACAGAGGCCACTCAAAATCATTTCAAATGTGATTTGGTCTATAAAAAATTGGTTTTGTACAATTTGTTGGAAAAATTTGAAATTTCTGATAAACTTTTAAACCTTCGAGCTTCCTAACAAAAAAAAAATGTTTAAAAAATGATGCTGATGTGAAATAGACATTTGTTAAATTTAATTTATTAATTATTTTGTGTGATATAACGATCTGGTTGAAAGTCATAAAAATTAAAAGTTTGAAAATTGCAAAGTTTTCAATTGTTTTGTAAAATGTTTGATATTTTCATAAATAAACGCAAATCATATTGAGCAAAATTTACCATTTACATGAAGTACAGTACAATGTGTCACAAAAAAAACAATCACAGAAACACTGGGATACGTTGAAGCGTTCCAGAGTTATTACCACATAAAGTGACTTTGGTCAGAATTGAAAATTAATCTGTCAAGAAAGGCTAAAACAGGCTGGGGGTGAAGGGGTTAATAGATTATTAAGTCCGCTCTAATGAAATTGAGAAGGCTGCAGGTGCTCAGTCCACAGTGCCAGTCTGGAAGGTAAGGATGCAGTTTTTAAATTACTATTACTTGAGTATCTATACATCTTATTTTTGGTTGAATATTTATAGATTTTTAATCAGTTATTACTTTTTATTTAAGAATCATTTTACTACACACCATAGGCAGCAACTGTAATACAGTCCTAAAAGTATTTCCAGAAATATTAATGGATGATCACTGTAGTATGTCCATAGTGCATTTGGGTCTTTGGAATCAAAGAGGATCGAGTTTCTTCACATTGCACATGAGTATTTCTGCATATTAAGGATACTAAGTGATCGACATAGTATTAATATGAGATGCAGCTTCATACTGCTCACCGTCTTCTTCTTGGATGGGTGAAATCTATCAGATACAAACAAGATATGAAGAGTGTAAAGCCAGCCTGATCATAGTTACACAACTTCAATCCTGTACATTGCCTTTCTATTAGTATTCTATCTCTATTAGTATTTGTTATGCGCTGAGAATCGAGTGTATTCCTATGGCATGATGCTTCAGACACTTTTCCTTATTAGTTCTTACAAGCCGGAGGCAGGGTAGAGTGGCCTGAAGCTGCATCACATAGAAATACACTGGACAATGTGCACAGCAGATATTGTAGCACATAATGGCAGTGCAAGTGCTAGATGTAAAAAAACAAAACAGAGTGCTTCTTTAAAGGTGAAATTTATCCCACTGTAAGAAACCATATTTCAGAAACCAATAAACATTTTCCACGAGTACTATCTGCCATTCTAGCATAAAAAACCTTTAAAATAAGGTACAAGTAATATACTATAATTCTTAGTTGTGTACAAATTGAAGATCAGCATGAGTACGGTAATTGTAACCGACCTCTATGAAACCTCAGTAGGAACAATAGAATTCAGCAAGGAGAGGGCATGATAAATTAAAATATAACTTTTATTTATATCCTGTAAAATTATAATATGTAGCCATCCAATGACTTACAGACAACCAAAACAGTGTATAAAGTGCTAGTGCTCAATATAACCAGTGCTCATAATAAAAATTGGTTTGATCTCGCCAATGATCAGGGTTGTTATTTCCATCGCAGGCTTATGAGGCACTAGCAGGAAAAAAGATGGTGGAAAAAAGATGTTGGTGGGGGAGAAAGTTTTCTCCTCTATCATTCCTTGTTGTGCCCCTGCATTGCTCCTGCCCTCACAAGGGCAGTCGCCATGTATAGACCTGCTAAATTTTGCCCGCAAAAAGTATGTAGCCTCCTTACGTGTTCCCTCCTCCGTTCAGAGGGCTCATCAAGGGAGATTGAGGAATAATGGGGTATAACTAATAATAGGACTCTTGCAGTGGCAAGTTGTACCTTGTTGGGTATGACCAGTTGTGTCAGTATATGAGAATTGGTCTGTCCAAGCACCACATTGGGTGTCAAATTTATGTATTAAGCAGGCTCATCCTCAATTAGGACAGTGTCCTTGGACCGCAGATCCCTGACTTTGAGACGCACGTATCCTGTGTGGCGTCACTTCCGGATTGCTGGTAAATCATGTGACAGCAAGTGTTGTCACTTCTGGTCTTTGGACCTTCAACTTTGAGATGCACACATCTGGTGTTTAGTGTCACTTCTGGTTCATGGGTGTCATGTGACCACGATTACTGACCTCTAGGAGTCGTCCAATGCTGTTTCCCCAATATAAGGTCTTCCTGCGATTGAACCGCAGGGAGCCATGTTTTATATGGGGTATGGAACGCAAATCTTCAAATACCTATGGTAACCATGGTTCCGTTGGTGTGGGGGAAAAAATATGTGAAATCCCAGCCAGCACAGGTGGCTAGATATTCAAAATATGTGCTCTCATTCCATATGTTCCACAATTTCAATCTGACAATGGGTGTATGGAGATGATAAGGAAAAGAACAGAGACTGGATATAGCTATAAGCCTGCACTGGAAATAACAACCCTGAACATTAGTGAGATCAAACCAATTTTTATTATAAACAGTGATTATATTGAGCACTAGCACTTTATACACTGTTTTGGTTGTCTGAAAATAAACTTAACCCCCTTCTCCCCCACCACCATCTTTTTTCCTACTCCTGCCTCATGAGCCTGCAATACAAAGAGCAACTATGAACATTGACGAGATCAAACTCATTTTTCTTATGAGCACTGGTTACATTGAGCACTAGTACTTTATACACTGTTTTGGTTGAAAGTCATTGGTTAGCTACATATTATAATTTTACATTATATAAATAAGTTATATGTTAATATACCATGCCCTCTCCTTGCTGAATTCTATTGTGTACAAATTATTACGCTCCTAATATTATTTGCTAATAGTGATGAGCGAACCTGCTCAGTGATACTCGGTTCTCACTTGAGTATCAAGGTGCTCGGAGTACTCGTTACTCGGTGAGTAATGTGTGGTGCTCTATGTAAAACTCGAAATGCTGCCCCACATTTTTAGTGCCTGTTAAGCAGCCAATAAGCATGCGGAGACTGTCTGTGCATCACTGTAATCTCTAAGCCATCTTGGTTGTGGCATTACTGTGATTGGCTGGCCGTGAGACATCATCCAGGCTTATAAAAGAACAGGCGCTGCCTGGCCCGGCACACTGACACCATTGCACAGCTCTGTGACACTTTGTATTGGAGGGAGAGAGTGCTTGTCTAGGCTTGTGTGTACACAGCATAACGAATCCGAGGCCTGTAGTGTTCATAGTGGTGCTGCAACTGAGCCATCATACTAGCAGCCCTTATAACTAATCGTTTGCTCTGCTGTTTGTATCACATATTTCTCAGCCATACAGTTTTACATGTTCTGTGGTACATTTCTGTGATATCTAACACTCCAAAAAAGCGTTAAATAATCAGCTGGATTACATTTCTCATGCATACACTATTTCATTGTCTAGGGTAAATTTCTGTGCTATTACCGTATATACTCGAGTATAAGCCGAGATTTTCAGCCCAAATTTTTGGGCTGAAAGTGCCCCTCTCAGCTTATACTCGAGTTAAGGTGGTTGGCGGGTGAGGGGGTGAGGACGCTGAGGCATACTTACCTGCTTCCAGTGATCCTGGCGCTCCCTCTGCCTGTCCCACGGTCTTCGGTGCTGCAGTTCTTCCCCTCTTCAGCGGTCACGTGGGACCGCTCATTAGAGAAATGAATAGGCGGCTCCACCTCCCATAGGGGTGGAGCTGCCTATTCATTTCTCTAATCTGCGGTGCCGGTGACCGCTGATAGAGGAAGAAGCTGCGGCACCAAAGACCGTGTGACAGGCAGAGGGAGCGCCAGGATCGCTGGAAGCAGGTAAGTATGTAATAGTTACCTGTCCCCGTTCCAGCCACCGGGCACCGCTCTGTCTTCCCGGCGTCTCTGCGCACTGACTGTTCAGGTCAGAGGGTGCGATGATGCATATAGTGTGCGCGGCGGCCTGTGCCTGATCAGTCAGAGCGGAGAGATGCTGGGACCGGAGGCTGGGAGCTGCAAGCAAGAAAGGTGAGTATGTGTTTTTTTTTTTTAATTGCAGCAGCAGCGGCACAGATTTATGTGGAGCATCTATGGGGAAATATGAACGGTGCAGAGCACTATATGGAACAGCTATGGGGAAATATGAACGGTGCAGAGCACTATATGGCACAGCTATGGGGAAATATGAACGGTGCAGAGCACTATATGGAACAGCTATGGGGAAATATGAACGGTGCAGAGCACTATATGGCACAGCTATGGGGAAATATAAACGGTGCAGAGCACTATATGGCACAGCTATGGGGAAATAATGATCTATTTTTATTTTTGAAATTCACCGGTAAATGCTGCATTTCCACCCTAGGCTTATACTCGAGTCAATAAGTTTTCCCAGTTTTTTGTGGCAAAATTAGGGGGGTCGGCTTATACTCGGGTCGGCTTATACTCGAGTATATACGGTATCTGATATAGGAAAGATATATATCTTGGTACCGTGTTAGCCAGTAGATAGAAAAATATTTAGAATTGAGAGTCCTCAGTGGTTGATACCTTTTAATGGCTAACTGAAAAGATGGTAACAAATTGCAAGCTTTCGAGACTACTCAGGTCTCTTCATCAGGCATAAACTGAAAGAAATTCTGCAGAATCACATATCTATGCACAACATATCACAGAAAAAAACATGGATAAGACAGGTGACATGAAGCAGAATTACCATGAGTGATAAACAGTTATGTCCATAAATATTGTTAGTGCTTAGAAAAGGAATGTTTTATTGTCCTCTGATTGGGGTCTGGTTCTGTTGTGATGACCTCACATGGTCTGAGGGGCAAATTCCTTAGTTCCTTAGTTGATGTAAAAAGACATAAATCCATGCGACACATTCATTCCTGCACTAAGACTGTCAAAGGTCATCATCAGTTTATATTCCCATATTCTTCTGTCTCTTTGAGATTTTAAGTTACCTTTTAAAACAAGTAATTTCATGTCCATAATGTTATGATTGGGGAGACAAAAATGTATTGCCACAGGTAGATCCATTCTTTTTTCTCTTATTGTGTGGTGGTGAGAATTCATTCTTGTTCTAAGCTTTTGCCCTGTCTCCCCCACATACAGATCCCCAGTTGGACATTTAGTACAAATAATTAGGTATACCACATTAGAAGTGACGCAGCTGAAAGTATCTGGTATCTTGTAGTCCTGATGTGAATTGGGGATCTTTATCTTGTCCGTGGTCATTATAAATGGACAGGTTTTACAATTTTTCTGATTGCAAGGAAAGGTTCCCAGCTGTTGGAGAGGACAAGGAGCTTCTGACAATGATGCTTCTTAGATTTGGGGCCTGCCTAAAACACAGTAGTGGAGGGTCTGGAAAAATGGATTGTAAGCGGGAAATATTTCTCAGGCACAGTGCAAACCTCAGAAGGCAAGGAGTAACAGATTTTACTGTTATGGTTTGCAGGTACCATGACCCACTGGGAGAGCCCATGAGGTGCCAGAACAGCAGAACCCCCCATAAATGACCGCATTTTACAAACTACACCTCTCAATTAATTCATCTTGGAGTGCTGTGATCATATTGACACCACGGGTGTACCACAGAATTTTATACCATTGATGTTATGAAGGCAATCCAGTAACACAGTGTGCAGTAATCAGAGCACATACAGTGATCTGACAATAACCCAAAAACAATAGAACGAGCTCTGAGACATGGAATCTCTGTAGACCGCAATACCTGAACCTATCCTAAACACAACTAAAGGCAGCTGTGGATTGCGCCTGACACTACCTATGCAACTCGGCACAGCCTGAGGAACTGACTAGCCTGAAGATAGAAATAAAAGCCTGACTTGCCTCAGAGAAATACCCCAAAGGAAAAGGCAGCCCCCCACATATAATGACTGTTAGCAAGATGAAAAGACAAAACGTAGGGATGAAATAGATTCAGCAAAGTGAGGCCCGATGTTCTAGATAGAGCGAGGATAGCAAAGAGAACTTTGCAGTCTACAAAAAACCCTAAAGCAAAAAACCACGCAAGGGGGGCAAAAAGACCCACCGTGCCGAACTAACGGCACGGCGGTACACCCTTTGCGTCTCAGAGCTTCCAGCAAAAACGAATAGACAAGCTGGACAGAAAAAACAGCATCAAAAGCAAAGAAGCACTTATCTAAGCAGAGCAGCAGGCCACAGGAAAGATCCAGAAGCTCAGATCCAACACTGGAACATTGACAAGGAGCAAGGAAGACAGAATCAGGTGGAGTTAAATAACAAGGCAGCCAACGAGCTCACCAGAACACCTGAGGGAGGAAGCCCAGAAGCGGCAGTACCACTTGTGACCACAGGAGTGAATTCAGCCACAGAATTCACAACAGTACCCCCCCCTTGAGGAGGGGTCACCGAACCCTCACCAGAGCCCCCAGGCCGACCAGGATGAGCCACATGAAAGGCACGAACAAGATCTGGAGCATGGACATCAGAGGCAAAAACCCAGGAATTGTCTTCCTGAGCATAACCCTTCCATTTAACCAGATACTGGAGTTTCCGTCTAGAGACACGAGAATCCAAAATTTTCTCCACAATATACTTCAATTCCCCCTCCACCAAAACAGGGGCAGGAGGCTCAACAGATGGAACCATAGGTGCCACGTATCTCCGCAACAACGACCTATGGAATACATTATGTATGGAAAAGGAGTCCGGGAGGGTCAGACGAAAGGACACAGGATTGAGAATCTCAGAAATCCTATACGGACCAATAAAACGAGGTTTAAATTTAGGAGAGGAAACCTTCATAGGAATATGACGAGAAGATAACCAAACCAGATCCCCAACACGAAGTCGGGGACCCACACGGCGTCTGCGATTAGCGAAAAGTTGAGCCTTCTCCTGGGACAAGGTCAAATTGTCCACTACCTGAGTCCAGATCTGCTGCAACCTGTCCACCACAGAATCCACACCAGGACAGTCCGAAGACTCAACCTGTCCTGAAGAGAAACGAGGATGGAACCCAGAATTGCAGAAAAATGGAGAGACCAAGGTAGCCGAGCTGGCCCGATTATTAAGGGCGAACTCAGCCAACGGCAAAAAGGACACCCAATCATCCTGGTCTGCAGAAACAAAACATCTCAGATATGTTTCCAAGGTCTGATTGGTTCGTTCGGTCTGGCCATTAGTCTGAGGATGGAAAGCCGAGGAAAAAGATAGGTCAATGCCCATCCTACCACAAAAGGCTCGCCAGAACCTTGAAACAAACTGGGAACCTCTGTCAGAAACAATAGTCTCAGGAATGCCATGCAAACGAACCACATGCTGGAAGAACAAAGGCACCAAATCAGAGGAGGAAGGCAATTTAACCAAGGGCACCAGATGGACCATTTTAGAAAAGCGATCACAGACCACCCAAATGACTGACATCTTTTGAGAAACGGGAAGGTCAGAAATGAAATCCATCGAAATATGTGTCCAAGGCCTCTTCGGGACCGGCAAGGGCAAAAGCAACCCACTGGCACGTGAACAGCAGGGCTTAGCCCTAGCACAAATCCCACAGGACTGCACAAAAGTACGTACATCCCGTGACAGAGATGGCCACCAGAAGGATCTAGCCACTAACTCTCTGGTACCAAAGATTCCTGGATGACCAGCCAACAGCGAACAATGAAGTTCAGAGATAACTTTACTAGTCCACCTATCAGGTACGAACAGTTTCTCGGCCGGACAACGATCAGGTTTATTAGCCTGAAATTTTTGCAACACTCGCCGCAAATCAGGGGAGATGGCAGACACAATGACTCCTTCCTTGAGGATACTCGCCGGCTCAGATAAACCCGGAGAGTCGGGCACAAAACTCCTAGACAGAGCATCCGCCTTCACATTTTTAGGGCCCGGAAGGTATGAAATCACAAAATCAAAACGAGCAAAAAATAACGACCAACGGGCCTGTCTAGGATTCAAGCGCTTGGCAGACTCGAGATAAGTAAGGTTCTTATGATCAGTCAATACCACCACGCGATGCTTAGCTCCTTCAAGCCAATGACGCCACTCCTCGAATGCCCACTTCATGGCCAGCAACTCTCGGTTGCCCACATCATAATTACGCTCAGCAGCAGAAAACTTCCTGGAAAAGAAAGCACATGGTTTCAACACTGAGCAACCAGAACCTCTCTGTGACAAAACCGCCCCTGCTCCAATCTCAGAAGCATCAACCTCGACCTGGAACGGAAGAGAAACATCTGGTTGACACAACACAGGGGCAGAACAAAAACGACGCTTCAACTCCTGAAAAGCTTCCACGGCAGCAGAAGACCAATTAACCAAATCAGCACCCTTCTTGGTCAAATCGGTCAATGGTTTGGCAATGCTAGAAAAATTACAGATGAAGCGACGATAAAAATTAGCAAAGCCCAGGAACTTTTGCAGACTTTTCAGAGATGTCGGCTGAGTCCAATCCTGGATGGCTTGGACCTTAACCGGATCCATCTCGATAGTAGAAGGGGAAAAGATGAACCCCAAAAATGAAACTTTCTGCACACCGAAGAGACACTTTGATCCCTTCACGAACAAAGAATTAGCACGCAGGACCTGGAAAACCATTCTGACCTGCTTCACATGAGACTCCCAATCATCTGAGAAGATCAAAATGTCATCCAAGTAAACAATCAGGAATTTATCCAGATACTCACGGAAGATGTCATGCATAAAAGACTGAAAAACAGATGGAGCATTGGCAAGTCCGAACGGCATCACTAGATACTCAAAATGACCCTCGGGCGTATTAAATGCCGTTTCCATTCATCTCCTTGCCTGATTCTCACCAGATTATACGCACCACGAAGATCTATCTTAGTGAACCAACTAGCCCCCTTAATCCGAGCAAACAAGTCAGATAACAATGGCAAGGGATACTGAAACTTAACAGTGATCTTATTAAGAAGGCGGTAATCAATACACGGTCTCAGCGAACCATCCTTCTTGGCTACAAAAAAGAACCCTGCTCCCAGTGGTGATGATGATGGGCGAATATGTCCCTTCTCCAGGGATTCCTTCACATAACTGCGCATAGCGGTATGTTCAGGCACGGATAAATTAAATAAACGACCTTTAGGGAATTTACTACCAGGAATCAAATTGATAGCACAATCACAATCCCTATGCGGAGGTAGGGCATCGGACTTGGGCTCTTCAAATACATCCTGATAATCAGACAAGAACTCTGGGACATCAGAAGGAGTGGATGACGAAATAGACAAAAATGGAACATCACCATGTACCCCTTGACAACCCCAGCTGGATACCGACATAGAGTTCCAATCCAATACTGGATTATGGGTTTGTAGCCATGGCAACCCCAACACGACCACATCATGCAGATTATGTAGCACCAGAAAGCGAATAACTTCCTGATGTGCAGGAGCCATGCACATGGTCAGCTGGGCCCAGTACTGAGGTTTATTCTTGGCCAAAGGTGTAGCATCAATTCCTCTCAACGGAATAGGACACCGCAAAGGCTCCAAGAAAAACCCACAACGTTTATCATAATCCAAATCCATCAGATTCAGGGCAGCGCCTGAATCCACAAACGCCATGACAGAATACGATGACAAAGAGCATATCAAGGTAATGGACAGAAGGAATTTGGACTGTACAGTACCAATGACGGCAGACCTATCGAACCGCTTAGTGCGCTTAGGACAATCAGAAATAGCATGAGTGGAATCACCACAGTAGAAACACAGCCCATTCAGACGTCTGTGTTCTTGCCGTTCAACTCTGGTCATAGTCCTATCGCACTGCATAGGCTCAGGTTTAATCTCAGACAATACCGCCAGATGGTGCACAGATTTACGCTCGCGCAAGCGACGACCGATCTGAATGGCCAAAGACATAGACTCATTCAAACCAGCAGTCATAGGAAAACCCACCATGACATCCTTAAGAGCCTCAGAGAGACCCTTTCTGAACAAAGCTGCCAGCGCAGATTCATTCCACAGAGTGAGTACTGACCACTTCCTAAATTTCTGACAATATACTTCTATATCATCCTGACCCTGGCACAAAGCCAGCAAATTTTTCTCAGCCTGATCCACTGAATTAGGCTCATCGTACAGCAATCCGAGCGCCAGGAAAAACGCATCGTTACCACTCAATGCAGGGTCTCCTGGCGCAAGAGAAAATGCCCAGTCCTGAGGGTCGCCGCGCAAAAAAGAAATAATAATCAAAACCTGTTGAACTGAATTACCAGAAGAATGAGGTTCCAAGGCCAGAAATAGCTTACAATTATTTTTGAAGCTCAGAAACTTAGTTCTATCACCAAAAAACAAATCAGGAATAGGAATTCTTGGTTCTAGCATAGATTTCTGATCAACTGTATCTTGAATCTTTTGTACATTTATAACGAGATTATCCATTGAAGAGCACAGAGCCTGAATATCCATGTCCACAGCTGTGTCCTGAAGCACCCTAATGTCTAGGGGAAAAAAAAGACTGAACACAGAGCTGAGAAAAAAAAATGATGTCAGAACTTCTTTTTTCCCTCTATTGAGAATCATTAGTTTGGCTCCTTGTACTGTTATGAAGGCAATCCAGTAACACAGTGTGCAGTAATCAGAGCACATACAGTGATCTGACAATAACCCAAAAACAATAGAACGAGCTCTGAGACGTGGAATCTCTGTAGACCGCAATACCTGAACCTATCCTAAACACAACTAAAGGCAGCTGTGGATTGCGCCTGACACTACCTATGCAACTCGGCACAGCCTGAGGAGCTGACTAGCCTGAAGATAGAAAAACAAGCCTGACTTGCCTCAGAGAAATACCCCAAAGGAAAAGGCAGCCCCCCACATATAATGACTGTTAGCAAGATGAAAAGACAAAACGTAGGGATGAAATAGATTCAGCAAAGTGAGGCCCGATGTTCTAGATAGAGCGAGGATAGCAAAGAGAACTTTGCAGTCTACAAAAAACCCTAAAGCAAAAAACCACGCAAGGGGGGCAAAAAGACCCACCGTGCCGAACTAACGGCACGGCGGTACACCCTTTGCGTCTCAGAGCTTCCAGCAAAAACGAATAGACAAGCTGGACAGAAAAAACAGCATCAAAAGCAAAGAAGCACTTATCTAAAGCAGAGCAGCAGGCCACAGGAAAGATCCAGAAGCTCAGATCCAACACTGGAACATTGACAAGGAGCAAGGAAGACAGAATCAGGTGGAGTTAAATAACAAGGCAGCCAACGAGCTCACCAGAACACCTGAGGGAGGAAGCCCAGAAGCGGCAGTACCACTTGTGACCACAGGAGTGAATTCAGCCACAGAATTCACAACACATTGAGCAGTGAAGAAAAAAGAACTGCCGTATATTTTTACCATCAATATTTAGTTTTAGCCCCAGATTTTGTCAGTGTTATATAGCTCATCCATACGGTTTTACAGCTTTTTGGGTACATTCCATTGCTAAATAATCCTTGATCAAAATGTTATCATTATTATATTGCTCATCCATAGACTATTAGGTGGTCTGGAGTACATTTCGTTTCTATATAACCCTCAAAAAACTTGTTCAAAATGTATTGATATTATATTGCTCATCCATAGGGTATTACATGTTCTCGGGTAGTTTTGTTGCCTTGTGAGGAACTAGCCACGGACTAAAGACTATTGGACCAATGCCGATTGAGTGTAGTCCACGGGATGCTTACTTTTCCAGCATGGAGCACAGGTTGTGTCAATATTGTTGTTTTATTAGATATTTGCTTTGTTTTATAAAGGTACCGTCTCACAGTGGCACTTTGGTCGCTACGACGGCACGATCCGTGACGTTCCAGTGATATACTTACGATCTCGCTGTGTCTGACACGTTACTGCGATCAGGGACGCCGCTGAGAATCGTACGTCGTAGCAGATCGTTTGAAGCTTTCTTTCGTCGTCTGGTGTCCCGCTGTGGCGGCATGATCGCATCGTGTAACAAAGGTGTGCACGATATTGTATACGATGTGCGCATAGTAACCAACAGCTTCTACATCGTAAATACGTCGTGAAGTTATCGCTCCAGCGTCGTACATTGCAAAGTGTGACAGCAGTCTACGACGCTGGAGCGATAATGGAGCGATGCTGGAGTGTCACGGATCGTGCCGTCGTAGCGACCAAAGTGCCACTGTGAGATGGTACCCTTAGTGATTTGCTTGCTCTTCAGTTTATCATCAGGAGTCAATTTCAATGATAAATGTAAGGTTATACACATGGGAAGAAGGAATCAATATCACCATTACACACTGAACGGGAAACCACTGGGTAAATCTGACAGGGAGAAGGACTTGGGGATCCTAGTTAATGATAAACTTACCTGGAGCAGCCAGTGCCAGGCAGCAGCTGCCAAGGCAAACAGGATCATGGGGTGCATTAAAAGAGGTCTGGATACACATGATGAGAGCATTATACTGCCTCTGTACAAATCCCTAGTTAGACCGCACATGGAGTACTGTGTCCAGTTTTGGGCACCGGTGCTCAGGAAGGATATAATGGAACTAGAGAGAGTACAAAGGAGGGCAACAAAATTAATAAAGGGGATGGGAGAACTACAATACCCAGATAGATTAGCGAAATTAGGATTATTTAGTCTAGAAAAAAGACGACTGAGGGGCGATCTAATAACCATGTATAAGTATATAAGGGGACAATACAAATATCTCGCTGAGGATCTGTTTATACCAAGGAAGGTGACGGGCACAAGGGGGCATTCTTTGCGTCTGGAGGAGAGAAGGTTTTTCCACCAACATAGAAGAGGATTCTTTACTGTTAGGGCAGTGAGAATCTGGAATTGCTTGCCTGAGGAGGTGGTGATGGCGAACTCAGTCGAGGGGTTCAAGAGAGGCCTGGATGTCTTCCTGGAGCAGAACAATATTGTATCATACAATTATTAGGTTCTGTAGAAGGACGTAGATCTGGGTATTTATTATGATGGAATATAGGCTGAACTGGATGGACAAATGTCTTTTTTCGGCCTTACTAACTATGTTACTATGTTACTATGAGTCAATGTTTCCATTCAGTGACAGGAAGCAGAGGAAGGCATGCAAGCTGAATCTTATGTATACCTAAGGCCAGATAGATTGCTAAAGGTAAAATAAAACAATCATTCTAGTAATCTGTATCTCAGGGTTTCAAGCCATTGTGCTTCCAGCAAGTAGGCCCATTGTGTGGATGGGGATAGTAGTCCCAGGGGAGTCATCACCACAGGGGGTGGCACATGTAATATTACTCATTCTGTGAGCTAAAAGAAAATGAGGGTGTATACACTTGTGATCATTCAGGAGGCTGATCCCAGGGAGGCGGGAAGGAGCTACATGTTTAGTCAGGGAAGGGAGAGTGACTTCGAAGGGAGAGGCTCGAGAATGGCATCCTGGAGGACATGGATGGATGGCCTATGAGATCGGTTGTTGGCTGTAGGGGTATCCATGAGCTACAGTCATGATATCCATCATCTGGAGGAACATAGGCTGTGACTGCACACTTTACCGGCTGGAGATACCAAAAGCTGTGGGTCAACCAAAAGTTGGGAGACAGTGGGCATCGCCTGCTACTGATTCCAAGACTGAGGACATTGTATTTTGGTCATCTACTTGGATTTCTTGTACAACCACGGACATAAGGAATACAAATGAGTTGCATCATTAACCTGCCTAGGAGATCATTGCTAGACATGAGCGAATATCATTGTATAGACTATTCCATTATCTGGAGTACTTTTCCTTGGTATACAGTCATGGACAAAAGTATTGACACCCCTGCAATTCTGTCAGATAATACTCAGTTTCTTCCTGAAAAAGATTGCAATCACAAATTCTTTGGTATTATTATCTTCATTTGTCTTAAATGAAAAAACACAAAAGAGAATGAAGCAAAAAGCAAAACATTGATCATTTCACACAAAACTCCAAAAATGGGCCAGACAAAAGTATTGGCACCCTCAGCCTAATACTGGGTTGCACAACCTTTAGCCAAAATAACTGCAACCAACCGCTTCCGGTAACCATCAATGAGTTTCTTACAATGCTCTGATGGAATTTTAGACCATTCTTCTTTGGCAAACTTCAGGTCCCTGATATTTGAAGGGTGCCTTCTCCAAACTGCCATTTTTAGATCTCTCCACATGTGTTCTATGGGTTTCAGGTCTGGACTCATTGCTGGCCACCTTAGAAGTCTCCAGTGCTTTCTCTCAAACCATTTTCTAGTGCTTTTTGAAGTGTGTTTTGGGTCATTGTCCTGCTGGAAGACCCATGACCTCTGAGGGAGACCCAGCTTTCTCACCCTGGGCCCTACATTATGCTGTAAAATTTGTTGGTAGTCTTCAGACTTCATAATGCCATTCACACGGTCAAGCAGTCCAGTGCAAGAGGCAAAGCAACCCCAAAACATCAGGGAACCTCCGCCATGTTTGACTGTAGGGACCGTGTTCTTTTCTTTGAATGCCTCGTTTTTTCTCCTGTAAACTCTATGTTGATGCATTTGCCCAAAAAGCTCTACTTTTGTCTCATCTGACCAGAGAACATTCTTCCAACACGTTTTAGGTTTTTTCAGGTAAGTTTTGGCAAACTCCAGCCTGGCTTTTTTATGTCTCGGGGTAAGAAGTGGGGTCTTCCTAGGTCTCCTACCATACAGTCCCTTTTCATTCAGATGCCGACGGATAGTACGGGTTGACACTGTTGTCCCCTCGGACTGCAGGGCAGCTTTAACTTGTTTGGATGTTAGTCGAGGTTCTTTATCCAACATCCGCACAATCTTGCGTTGAAATCTCTTGTCAATTTTTCTTTTCCGTCCACATCTAGGGAGGTTAGCCACAGTGCCATGGGCTTTAAACTTCTTGATGACACTGCGCACGGTAGACACAGGAACATTGAGGTCTTTGGAGATGGACTTGTAGCCTTGAGATTGCTCATGCTTCCTCACAATTTGGTTTCTCAAGTCCTCAGACAGTTCTTTGGTCTTCTTTCTTTTCTCCATGCTCAATGTGGTACACACAAGGACACAGGAAAGAGGTTGAGTCAACTTTAATCCATGTCAACTGGCTGCGAGTGTTATTTAGTTATTTCCAACACCTGTTAGGTGCCACAGGTAAGTTACAGGTGCTGTTAATTACACAAATTAGAGAAGCATCACATGATTTTTCGAACAGTGCCAATACTTTTGTCCACCCCCTTTTTTATGTTTGGTGTGGAATTATATCCAATTTGGCTTTAGGACAATTCTTTTTGTGTTTTTTTCATTTAAGACAAATTAAATGAAGATAATAATACCAAATAATTTGTGTTTGCAACCATTTTCAGGAAGAAACTGAGTATTATCTGACAGAATTGCAGGGGTGTCAATACTTTTGGCCATGACTGTATAACACTCAAAAGTGCATAGCCTTAATGAGCTTGGAGTATCAATACATGAACAGAATGTGTATGAGGCCCTCCTTTATGTCTAATACAGGGTGTATCTGAGTCCCTTATTTTTGTCAGTTCATGCTTCCATAATAAATTGAACTGAAATTTCCTACTTTATAATAAAAAAAATAAATTTAGGTTTACTTAAATTATTTATATTTTAAAATCCTTTGTAAATTTTGCCTTATATACAAGTCATTATACAGGAAAACATTTTTATTAACCTTTTTTTTCGGTCATATGCAATTTATCATCGGTTTGGAATGTTTTATTGTCAGTCCACAAGGTGGAATAAAAGTGTGACACCATTGTTCTCGCAGCGATCTGGAAGTCAGAGATATTTCCAGGGGTCTTCGCCATGCTGTTCTCTTCCATTCTGTATTTTTTCTATCCATTTGAACATTTTTACTGCCCCCCAAACTTCTTTGTAGCGTCTGCCGGAAAAAAGCTCGGATTTCCCATTGACTCCCATTATACTTGTTACTTGAAACGAGCATGCGAGTATTAGGAATTGCACGGTTCGGGGAACGAGCACCCGAACATTTTAGTGCTCGCTCATCTCTACTAAGTAACCTATTTAAGCATAGTGATAGGGAGCAGCTACTGACACAACAGTTTTCATAGCATGCAAGACACCCCTCGAAAAATGTTATTACAGGTGCGCATGTGTTCCACGCAACTCATTTCATTTCGCGTTCTGCTGAGAGAGGAGGCTTCGTGTGAGCTAGCCTAATTGTAACAATGAGCAAAATTAAATGGCTCATTGTGTTTTTATACAATTCCTCCCACATTCTCTTTCTTTTTTCTATTGAATTAGTAATTACAGTGTTGAGACTGCTAATCTGCGGATTTGCTTTGTGATCATTTCCAGGCACTGTTTTTAGAGCTGAACGAATAAGGAATAGTATTACTGTCAGGTCACATCCAATGGTTCAGCAAAGCCACTGAGCCGCCTTATTCTGGAGGCCATGTACAGATGATACATTGTGCCCACAACAAAGAAAGTGGAGTATTTATGCTTTTATCTACAACTCCAGCTGTAAAGCAAGGACACCTTTGTCATTATATGAATGAATGAGAATAGTCATAATAGCAATAATAGTGCAGATAATTGTTCCAATACTATACTATATATTATCAACCTATCTTTGTAAACACCAAAAATGACATTGATGTTCATATTATTACCATAATGAGGGTACAATTTCTGTCACCCCAATAGATATAATGCTCCACCGCAAGTACTGACTTTACATATCATGCATTTCCACTCCAAACATATTTCTATAATTATATTTTGAGTAATAGTTTCATTCTTCTACCATGACAAAAACAAGACTACATTTTATTACAAATTGTAAATTGTCAACCTTTTTGAGCATAGATAGCACTGATAAAAAAAAAAAGACAACCGTGACGTTAGTGGTCTGGTCCGGTTCTCATGGTTTCTCGGAATTCTACAGTCCCTAGGTTCTCTCTTCCCAGCTCTCTCTCTGTCACACGCTTTATGTGTGAAAACTAATTTCAAGCAAAATGTTCTTTTGTTTCAGTTGTTGTGATATCTACCCTAATTAGTTACTTTTCAGATTTAAAAAAACTCACTAATTTCTGTTTGTATATTATAAATGACCTGTTATTTGATGTTAACCTCTTTAATCATAAAATCAATACAAATTTTGAATTCAACAAAAAGACAACCATGTATAAAAATATAGTTGTCACATTTTTCACTTGCCTTCAAGCTGCTTTATTGCGTATTAATACACAATAGAAAATAGTTTTAAACAGCTGATCTCTAGAAGCTTTGGGTAGGTTTATATCTATGTTGGAGCCTCTATTACAGATTCCATCATTTTTTGTGGAACATAATTTTACTGCCAAGCAAATTACTAAAGGCATCCTTCAATTATGACCATATACTAAAAGTTAGAAAAATAAAGAATAAATTCACTCTTTACATGGGCTCTCTGCTCAGAATGTAAGAAAAAGAACCTGTACTCGAAAATAATGCAAAAGTCCATGCATTATACAGATAGTTCTTCGATTTCATGGGTCATGTTTAGTGTTGAGCGACACTTTCCGATATCAAGAAGTATCGGATTGGATCGGCCGATATCCAAAAAATATCGGATATCGCAGATACCGATACCCGATACCAATGCAAGTCAATGGGACACAAATATTGGAATGTAAATAAGCCCTTTCTGTCCTTCTACATCCTGTTCCAGAGGGGGGAAGAGTGTGGGCGGTGCATGGGCGGACACTGTGCGTGTCTGTGTGTGGGGGCGGGGAATGTGCAGGCCTGCCGAGGATCTTTACGGGCGTCTCGGGGGTCTGTGCGGCCTGCCGTAGCTCTGTGCGGCCTGCCGGGGCTCTGTGCATGCCTGCTGGGGCTCTGTGCGGCCTGCCGGGGCTTTGTGCAGTCTGCAGGGGCTCTGTGTGGGCTGCCGGGGCTCTGTGTGGTTTTGCCGGGGCTCTGTGCATGCTGCCGGAGCTCTGTGCGGGCTTGCCGGGGCTCTGTGCGGGCTTGCCAGGGCTCTGTGCAGGCTGCCGGGGCTCTGTGCGGTCTTGCCGGGGCTCTGTGCGGCTTGCCGGGGCTCTGTGCAGGTTGCCGCGGGTCTGTGCAGGCATCGTCCGATGGGACTACAAGTGATTGACACATTAGCCAATGATGGGACAGTAGTAGTCCCATCATCCGGCTAATGTGTTGAATGTAAAAAAAATACATACAACATACATACTACATACATTACATTCATACATTACATACAATACATACAGACATACAGTACATATAACATTGAGTACATACTCACCATTACTTGTCATTTTGTTCCCCGAAGCCAGTGTCACCTGTAAAAAATATTAAAATAACAAACAACCAATATACTCCCTGTCCGCAGAAATCCACGAGTGTCCCACGATGATCTCCCGTGGAGAACGGCAGCATCAGCTGATGCGACCGCTCTCCAGGGGCTCCAGGAACACAATGACGGGAGGAAGGTATCCTTCCGCACTGTATTCCCCCACCGCTGTAAAAAAAATAGTCCCTTGTCTCACTTTTGGTATTGCTGTGTGAGAAATTTTCCCACGCAGCAATTGCAATAAAGTGAGACTTTGTCCTAAGGTAACCTCTCAGTGATGCACTGCAGGAGCCATTGTCTCCTGTCAGTGTGTCACTGAGGGTCCTATAGAGCAGTGACATCATCCGATGTCACTGTTCTATAGGGGAGATCGTCGTAGGACACTAATTAATTGGACTACGGCGGACAGGTAGTATATGGTTTATTATTTTACGCTTTTTGCAGGCGCTGAAGTATGGTAAGTATGGTTAAATGAAGAATATTAAAATACTTTTTTCCTAATGTGTGCGTGTTTTATAAACCCTTTATTACTATTGGATTACTCATGGATAGGCGTTTTATTGACGCCTCTCTTTTATTAACCCGGCTTAATGTCACCTTACAATAGCAAGGTGACATTAACCCCTTATTACCCCATATCCCACTGCTACATGGGAGTGGGAACAGGGGCTAAGTGTCGGAATTCGGAGTACGGATCCGTTTTTTTCAAAACTCGCCGGATTGTGCCTGACGGCATAAACCTGATGTGTGAAAGCAGCCAGATATATGGATAGATACATCTATGTATCTACAGATATATCTATCTATAAATATATCTATAGATATATCCATAGATATATAATAAAAAGGCCGATGTTTCTAAGGCTACTTTCACACTTGCGTTTTTAGCAATCCGTCGTTTTGGGAAAAAACGGATCCTGCAAATGTGCCCGCAGGATGCGTTTTCTACCCATAGACTTGTATTAGCGACGGATCTCTGTTATTAACCCGGCTTAATGTCACCTTACAATAGCAAGGTGACATTAACCCCTTATTACCCCATATCCCACTGCTACACGGGGAGTGGGAAGAGAGGGGCTAAGTGCCGGAATTCGGAGTGCGGATCTGTTTTTTTCAAAATTCGCCGGATTGTGCCTGACGGTATAAACCTGATGTGTGAAAGCAACCAGATATATGGATAGATACATCTATGTATCTACAGATATATCTATAAATATATCTATAGATATATCCATAGATATATAATAGAAAGGCCGATGTTTCTAAGGCTACTTTCACACTTGCATTTTTAGCAATCCGTTGCAATCCGTCGTTTTGGGAAAAAAACGGATCCTGCAAATGTGCCCGCAGGATGTGATTTTTATCCATAGACTTGTATTAGCGACGGATCAC
Organism: Ranitomeya imitator; assembly: GCF_032444005.1. Classification (NCBI taxonomy): domain Eukaryota; kingdom Metazoa; phylum Chordata; class Amphibia; order Anura; family Dendrobatidae; genus Ranitomeya; species Ranitomeya imitator. Next base: position 432,272,614 of record NC_091287.1, on the reverse strand, counting down.
GACGGATGGCCACACGTCGCGTCCATTGTGCAACAGATCAGTCGTGCTTTGGTGGACGGTCGGCACAAAAAAACGTTCAAGTGAATGTTTTTTTGTCCGCCTCGTCCACCATTTTCTACAGCGCATGCACGGCCGAAACTCCACCCCCTCCTCTCTGGACTTCAGAATGGGCAGCGAATGCATTGAAAAACTGCATCCGCTGCCCACATTGTGCACAAATTTCACAACGTGCGCCGGTACATCGGCCCGACGCATAGCGATGGACCCTTACCGACGCAAGTGTAAAAGATTCCTTAATGAACATTGAATTTTAAAAAGACAAAAAAAAACTGAGAAAAATGGCATGGGCTCTCGCGCAATTTTCTGCGCCAGAGGGGGAAAGCCGACGGCTGGGGGCCAATATTTGTAGCCTGTTATGAATATCAGCCCGCAGCCATCTGCGTAGCCTTTACTGGCTATTACAATAGAAAAATGACGTGGGGTCCCCTTATATTTTATAGCCAGAAAGGCTACGCAGACAGCTGCGGGCTGATATTTATAGCCTATAGAGGGGCCATGGATATTGCCCCCCCCCGGCTACAAATACCAGTCCGCAGCCGCCCCAGAAATGGCACATCTGTAAGATGCGCCAATTCCGGCACTTAGCCCCTCTCTTCCCACTCCCATGTGGCGGTGGGATATGGGGTAATAAGGGGTTAATGTCACCTTGCTATTGTAAGGTGACATTTAAGCCGGGTTAATAACGGAGAGGCGTCAATAAGACGCCTATCCATTATTAATCAACTAGTAGGAAAGGGTTAATAAAACACGCACACATTAGGAAAAAAGTATTTTAATAGTCTTCTTTTAACCATACTTACCATACTTAAGCGCCTGCAAAAAACGTAAAATAATAAACCGTATACTACCTGTCCGCCGTAGTCCAATTAATAATGAGTGTCCCCCGACAATCTCCCCTATAGAACAGTGACATCGGATGATGTCACTGCTCTATAGGACCCTCAGTGACACACTGACAGGAGACAATGGCTCCTGCAGTGCATCACTGAGAGGTTACCTTAGGAAAAAATCTCACTTTATGGCAATTGCTGCGTGGGAAAATTTCTCACACAGCAATACCAAAAGTGAGACAAGGGACTATTTTTTTACAGCGGTGGAGGAATACAGTGCGGAAGGATACCTTCCTCCCGTCATTGTGTTCCTGGAGCCCCTGGAGAGCGGTCGCATCAGCTGATGCTGCCTTCTCCACGGGAGATCGTCGTGGGACACTCGTGGATTTCTGCGGACAGGGAGTATATTGGTTGTTATTTTAAGCTTTTTTACAGATGACACTGGCTTCGGGAAACAAAGTGACAAGTGATGGTATGTACTCTATGTTTAATGTACTGTATGTCTGTATGTATGTAATGTATGATTGTAGTATGTATGTAGTATATATGTAGTATGCAGTATGTATGTATGTAGTATGTATGTATGTAGTATGTATGTTATATGTAGTATGTATATAGTATGTATGTAGCATGTATGTATGTATTATGTATGTAGTATGTATGTAGTAAGTATGTAGTCTTTTTTTTTTTACATTCAACACATTAACCGGATGATGGGAGTACTACTGTCCCATCATTGGCTAATGTGTCAATCACCGTCACTGTTGCAAGAGCACAGAGCCCTAGCAGCCCGCACAGAGCCCCGGCAAGCCAATATAGAGCCCCGGCAGGCACACAGAGCCCTGGCAGGCCCGCAGAGCCCCGGCAGGCCGCACAGAGCCCCGGCAGGCCGCACAGAGTTCCGGCAAGCCCGCAGAGCCCCAGCAGGCCGCACAGAGCCCTGGAAGGCACGCAGAGCCCATGCAGGCTGCAGAGCTTCGGCAGCCATGCACAGAACCCCGGCAGGCACGCACAGAGCCCCCTCGGACACGCACAGTCCCCGCCCGCACACGTCACACACACACGCAGTCTCCGCCCACGCACCACCTACACTCCGTTATAGTGCATCATTGCACTATGGAAACTTCCAATTCCGGTATCCGATATCGCAAAAATATCGGAACTCAGTATCGGAATTCCGATACAGCGAATATCGGCTGATACCCGATATTTGCAGTATCGGAATGCTCAACACTAGTCATGTTTCATTTATATCTGTAATCTTGAAAAAGTTTGGCAGCTGTTACAACTGGTCAACTCCTTTGTTGCCTTGGCTGTATCTTTTGGGTCATTGTCTTGCTGGAAGACCCAGCCACGACCCATTTTTAATGTCCTGGTGGAGGGAAGGAGGTAATCACTCAGGATTTTACGGGACATGGCTCCATCCATTATCGCATTGATGTAGTTAAGTAGCCCTGTACCCTTAGAATCATCCAGGTGTTCAATGGCAAACTTCAGATGGACCTACACATGTGGCTTCTTGAGCAGGGGGAACCTGCAGACACTGCAGGATTTAAAACCTTTACGGCGTAATGAGTTACCAATGGATTTCTTGGTGATTATGGTCCCAGTTGCCTTGAGATAACAAGTTCCCCCGTGTAGTTTTAGGCTGATCTCTCACCTTCCTCATGATCAAAGATACCCCATGAGGTGAGATTTTGCATGGTACCCCAGATAGATGTCGATTGACAGTCATTTTGTATTTCTTCCATTTTTTTTTACTATTGCACTAACAATTGTCTCCTTCTCACTCAGCATCTTACTTATGGTTTGTAGCCCATTCCAGCTTTGTGCAGGTATATAATCTTGTCCCTGACATCCTTAGAAAGCTCTTTGGTCTTGCCCATGTTGTAGAGGTTAGAGTCTGACTGATTGAGTCTTTGGACAGTAGTCTTTTATAAATGTGACTATGTAAGACAGCTGTCTTTAACCCCTTTCTGTCATTGGACGTACTATTCCGTCCATGTGGAGTGGGCCTTAATTCCCACGGATGAAATAGTACGTCCAGAGCGATTGACCGCGCTCACGGGGGGAGCGTGGCCGATCGCGGCCGGGTGTCAGCTGCCTATCGCAGCTGACATCCGGCACTATGTTCGCGGTGTGCCGGCGGTATAGGGAAGCATCGCACAGGGAGGGGGCTCCCTGCGGGCTTCCCTGAGACCCCCGCAGCAATGCGATGTGATCACGTTGCTGCGAGGGTCTCCTTACCTCCCTCCCTGCAGCAGGCCCGGATCCAAGATGGCTGCGGCATCCGGGTCCTGCAGGGAGGGAGGTGGCTTACCAAGTGCCTGCTCAGAGCAGGCGCTTGGTAACCCTGCAGCGCTGCAAGTCAGATTGCTGATCTGAAAGAGTGCTATGCAAACTGTCAGATCAGCGATCTGTGATGTCCCCCCCTGGGACAAAGTAAAAAAGTAAAAAATAAAATTTCCACATGTGTAAAAAAAAATAAAATAATTCCTAAATAAAGAAAAAAAAATATTATTCCCATAAATACATTTCTTTATCTAAATAAAAAATAAATAAATAAAAGTACACATATTTAGTATCGCCGTGTCCATAACGACCCAACCTATAAAACTGTCCCACTAGTTAACCCCTTCAGTAAACACCGTAAGAAAAAAAAAAACGAGGCAAAAAACAACGCTTTATTATCATACCGCCGAACAAAAAGTGGAATAACACGCGATCAAAAAGACAGATATAAATAACCATGGTACCGCTGAAAACGTCATCTTGTCCCGCAAAAAAAGAGCTGCTATACAGCATCATCAGCAAAAAAGTAAAAAAGTTATAGTCCTCATAATAAAGCGATGCAAAAATAATTCTTTTTTCTATAAAATAGTTTTTATCGTATAAAAGCGCCAAAACATAAAAAAATGATATAAATGAGGTATCACTGTAATCGTACTGACCCGAAGAATAAAACTGCTTTATCAATTTTACCAAACGCGGAACGGTATAAACGCCTCCCCCAAAAGAAATTCATGAATAGCTGGTTTTTGGTCATTCTGCCTCACAAGAATCGGAATAAAAAGTGATCAAAAAATGTCACGTGCCCGAAAATGTTACCAATAAAAACATCAACTCGTCCCACAAAAAACAAGACCTCACATGACTCTGTGGACTCAAATATAGAAAAATTATAGCTCTCAAAATGTGGTAACGCCTAAAAAAATTTTTTGCAATAAAATGTGTCTTTCAGTGTGTGACGGCTGCCAATCATAAAAATCCGCTAAAAAACCCTCTATAAAAGTCAATCAAACCCCCCTTCATCAAGTTCGGGAAGAATTAAAAAAATGTACTGTATTTATTTCCATTTTCCCATTAGGGTTAGGGCTAGGGTTGGGGCTAGGGTTAAGGCTACAGTTAGGGTTGGGGCTAAAGTTAGGATTACATTTACGGTTGGGAATAGGGTTGGGATTAGGGGTGTGTCTGGGTTAGAGGTGGTGTGGTTAGGGTTACCGTTGGGATTAGGGTTAGGGGTGTGTTTGGATTAGGGTTTCAGTTATAATTGGGGGGTTTCCACTGTTTAGGCACATCAGGGGCTCTCCAAACGGGACATGGCGTCCGATCTCAATGACAGCTAATTCTGCGTTGAAAAAGTAAAATAGTGCTCCTTCCCTTCTGAGCTCAACCCAACATATGGGGTATCAGCGTACTCAAGACAAATTGGTCAACAATATTTAGGGTCCAATTTCTCCTGTTACCCTTGGAAAAATACAAAACTGGGGGCTAAAAAATAATTTTTGTGGAAAAAAAAAATTTTTTTATTTGCACGGCTCTGCGTTATAAACTGTAGTGAAATACTTGGGGGTTCAAAGCTCTCACTTTCCAAAATGGTGTCACTTGTGGGGGATTTCTACTGTTTAGGTACATTAGGGGCTCTGCAAATGCAATGTGACGCCTGCAGACCATTCCATCTAAGTCTGCATTCCAAATGGCGCTCCTTCCCTTCCGAGCCCTTCCATGCGCCCAAACGGTGGTTCCCCCCCCACATATGGGGTATCAGCGTACTCAGGACAAATTGGACAACAACTTTTGGGGTCCAATTTCTTCTCTTACTCTTGGGAAAATAAAAAATTGGGGGCGAAAAGATAATTTTTGTGAAAAAATATGATTTTTTGTTTTTACGGTTCTCCATTATAAACTTCTGTGAAGCAATTGGTGGGTCAAAGTGCTCACCACACCCCTAGATAAGTTCCTTAGGGGGTCTACTTTCCAAAATGGTGTCACTTGTGGGGGGTTTCAATGTTTAGGCACATCAGTGTCTCTCCAAACGTTACATGGCGTCCCATCTCAATTCCAGTCAATTTTGCATTGAAAAGTCAAATGGCGCTCCTTTGCTTCCGAGCTGTCATGCGCCCAAACAGAGGTTTACCCCTACATATGGGGTATCAGCGTACTCAGGACAAATTGTACAACAACTTTTGGGGTCCATTTCCTCCTGTTACCTTTGGTAAAATAAAACAAATTGGAGCTGAAGTAAATTTTTTGTGAAAAAAGTTAAATGTTCATTTTTATTTAAACATTCCAAAAATTCCTGTGAAACACCTGAAGGGTTAATAAACATCTTGAATGTGGTTTTGAGCACCTTGAGGGGTGCAGTTTTTAGAATGGTGTCACACTTGGGTATTTTCTATGATATAGACCCTTCAAAATGATTTCAAATGAGATGTGGTCCCTAAAAAAAATGGTGTTGTAAAAATGAGGAATTGCTGGTCAACTTTTAGCCCTTATAACTCCCTAACAAAAAAAAAATTTAGTTTCAAAATTGTGCTGATGTAAAGTAGACATGTGGGAAATGTTACTTATTAAGTATTTTGTGTGACATATCTCTGTGACTTAATTGCATAAAAATTCAAAGTTGGAAAATTGCGAAATTTTCAAAATTTTCGCCAAATTTCCGTTTTTTTTCTTAAATAAACGCAGGTAATATCAAAGAAATGTTACCAATATCATGAAGTACAATATGTCACGAGAAAATAATGTCAGAATCACTGGGATCCATTGAAGCGTTCCAGAGTTATAACCTTATAAAGGGACAGTGGTCAGAATTGTAAAAATTGGCCTGGTCATTAACGTGCAAACCACCCTTGGGGGTAAAGGGGTTAATGCAGGTAATGAGTTGATTAGGAGTATCTAACTGGTATGTAGGAGCCAAAACTCTTAATTGTTGGTAGGGGATCAAATACTTATTTCTCACTGCAAAATGCAAATGCTTTTAAATAATTTATACAATGTGATTTTCCATAACGTCCCTCCGGGCAGCACCAGGGAAGTCGTCCTTCCTTGACCTATAGCGGGACAGGATCACAGAGAGGTTAAAAGGACCCTCCCACCTCCACCCTCCAGTGTTTTTCCTGTCCCTACAGGGACGGTTATATAAGAGGTTGCTCTTAGAGCGAAGATAGCCTGTGGATGTCTACGGCCTTCTCAAGCAATCCATAGCCGACACCTCACTGGGTAGAGATCCCTCAGCTATCATTGCTGTACCAGACGGACTCAGGGTTCGGGGGTCTCAGCCTTCGCTTCCTCCGGTCAGACAGACTGTGGCCGACTCCTCTTTGAGAGGTTCCTCAGCCAACATCCAGCCTGTGCAATGGGCTCAGGGGGATCGTGCGGCATGTCCAATCCTTCCCCCTTTCAAGCAGCCCAGGGTGGAAACTCCTCGTGCGGAGTCCCTCAGCCCCAGAGACCAGTCGAGCGGACAGACTCATGGGTAGAGTCGCTTCCTCCCGGTGGGGGCTCTCGGCTCAGTCTCAGGCCAGCAAAACACCACTACGTCTGGAAGTCGCATGGTGGAGAAGGCCATTGCACTTCTGGTGGTATCAAGGAAAGGGGCTCAGGAGAGGAACTCATTGGCAGTAATGCAGCATTCCTGATGGGACGCCGCTTCCTTCCACGGTAGGCTCTCGGCGTTACCAGCTCTCGCTGTTTTCTTTTTCATAAACAGATCTTTTTATGTTTTATACTCACCTGTTGCTTTTTCTCTTTCAGTGACTCAATGAGTAAGACCCAGGAGGGTCGAAACGTCTGTAACTAGTCACTTTATATATGATCACTTGCTTTGCTCCCTTGTAACACTGGTTTTGCTAAATGGATTGTAATAAATTAAGTCTACTTTCATCATAAATCTCAAGAGTATGCTGTGAACCTTTGATTTTCTATCAATGGGTGCTCACCAGCCTATTACACCGGCACCTCACCCACAGGAGCACACACCAATAGTTTACTCTTAGTTTTGCTGAATAGACTGAGACATGATGAGCAGCATCATCTCATTTTTAGAAGGTAGTCTAATTAATGATAGTTCAACTTCTAAAGATAAAATAGTTCTGAATCCTTGAAACTCTAAAAATCTGAAATTTCTTTAACGGACTCATATATTGGCTTTGTCATTATTAAAATACAGTTAAGTCCATATATATTTGGACAGAGACAACATTTTTCTAATTTTGGTTATAGACATTACCACAATGAATTTTAAACAAAACAATTCAGATGGAGTTGAAGTTCAGACTTTCAGCTTTCATTTAAGGGTATCCACATTAAAATTGGATGAAGGGTTTAGGAGTTTCAGCTCCTTAACATGTGCCACCCTGTTTTTAAAGGGACCAAAATTAATTGGACAATTGACTCCAAGGCTATTTCATGGACAGGTGTGGGCAATCCCTTCATTATGCCATTATCAATTAGGCCAGTCTCACACATCCACATAATTCCGGTACCGGAATTATCTGTGTCCGTGTGCTTACCGTGAACATCAGTGTGGCACACGTGCGGCAGCCGTGTGCCAACTGGGTACCACACGGACCATGCAGGAGACAGCGCTACAAGTAAGCGCTGTCCCCTGCATCTGGTGCTGAAGCCTCCATTCATATCTTCTTTCCAGCAGCGTTCGCTGGCTAGAAGATATGAAAAATCCTTTTTTTTTGTTTTTTTCGTGTTTAAAATAAAGATCCCTGTCCCCACCCCCCTCTGTGCGCCCCCCCGCTGTTACTAAAATACTCACCCGGCTCCCTCGCAGCGTCCTGTCCTCGCCGCACCTTCTCCTGTATGAGCGGTCACGTGGTGCCTCCCATTACAGTCATGAATATGCAGCTCCACCCCTATGGGAGGTGGAGCCGCATATTCATGACTGTAATGGGCGGCCCCACGTGACCGCTCATACAGGAGGTGTGGCGAGGACAGGACGCTGCGAGGGAGCCGGGTGAGTATTATAGTTGGAAAGAAGATATGAATGGCGGCTTCAGCACCACGTGGGGGGGACAGCGCTTACAGTAGCGCTGTCTCCTGCACGGCACACAGACTGCACACGGACAGCGTCCGTGTGCGGTACGTGTTTTACACGGACCCATTGACTTTAATGGGTCCGTGTAATCCGTGCGCTCCCACGAACACTGACATGTCTCCGTGTTTTGCACATGGACACACAGTCCGTGAAAACACGCTGACATGTGCAGTGACACATTGATTTCAATGTGTCTACGTCAGTGTCTCCGGTACGCGAGGAAACTGTCACCTCACGTACTGGAGCCACTGACGTGTGAAACCGGCCTTAAGGCCTGGAGGTGATTTGAGGTGTGGTGCTTGCATTTGGAAGGTTTTGCTGTGAAGTAAACATGCCGTCAAAGGAGCTCTCCATGCAGGTGAAACAAGCCATCCTTAAGCTGCGAAAACAGAAAAAACCCATCCGAGAAATTGCTACAATATTAATATAATGTGGATACCCTCAAATGAAAGCTGATAGTCTGAACGTCAAATGCATCTGAATTGTTTTGTTTAAAATTCATTGTGGCAATGTCTATAACCAAAATTAGAAAAATGTTGTCTCTGTCCAAATATATATGGACTTAGGCTGGTTTCACACTTGCGTTTTTGAACGCATGCTTTTTTTTTAAAAAACGCAGCGTTTACACGCGTTTACATGCGTTTTTGCATGCGTTTGCGTTTTTTTGGGGATTTAAAAAAAAAAAAAAAATTAAAAAAAAAGGTTACCAGACACAACCAATGGGAATAGAGAGGGCGTACATGATTGGCAATCAATATATAGACCCTAGGGGAACATAAATTTTCAGAGCTTGCTACTGTTTCCGGTGTCATGATGGATCTTTCAATGGTGAACTTTTATTTCAAACTGGAGTTCAGCTTCAAGATTTTCCTTGCCTGTGTTTTTGCTTGGGAGCAAGACTGAAACCGCCAAAGATGGAGAAGGAGACAGCGTCGGCGTTTTTGGAGGCACCCCATCATTGAAGTGCGTGAGACCCGTGGAGCATATCACACGCTCTATGCGGAGCTGAATGCCAACCCGGAGAAATTCCAGGATTACACCAGAATGTCTCACGATTCTTTCCGGGATTTACTGTCTCGTGTAGAAGGTTCCATACGGCGACAGGACACACGGCTCCGTAGAGCAATTCCACCCGAGGAACGTCTGTTAGTGACATTACGGTACGTTCCAAAACTAAACCAATGACAGTCCAAATTTTTGGTTATGACATGTATTTTTGGTTGTTTTTTTTTACCTTTTTCTTATTTAAAAACACCATTAAGAGCCGATTTTAAATGTTTTTTTTGTTTCCTTTTCTTCTAGATTTCTGGCCACAGGAGAGAGTTTATCTTCCCTGCACTTCCAATACCGCCTTGGAATCTCAACCCTGTCCGGAATTGTTGTGGACACCTGTCGTGTGTTATGGAATGTACTCCGTGAGTTTATACCCGTACCCACCGTGGACATGTGGCGGGAAATATCAAAAACATTTTTGAACGTGTGTGACTTTCCAAACTGTTTAGGGACGGTGGACGGGAAGCACATCCGCATTGTTAAACCTGCCAGAACCGGATCTGAGTTTTTTAATTATAAAAAATATTTTTCGGTAGTGGTCATGGCAATAGCGGATGCGGAGTGTCGCTTCATCGCCGTGGACATTGGAGCTTTTGGCCGTGGCAATGATTCCCAGACATTCAAGAGCTCGGATATGGGCCGTCGGGTATATGGCAACAATTTTAATTTTCCCCCTCCACAGCCTCTCCCCAACACTCAAGGCCCACCGCTGCCATTTGTTATGGTTGGGGATGAGGCCTTCCAGATGTGTGAAAATCTCCTGAAGCCCTATTCTAGTAGGGACTTGGACCACACACGCAGAATATACAACTACAGACTGACCAGAGCCAGAAGAACCGTAGAGTGCAGCTTTGGCATTCTGGTTGCTAAATGGCGCATTCTTGCAACAGCCATCAATCTAAAAGTGGAAACTGTGGACGAGGTGGTCAAAGCCTGTGTGGTTCTACACAATTATATAATGGCTAAGGAGCGACCCCACATTGAACTTGATGAACCAGTTTCACACCCATTGCCAGATTTTCAGCATCACCCGATGCGGTCAACTGCAGCCGTTGGTCTTATGCGGGACCAATTTGCGGCCTATTTTGTGTCCGATATTGGACGGGTTTCATGGCAGGACAATGTTGTTTAAATGTCCTGTTGTATGTTAATGTTTACCAATTATTAAATACTGATACAAATTTTTCTAATAATAAACTTTTTTGTGTTCACCAGGTCTCCTGTCTTTTTCCTCTCTAAAAAAAGGTTGAACAAAGATGGGCAGTAGATATGTATATCATAATTTGTAATCCAAAACCAGGAGTGGGTGATAGTTGATGAGGTAATAATTAGATTTTTTTAATCATAATTGACCTCTGTTGCACTCCCTATTTTGGTTTACAAAGAATGATATAAACACGCATACTTAAAATAATGTAACCAGATTTAAATTTATTTATTGGTAATCTTCTTGACGTCATTGCGTCAAGACTGGCACGCTCTCTATACCCGTCAAGTCAAGTGTAAGAAATAATGAATTCATGATGAACATATACATGATCATGAATTCAAAATTTCTTACACCTGCCCAGGTGAGGATAGATAGTTAGCGTGTGCCAACCATTGTCCCATCAGTTTGACAAAAATTGTCACATAATGTGCTATATAGAATATGGTGAATATACAAGTCAGTAATCAACTAAACAGGTCAGGTGTCTATTTTGACATCTGACCGGTTCAGTTGAGTTCTGAACTTGATTGCCACCATTTGCTCTTTGTACAGTGACACTACACTAGTTAAAAATTAAAAATAAGAGTATGGAAATAACTACTATTTTTTTGGCCAACTCATAGTAACATAGTAACATAGTTAGTAAGGCCGAAAAAAGACATTTGTCCATCCAGTTCAGCCTATATTCCATCATAATAAATCCCCAGATCTACGTCCTTCTACAGAACCTAATAATTGTATGATACAATATTGTTCTGCTCCAGGAAGACATCCAGGCCTCTCTTGAACCCCTCGACTGAGTTCGCCATCACCACCTCCTCAGGCAAGCAATTCCAGATTCTCACTGCCCTAACAGTAAAGAATCCTCTTCTATGTTGGTGGAAAAACCTTCTCTCCTCCAGACGCAAAGAATGCCCCCTTGTGCCCGTCACCTTCCTTGGTATAAACAGATCCTCAGCGAGATATTTGTATTGTCCCCTTATATACTTATACATGGTTATTAGATCGCCCCTCAGTCGTCTTTTTTCTAGACTAAATAGTCCTAATTTCGCTAATCTATCTGGGTATTGTAGTTCTCCCATCCCCTTTATTAATTTTGTTGCCCTCCTTTGTACTCTCTCTAGTTCCATTATATCCTTCCTGAGCACCGGTGCCCAAAACTGGACACAGTACTCCATGTGCGGTCTAACTAGGGATTTGTACAGAGGCAGTATAATGCTCTCATCATGTGTATCCAGACCTCTTTTAATGCACCCCATGATCCTGTTTGCCTTGGCAGCTGCTGCCTGGCACTGGCTGCTCCAGGTAAGTTTATCATTAACTAGGATCCCCAAGTCCTTCTCCCTGTCAGATTTACCCAGTGGTTTCCCGTTCAGTGTGTAATGGTGATATTGATTCCTTCTTCCCATGTGTATAACCTTACATTTATCATTGTTAAACCTCATCTGCCACCTTTCAGCCCAAGTTTCCAACTTATCCAGATCCATCTGTAGCAGAATACTATCTTCTCTTGTATTAACTGCTTTACAACTGCTTGGTCTGGGGGAAAATGTGTGTAAATGGGTTAGTAACTGGCTTAGTGATAGAAAGCAGAGGGTGGTTATAAATGGTATAGTCTCTAACTGGGTCGCTGTGACCAGTGGGGTACCGCAGGGGTCGGTATTGGGACCTGTTCTCTTCAACATATTCATTAATGATCTGGTAGAAGGTTTACACAGTAAAATATCGATATTTGCAGATGATACAAAACTATGTAAAGCAGTTAATACAAGAGAAGATAGTATTCTGCTACAGATGGATCTGGATAAGTTGGAAACTTGGGCTGAAAGGTGGCAGATGAGGTTTAACAATGATAAATGTAAGGTTATACATATGGGAAGAGGGAATCAATATCACCATTACACACTGAACAGGAAACCACTGGGTAAATCTGACAGGGAGAAGGACTTGGGGATCCTAGTTAATGATAAACTTACCTGGAGCAGCCAGTGCCAGGCAGCAGCTGCCAAGGCAAACAGGATCATGGGGTGCATTAAAAGAGGTCTGGATACACATGATGAGAGCATTATACTGCCTCTGTACAAATCCCTAGTTAGACCGCACATGGAGTACTGTGTCCAGTTTTGGGCACCAGTGCTCAGGAAGGATATAATGGAACTAGAGAGAGTACAAAGGAGGGCAACAAAATTAATAAAGGGGATGGGAGAACTACAATACCCAGATAGATTAGCGAAATTAGGATTATTTAGTCTAGAAAAAAGACGACTGAGGGGCGATCTAATAACCATGTATAACTCTATAAGGGGACAATACAAATATCTCGCTGAGGATCTGTTTATACCAAGGAAGGTGACGGGCACAAGGGGGCATTCTTTGCGTCTGGAGGAGAGAAGGTTTTTCCACCAACATAGAAGAGGATTCTTTACTGTTAGGGCAGTGAGAATCTGGAATTGCTTGCCTGAGGAGGTGGTGATGGCGAACTCAGTCGAGGGGTTCAAGAGAGGCCTGGATGTCTTCCTGGAGCAGAACAATATTGTATCATACAATTATTAGGTTCTGTAGAAGGACGTAAATCTGGGTATTTATTATGATGGAATATAGGCTGAACTGGATGGACATATGTCTTTTTTCGGCCGTACTAACTATGTTACTATGTTACTATGTTACATAGTTTTGTATCATCTGCAAATATCGATATTTTACTGTGTAAACCTTCTACCAGATCATTAATGAATATGCTGAAGAGAACAGGTCCCAATACCGACCCATGCGGTACCCCACTGGTCACAGCGACCCAGTTAGAGACTATACCATTTATAACCACCCTCTGCTTTCTATCACTAAGCCAGTTACTAACCCATTTACACACATTTTCCCCCAGACCAAGCATTCTCATATCTGTATACTAAAGAAACACATATAGATGTTGTCTGGTATTTTATACTACTGGAGATATGTGTAGGCCAAAAGAATAAGTGTGTGACGAAGTTTATTGGTGTGTATTGAGAGCGGTGAAAGACACAATAAACCAAACATAATTGTTGCAAATAAACTTTTTTTTTATTGAGGAAAAACAAAACAAATTTATTTTTTGGTACCGCGCCGGGTTGAACCACGCCGGCTTGGGGTTGAGTGACGTAACTGGGGGGTATTCAGAACTGAAGCCTGGCTCACCGTGGAGGAGGCAGAGGTGGCAGGAGAATGGGCAAGAAAACTTGAAGGGTCTGGAAGTTCGGGGATGGGGCTTAAAACATGAGGGGCTTGAGACACACTGGAAGGTTGAGACACATCGGGAGGTGATGGGGGAGGAATAATCAAAGTTTTTTGTTTTTTATGCGTTTTGCCAGTTTTTCGTTGGGTTTTCCGGGTTGGGGGAAGTCTTGTTGGGCTAGGTTGTAAAGTGTGGGCGGGAGACACATCAGGACCCGGCTCCACAATTACACAGTCAGTCTCCATTGTGGAGCGCTCGGCAATGTCTGAGTCCAATGGGGGAAAAGATAAAGTCCCGCCTGGGTCCTGGTGCCTCGTTGGGGGGGGAAACAAAAACCCTCCCAGGATCCTGGTGCCTCGTTGGGAGGGGGAACATAACACCCTCCCAGGGTCCTGGTGCATCGTTTGGGGGGGGGAAACAAATCCCATACCAGTGTCCTGCTGCATTGCTGGTGGGGAGGAACATAAAGCCATGGATGGGTCCTGCTGCATCGGGGTGGGTCCTGCCCGGAAAGGTATGGCTTGGTCGTGCTGCATCATGGGGGGCCCGGTGCGATACGCCATGGATGGGTCCTGCTGCATCGGGGGGTGTCCTGCCCGGAAAGCAACGCCTCGGTCCTGCTGCATCGGGGTGGGTCCAGTCCGATATGCCAGGCCTCGGTCCTGCTGCATCGGGGTGGGTCCGGTCCGATATGCCAGGCCTCGGTCCTGCTGCATCGGGGGTGGGCCAGTCCGATATTGCATGGATGGGTCCTGCTGCATCGGGAGGGTGCCGGGCCGATAAGCCACGCCAGGGTCCTGCGTCATCGTGGTGTCAGCGGAGGAGGTCCAAGCCGGAGCAGCGGTCGTCACGGTGGTGGAGGTGGGATGTCCAACAGCACTCGTCATCGTGTTGGCGCTGTAGTGGAGTACACCTGTAGAGGGAATAGAGGTGGCCGTGCAGTGGTATGCAGCAGAGGTAGGAATGGTGGTTACTTGTGACAGTGACGGCACAGTTGGATATGCCGCCACATTACGACTCTGACTCTGCTGCATAGCCTGCACAAAAGCAACATTGCAGGCCTGCATCACACTCAGCTGGAGATCAGGGCTAAGGTGTTCCGACATGCCCTGTTCGATTTGATTAAAAAAATGATGAGCTGGCTTCTGGAGGTCAGCTTTCACTTGATCAACGCTTTTGGCGACATCCTGGATGCGGCACTCTAACAGGTTATGGGACACATCCATTCTGTCACATAAAGCCTTGATAGCTTCGTGTAAAACCGAGCTCAAGTGCAAAAACTCGGGCATGAGGGACCTATCCGAAGCCCTCTGTCGCTTCCGGGATGACCCCGCAAAAATGGGTGCAGCGAAAGAGGACTGCGAAAGGGGAAGACCTGATGGGCCAGCCCCCTGGTCTCCAGTGAGTGTGGAAGACCCACCTGGTGCTGCGCTGCTGGATGGCTGGGACGGGTCCGTGGCTGCCGGCTGAAGGACCGCTCCAGAACCTGTGGCGACAGTCGTGCAGTGTGTGCTGTGAAAAAAGAAAAGAGAAAATTAATACCAAACTATAACAAGACGGTACATCCTGTGGAATTAAAAATGACAGATTATGTCAATGCAATACAACCGGAGGCATGTGAGAAATACTTACGTTCTCATGAGAAGGACCGGTCTCAGGAAGGCCAACACACGGTGGTATTTGTAGAGCCGGTGCCTTGCTCCGGAACCACTAGCTGCACTCTTCTCTGCACGCAGGTCCTTGTTGAAGCGGTCCTTCATGGAACGCCAACGTGTCCTTACTTTGTCCACTGTGAAATAACAATAAAATATAATGGTCAGAATAAGGACTTTTGGCCGTGCTCTCGTGACTGTGTGTGATGACAGAAACTACGAAAAGTTTCTTTCATCACACACAGTCAAGAGAGCATGGCCAAGGTCTGTTGCTTCACACTACCGTGCAATACTTACCAAATGCATTACGGACCCGTGGCGGGGAATTCTCCCAGCCATCCCACAACGCTTGGGCCACCTCACTCCACAAACGACGGAGAACACTATTGACGGCGTGCTGTTGATCCCGGCTGTCCCACAACGGGACTCGCTCCTGGACCAGACTGATCAGCAGGTCATTATCAATCCGGTCGTCGTCCCGTTGTGAAACCTAAAATTAAAAGAAAATCATTTAAGTTTGCTCAACCACATTTGGAAAAAATAAGACACGAAGATGAGAAAGGGCAGGAATATGAAAGACAACTTTCAGAAAAGGATGATACAAGAAAAATGTAAAGAAAAACAAGGGTACAGAAAGGAAGTTAAAAGAATATTACAATAAGGACAGTCTGCCTGGTATACATACCCGCTGCCGTCTTCCACCTGGACCTTGACTCCGCTGCTCAGTACCTCTCTGTCCCTCAGTTGAAGTGCTCTATAAAATAAAAATAAAAAAATTGCCTCATGTGTCGATGTGACAGTCAATACTTACCAAGCTGACGGACAAAAAAATTACCTCGCTCACGTGATCCACTTCTGATTGACGTGGCTGGAACTCCTCATCAGACGAGGAAACCGGAGAAGACATTCTGATGCGTGTTGAAAGAAAAAAATAGAAGAAATTAGGACATGTAGATCCAAAAAATTGAAAATGAATGCATTGGCTAGGATATACTCACATTGCTCTGTGTCTTGTCCAACAATGCGTCCGGGCAGGGTGCTGTCTTCTTTGGAGTCTGATGAGAAGTGACCAGAAACTTCCCCCAACCTTCCTTTTATAACCCTGCTGCTATGGGGGAGGCTTATCAGTGTCTAGACATCCTTATCTACAGTTATTTCAATGGTGCCAAAAAAAACGCATGCGTCAAAAAAACGCATGCAAACGCATGTCCAAAAAAACGCATGCGTTCCCATTGACTCCAATGCATTTTTTTGTCCAAAAAAAAAACGCATGTAAACGCATGCGTTTTTTTGGGTAAAAATAACGCCCCTCAAAATACTACAAGTTGCATTTTATAAAATGAACGCATGCAGTAAAAAAACGCATGCGTTCACAAACGCGTGCAAATGCGTCCACCTAAAAACGCATGCGTTTTCAATGTTAAATATAGGGGAAAAAAACGCATGCGTTTTTTTGGTAAAAAACGCTGCAGACAAAAACGCAAGTGTGAAACCACCCTTAACTGTATACATCCTGCTACACTGTCTATACAATATATAAAAAATCCTAACAAGTTATTTATCTTACAGACTTACAGATGTGTCATCCTCAGATGAGTGGCAGGACAAGTTGACAATTAAAAAAAATGTTTATTTTTCTTCTGTATAGAGAAGGTTATGCTACATGTGGCCACCAAGTGATTGTGAGATGATTTGCACACTTACCATTACTTTTGCAGAAAAGGGATGGTGGACAAATCTGGACTTACAATTAGTACAACCAAAATCAAATACATGCGACTTTTCGTTACATTTTAACAATGAACTTATAAAGTTCTAATACTCAGACTCTGTGAAATCATTAGTTATTCTGTTATTTTATGGGGAATTCTGATGCAGTATGTTTGTAATTTTCATTGATAAACTAAAATCTTCCAAAGGAAAAAAAACAAACAAAAAACCCCAGAAGCAGTAATTAACAATAATTACGGTAACAGGTTTTGAGTAATTTTCTTTATTTTATTTTACATAATGTTATGGCCCAAGAGATATTGAAAGGATCTTACCTGCAAACAATATTAATCTTTCCATTATCTATACATTTTTTATCTCCAGTAACTGAAGTGGTTGTCCAGTATTAAAAGGAAAAAAAAATATCTTTTTTTTGAGAAACGGTTCCATGAATGTCCATTGACTGTACCTTTTGATACTGCTAATTCCCATTCCCAAATAAAAATAAAACATATTTTCTCATCCTTTGCCATAAAACAAAGTAGAAGATAAAGTAGAGATAACATATTGACTATACAAAGTTAAATGGTTCACCTTGTAGGTGGTAACAAGGTGGAGGAGATAAAAGATCTTCTTACTGATTTCATACGATTGCCTATAATGATTTCCTGCCCCAAAATCAGACACTTAAATACCGTATTTTTTGGACTATAAGAAGCACTGGACCATAAAACGCACCCCAAATTTTCAGGAGAATAGGGAAAAAATGTGTCAAATGGAGGTTCGTCTTCAAGTCTGAATTCAGCATACTGGGGAGGTGTGACGGGGTGTACGGCAGAGCAAGAAGGGACAACAGGCCAAGGGATGATTCCACAGATTTATTATCAAGAACGCTGGAACAACACATGCAGGTAGATCTACAGAGTCCACAATTAGTCCAGTGGAACAGGTTCGGGGGCACCTCCCGATAATCCTTGTGCCAGGTAACAAAGCAATAGTCCACAATTAGTCCAAGGGATCCCAAAACAATCTCACGAACGACGAGATATGTCCTCAGCTCAAGTCTCGCCCCGTTCGCTTCCGCAGTCCCAGATGGACGTGGGGTCTTGCCTCAGCTAAGAATCCCCACTCCTTCTCCTTCAAGGATCAACTCACATCTGATCTCAAAATAAGAATGGATTGTCTGAGCTCCTGGGATCCGCCCATGAAGGGGGTAGGGGTTACACCTTTTATTCAATGGTTGGGTCCACCAGAAGATTCTAGACTGGTGGGCTCCAGGCAGTCTATGTAGTATGTACATTTGACTAGCCACCTGCTGTGAAGAAGAATGGCTATTCCTCCACTAGTGATGTTTACAAAGCTTAATTACATTATAGCTTAGGGCTGCAAGTATTGGGGGAAGGAGACATATTGTTACAGGTGAACTCCCAGCACATACATAAATTACAGCTAATAGAAACCAGAGAACAGTTACCTACATCAAATGGCATATTATTCAAATACAGGACAGGGCAAAAGTACATATCATGACAATCCCTTCCCCTCCCCATTTGTGTACGTACCAGAGACCTCTACAGGTCGCTGGTTAAGTACACACAGGCAGAGCGTAACTTACATGTGGCTTCATGCAGCCACGAATTGGCATTGCAGTTCTCCCACATCATTGCCCAGGAGAACATCTGCAGGCAGACCACCCATCACCCCAACCACACATCGCCTGACCCCAAAACCAAAGTTCAGATCCACAGTGGCTGTGGGAATAGTCCTCCATTGTCCACCAGCCAGTTCAATGACAATCCCAGGTCCTCGATGGATTGCCTCAGGCCGAACCACTCGGGGATCAGCCAGTGTGAGGAAAGCCCCTGAGTCACAAAATCCAATAAGTCTCTGTCCATCCAGCACGACCTCCTGCAAGTGCTTACCTCGATGAGCAGAAGTCGTCATAGCTGCGGGTCGCACACCATAAACTCCTAGTGGTGCAACATGGGTGGGTGAGGCACTAGGCCAGTCCTCACGTAGTGGTGACACGTCGTCCTCCATGGCACTTGGGTGTACATAATTAATAATACGACTGGGCATTTGAACAGCTGGGCAGGAGGCTTGCAGATGCCCCGGCTGTCCACATCGATAGCATCTCTGCTGGGTCTCACTCCATCCAAGGCATCCTCTTGGGCGAGGGGTAAGGGAACCCGGAGGCCGGCTTCCACCTGAAGGTGCTGTAGGGGTTTGAGGACGACTTCTCCATGAGCTGGCTGGGCATGAGGCCTGCAGATGCCCCAGATGCCCACAACCATGACACCTGCGCTCTGCTACTTCCTCTCCTCGTCGTATTCCAGAAAACACAGTAGAAGCAACTGGAGGCACATTTACACGGGTATCAGCATGAGGTGGTGGCTTAGAGGAACGGGGAACAATGGGGACAGAAGAACAGGGGGCCACCGGTGTTGTGGAGCTGGTAAGCCTCTCTCCATCCTCCAACAGAACCCTCCACTGAGGCTTGATGGTGAGAGCCTCATCAGATAGAGCTGCAGCTTCCTCCACAGTGGCTGGTCTCCTCTCACGCACCCATTCCCGGATCTCAGCAGGGCACTTGAAGTAAAACTGCTCTATTAGGATAACCTGGAGGAAGGTCTCCCAGGTTAAGGCCTCATCTGCCTCCAGCCAGCGATGACATAGTAACATAGTAACATAGTTAGTAAGGCCGAAAAAAGACATTTGTCCATCCAGTTCAGCCTATATTCCATCATAATAAATCCCCAGATCTACGTCCTTCTACAGAACCTAATTGTATGATACAATATTGTTCTGCTCCAGGAAGACATCCAGGCCTCTCTTGAACCCCCCGACTGAGTTCGCCATCACCACCTCCTCAGGCAAGCAATTCCAGATTCTCACTGCCCTAACAGTAAAGAATCCTCTTCTATGTTGGTGGAAAAACCTTCTCTCCTCCAGACGCAAAGAATGCCCCCTTGTGCCCGTCACCTTCCTTGGTATAAACAGATCCTCAGCGAGATATTTGTATTGTCCCCTTATATACTTATACATGGTTATTAGATCGCCCCTCAGTCGTCTTTTTTCTAGACTAAATAATCCTAATTTCGCTAATCTATCTGGGTATTGTAGTTCTCCCATCCCCTTTATTAATTTTGTTGCCCTCCTTTGTACTCTCTCTAGTTCCATTATATCCTTCCTGAGCACCGGTGCCCAAAACTGGACACAGTACTCCATGTGCGGTCTAACTAGGGATTTGTACAGAGGCAGTATAATGCTCTCATCATGTGTATCCAGACCTCTTTTAATGCACCCCATGATCCTGTTTGCCTTGGCAGCTGCTGCCTGGCACTGGCTGCTCCAGGTAAGTTTATCATTAACTAGGATCCCCAAGTCCTTCTCACTGTCAGATTTACCCAGTGGTTTCCCATTCAGTGTGTAATGGTGACATTGATTCCTTCTTCCCATGTGTATAACCTTACATTTATCATTGTTAAACCTCATCTGCCACCTTTCAGCCCAAGTTTCCAACTTATCCAGATCCATCTGTAGCAGAATACTATCTTCTCTTGTATTAACTGCTTTACATAGTTTTGTATCATCCGCAAATATCGATATTTTACTGTGTAAACCTTCTACCAGATCATTAATGAATATGTTGAAGAGAACAGGTCCCAATACTGACCCCTGCGGTACCCCACTGGTCACAGCGACCCAATTAGAGACTATACCATTTATAACCACCCTCTGCTTTCTATCACTAAGCCAGTTACTAACCCATTTACACACATTTTCCCCCAGACCAAGCATTCTCATTTTGTGTACCAACCTCTTGTGCGGCACGGTATCAAACGCTTTGGAAAAATCGAGATATACCACGTCCAATGACTCACCGTGGTCCAGCCTATAGCTTACCTCTTCATAAAAACTGATTAGATTGGTTTGACAGGAGCGATTTCTCATAAACCCATGCTGATATGGAGTTAAACAGTTATTCTCATTGAGATAATCCAGAATAACATCCCTCAGAAACCCTTCAAATCTCAGATTCATATCTGTTTGAGTCTGTGGGCATACATCTTGAAAGACACTTCCTCATCACAGGCTAAAGTACGGAACTAAGTCCTGTAAGTGTCTGGGGTGACAGCATAATGTTCTAGAATAGTCCGTTTAATCTCCTCACAGTTCCCCTGAGGTTCCATAGCTCTATAGGCTGCGGCAGCTCCACCCTCTAAGAGCCCCACCAGATGTCGGACTCGGTCCCTTTCCGGGACTTCCATTAATCGACACTGATGCTCAAAGTCCTGGAAGAAGCCCTCAATGTCACCTGCAGCCTCATTAAAGGGCTTGAAGTCTTTGCAGGACACTCTGGGGAGTTCCCTCATGGTGGGTGCTGGGGTTAGAGTCTGTCTGGAGCTTCTAGCTGCTTCCAAAGCGATCTGCCTCTCCAGCAATGCCATCTCCTGAGCTCTGTCCTCGGCTCTGTGAATGGCCTCCCTCTCCTGAGCTCTGTGAATGGCCTCCATCTTATAGTCTATGGTGGCCTCTTCTCCCAGCAATGCCAACTCCTCCTCTTACCACACAACCCACTGACTTTTTTGGGTATTTACCTCCGGCTGCCTTCTTTCCTCCATTTGCTGTGAGGATACTTCCTCAGCGTCATCTTGCAGGCTAACTCCTTCCAAAGCCTCAATAAGCTGCTCCTTGGAGAGTCCTTTAAAACGGACTCCTACTTCCCGGGCCTTTGATTGTAGGCTCCCCAAACTCCAGTTCTTGTACTCTGTGGTGCTGGTTCTTGATGTTGATGGGCCGTTGTCCTCCATTCCTTCTGCTCTGATCCCACCGCTTGCCACCAGTTTGTGACGGGGTGTACGGCAGAGCAAGAAGGGACAACAGGCCAAGGGATGATTCCACAGATTTATTATCAAGAACGCTGGAACAACACATGCAGGTAGATCTACAGAGTCCACAATTAGTCCAGTGGAACAGGTTCCGGGGCACCTCCCGATAATCCTTGTGCCAGGTAACAAAGCAATAGTCCACAATTAGTCCAAGGGATCCCAAAACAATCTCACGAATGACGAGATATGTCCTCAGCTCAAGTCTCGCCTCGTTCGCTTCCGCAGTCCCAGATGGACATGGGGTCTTGCCTCAGCTAAGAATCCGCACTCCTTCTCCTTCAAGGATCAACTCACATCTGATCTCAAAATAAGAATGGATTGTCTGAGCTCCTGGGATCCGCCCATGAAGGGGGTAGGGGTTACACCTTTTATTCAATGGTTGGGTCCACCAGAAGATTCTAGACTGGTGGGCTCCAGGCAGTCTATGTAGTATGTACATTTGACTAGCCACCTGCTGTGATGAAGAATGGCTATTCCTCCACTAGTGATGTTGACAAAGCTTAATTACATTATAGCTTAGGGCTGCAAGTATTGGGGGAAGGAGACATATTGTTACAGGTGAACTCCCAGCACATACATAAATTACAGCTAATAGAAACCAGAGAACAGTTACCTACATCAAATGGCATATTATTCAAATACAGGACAGGGCAAAAGTACATATCATGACAGGAGGGGTTTCGGCACAGGTGGAGGAGTGGTCACAGGGGTTGTTCGGTGGTCCAGGTTGATGCGTTGGCCTCTGGGAAATCCCATCCCAGGCTGGTGCAGTGGTGCTGCTTTGTGGTGTGGCGGGGCTCTGCTGGCATTTTGCGACAGGTGCTCTGTGGGGTTGGGGTGCTCTGTGGGGCTGGGCTGCTCTGTGGGGCTGGGTTGCCATGTGGGGCTGCGGTGGCCTGTGGGGTGGCAGTGGTCTGTGGGGCATTTTGGGAATGCCTGGAGGCCCACGCAGATCCATTGCTTTGATGCGGTGCCCTCCGAGAAAATGGCCGCCGGGGGCGGTGTATGCTCAGATTCAGATCTCGGCAACGAGATCTCGTCTCCCGAGATCTCGGGACAAGATCTCATTGCCGAGACCTGCATCTGAGCATGCCCTGATGCATGCTCAGATTCAGATCTCGGCAACGAGATCTCATCTCCCGAGATCTCGAGACGAGATCTCGTTGCTGAGATCTGAATCTGAGCATGCCTCAAAGATCACCGCCACAGCCGCCCCGATCCCACAGAGCACCACCACCGCCGACCAACAGGCCACTGCCGCAACAGGCCACCACCACAACAGAGAGACGCACCAGCCTGGAAAGGCTGCAGTGTTGGAGCAGGACCGCCGCTAGAGTATTTGTAAGTATATTACGACTATAAGATGCACCCCATTTTCCCCAAAAATTTTTTGGGAAAAAGTGCGTCTTATAGTCCAAAAAATACGGTATATAGAATGTTTTACTGGGTTGTATAATTAGAGTGCAAACTTGCCAACCTGCCAGGGGTTGACTTTCTGATATACATATGGCATTATAGACACTTCCTACACATTCTGGTGAAGTTGTGATGTTAAAAATTACCAAAGTATTTCAACGAGATGTCTAACCTAATATGTAGTTTTTGTGTTTCCAAAAGTACATTAGAGCTACACCCACAAAGAGCATATTATTGTCACTTGAAATAAGTAACGCATGGAAAATCAAATTAAGATATTTCAATGACAACAAGCAAACAATTCTCTTGATACTCAGAAAATACATGTACCTGGTTTCACGAAAAGGTACACATATAATTTCCATTTAGGGACATTCTTTTATCTTATAGTCAGGTGTCAGGGGAAAGCAGCATTGCCGGACCTCCTGACATCTTCCGTTATTATTGGGCAGAACTCTTTATAATGTGATCTACCTGCTCAACCACCTTGGCTGTGATAACTGCCCAATCTCTGGTTGGGGAAATCCTTTGTGTGACTTGCTGGTGTAATAACTTAGTCTATCACTCTTGTGGACAGCCTAGAACTATGGCAGATAAGTACAGGCATCAGAAGACACTGCCGATGCTTACCAACCCTCTACAAAGAGCGAAGTCTTGAAGGCATCCTTGACACTTTCTATAATGGTAGCTCCAGCCTTGGTCCTCTGAGGAGGCTACAGATGACTTCCTGTATTGGACCGCTTCTCCATCAATCAGCCCTGTCGCTTTTGCTTTTTTTGACCAAGCCCTACTGGAGTCTTCCTTCCACAATCCTGCAGATAAGTCTCCAAATAAGCAGCCTGGTCCTTTAAATCTTTTTTTTTTTATTGGAATTGGAGGTACTAACCCCACCGATAATTAAACACTCCAGCTGGAGTAAAGTGATCCTGCATACGCACTGTTGTATTATATACCCCACAGCTATATGACATATTCACACTTTTGTAACATTAATCCCCCCACTTCCTTAGATCACCACGTTTGTAACCAAATATGTGTCACATTTTGTAATCTTCAGAATTAAACACCCTCTATAGAATTTTGGATGAGATGATTCACAAAATAGATTATTTTATATATTGCTTTGGGTAATAAAAACAGAATACGTGAAAGGTCATTTAGAAGCATTTTAAATAGACAGCCAGCACAAAATGACTGTTCAAAGCACAGAAGCTTGGTGCACCTTGACGTGGCCAAGCAGTACAGTATCCTTCTTACCTACTTGTCTCCATTTATCTCCATTGTTCTCTTCCTTGATTGACAGTTCTGTCTATTTACAACTCATAGGAGGGTGGAAAAAGATGGAAACAGGTAGATGGAAAAGCGCACAGAACTGTTGGCCACACCTAGGGCGCACTAACTTGCTGTAGGTGGTTTGAACAGTCATTTTGTGCTGACAGAGTCCCTTTAAAAATTTTCTCATAAGCGCCAGACTTTGAAACAAGCTGAAATATTTACTTTGCCAATGTCTCTCTACGGTAAATTAATTTTAGCAACAACATGGAAAAGCACGACTAATGTTCAGATCTTAGGTAATGATGAAGAGCTAATGAATACGGTAATCTCACTTGGTAATGTGTTTCATTACGGCAATGAAAAAAAATGAAACATGAACATAATGACACTGGTGAAAAGCCAACTATATTTTGTCAGTAAACTTGATAACTTACAGTTTTACCTTATTAACTTTACCGATGATAAATAATTTCATAACAAAAGATTCGTTTTAAGTAAATGATTTTTTACAGCACCAAAGTTTGCATTGATTTGCACACACACATACGCACAAATATATTTGACCAATTTCCTATGAGTCAAGAATTCACAATTTATTTCCTTGGCATGCTTATTCTTATGTGAAACTTGTTTCCATTATCAGCGTACTTGTTTTTTTGTGACAGGTGGCAACATATGACGGATCATCTTATGAAGATTCTTTACAACCCAGAGACGGCACACGACTTGAAAACATTTCAATCAAATTCACCTTAGAGAATAATCTTTGGTTACATTGTTTATTTTTATATTGAGGGCTGATAAAGTAAAAAAAAGTACTCCACTCAAAATTAGGATAAAGTCCTGCATAAGACAAATCCACGGTCTGCTGGGTGGGGATCCTGCTATCGTCATCTACTATATAATTGTCTAAGGGTCACTTCCGTCTGTCCTTCTGTCTGTCACGGATATTCATTGGTCGCGGCCTCTGTCTGTCATGGAATCCAAGTCGCTGAATGGTCGTGGCAAAACGCCCACGACCATTGCCACGACCAATCAGCAACGGCCACAGTCCGGCGGCAATATGGCCGCTCTTTCCTCCCCGCAGTCAGTGCCCGCTCCATACTCCCCTCCAGTCATCCAGTCAGCCCTCACACAGGGTTAATGCCAGTGTTACCGGAGCGCGGTGTAAAGCAACTCCGGTTACGCAGCTATTAACCCTGTGTGACCAACTTTTTACTATTGATGCTGCATATGCAGCATCAATAGTAAAAAGATCTAGTGTTACAAATAATAATAATAATAAAAAACTTTATTCTCACCCTCCGTGTCTTCGGCAGTGCAAGCGGCAGGTTCCGGTGCTAAGGATGGTATGCGAGAAGGACCTGCCATGACGTCACGGTCATGTGACTGCGACGTCATCGCAGGTCCTGCGCTCATGCCAACCCTGGGACCGGAAGCTGCCGCGTGCACCGCACACAGGTGACAGGACTACAAGGGGCCCTCGGAAGGTGAGTATATGTTTCTTTTTTATTTTTTAACATATTACATACGTGGCTGGGCAATATAATACGTAGCTGGGCAATATACTATGTGACTGGACAGTATACTACGTGTCTGTGCTGTATACTACGTGGCTCTGTGCTGTATACTACGTGGCTTTGTGCTGTACACGTGGCTGGGCAATATACTACGTGGCTGGGCAATATACTATGTGGCTGTGCAATATACTACGTCACTGGGCAATATACTACGTGACTGGGCAATATACTACGTGACTGGGCAATATACTACGTGGCTGGGCAATATACTACGTGGCTGGGCAATATACTATGTGGCTGGACAATATACTACGTGGCTGGGCAATATACTACGCGGCTGGGAAATATACTACGTGGCTGGGCAATATACTACTAGCCAATAGTGAGATTAAAAGTCAAATGCAATTTAGATTTTCAAACATTTTGCTGATGGTGACATTTAGTAACTCTATAAACATAGTATGCTGAAGAAGGTGGCACCTGCTTCACTTCTAGTAGTCATAGCATGGTATGTTAGACCTCAAACTATCGGGCATGTTTACCCCTTAAAATGAATCTGTCAGCAGGTTTTTGCTGTGTAATTTGAGGTCAGTATGAGGGGTTGAGGCACAGATTTTACTGATGTGTCACTTATTAGGCTGCGTGTTGTTGTTTCCATACAATGATTGATTTATCAGCAGGAGATTTTCACTGCCCAAATTAGCTCCCTTGTGCCTACTGGTCCGACCATGGCACAGGACTGATTAGCAGCGCACTGTAAATAGACTATGTACACAGAGAGCCTGGTGTGGGCAGGGTCAGCTTTCTGAGCTCTGCTATATGCTACATCTAAAAACTGTGATGGAATCACAACTGCTGCACCCAGTAATCTAAGTGATACATCTCTGGAATCGGGATCTCTTTTCCTGCATTATGCTGCTCTTAGATGAGGTAGCAAAAACTTGGTAAAAAGTTCCTTTTAAATGGGTCGACCATTCTACAGCAGAAATGGGTGGCTCATTTACTCAACATTCATTATGTTACAGATTCTGATTGCCAACTAGTACTTATACCAGTGTAAACTGTGCAGGCAGGTGGTTTCCTTGCCTTTGTGATGGCCAAAGAAGAACCCGCTGTACCAAATGAAGCCAAGCTGGAGCCGTAGATAATCACCTGGTTATACTTACTGGCGCTACCAGGATTCTCTGGCTATAAATGGTCCAGTGTCTGTGCACAATACTGTGAACTCTAGTGTGGCTCCTGCGCAGTACTAAAGCCGAGACTGCAGGAGGAGGAGGTGCTCATTTCACGAATTTGTCCTAATTTGGATTTTTTTTTACAGAGGTATTTCTCTGTGACTCACATTAACAAGGAGACTGTGCCTCTTTAGCGCTTGCATCAGTGCTAGTGGTATCTGCCATTATCTATGACATTACAGACCCCCTAAAAAACACCTGCATTACTGAAGATAAACCTGCAAATACACCTGACCAATGAGTTTGGTGCCAATGTGTGCCATGCTGTGATGCCAATACCTGCCCTATGTTCTACTGCTCCTCAGTTTCAGATGAACCCAATTTGTCTGACTTTTATTTGTCTGTTAAAAGTCACCTTTATTTCAAGTGGAGTTCTTACTGATACTCGGTAATATGATCGGTAATTAAAAAAAGACCAAACATTTCTTAAATAAGAAAAAATAGTTATTTCCCATAAAATGTGTCACTATTTACAGATATAGAGGTTTTGTATGTTTTGCTTATGAGTCGGAAAGTTAACGAATAAAACTTTATACAGTGGGGTTTCCGTAAACTAAAATGTGAGATACAATTAACGTCACACACTGTTTCTTCATAAACCCCAATATACAGGTAACAATAAATATTTATTCAGCTTAATTTTTCTGTGACTTCTAATGAATTACAGTATGTAAAAAGTGATTTACATTAGATTTTTAACAATAATTTACCATTTAATATAAAACGCTTTGATGGGAGCAACATATAACATGAATAAACCAACTTGGTGCTGAGTCATTGCATTGAGAATCGTTTGCATTGGCTGCGGGTTTAGACATCATAAGGATTCCCAGGTCAAGGACACCTCCAACTCTTGGCTTGTTTTGTAGGTTAACATCATAATGTCCTAATTTTGGTTTCCCATATGTGTTTACTAGAGTTTTTGGAACTCCTTAAGACCTGGGTAAACAGTCAGTTCCAGTCCGTCAAGCTTTGATCTTAAAGGGGGTGGCCCATCATAACAACGTCAAGAAAGGTGATAAGTTGCTACTCACTAGGGGTCCGAATGCTAAGAATTCACCCATCTTGAGAAAGGGGCTCTGAAATTCCACATTTGTACTCAGTAATGGTGTCACAGTTGACTCCCCACCACTACGTTTAATGTCTATGGAGCTGAATACCGCGCAGGTGGTACACTTGTCGGGACCATCACTCTATTTAAGGGGGAATGCTCGGAATCCTTCTCTGTATCAGTGCTGTGTCAGTGGCCCAACCCTTAAGCCTCCATACACATTAGACTAATGTTGGATGAACCTTCCGATATTGATGTGTTTGGTCTATGGTCTATTGTGTATATGGGTGCTGTCCGACTGATTGTTGGGAAATATGTTGATCGCACAAGTCTGATTAGGACTGCTGATCACATTGTTCTCCCTCAGGTTAGCATCCAGCCGAAATGCCAGTTGGTTGCTTTCTCACAGACAACACAGGACACCAAGGCCAAGTGAGCACCCCTGAGTATGGGAGAGTTGGCTCAGATGGCTGTGGGCAGAACAATTTGCCAATGCATCATTCGGCCAACAGCCGTGTAATGTTCATGGCCAGTCTTAGTGATTAACGATGTATCGCCCATTCTTTGGATAGGTAGTAAGTTGTTATATGGGCCAACGGAACAATAATAATAATCTTTATTTTTATATAACGCTAACATATTCCGCAGCGCTTTAGTTTGCACACATTATCATCACTGTCCCCGATGGGGCTCACAATCTAGATTCCCTATCAGTATGTCTTTGGAATGTGGGAGGAAACCGGAGTACCTGGAGGAAACCCACGCAAACATGGAGAGAACATACAAACTCTTTGCAGATGTTGTCCTGGGTGTGATTAGAACCCAGGACTCCAGCGCTGCAAGGCTGCAGTGCTAACCACTACGCCATCGTGCTGCCCTATTTTTTGCGCTAATTGCCCTACAATAGGCCAGACCATCATTCAGCCGACAGCCATATAATGTTAATGGCCAGCCTTAGTGATTAACGATGTATCACCCATTCTTTGGATATGTAATAAGTTGTTAAATGGACCAAGCCCTTTATGACTACTAAATACTGAGCAAAGTTTTTAATGACAGTAGCTTTTGCCAAACAAATCGAAATGTGATCTAAACCATTGAGTAATCTAAGAAACTTTACAACCTAATCTGCTAATAAAATTCATCTATAAGAGGTCTCAAGAATCCATGAGTGGATTATCACTTGAATATCATGGAAAATGTAGTTCAGCAGCAGAATTTTGCATGTTTTTATCTGTATTTGACCAGGGGGGGACAAACCTTATACATTGAACAATGCTATTTAACATTACATTGGACTACTTTCACAGTTGCAAGGTATGAAACTGACATACACATCACATAGACCCCCAACCATTTATGGTACAGCACCTTTTTGTGAATACTGTATGAACCTGAATGGACCTGACTGTATTCTGAAATATTTGATATTTTTGGATACTGTTACGTGCTTTCAGTCAGCATTTGTGCTCTCAAAGAATGAATGGTCAACCAAAAAAGAGATCAGCATTACAAAGTGCTGAGGGACGGAGAAAGGCATTGCATTAATACAAGTTGGCTGTAGCCAAGTGTAACTATGGATCGACAGAATCATTCTCAATACAATGAGGATAAAAATCAGATTGAGTAATCTGTTCAGCTGCAATAACAGCAGATTTAAACTCTACCAACCAAACTGCATTAACACAGTTGATCTATGAATGTAGATTGTAGAGTGACATGAAAGCTCCACAGTCTACAAAATAATACCTTGAGTAAACCAGTAAAAAATAAGGGTTAACTCTTGAGTCTTGCAACGAGGTTGCGTCCTACAACTGAAAGCACCATTGGGATATACTTTAAGATGATATTTTTGTGTAGGCCCTAACAATTGTTTGTGTGGTTCTATATTAGTATGAAAGCAATTCTTGACTAGGACCAGAATGATCTTCCACAAATGTAATTTTTTTCTACGGCACTGTGTATACTTACTAGTAGACGACCCAGAAGCCTCTAAAAGTCATCATTTTACTTAGTTATAGATATAAAAGGTGAGCTGTCTGTACACATGGAGAACTGATATACACCTTCTGGCTTCCTACCCTTGCACAGCTCATCATACCACATGTTCTGTGTTCATCAGGCAACAAGAGCAATCATGTACACTATGTAATGTTTGGCACTAGGAGGGTACGGCTTCAGTTCGCTTTTGCTTAGTTATCATACCTGCATAAATCACACAGAGCCATGCATTCAGAGTCCTGAATCTGATCCCCTGTAAAGTACAATGAACTAATTGCTTTTGTTTCTTCACCATAAAACGTTCCACTAACATTTTACATATTTAGTTTACACATCTTTTCTTTTTGCTAGCTGGGTATATCATCATGATTATCATTTATGTCTCTTTTCCTATGGCATCAAAGGTTTTTATTAACATTTTCTTCACGTAGTGACACATTAACCAAATGCTCACCATTTCTGCTGGTACACTAGACCAACTGGAGATATATAGATTTCATAGACAGAATGGAGATGATATATGACCCAGGGCCATGCTTTTGATAAAGTACCTTAGCCCTTAAAAGATCTAATCTACAGTAGTAATAGTTAATTATGGGCATTTGTTAGCATTTTTTTGTTATTGCACTTACTGTAGAGTATGTGATTTAGAAAACATACTCTAGAAGGGACATCTATCATGTACTTTAGTAGCATCCATCACAATATTTACCTTTGGTGTGCAAAGACCTGAAGCACAGAGGTTGCCGGTTGTCATATGATAACTTTTTTTTTTGACGTTGTTACATACAGTATCTTGTAGACTTTACATTTCTTAAGACATTTATGGTACCTACATGAAGGTTCGGTAACACAGTACTAGCCAACACATTGCCTACATCCTCTAGCTTTACTGCCCTTGGTTTTCATGTTCTCTTTACATAGAAGTTCTCCTATTCAATGATCATGGAATGAACCGTCGCAATTTTCTCTACTTATCATATTATGGTAAGAATGATAATCATGATGAATAGCCATATAAAGTGGTTTCCATGACCTTCACTAGCCATGGCTTGTAGATCAGTTCTGGTAAAGACTTTACTATGAGCCACCAAGGGTTATCAAGTTTTATCTTTCAGGTTTGCAGCTTTTTGAAGTCTTCGATTTTTGTTCTTTTTGGAGTTTTCCGTTTTTGTCGTTACAAAGTTGTTTCATATTCCAGACGTTCCTGAATAAGTGCATCATCTTTATACTGCAGCCGAGGTGGGGAAGGTGAACATTCAAAAGCTAAAATTGCCTTACGTAGACTTCTATCCAATACATGTCTCTCCCAGGCTGGATACCTGTTTCTAAACAGGTCAATTTTAATTACAGATTCTTCAATCCTTGGAGGCCTTGAGGATGGAGTTGAAGGGGCTGTTGGCCTCACCTGAAATACTGGCATGCAGCCGTCTCTTTCGGAAAATTTTTGATCTCGATCACTGGCAACACTCCGGTTATTAGACATAGATCTTAGAGTGTTTGAAGCCACTTCTGGGGGCAAAGGAAAGGCAGTTACGGGGTCCTCACAAGCACAGCTTGGTGACTGCCCAAATCTAGGTCCATTAGGATGAAAGAAGGCATAGTACATAAGCATAAAAACAATACCAGTTAAAAAGCTGCTAAACACCACACACAGTGCTGGGATAGCAAATGCATCCAGGATTTGGGGGACCTTATATATGTACCACAGGGTACTCAAGGCAGTGTTCTCCAAAAGGATGACAAAGTAATAAATGAACAGTCTGCACCGTGTCCTTCCTTCCTTGACATTAAACCAGCTAAAGATATAGATTATTCCAACCACCATGTCAAACACAATCTCCTCCCATTTAGTTATGCAGAATTCCGTTTCACAATGCACAATCCAGAAGGTCATTATGCACCAATGAAGGACAATAAATATTCCAAAATAGAGTTGGAAAACTGAGGCAAATAGAGCAAATGTTATAACTCTTGCTGCAATGGTAAAGAAATGCCAGCAAAATTGAATGATCACAGCCATGTAGCTGATGGGTTTCTTGTCATCTCTTGAATCCCGTAATGCCTTTTGATAAGATGCCAAAGCCCATGCCAAGGACACAAGGGAAGCAGCAGCGGTTAGGCCTGAAACAAGAAAAAGAAATGAGTTAGAAGCACACCAAATAAAATAAATATTTAGTTTTAAGATTTTTTAAATTATACATAAAACGTATCTATTGAATTATTGTCAATCTCAATGGAACCGAAAATTTCATGTTGCTCAAAGAGTTACTTAACTTTTTTGAATTTAATTATCCTCCATGTATTATGTTATGAATTTTTGTAATGTATGTCATTACCCTATTTTGCTTTCTTCTCTTTCAAACACTAGAACACTTCACTATAAACACTAGACGATGGTGCAGACAACAAGGATTTGGATTCCTGGACCACGGTGTGAATTACTGGTATGATGGACTCCTCGCCAGAGACGGACTACACCTCAACAAACCTGGGAAACACACATTCGCCAGAAGACTCGCTACACTCATCAGGAGGGCGTTAAACTAGAAGAAGAGGGGACGGGAAGAAAAACATTAGACTCGAACAAAGACGACCCAGGAAAACATACTCAGAAGGGAGGTAAGAACATTTCTAAAACAATCCACAGTGAGGAGATTGGAACAAAACAAAATCCTCTAAACTGCATGCTCGCAAACGCCAGAAGCCTGACAAACAAGATGGAAGAACTAGAAGCAGAAATATCTACAGGTAACTTTGACATAGTGGGAATAACCGAGACATGGTTAGATGAAAGCTATGACTGGGCAGTTAACTTACAGGGTTACAGTCTGTTTAGAAAGGATCGTAAAAATCGGAGAGGAGGAGGGGTTTGTCTCTATGTAAAGTCTTGTCTAAAGTCCACTTTAAGGGAGGATATTAGCGAAGGGAATGAGGATGTCGAGTCCATATGGGTTGAAATTCATGGAGGGAAAAATGGTAACAAAATTCTCATTGGGGTCTGTTACAAACCCCCAAATATAACAGAAACCATGGAAAGTCTACTTCTAAAGCAGATAGATGAAGCTGCAACCCATAATGAGGTCCTGGTTATGGGGGACTTTAACTACCCGGATATTAACTGGGAAACAGAAACCTGTGAAACCCATAAAGGCAACAGGTTTCTGCTAATAACCAAGAAAAATTATCTTTCACAATTGGTGCAGAATCCAACCAGAGGAGCAGCACTTTTAGACCTAATACTATCTAATAGACCTGACAGAATAACAAATCTGCAGGTGGTCGGGCATCTAGGAAATAGCGACCACAATATTGTACAGTTTCACCTGTCTTTCACTAGGGGGACTTGTCAGGGAGTCACAAAAACATTGAACTTTAGGAAGGCAAAGTTTGAACAGCTTAGAGATGCCCTTAATCTGGTAGACTGGGACAATATCCTCAGAAATGAGAATACAGATAATAAATGGGAAATGTTTAAGAACATCCTAAATAGGCAGTGTAAGCGGTTTATACCTTGTGGGAATAAAAGGACTAGAAATAGGAAAAACCCAATGTGGCTAAACAAAGAAGTAAGACAGGCAATTAACAGTAAAAAGAAAGCATTTGCACTACTAAAGCAGGATGGCACCATTGAAGCTCTAAAAAACTATAGGGAGAAAAATACTTTATCTAAAAAACTAATTAAAGCTGCCAAAAAGGAAACAGAGAAGCACATTGCTAAGGAGAGTAAAACTAATCCCAAACTGTTCTTCAACTATATCAATAGTAAAAGAATAAAAACTGAAAATGTAGGCCCCTTAAAAAATAGTGAGGAAAGAATGGTTGTAGATGACGAGGAAAAAGCTAACATATTAAACACCTTCTTCTCCACGGTATTCACGGTGGAAAATGAAATGCTAGGTGAAATCCCAAGAAACAATGAAAACCCTATATTAAGGGTCACCAATCTAACCCAAGAAGAGGTGCGAAACCGGCTAAATAAGATTAAAATAGATAAATCTCCGGGTCCGGATGGCATACACCCACGAGTACTAAGAGAACTAAGTAATGTAATAGATAAACCATTATTTCTTATTTTTAGGGACTCTATAGCGACAGGGTCTGTTCCGCAGGACTGGCGCATAGCAAATGTGGTGCCAATATTCAAAAAGGGCTCTAAAAGTGAACCTGGAAATTATAGGCCAGTAAGTCTAACCTCTATTGTTGGTAAAATATTTGAAGGGTTTCTGAGGGATGTTATTCTGGATTATCTCAATGAGAATAACTGTTTAACTCCATATCAGCATGGGTTTATGAGAAATCGCTCCTGTCAAACCAATCTAATCAGTTTTTATGAAGAGGTAAGCTATAGACTGGACCACGGTGAGTCATTGGACGTGGTATATCTCGATTTTTCCAAAGCGTTTGATACCGTGCCGCACAAGAGGTTGGTACACAAAATGAGAATGCTTGGTCTGGGGGAAAATGTGTGTAAATGGGTTAGTAACTGGCTTAGTGATAGAAAGCAGAGGGTGGTTATAAATGGTATAGTCTCTAACTGGGTCGCTGTGGCCAGTGGGGTACCGCAGGGGTCGGTATTGGGACCTGTTCTCTTCAACATATTCATTAATGATCTGGTAGAAGGTTTACACAGTAAAATATCGATATTTGCAGATGATACAAAACTATGTAAAGCAGTTAATACAAGAGAAGATAGTATTCTGCTACAGATGGATCTGGATAAGTTGGAAACTTGGGCTGAAAGGTGGCAGATGAGGTTTAACAATGATAAATGTAAGGTTATACACATGGGAAGAGGGAATCAATATCACCATTACACACTGAACGGGAAACCACTGGGTAAATCTGACAGGGAGAAGGACTTGGGGATCCTAGTTAATGATAAACTTACCTGGAGCAGCCAGTGCCAGGCAGCAGCTGCCAAGGCAAACAGGATCATGGGGTGCATTAAAAGAGGTCTGGATACACATGATGAGAGCATTATACTGCCTCTGTACAAATCCCTAGTTAGACCGCACATGGAGTACTGTGTCCAGTTTTGGGCACCGGTGCTCAGGAAGGATATAATGGAACTAGAGAGAGTACAAAGGAGGGCAACAAAATTAATAAAGGGGATGGGAGAACTACAATACCCAGATAGATTAGCGAAATTAGGATTATTTAGTCTAGAAAAAAGACGACTGAGGGGCGATCTAATAACCATGTATAAGTATATAAGGGGACAATACAAATATCTCGCTGAGGATCTGTTTATACCAAGGAAGGTGACGGGCACAAGGGGGCATTCTTTGCGTCTGGAGGAGAGAAGGTTTTTCCACCAACATAGAAGAGGATTCTTTACTGTTAGGGCAGTGAGAATCTGGAATTGCTTGCCTGAGGAGGTGGTGATGGCGAACTCAGTCGAGGGGTTCAAGAGAGGCCTGGATGTCTTCCTGGAGCAGAACAATATTGTATCATACAATTATTAGGTTCTGTAGAAGGACGTAGATCTGGGTATTTATTATGATGGAATATAGGCTGAACTGGATGGACAAATGTCTTTTTTCGGCCTTACTAACTATGTTACTATGTTACTATGCTGTAATGATGATTCAATGCCAAATCACGCACCTTTAAAAGCTACTTATTCAAAGAGTCTTTGTATGGGAATTCTCCTGTCTGAGCCTCTCTGCTTTGGATGCGCATAAACAGATGGGAATTCCCTTACACAGACTGTTTGATTATATTGTAGGGCACTTTGCTGAGCAGCAGTTAAAAGCAGCTTCTAAAGGAACATGAACTAAGCATTGAAACATCACTCGGTGTTCTTGTGGTGACATCTACATGATCACTCAGCCCAGTTGTGATGTCACTGCTGCAGCATGTAGCTTCCATAGAGCGTGCAAGCAGCCTCCCGAATCACCGATGGAAAGCAGCTTTTTGCCTTCATCTTTAAAAAGACAGCTAGATAAAATGTTGGGCTGGTTGCGTTCGCACTGTGCGTTTTATCATCCTCACATACATATGTCAGTGTGTTATTTAATGGAAATGAGGCAAACACATAATGATCTAGTTTTGCTCTCATTTCTATGTTCTGTACAGTGATCATTGTCAGAGGTGGAATAAAGAAACATATAATTCATTTTTTGTCCTGGTTATCTGAACATTTCAAAAGGGTTTTTCAAAGACCCGTACTAATGTAACTGTAATTAGCCGGATTGGTAATACATTAATAGACACAAAGGTTATTGATCCACATTGTGCTCTAGATTAAAGGTAATTAGTGAGCAGTAAATGAAGCAGGTTCATGGGTGAATTTCCAGCCACTATGGCTGTTATGTCCTTAAAGGGAACCTGTCAACATAAAAATGCAGTCCAATCACCTTCATATTACAGAGCAGGAGGAGCCAAGTAAACCGATGTAATATTTTGTGATAAAAAATTCAGTATAAACTGTGCTTTAATCATTTAATCCTTGTTTTTTTTGGGTCCAGTAGGCAGTCCTATCAGTGGCTGATAGCCTTCCTTGTATCAGTGTGCATATAGAGATAGCTGTCAGTCACTGACAGGACCGCCCACTGGACTGAAAGTCCTAGAAAGAGTAGAGAATTACATCATGAATACACAAGCTATACTGAATTTTTTCTCACAAAAATTATATTTTATTCTGCTCCGTTCCTCAGTGCATGGAGCCTGTACCTTGACACACAGGGTCCTTACTTTTACGTAATATGGAGAATTGGTCATTGTGTGTGTTGTCCTATGGTGTCTGTAGGGGAAAATGCCTACATAACGTGCAACACGCACACCACCAGGTGAGTGCAACCGCCCCCTCAGCGGTGGTCTTTTTAAATGGTACTGCCCTATTGTGTGCACTTTTACTCCTTTCAAGAGTTTTTCAATATCAAACGCATAAACCACATGACACATACTGTAGACCAAAAGCTGATGAAAATCTGATCAAAAACATTGATGAAAAGGAGTCCGTTATTTTGCTTATGAAGAAAATT
Source organism: Ranitomeya imitator (assembly GCF_032444005.1). Lineage (NCBI taxonomy): Eukaryota > Metazoa > Chordata > Amphibia > Anura > Dendrobatidae > Ranitomeya > Ranitomeya imitator. The sequence continues at coordinate 432,235,179 of NC_091287.1, read as the reverse complement.
ACTGACATATAATGTATAAATAAGCCCTAAAAGGAATCCGAGGAACATCATCATACAGTCTTCACCACAAACCACTGTCCCCATTTCAATTAAAACTTTAGGGAGAGGGGAAAATAATTAAACTGTCAAAGTGAAAAAAATTGCACCAATGAAAACTACAGGTAGTGATGAGCGAGTGTGCTAGTTACTTGAGATTTCTGAGCATGCTCGGGTGTTCTCCAAGTATCTTGGGCGTTATCGTAGGTTATGTTTAAGTCTCTGCAGCTGCATGATTTGCGGCTGTTAGACAGCCTGAATACATGTGGGGATTCCCTAACAAATAGGCAATCCCTGCATGTGTTCAGGCTGTCTAGCAGCCGCAAATCATGCAGCTACGAGAACAGAAACATAATCTACGAGCACGCCCAAGATACTCGGAGAACACCCGAGCATGCTCGGAAAACCCAAGTAATGAGCACACTGGCTCATCACTAGTCGTCTTCAAAAAACAAGTCCTCATAAAACAATGTTAAAAAAAGACAAATTATTTTTAATATACCATTTATTGAACACAGTGAACTCTGCAAAACCAATGTTTTTTACATTTTTTTTCTACCTACTCCACTCAATATCCCCCACCGCAAAGAAAAGTTATCTTACACAATATACATCATTATATGGCTATGGCAATGGAACAAAGAAAGTTGTAGCTTTCAGATAGAAGAGACTAAAAAACAAAACAAGCCTAAAACAAGCCTAAGGCGGCACACGCCGATTATTTGGTGAGTATTTTACCTCAGTATTTGTAATCCAAACTCAAGAGTGGAACAATCAGAGGAAAAGTATAATAGAAACACGTCACCACTTCTGTATTTATCACCCACTCCTGGTTTTGTCTTACAAATACTGAGGTAAAAACTTACCAAATACTGAACATGTGAATGTGGCCTTAAGTTAAAACTAAGGAACGTCATTAGAGCCATGAGCACACTTTGAGAATTAGGCTACTTTTTACCTCAGTATTTGAAAGCCAAAGCCAGGAGTTAAACAATCAGTGTGCACAAGGCCTAAGGGGCTAAAAAACACAGGTTGCACTGTTCATGGGTCTAATTACCTAGTGGAATATTTCAGACACACAATGTTATTAGTATTTATTTCCTATCTAATCACGACTGTTTAACAAGCAGTACTTTTTCTATTACTGTATAATATTTTGTTTTTACCTTCATAGCTATTAACCAGAATTAAGAAACATTTAGAGGTTTCTCTGGTCTATAGAATATTCTACCAACTACTTTTTAACTATTTTTGAATCCTTTCTAATTTTATTTCTTTTTGTTTCCTACAAATTCAATTTGCTCGTATTCAATGTGCCTGAATTAGAAAACAAAGAAACAAAACCATTAACGCTATTATTAACCTGAGCTTGATATGTAAGCAATAACATCAACAAAATGCGATTTGTAAGAATCCATGCTGCTTTGTACCAGTTCATGTGAAGGCACAAATTCTTACTGAGAAATGTCTACCTGTGACAGGAACATTAGCTCCTTGGTACATTCTTTATTGTGGTATGTACGAAAAGTAAAAATTGTAGTGATGAACTCTGAACAATTAAAGGAAACCTGACATGTCAAAAAACACAATTAAAATGCAGATATGGGGTTATTCTGCAGGTTAATAGCATTCAAAAGCTGTGCGGCCCCTGCACTGAGAGTCTTGTTGTCAGGAGGAAGTTAACTTTATGCCTTCTGGCAGCCTTGGGCTTCCAGTTATAGAGGTGCAGCTTTAGTCACCAGTCAGTACATATTGAGCAGCGACTGTAACTACACCCCTACACTGACTGACAGCCGGTTTGGCAGTGTATCAATACAGAGCAGTCTGTCAGTCAGTGCTGGGGTGTGGTTACAGCCGCTGCTCACTATGTACTGAGTGGTGACTGAAGTCGTGCCTCTATGACTGAAAGGCTAAGGCTGTCGGGAGGAATAAAGTTAAAGGGGTTGTCCACTACTTTCAAATAACCCCCCAATGTATCTCCTCGGGGCCCCTAATGAATTTTGTAAATATCTTATGTTGGCGTTTTAGCCTGTGAGCGGCGCCATGCCGACGGCTGAGTCCAGGTCACGTGACCACCAGGCTGCAGCCGCCGCTAATTTCCGCCGACGTCACGTCAATTTCCAGATTACGACGTCACGTCAATTAAACTGCTCCATACATGGTCATAACAAATGATTCCGTGCAACCAGCAATTGGGTTAAGGATTTTATCTAGAAAAATCCCAATATTAGAAAAAATAGAGCCGCATCCTGACACTATTGGTCTACCCGGGGGGTGCACGAGAAATTTGTGGATCTTTGGTAGCGTGTATATTACCGGTGTCACTGGAAATTAAACATAGGAAACTACCCTGCTTTGGTCATTTGGTCTTTTATGTTTCTCTAGGGATGTTGAAGATGTAGCCAAAGATTGGGTCATGTGTGTCATACTGTAGGGGTTTGGAGAAACGCGGGGGGTACCCGCCTCCAAAGGTCTCCGTTTCCTTACTCAGGGTCAGGATGCCCCACTTTAATAAGGGGGGCTTCCTGGACCTTGGTGACGTATTACAGACTTATGTCTGGGTCCCTTTAAATACGGCGGCACATCGAGTATGTTCCCGAGTAGAGAAGACTATTCTTATACATATGACCGTGTATGGAGCAGTTTAATTTTGTACATAATTTTTTTATATATATTTTATATATTATATATTCTTTATTTATTTTTTATGTTTTTCATATTCTGTACAGTAATGCAGAGATCGGGGTTACTAGGATCGCTACTGTATTTTTTATATTGCTATTGCAATAGTTATGTGGTTCCGTCCTCCGTGTGGGCAAAGCCACCCCTAGCTAACATGGTGCCATGGTCCTCGGAAGGCTCTGAGCAGCTGCAGGGCAGAGAATTGTGGGTCCCTGACTGTGATGTCACGGACATGTGCAGTAGGCACTTGGGAACGCCGTGATCATGGCTGCCATTACTGAGCTGTGTATGTAAGTGTACTTGGATTATAATATCGTTAGTAAGGACACCTGATTTGTTTTTAATAACAATTGGCCATTAAGCTATTTTTAATTATTTTCACGCAGTATGTTATTCATAATACCCGTCAATAGCTGTGGTTTGATGGGCTGAGTAACTTGCACAATTGCACTGTTACACTGATGATGCACAATAACACTGTTTAATACTATTGACTTTTATTATATTTAATGATTTTCTAATGAGATATGTATGTGTTGGATATAAAATGTGGTCTCACTCTTGTATTCATTGCTTGACAAAGGATAACACATCCGAAACGTTGCCACGCCGTTCAGGCAATAAAGTCCACTTTTTTTCAATTATTTTGTGCTGCTTTTCCTTTTTTTTGAGTTTATTACTTTTTGACCATTGGATTGCTGGTCGGGAGAGCTCTGCATGCCTTGTAAGGTAGTAATTTGATGCTGTTCCAATTTTTTCACTCCATAGATAGATATATAGATATATCTCTGTATGTATCTATCTATCCATCCGATATCTATCTATCTGTGTGTAATGGAGTGTGGGTTGGACAAATGTAAAAGAGGAGGTTGGACAGTAATGACATCACAAATCTTTTTGAAGATAGAGGAGGAAGGGGTTTGGGTGTGTTTTGGAGTGGATGTACTAGGTTCGGGCTTACAGGCCAGTGCAATGCATCATGGAACTTGTAGTATTAGAGCACAATAAGTCAGGAGAAAGGAAGTTGTCGATTGACCCCATGAGAGCTGGATCCAGCACTGAGGATGTGCTGCTACAGCATGATAAAAGGTAATATTGCTAAAATAAACACAGTGGATGTTTTCAGTGGCACATAATAGCAAGATTTATGAAAACAAAAGTTATAGTAGTGGACAACTTCTTTAACTTCCTCCCGGCAGAAGGGCCTTTAGTTCATGGGCTGCACAGCTTTCAAAGTTCAATGGCTACTAGAAATTAACTAGTTATTTATTAATCTCCAGTTACTTCGCTTTCAAATATTGTTTGCCACACCCAAAGCAAAAAACAACAACAATCTAAAATCCATAATTAAATTATCTCAAGAAGAAAATACCAATAAGTACTTAAATGATAAAAAAGCTAAATAGAATATGATAGAGGGATTGTAAATAAGTATTTGGTCCTGTATCATTTCCAAGACTGTGACTAGAGATGATCGTTGGCATTGGAGAATGTTTAAAAAAAAATTAACTCACAGGTGCTCCAGTGCCCCTGAATAGATGTGTATAACACTCAGAGTGTTCCTATTACTGTACCCAATCCCTTTCAAGCACTTGAACGCAACCACATCCTAAGTAATGTCAACCTAACTTCCACATATATGGCTATGGCTGCTGTTCCTCCATTGCAGTCAAAGATGACCATGACTTCAGGATTTAGAGGAGGAACAGTGGCTGTAGATCCGGAGGTGTCTGATGAGGCCAATGCAGGCCTCGCTATTATAGACCACACAGTAGAACTTCAGCTTCTTTCCCAGATGTTCTTACGCAGTCACTCTCGCAAAGGCGGCCCTGAATTTGGCAATTCTGTTGTGGTCCTCAGCATCTTGTCACTACGCAGGAGAGTGTGCTGTGAAGTTGTTGACTGTTTTGATGCTGTGATCATCACCATAATGCATGGCTGCCGGTACGGTTTTCCTGGAGTAGGTTAGTACATAACTTCTAGTGTTAGTGATAGTGAGCCCAAAGTTGCCTCAAGCTTGTGAAAAACAGTCCATTTTGATGCTGCATCTGCTGCTCATGTACCTTTGTAACAGTCTTCAGGCATTTGGAGTTGAATAACTTGCATCTTCCGTCTTGACAGTTGCTAAAAGCATCTGTCAACATGGCAGAAAATAGCATACTGAACAGAGTTTGGGCGAGTACACAGCCATATTTTACACCATTTGTAAATGGGAAGGCCTCCGATTCGCCACCATCATTCAGAACCTTCGCTAGCATACCATCAAGGAGCTGCTGGACGATTGTGATGAACTGGCTTGGGCAGCCAAACTTTTCCATGATTTTCCACAGGCAGTCTCTGCTGACTGTGTCGAAAGACTTGGTCAAGTCGACAAAGCACTGGATTTCAGGTAGTAGACCTTACTCAATGAGATGGTGGTTGAATAAGAGGCGAGCCAAAATCTTTCCAGCAGTGGACAGTAGGGAGATGATTTGATGGTTGTTGCAAGATTGGCAGTTGCCTTTTCTCTTGTAGATGTGGATTATGATGTCATCTTTCAGCTGTTGCAGAACCAGTTCCTTTTTCCACTTGGACTAGAATTGTTTAGTCATCATATGCCTCAGGACAAGGCCACTTGCTTTGTATACCTCAGCAGGTATAACATACTGTAGTTCCTGGGACTTTTCCACAGGAGAGTTATCTTACTGCCTTCCTGTGGAAAGAACATTGAGGTCCTTGTTGATTTCTACCTTGTACGGGTGAGCAATGGCCTCATCATAATAATGGCAGGGTGATTAAGGACATTGTTGAAGTTCTGAGCCCACCATTCCAGAATTTGTTTCTTTTCTGTGATCAACTTAGTTCTTTCCTTATTGAGTAGAGATGAGAAGTTGGATGATTGGGGTCCATATACAGCCTTTAGTGTATCATAGAAGAGCTTCAGGTTGTGGCTGTCTAAAAAGCCCTGGATTTCGTCAGCCTTCTTGCTATATCAACTGCCCTGCGTCTCACGTAGCTTTATCTCTACCATTCTTTTTGTGTTCATAAAGGCATCTTTCTTGGCTAGTGACATGGGGTCGTTTTGATCGCTGATGCTTTTTTTAGGAGAGGCTTTATTACTTTGTCATTTTCATTGAACCAATCTTTGTTACTTTGGGCTGGTGGTCCAAGATGCTTCAGGGCAGTATTATAAATAGCATCTTTAAGCATTGTCTACTGTTATTCAATGCTGGTCTCATCTGCATGCGGTGTGTTTGACAGTCTGTTATCAAGGCCATTGGCAAATTCTACTGCAACTCTTCTGCGTTGAAGCTTGGAGACATTCAGCCTCTTTGTAGTCTTCTGCCCTTGGGGTCTCCTCAACAGCAGATTGCGAAGCCCACTCTTAGACACAATGAGGCAGTGGTCGATCCAGCAGTCGGCATCACACAAGGCTCTTGTACTTCAAAGTCCATCCTATCCCTCCCCTTGGCAATGACATAGTCAATGAGATGTCAGTATCTCGAACGCGGGTGCATCCATAATGTCTTCTTGCAAGTGAGTAGATGGAACAGGGTGTTGGTGATTACAAGGTCATACATGGCACACCTCTTGAGGAGCAGAATGCCATTGAATCTTTCCCAGTTTTGATAATCTGTTCCTGTTGAATTTTAGATTGTTTCTTCCTCACAGTCCTTTGAATACAGCCTTCACATGCATAGAGAGGCAAACCCTTAAAGTCATGGCTATGGGTAAACAGATGGTAACTGCTGTTCTGTCACATGCTTTACACAGTATATTCGAGTATTATGGCTTTGACTCCCCATATCTAACTATGTTACTATGGAGCAGAACAATATTGTATCATACAATTATTAGGTTCTGTAGAAGGACGTAGATCTGGGTATTTATTATGATGGAATATAGGCTGAACTGGATGGACAAATGTCTTTTCGGCCTTACTAACTATGTTACTATGTTACTATCTATTGTTGAGCTGTGATATACTCTCAGTAAGAAGATTCAACCCAAAATGGATATTGCACTGCATTCCCTGATAAGCTTAGTTATACAATCATATTATTTATTGTACTTGAGGTCATGTGACCCTTCACTGGCTGCAGCAATCTTCTGCATTCTGTAAAAGAGCGTTGGCCATTTTTACCCATTTGCGTGAAATGAATTGCAAATTTCCGAGGTTTAGCAAATTTTCTAAAACTCAACAAGAATTAGATTTGGATCAAATCAATTTGCTCATCTGTATAGGTGGACTCATCTGGCACAAACAAGAAATATAATCTAGTGTGTCACAGGATGGAAAGAAAAAATGACTACTCTTGAATTAAACAGATGTTACTCTAGAGGAGTGATTACTCTTTATATAATGCCCTATAATCCTATTCCATCATAACCATATAGGTGGCCACCCTAAGATTTGCTGTGGTTCCCCCACTCCCTGACAAGTCTCTCTAAGGTCCCTTTATAATAGCCCTGATATACTCAGTACAATGTATAGATAAACAATCGAGGCACTCGGGGCCTGGAATTGATGCCGGAACACTTGGAGTGCTAGGATCTGCATCATTAGGACTGGTCAAGACCCACATAAATATGAGCAGAGATTCAAAAACATCCCATAGAGACGCACTCTTGGATAAAGTATATAACCAACAAAGGTAACGAAGCTGCGGGTGAAACGCGCGCAGGGGCCATTTGAACAAGTCATACACACCTACCCCTTCTGGACACATCAGTAGATGTAAATACTACCTGTCTACATAAGCAGGGTAGATTTATAATACTCTTACTTTATATTTTTATCCATTCTGTCACTATACTGTATATTACCCCATACATTAAGTGTGTACTGGACCAATTTTTAGGAATACTATGATCATCCTTCATGTTGTTAATTTTTATCTTTGTACTAATAAAGATGTTAACCTTATGAGACCTGCTGCCACTTACTCTCTTGTGTTGGTTATATCATTAGGACTAGTAAAGGTAGTATCGTATCTTTTCTGTTTCTTTTTAATTGCTAAAACAGTGACTAGATTGGTTAATAATGATTTATCGGTGCTCAGTTATATATGTGCACTTTGTACTGTAAATCGTATTCACTTTTCACAGTATGTAAGGGTACCGTCACACTATACGATTTACCTACGATCACGACCAGCGATATGACCTGGCCGTGATCGTAGGTAAATCGTAGTGTGGTCGCTGGGGAGCTGTCACACAGGTAACCAGGGTAAACATCGGGTAACTAAGCGCAGGACCGCGCTTAGTTACCCGATGTTTACCCTGGTTACAAGCGTTAAACTAAAAAAAAACAAACAGCACATACTTACATTCTGGTGTCCGTCAGGTCCCTTGCAGTCTGCTTCCCGCACTCAGTGACTGCCGGCCGTAAAGTGAAAGTGAAAGCACAGCCGCTGTTTACCCTGGTTACAAGCGAACGCATCGCTGGATCGCATCGCTAGATCGCTAGATCGGTGTCACACACACCGATCTAGCGATGACAGCGGGAGATCCAGCGATGAAAGAAAGTTCCATACGATCTGCTACGATGTACGATTCTCAGCAGGATCCCTGATCGCTGCTGCGTGTCAGACACAGCGATATCGTAACGATATCGCTGGAACGTCACGAATCGTACCGTCGTAGCGATCGAAATGTTATAGTGTGACGGTACCCTTAGGGCAATTATAGGATGATTTTAGGTTGAGCCTTTGGGGAGAAGGGGTGCCATAGGAAGCAGCCGCGCCAAGGTCCGTGATTAGAAAAGAAAATGATTATAGAGATTAGATAGGGAGAGATTTTCTTTCTATACTTCTCTGTGACACCCTAGATTATACTTCTCATTAACACCGGATGGGTCACATAGTAAAGGGAAAGGTCAAGGACCAAATATTTATCTTCAATCCCCATATGCTATGCAATAATGTTTTTAATATTTACTTTTATGTAGGGACGTCACTGCAGGACCAAGAATGTAAGAGGTAAGTTTCTTTGATAGAATTGCTCTATTTGGTCAAGTTTTATAAAATTCCAAGAAATCCCCTTTTAATTGTGGCAAGACTTTCCTCATTTCGAGGTAATCATCCTTGTGTTAGTCTATGACAGTGTTTCCTAAACTCCAGTCCTCACGGTCCCCAACATGGCATGTTTTCAGAACTTCACTGGTGATGGAAATATTATTAAGTCATCAGAAGCTGCCACAGGTTCTCTCACCTGAGCAATACTAAGGAAATCCTGAAAATGTGATGTGTTGCAGGGCTACGAGGACGGGGTTTGGGAAACACTGGTCTATGGTCTGGGTCTTGAAAAAAAATTACGCTGAACAAAAAAGGATTAATGAAGCTATCCTAATTGTTAGAAAAGGATCACTGGGAGGCAACTGTTTAATTCCCCCACAGTGCCTCCACAGGTAAAATGAGGCATTACATGTTGCTGATTGAAATTAATAGACTGGTTATCAATGCACAAATGTACTTGATTAGGCAGCGGCAGAAGTGGTTTGTTTGCAGACACTAGAGTTTGGCCAAAACATTAGTTTTCTAAATAATTATCTATTCGGATGCATCAAATCCCTTTACTACTGTCTTGAAAGAAGATGCAGAAGTAGAACTCAAGTTTGGTATTTAGTCTACAATGTAAGTCAATGTGATTAGGTGTGAAAATTCAAGACATCTTTTAAATAAAATGTCCAATACAATCAAACAACCACCTCTTTATCAGGATGCACTTATGCAGTTACCAAGGTTATTTATGGAGTCCTTTCTAACAAACTGTGACTCCCCTGCAGCCAGTGCTAGCACTTCAGGTAATGTATGTTCACATCTTCATTTACAGGAATTTCCAAGTGTCACTTCTCAGCTGATCTTGGCTCTTTAATTCTTCCAGTTTCCCACTATCAGTAGCATAAATGTGCAGTAAGGTCAACAACGTGACATTCTGCCACTTTGAAAATTGGACATTTCAGAAAGATTTCCTCTCTACAGAAGCGAAGAATTACATCCTTAGCTAACTGGTAGTCATATCAATACATAGATAGTATGAGCCCAATTTATTAAAGAGAATCTGTCAGTAGTTTTGCTATACAATCTGAGAGCAAAATGACGTAGAGGCTGAGAGCCTGATTCCAGTGATGTGTCACTTACTGGGCTCTGAGTTGTTGTTTCAATAAAATCAGCATTTTATCATCAGGAGATTATCACTACACGACTAGGTGTCTTGTGCCTCCTAGTTAACTGCTCATTGTAACTCCGCACCCACTGATTAGCAGCCTTCTGTCAATATACAGTGTACACAGAAAGCTGCCAACCAGTGGCGTGGCGGGGTTATGCACACTTCATGAATATGGAGCACTACATGGCAGCTGGTTTAGTTCAGAGCACTGTTAGATCTGCAGTATCTTTATATCAAGACTAGTTGGCCCGTGCAAAATTTTCGCACATTAGTTGTCAGGGGCGCAGGCAATTTCAGGATAATCAAGCTGGTCAAATGTAAATGTATTTAATGTGATGATGAACACAGAGAGGTGTGTGTCTCACTGATATATATATATATATATATATATATATATATAGATAGATAGATATACAGTGTATATCTATATATATATATATATATATATATATATATATATATATATATATACAGGTCCTTCTCAAAAAATTAGCATATAGTGTTAAATTTCATTATTTACCATAATGTAATGATTACAATTAAACTTTCATATATTATAGATTCATTATCCACCAACTGAAATTTGTCAGGTCATTTATTGTTTTAATACTGATGATTTTGGCATACAACTCCTGATAACCCAAAAAACCTGTCTCAATAAATTAGCATATCAAGAAAAGGTTCTCTAAACGACCTATTACCCTAATCTTCTGAATCAACTAATTAACTCTAAACACATGCAAAAGATACCTGAGGCTTTTATAAACTCCCTGCCTGGTTCATTACTCAAAACCCCCATCATGGGTAAGACTAGCGACCTGACAGATGTCAAGAAGGCCATCATTGACACCCTCAAGCAAGAGGGTAAGACCCAGAAAGAAATTTCTCAACAAATAGGCTGTTCCCAGAGTGCTGTATCAAGGCACCTCAATGGTAAGTCTGTTGGAAGAAAACAATGTGGCAGAAAACGCTCTACAACGAGAAGAGGAGACCGGACCCTGAGGAAGATTGTGGAGAAGGACCGATTCCAGACCTTGGGGAACCTGAGGAAGCAGTGGACTGAGTCTGGTGTGGAAACATCCAGAGCCACCGTGCACAGGCGTGTGCAGGAAATGGGCTACAGGTGCCGCATTCCCCAGGTAAAGCCACTTTTGAGCTACAGAGAAGCAGCACTGGACTGTTGCTAAGTGGTCCCAAGTACTTTTTTCTGATGAAAGCAAATTTTGCATGTCATTCGGAAATCAAGGTGCCAGAGTCTGGAGGAAGACTGGGGAGAAGGAAATGCCAAAATGCCTGAAGTCCAGTGTCAAGTACCCACAGTCAGTGATGGTGTGGGGTGCCATGTCAGCTGCTGGTGTTGGTCCACTGTGTTTCATCAAGGGCAGGGTCAATGCAGCTAGCTATCAGGAGATTTTGGAGCACTTCATGCTTCCATCGGCTGAAATGCTTTATGGAGATGAAGATTTCATTTTTCAGCACGACCTGGCACCTGCTCACAGTGCCAAAACCACTGGTAAATGGTTTACTGACCATGGTATTACTGTGCTCAATTGGCCTGCCAACTCTCCTGACCTGAACCCCATAGAGAATCTGTGGGATATTGTGAAGAGAAAGTTGAGAGACGCAAGACCCAACACTCTGGATGAGCTTAAGGCCGCTATTGAAGCATCCTGGGCCTCCATAACATCTCAGCAGTGTCACAGGCTGATTGCCTCCATGCCACGCCGCATTGAAGCAGTCATTTCTGCCAAAGGATTCCCGACCAAGTATTGAGTGCATAACTGAACACTATTATTTGATGGTTTTTTTGTTTGTTATTAAAAAACACTTTTATTTGATTGGATGGGTGAAATATGCTAATTTATTGAGACAGGTTTTTTGGGTTATCAGGAGTTGTATGCCAAAATCATCAGTATTAAAACAATAAAAGACCTGACAAATTTCAGTTTGTGGATAATAAATCTATAATATATGAAAGTTTAATTGTAATCATTACATTATGGTAAATAATGAAATTTAACACTATATGCTAATTTTTTGAGAAGGACCTGTATATATATATATATAGACTGTATATATGTTTTTACGAATATTTGAGCCCATGAATCCATTATATGTCCATTTTGCAAGCCGGTGAGAAAATCTCACCGTACGGATGCCATACAGATGTCACATGGATGCTTACATGCGAGAAAATCGCATCCTCGCAATGTACACGGATGACATACGGATCACTGCTCAGGGAACATTTCTGCGATTCTCATCCGTGTAAAACGGACCGATTTTTTTATACATTGTGTGTGACTCCAGCCAAGGAGATCCCCCAACAATAAACATAATGGTATTTTACTTACTGACTAGAAGGGGTCTGATTGTCAGGACCTTGCAAAAGAACAGGGGCAGCAGCATTTTTCCCCTCCACATCAGCACTGCCATCTATCTGCAGTGTAGGGAAGTGCAACACAGCGCTATGTATGTGAACGGAGCAGCTCCCTGTACAGCAGTGCCACTTTGACAGTAAAAATGATGAAGGAGAATTGACCCCATAACTGAGCGTATTTACACCATTGTATAATAATTGGGAATATCCCTTTAAAAAAATGTAATATCTACAGATTATTTTACCTTTTTTTCCCCTACGGTTGGATTTTTTTAATTTTTTTTTTTGCAAGGCTGTTTCCACCAATCTCTCCCATCAGGAAACAATGTACCTTCTGAGTTATGTCAATGCTGCAGTTTAATGCTGCAGTTTTTTACTTGGAACCAGAGGTGACTCCAGGTCACCAATGAGCTGCAACCTTAGAAGGAAGATAGACTTTTCAACGACTGTCCAATAATACGGAAAATCTGATGATTCAGAACCTGTCCGGTCCCTTTCAGGCTGCATTCATTTATATCTTCAGTTTTAAAGCTGAAGTCTTAAACAGGTAAAGTTTTACTTTTATTCTACTTCCACATATGTAGCAAATATTTTATATGTACCTGCCTGAAATCGGCTGGGCAAGGAGTTTGGCAAGCTGGAAAGCTCCCAAGGCAAATGTTAGGATTTGTTTCAGCTGTGTATTAGTATGCTGTGGGGTAGTATGGAGCCACCTGCAGGTCATTTTTCCTTACTGCAGTTTTATGAAAATAAATGTTTAAAATGTATTTTGTGATAACATCGTGGATGTGTGGTTTGTTTAGCTATTTTCTTGCTGAAGGGGGCAACATTGCCTTTCAAATGGTGTATCATTTGTGTGTGTGTGTGCAGTATGAACGGAGATACAAAGGAATAACAGAAATTAGTGTTTTGAAATAATATAGAAGGATGACAGCATTAAGACCAGCAAGTGATGAATCACTGTAATCAGGGTCTTAACCACTACATTATGCTGCTCTCAGATTACATAGTAAAAATCTTGTGACTGCTGGGATAAAAAATTAAGAGGTATACGCCACTTATTGAATAACTCTTCTTCCAATTGTAATATGACTCTGCCAGAAATGTTCCTCCAGTCAGAAACTAGAGCACAATTAGTAAATTTTGGGGTTGCTTTTTTCATGCCCCATCCAAGCTCTATCCCCTTTGGCGAAGATGGCTGGGACTGGCGTAAAAACAATTTAGCAACATTGTAAGGCATTTACACCATAATTGAATAAATCTGGTCCTATGTCAATAGTGCTACATTGGATATTAAACAGCTCTCAAGTCATAAGTCCCTCAAAAAATTCTTAGGTTTTTTTTAGTACACATTTATATTTGCAAAGTATCTCTAGTGAAAATATTGCAAACTTCATAGCAAATTTGTCGGTGAAAATAGGAATCACTATATATCTATTTTGCCTGGTGGCATATTCAGGTTTTATTTGCAGGATACCCTATTAAAAAATAACCTTTATTAAGTGAACATAATAAAAAAAAATCCCAACAGCGGGATTTTTCCCTTATAATTAACCCCTTAGTGACAGAGCCAATTTGGTACTTAATGACCGAGCCAATTTTTGCAATTCTGACCACTGTCACTTTATGAGGTTATAACTCTGGAACGCTTCAATGGATCCCGCTGATTCTGAGAATGTTTATTCGTGACATATTGTACTTCATGTTAGTGGTAACATTTCTTCGATATTACTTGCCATTATTTATGAAAAAAACGGAAATATGGCGAAAATGTTTAAAATTTAGCAATTTTCAAATTTTGTATTTTTATGCCCTTAAATCAGAGAGATAGGTCACAAAAAATAGTTAATAAATAACATTTCCCACATGTCTACTTTACATCAGCACAATTTTGGAAACAAAATTTTTTTTTGTTAGGGAGTTATAAGGGTTAAAATTTGACCAGCAATTTCTCATTTTTACAACACCATTTTTTTTTAGGGACCACATCACATTTGAAGTCATTTTGAGGGGTCTATATGATAGAAAATAACGAAGTGTGACACCATTCTAAAAACTGCACCCCTCAAGGTTCTCAAAACCACATTCAAGAAGTTTATTAACCCTTTACGTGCTTCACAGGAACTGAAACAATGTGGAAGGAAAAAATAAACATTTAACTTTTTTTTGCAAACATTTTAATTCAGAACCATTTTTTTTATTTTCACAAGTGTAAAAACAGAAATGTAACCATAAATTTTGTTATGCAATATCTCCTGAATACGCCAAAACCCCATATGTGGGGGTAAACCACTGTTTGGGCGCACCGCAGAACTTGGAAGTGAAGGAGCGCCGTTTCACTTTTTCAATGCAGAATTGGCTGGAATTGAGATCGGACGTCATGTCACGTTTAGAGAGCCCCTGATGTGCCTAAACAGTGGAAACCCCCCACAAGTGACACCATTTTGTAAACTAGACCCCTTAAGGAACTTATCTAGATGTGTGGTGAGCACTTTGAACCCCCAAGAGCTTCACAGAAGTTTATAACGTAGAGCCGTGAAAATGAAAAATCGCATTTGTTTACACAAAAATGATCTTTTCGCCCACAAATTCTTATTTTCACAAGGGTAACAGGAGAAATTAGACCAAAAAAGTTGTTGTGCGATTTCTCCTGAATACGTCGATACCCCATATGTGAGGGTAAACCACTGTTTGGGCGCACCGCAGAGCTTGGAAGTGAAGGAGCGCTGTTTTACTTTTTCAATGTAGAATTGGCAGGAATTGAGATTGGACGCCATGTCGCGTTTGGAGAGCCCCTGATGTGCCTAAACAGTGGAAACCCCCCACAAGTGACACCATTATGGAAACTAGACCCCTTAAGGAACTTATCTAGATGTGCGGTGAGCACTTTGAACCCCCATGTGCTTCACAGAAGTTTATAACGTTGAGCCGTGAAAATAAAAAAAATCGCATTTTTTCTACAAAAATAATCTTTTTGCCCCCAAATTTTTATTTTCACAAGGGTAACAGGAGAAATTAGACCACAAAAGTCGTAGTGCAATTTCTCCTGAGTACGTCGATACCCAATATGTGGGGGTAAACCACTGTTTGGGCGCACCGCAGAGCTTGGAAGAGAAGGAGTGCCGTTTTACTTTTTCAATGTAGAATTGTCTGGAATTGAGATTGGACGCCATGTCGCGTTTGGAGAACCCCTGATGTGCCTAAACAGTGGAAACCCCCCACAAGTGACATCATTATGGAAACTAGACCCCCCATGGAACTTATCTAGATGTGTGGTGAGAACTTTGAATGCCCAAGTGCTTCACAGAAGTTTAGAATGCAGAGTCGTGAAAATAAATTTTTTTTTTTTTCCACAAAAAAGATATTGTAGCCCCCAAGTTTTTATTTTCACAAGGGTAACAGGAGAAATTGGACCGCAATAGTTGTTGTCCAATTTATCCCGAGTACACTGATGTGCCATATGTGGGGGTAAACCACTGGGCGCACGGCAGAGCTCGGAAGGGAAGGAGCGCTGTTTTGGAATGCAGACTTTGATAGAATGGTCTGTGGGCGTTATGTTGCGATTGCAGAGCCCCTGATGTACCTAAACAGTAGTAACCCCCCACAAGTGACCCCATTTTGGAAATTAGACCCCCCAAGGAACTTATCTAGATGTGTGGTGAGAACTTTGAATGCCCAAGTGCTTCACAGAAGTTTAGAATGCAGAGTCGTGAAAATAAAAAAATATTTTTTTATCCACAAAAAAGATTTTGTAGCCCCCAAGTTTTTATTTTCACAAGGGTAACAGGAGAAATTGGACCCCAAAAGTTGTTGTCCAATTTATCCCGAGTATGCTGATGCCCCATATGTGGGGTTAAACCATTGTTTGGGTGCACGGCAGAGCTCGGAAGGGAAGGAGCGCTGTTTTGGAATGCAGACTTAGATAGAATGGTCTGTGGGCGTTATGTTGCGTTTGCAGAGCCCCTGATGTACCTAAACAGTAGTAACCCCCACAAGTGACCCCATTTTGGAAACCAGACCCCCCAAGGAACTTATCTAGATGTGTGGTGAGAACTTTGAATGCCCAAGTGCTTCACAGAAGTTTAGAATGTAGAGTCGTGAAAATAAAAAAATATTTTTTTTTCCACAAAAAAGATTTTGTAGACCCCAAGTTTTTATTTTCACAAGGGTAACAGGAGAAATTGGACCACAAAAGTTGTTGTACAATTTATCCCGAGTACGCTGATGCCCCATATGTGGGGGTAACCCACTGTTTGGGCGCACGGCAGAGCTCAGAAGGGAGGGAGCACCATTTGAGTTTTTGAGCGCAAAATTGTCTGTCGTGTTTGGAGACCCCCTGATGTAACTAAACAGTGGAAACCCCCCAATTCTAGCTCCAACCCTAAACCCAACACACCCCTAACCCTAATCCCAACCCGATCCATAATCCTAATCACTAACCCTAACGATAATCACAACCCTTACCCCAAAACAACCCTAACCATAACCCTAATCAAAACCCTAAATCCAACACACCCCTAATCCTAATCTCAACCCTAACCTCAAACCTAACCCTAATCCCAATACACCCCTAATCACAACCCTAACCTTAACCCTAATCCCAAACCTAACCCTAATCCCAAGCGTAACCCTAATGCCAACCCTAACCCTAATACCAACTCTCATCCAAACCCTAACCCCAAATCTAACCCTAACTTTAGCCCCAACCCTAGCCCTAACTTTAGCCCCAACCCTAACCCTAGCCCTAAGGCTACTTTCACACTTGCGTCGTTTGGCATCCGTCGCAATCCGTCATTTTGGACAAAAAACGGATCCTCCAAATGTGCCTGCAGGATGCGTTTTTTTGCCCATAGACTTGTATTGCCGACGGATCGTGACGGATGGCCACACGTCGCGTCCGTCGTGCACTGGATCAGTTGTGTTTTGGCGGACCGTCGGCACAAAAAACGTTCAATGTAACGTTTTTTTGTACGTCGCGTCTGCCATTTCTGACCGCGCATGCGTGGCCGTAACTCCGCCCCCTCCTCCCCAGGACATAGATTGGGCAGCAGATGCGTTGAAAAACTACATCCGCTGCCCACGTTGTGCACAATTTTTACAACGTGCGTCGGTATGTCGGGACGACGCATTGCGACGGCCCCGTACCGACGTAAGTGTGAAAGAACCCTAACCCTGAATTTAGCCCCAACCCTAACCCTAAATTTAGCCCCAACCCTAACCCTAGCCCTAACCCTAGCCCTAACCCTAGCCCTAACCCTAGCCCTAACCCTAGCTCTAACCCTAGCCCTAACCCTAGCCCTAACCCTATTTTAGCCCCAACTGCTCTTCTCCTGTCGGCCGGCAGATGGCGATAGATGGCGGGCACACTGCGCATGCGCCCGCCATTTTCTTTTCCCCGGCAGCCAGGAGGAGCAGCAGGAGGATCCAGGGACACTGGTGAGTATGATAGGGTCCCCGAATCCCCCTATTTCTCTGTCCTCTGATGTGCGATCACATCAAAGGACAGAGAATTACACTTTGATTTTTTTTTTTTTGCGGTCGCCGGTAAACAGTTAATTACCGGCGATCACAAAACAGGGGTCGGTAAAACCGACCCCGATCATGTTCTTTGGGGTCTCGGCTACCCCTGGCAGCCGAGACCCCAAAGATCCTCCCGGTGCCGGCCGGCGGGCGCACTGCGCATGCGCCCGCCATTTTGAAGATGGCGGCGCCCACCGGGAGCCACAAGGAGCATCGGGGGAGATAGGTGAGTATTGGGGGGCTATCTGGGACCCCTTTTCTCTGTCCTCTGATGTGCGATCACATCGGAGGACAGAGAAATTAAAAAGAGATCGCGTTTTTTTTTTTTGCATTCGCCGGTAAACGGTTAATTACCGGCGATCGCAAATGCGGGGTCGGTAAAAAAAACCCCCGAATCATGTTCTCTGGGGTCTCGGCTACCCCCGGCAGCCGAGACCCCGGAGAAAATCTGACTCTGGGGGGGCGCTATTTACTTTTTCCACAGCACCGTTAATTAACGGCGCTGTGGTTTAAGTACCCTTAGCGGCCGCCGTTAAAAGGCATATCGGCGGTCGCTGAGGGGTTAAATTGCTTAGGAAAAACCGGGCTTGTAAAAATACAAGAGAGCAGACCAAAAAATAGAAACTCTCTACCTGACTAGTCAATGTAAATAATGATATACTGGAAAAGACTAGAAAAAATTTTAGGAAAAAGACACCTCTAACATGATAGAAGTATGCCCAGTCAAAAAATATCAACAAGCAGAACTGCCAGCACCTAAATGGTTAACAACTACAAAGGGAATAATATTAGTGCAACTATGTCATAAACTCACTAAACCAATGTGAAGAAATGAGTGACCTCTCCCTGGATACCACCTCTATCTGAGCACCTACCTAGATGCGGAGGTTGGCACCCTAAGAAAAAGCGAGATTGGCGCCCCCGCTCGTACGATGGCTGTACCTGGACTCCTATAAGACCTTATAAGGCTGATAGTCAGAAACAGAGGGCCAGATGGCCTGTAATCATCGTATGATGTCAAGATGAAGTGGTGTCAGTGTATGATAACACAGGCCAAAAAAAAGTGTGACTGTATACAAAGGAGAGATTACAATCAACTTAAGTTACTCAAAACAAATATGTTAGAATACTAAAAGATATATCATAGCTGCAATAACAATCCCCCTATATGAAAAGGATTAGACCAGTGCTGACACACAATGACCCTGATAAATATTCTAGCAAATATGCAAGATAACAGTCAGCATGATATAAATGCATAGATGTTACCACACACATGCTTCAACCCCAAAATATTCCAGTTTACAAAATGACAAATAGGGGCACAAAAAGATACAACCCCAAAATACATCATACTCATCTGACATTGTGTGGAACTTCATGCAGATAGCTGGACATGATGATAGCCTGGATCCTTAGATGGAGAGGACAGGCTCACAACACACTCTGAGAGTGCCACACTCTGTGCCCTTGTCACAAAGGGATGACTTTCGCTGTTTGAAGGGCCAGATCAAGCTGAAGGACTGGTATCGAATTAAAAGGACTTGCTTGTTGTTGCATACCGAGAAGGACCTGGTTGATGTTGCTCTATGAGAGGAAGAGGATCCAGCATTGTTTAATGCCTGTTGTGTGTTGGAGAGACTGTTTGGTGTCTTTCAGATTTTGGATGGCTGAGGATAGCCATCATTAAAGAAAGGGGAAATGTAAGGAGGTCAAAGTGTTGCCCATGTTCCCCCTTTAAGACACGTTTATTGTTACAATGTAATTTGGATGTGTAATGTGATGTGCGTTATTAGCAATAGAGTTGTGTTCTGCCAAGACATAAATACTTGATAGGGACAGGTAGAGTTAATGTTTATGACTAGCCCAGAGTGGGGAGGGGCTAAAGTGAAGGGACAGAGGTAGTTTAGGGAGTTTCCAATTAGGAAGGCAGATATGGTATAACTTGCAGCTATTTGATCTGATTAGTCAACAGAGCCGCATGTATTGGGTGTCCCTAAAGTAATCGGAGATCAAGGCAGGTTTGGAGTGTTTTGACAGTCAAATGACAAAGCAGCGCCGCTGAGAAGGAAAGCAAAATGAAGAGATAGCATACAATAATCTTCAGCAACAAAAAACGATCTTCAACTCACAACAACAACGCCAGGGAACGAGAAAGTAAACTTTTCACTGGCGCAAAAGAGAATGTCTGGCCAGATTTTATATGGAGAGACAAATGACCAGGTCAGGAGCAGCTGTGAGATGGAGCTGCCTGTTTATAACCAGCATAAAAAGTGTCATTATCTTCTTTGAGACTAAAGGAAACAAAATCCATTTAATAGGAGACACAAAACTCACAGGCTAGTCCTATGATTCACAATACGTAATGATTTTCTAAACATAGATCTCCCTGGAGAACGTGACACACTCTTGACACTGCATATACATATTTGGCATTGTCAAAATCATACTAACCTTGAGAATTAAGTTCTTAGGTCATTTTTACTGTAGAATGAACTTTAAAAAAGCAAAACTCAAAAAACAATGGCGGAATTGTGTTTTTTTTCACAGTTTCACCTCATATTTTTTGTTTTCCATAATGTCCAACACATTATATTGCACAATGAATGATGTCATGAAAACAACAACTCGTCCTGCAAAAAAATAAGCCATCAAATGGTTGTGTGGATAGAAAATTAGGCTCTTTGAAGAAGAGGGAAAAAGCTTGTTCATGAGGTCCAAACCACAGACAGCATGAATCAAACTCTGGGTTCATTATTGCAACTGTATCGGACTAGTGAGGGACAGCTTCTCATCGTTCTAATTCCTCTAGAATGAAAGGTTCCTTTTATGTGATAGAGGCATTTAATAAGTGTTTCTGGCCATCCTGCCGGAAATGCGCGCAACAGTGACTCCCGTCACATGATTGGGGGTCATCGGTGTGTCCGCATAACAGCCAGACGTCTCCTGCAGACCTCTATGGTTGTTGATGCCAGATTGCTGTCAGCGTCACCCTGTGGTTGGCACTCATAGCAATGCTGTAATTCTCCTACATAGAGGCGATATGAACATCGCCTCTATATAGTAGAGGCAATCGAGTTGTGGCAGCTTCCAGCCTCCCATGGAGGCTATTGAAGCATGGCAAAAGTAAAAAAAAAAAAAATATATATATAAAAGTTCAAATCACCCCCCTTTCACCCCATTCAAAATAAAACAATAATAAAAAAAAATAAATGAAACCTACATGGAGCGCCCCCAGACGCAGGGCCGCGGGTTACTCGGTACCGGTCCTCTCTGTCAGGCTCTAGGGTTGTCACGGTGGCTGCTAAGGAGCGTCCAATAAAAGGTGATACAAGTCTGTCAAGGTTTCGTGACACCACCTGTGGTATTCGGTCAGGGTGACCGACGCTGCTCGGGGTCCACTGGGGTGATGTGATGGCAGCTAGATGGTATACCTTCCCACAGGTGAAGTATATCCCCAGGGCTTCCTAGTGGTGTAGGTGGCGATGGTGTGAGGTGCAGTCAATAACGAGGACACAGGGTTGCAGTCTCTTTACATCTTTACTGGTGCCTTCAGGATCCTCAATCCAGAGCACTGTTAACAGGGCTGTCTGAGACCGGCCGGTCCGAAGGCACATCCAGAGTTCCCTTTGCAGGTGGAAATCGTTGCCTACCACTAGCGCCTGTGTGTTGTACTGCTTCCCTGCTGAGCATTCGGGATAGTCCTCACAACTTCTGTTCTCGTTCTTTCTCGTTCTTTCTCGTTCTTTCTATTCTCCGTCCCCCAAGTTTGTTATGGCTAGGACGCACCCGTTTGACGGGTAGGCTCGGAGCTATTCTGGGACCCTAGAGACGCCCCTCTCCACGCGTTGCCCCCTATGTCTGCTTAGGTGATGTAAGGTAGACAGCCAACCTATAATTAACTGTCCTGCGGTATTTGAAGTAAGGCATAAAGTCAGTTACTTCCTCGGTGTTCCGGGCACTGGCTACGCGCCTCAGTAGCATGTTGCCGTTCTTGGGGCTCTCCTTTGTGCTTGATCTCGTTTCTCACTGTCCACAATATCCTTCGCTTCGTGTCCTTTCTAAGGATACCGCCACAAGGTAGTGCAGGCGCGGTTCCGTTTCGTTCTTGTCGCTAAGTATCTGCCAGGTTCCAACGCCTGACAGGAACTCCCCTGAAGTCTCCCCCGCAACACCACCGGCCACGGGATGTTGCCTGGGCAAAACCCAGTCAGCTTCTGTCCTAACTTCCTATCCAACCCCTAGTTTTACCAGTGTGAGGAGTGACCTAGTAAATAGTGCCTTTTGCTCCCCCTAGTGGCCGGAGTGTGAAGTGTAGTGTGTGCTTGTGATACCAGGTCAGATGAACTCCTTTAGTGCCATCAGACGTACATCACTCCCCTTAGTGGCAGAGCGACACTACTGCAATGACCAGGTCTCTGGGGCGCTGCATACACATATTTGGTATCACCGCGCTCAGAATCGCATGATCCATCAATAAAGGATTAACCTGATCGCTACCCGGCATAATGCAAAAAAAAATCAAAATGCCAGAATTACATTTTTTGGTCGCCGCGACATTGCATTAAAATGCAAAAGAACGTGTCTGCTCCAAAATGATATAATTAAAACGTCAGCTCGGCACGCAAAAAAATAAGCCCCAACCCAACCCCTGATCATGAAAACTGGAGACGCTACGGGTATTGGAAAATTACGCAATTTTTTTTCTTTAGCAAAGTTTGGAATTTTTCTCACCACTTAGATATAAAAGAAACTAAACATGTTTGTTGTCTACGAACTTGTACTGACCTGGAGAATCATAATATCAGGTCAGTTTTAGCATTTAGTGAACCTAGCAAAAAAGCCAAACAAAAAACAAGTGTGAGATTGCACTTTTTTTTCAATTTCACTGCACTTGGAATTTTTTTCCTGCTTTCTAGTATACGCCATGGTAAAACCAATGGTGTCGTGCAAAAGTATATCTTGTCCCGCAAGAAATACGTCCCCACATGGCCATATTGACGGAAAAATAAAAAAGTTATGGCTGTGGGAAGGAGGGTAGCGAAAAACGAAAACTGAAAAAAGCTCCGGGGGTTAAGGGTTTAAAGTTAATTGGCAAGAGTCACAGAGACTGAATAAATTATATTTACTGGGTGGCGGAGATAATACAGCTCTGGCAAAAATTTCAGTTTGTCTGATTTTTCTCTTTATAGGTATACTAGCTATTGAACCCGTTCTACGCCCGGGTGGCGAGCATTTATATTGGTATATTGTCTCCATCCTGGTATGTGCTGCTCCATCCTGCGTCCCCATCCTGTCATGCGCTACTCCATCCTGCGTCCCCATCCTGTCATGTGCTGCTCCATCCTGCGTCCCCATCCTGTCATGCGCTGCTCCATCCTGCGTCCCCATCCTGTCATGTGCTGCTCCATCCTGCGTTCCCCTTCCTGTCATGCGCTGCTCCCATCCTGCGTCCCCATCCTGTCATGCGCTGCTCCCATCCTGCGTCCCCATCCTGTGATGCGCTGCTCCCATCCTGTGATGCGCTGCTCCCATCCTGCGTCCCCATTCTGTCATGTGCTGCTCCATCCTGCGTCCCCATCCTGTCATGCGCTGCTCCATCATGCGTCCCCATCCTGTCATGCGCTGCTCCATCCTGCGTCCCCATCCTTATGTGCTGCTGCATCCTGCGTCCCCATCCTTATGTGCTGCTGCATCCTGCGTCCCCATCCTTATGTGCTGCTGCATCCTGCGTCCCCATCCTTATGTGCTGCTCCATCCTGCGTCCCCATCCTTATGTGCTGCTCCCATCCTGCGCCCCCATCCTTATGTGCTGCTCCATCCTGCGTCCCCATCCTTATGTGCTGCTGCATCCTGCGTCCCCATCCTTATGTGCTGCTGCTTCCTGCGTCCCCATCCTTATGTGCTGCTGCATCCTGCGTCCCCATCCTTATGTGCTGCTCCATCCTGCGTCCCCATCCTTATGTACTGCTGCATCCTGCGTCCCCATCCTGATGTGCTGCTGCATCCTGCGTCCCCATCCTTATGTTCATGCTGCATCCTGCGTCCCCATCCTTATGTGCTGCTGCATCCTGCGTCCCCATCCTTATGTGCTGCTGCATCCTGCGTCCCCATCCTTATGTGCTGCTCCATCCTGCGTCCCCATCCTTATGTGCTGCTGCATCCTGCGTCCCCATCCTTATGTACTGCTGCATCCTGCGTCCCCATCCTTATGTGCTGCTGCATCCTGCGTCCCCATCCTTATGTTCATGCTGCATCCTGCGTCGCCATCCTTATGTTCATGCTGCATCCTGCATCCCCATCCTTATGTTCATGCTGCATCCTGCGTCCCTATCCTTATGTGCTGCTCCATCCTGCGTCCCCATCCTTATGTGCTGCTCCATCCTGCGTCCCCATCCTTATGTGCTGCTGCATCCTGCGTCCCCATCCTTATGTGCTGCTCCCATCCTGCGTCCCCATCCTTATGTTCATGCTGCATCCTGCGTCCCCATCCTTATGTGCTGCTGCATCCTGCGTCCCCATCCTTATGTGCTGCTCCCATCCTGCGTCCCCATCCTTATGTTCATGCTGCATCCTGGGTCCCCATCCTTATGTGCTGCTGCATCCTGCGTCCCCATCCTTATGTGCATGCTGCATCCTGCGTCCCCATCCTTATGTTCATGCTGCATCCTGCGTCCCCATCCTTATGTTCATGCTGCATCCTGCGTCCCCATCCTTATGTGCTGCTCCATCCTGTGTCCCCATCCTTATGTGCTGCTCCATCCTGCGTCCCCATCCTTATGTGCTGCTCCCATCCTGCGTCCCCATCCTTATGTGCTGCTCCATCCTGCGTCCCCATCCTGTTATGTGCTGCTCCATCCTGCGTCCCCATCCTTATGTGCTGCTCCCATCCTGCGTCCCCATCCTTATGTGCTGCTCCATCCTGCGTCCCCATCCTTATGTGCTGCTCCATCCTGCGTCCCCATCCTTATGTGCTGCTCCATCCTGCGTCCCCATCCTTATGTGCTGCTCCATCCTGCGTCCCCATCCTTATGTGCTGCTCCATCCTGCGTCCCCATCCTTATGTGCTGCTCCATCCTGCGTCCCCATACTGTTATGTGCTGCTCCATCCTGCGTCCCCATCCTTATGTGCTGCTCCATCCTTCGTCCCCATCCTTATGTGCTGCTCCATCCTGCGTCCCCATCCTTATGTGCTGCTGCATCCTGCGTCCCCATCCTTATGTGCTGCTCCATCCTGCGTCCCCATCCTTATGTGCTGCTCCATCCTGCGTCCCCATACTGTTATGTGCTGCTCCATCCTGCGTCCCCATCCTTATGTGCTGCTGCATCCTGCGTCCCCATCCTTATGTGCTGCTCCATCCTGCGTCCCCATCCTTATGTGCTGCTCCATCCTGCGTCCCCATACTGTTATGTGCTGCTCCATCCTGCGTCCCCATCCTTATGTGCTGCTGCATCCTGCGTCCCCATCCTTATGTGCTGCTCCATCCTGCGTCCCCATCCTTATGTGCTGCTGCATCCTGCGTCCCCATCCTTATGTGCTGCTCCATCCTGCGTCCCCATCCTTATGTGCTGCTCCATCCTGCGTCCCCATACTGTTATGTGCTGCTCCATCCTGCGTCCCCATCCTTATGTGCTGCTCCATCCTGCGTCCCCATCCTTATGTGCTGCTCCATCCTGCGTCCCCATACTGTTATGTGCTGCTCCATCCTGCGTCCCCATCCTTATGTGCTGCTCCATCCTGCGTCCCCATCCTTATGTGCTGCTCCATCCTGCGTCCCCATCCTTATGTGCTGCTGCATCCTGCGTCCCCATCCTTATGTGCTGCCGCATCCTGCGTCCCCATCCTTATGTGCTGCTCCATCCTGCGTCCCCATCCTTATGTGCTGCTCCATCCTGCGTCCCCATCCTTATGTGCTGCTCCATCCTGCGTCCCCATACTGCCTCTGACCCGCTCGGCGCCGAGTGCTGGGGGGCCTGAGCAGGCGGGGACACCGGCGCGCTGTGGGGGTCAGGTGCCGGTATCGCCGCCAGCTCAGGCCCCCCCAGCACTTACTATACTCACCTGTCCGGCGTTCCATCGCTGAGCGCCGCCATCTTCCCGGTCTCCTGGCTGTGACTGTTCAGTCAGAGGGCGGCGCCGGCGCGCATTAAGCGCGTCATCGCGCCCTCTGAACTGAAGGTCACAGGCCGAAGACCGGGAAGATGGAGCCGCTCAGCGATGGAACGGGGACAGGTGAATATAGGCCGATACTCACCCTCCTGGCGGTCCCTGCTTCTGCGGTGGAGATCGCGGTGTGCGTTCAGTGTGAACGCACACCGCGATCTCCCGGGAGCGTCGCTCTGTGAGGCCCAGACTGCGCTGGCGCTTGCGCAGTCTATAGAGGCTTCGGACAGAGTGACGCTCCCAGCGTTATATTATAGATTTTTGAGTAAAATGTAAATTGCTCTTTTATTCTATAAACCACTGACAACATGTCTCCGAATTTCCAAGCACTAAATTTTGTATTTATTTTCAGAAAATGAGAAATGGTCAAAATAACCAAAAAATGCATTGCTTGCAGACCTCAAATAATGCTAAGAGAACAAGTTCATAATCATGTAGAAACAACAATACTAATGTTGTAACCCCTTAAGCCCCGAGGATGGTTTGCACGTTAATGACCAGGCCAATTTTTACAATTCTGACCACTGTCCCATTATGAGGTTATAACTCTGGAACGCTTCACCGGATCCCGGTGATTCTGACAAAGTTTTCTCGAGACATATTGTACTTCATGATAGTGGTAAAATTTCTTTGATCTTACCTGTGTTTATTTGTGAAAAAATGGAAATTTGGCAAAAATTTCACAATTTTCCAACTATGAATTTTTATGCCCTAAAATTACAGAGATATGTCACACAAAATACTTAATAGGTAACATTTCCCACATGTCTACTTTACATAAGCCCAATTTTGGAATCAAATTTTTTTTCTGTTAGGGAGTTATAAGGGTTAAAAGTTGACCAGCAATTTCTCATTTTTACAACACTATTTTCTTTTAGGGACCACGTCACATTTGAAGTCATTTTGAGGGGTCTATATGATAGAAAACACCCAAGTGTGACACCATTCTAAAAACTACACCCCTCAAGGTGCTCAAAACCACATTCAAGAAGTTTATTAACCCTTCAAGTGTTTCACAGGAATTTTTGGAATGTTTAAAAAAAAAAAATGAACATTTAATTTTTTTTCACAAAAAATTTACTTCAGCTCCAATTTGTTTTATTTTACCAAGGGTAACAGGAGAAAAAGGACCCCAAAAGTTGTTGTACAATTTGTCCTGAATACTGGAATACCCCATATGTGGGGGTAAACCACTGTTTGGTCGCATGGCAGAGCTCGGAAGGGAAGGAGCGCCATTTGACTTTTCAATGCAAAATTGGCTGGAATTGAGATGGGACGCCATGTTGCGTTTGGAGAGCCACTAATGTGCCTAAACATTGAAACCCCCCACAAGTGACACCATTTTGGAAAGTAGACCCCCTAAGGAACTTATCTAGATGTGTGGTGAGCACTTTGACCCACCAAGTGCTTCACAGAAGTTTATAATGTAGAACTGTAAAAATAAAAAATATTTTTTCACAAAAATGAATTTTTGCCCCCAATTTTTTATTTTCCTAAGGGTAAGAGAAGAAATTGGACCCCAAAAGTTGTTGAGCAGTTTGTCCTGAGTACGCTGATACCCAATATGTGGGGGTAAACCACTGTTTAGGTGCATGGCAGAGCTTGGAAAAGAAGGAGCGCCATTTGACTTTTCAATGCAAAATTGACTGGAATTGAGATGGGACGCCATGCTGCGTTTAGAGAGCCACTGATGTGCCTAAACATTGAAACCCCCCACAATTGACACTATTTTGGAAAGTAGACCCCCTAAGGAACTTATCTAGATGTGTTGTGAAAGCTTTGAACTCCCAAGTGTTTCACTACAGTTTATAACGCAGAGCCGTGAAAATAAAAATTCTTTTTTTCCCCACAAAACTTATTTTTTAGCCCCCAGTTTTGTATTTTCCCAAGGGTAGTAGGAGAAAATTGACCCCAAAAGTTGTTGTAAAATTTGTTCTGAGTACTTGGATACCCCATATGTGGGGGTAACTACCGTTTGGGCGCATGGCAGAGCTCGGAAGGGAAGGAGTGCCATTTGGAATGTAGACTTAAATGGAATGGTCTGCAGGCGTCACATTGCATTTGCAGAGATCCTAATGTACCTAAACAGTAGAAACCCCCCACAAGTGGCCCCATATTGGAAACTAGACCCCCCAAGGAACTTATCTAAATGTGTTGTGAGAACTTTGAACCCCCAAGTGTTTCACTACAGTTAATAACGCAAAGCCGTGAAAATAAAAAATCTTTTTTTTCCACAAAAATTAACTTTAACACCCAGTTTTGTATTTTCCCAAGCGTAACAGGAGAAATTGGTCCCCAAAAGTTGTTGTCCAATTTGTCCTGAGTAGGCTGATATCCCATATGTGGGGGGGGAAGGAACCACCGTTTGGGCGCATGGCAGAGCTCGGAAGGGAAGGAGCACCATTTGGAATGCAGACTTAGATGGATTGGTCTGCAGGCGTCACGTTGCATTTGCAGAGCCCCTGATGTACCTAAACAGTAGAAACCCCCCACAAGTGACCGTATATTGGAAACTAGACCCCCCAAGGAACTTATCTAGATGTGTTGTGAGAACTTTGAACCCCCAAGTGTTTCACTACAGTTAATAATGCAGAGCTGTGAAAATAAAAAATCATTTTTGTCCCACAAAAATGTTTTTTTACCCCCCAAATTTTTATTTTCCCAAGGGTAACAAGTGAAATTGGACAGCAGAAGTTGTTGTCCAATTTGTCCTGAGTACGCTGATACCTCATATGTTGGGGTAAACCCCTGCTTGGGCGCACGGAAGTGCTCGGAAGTGACAGAGCACTGTTTTACTTTTTCAACGCAGAATTGGCTGGAATTGAGATCGGATGCCATGTCGCGTTTGGAGAGCTCTGATGTGCCTAAACAGTGGAAACCCCCAATTCTAACTGAAACCCTAACCCAAACACACCCCTAATCCCAACCACGCCCCAACCCCAACCCTAACCACACCCCTCACTCCAACACACCTTTAACCCTGATCCCAACCATAACCCTAACCACACCCCTAACCCTGACACACCCCTAACCCTAATCCCAACTGTAAATGTAATCCAAACCCTAACCCTAGCCCCAACCCTAACCCTAGCCCTAACCCTAGCCCCAACCCTAACCCTAGCCCTAATGGAAAAATGGAAATAAATACATTTTTTTAATTTTATTTTATGAAGGGGGTGATGAAGGGGGGTTTGATTTACTTTTATAGAGGTTTTTTAGTGAATTTTTATGATTAGCATCTGTCACACACAAAAAGCTTTTTATTGCAAAAAATATTTTTTTGCGCTATCACATTTTGAGAGCTATAATTTTTCCATATTTTGGTCAATAGAGTCATGTGAAGTCTTGTTTTTTGCAGCACGAGTTGACGTTTTTATTGGTAACATTTTCGGGCACGTGACATTTCTTGGTTGCTTTTTATTCCGATTTTTGTGAGGCGGTATGACCAAAAACCAGCTATTCATGAATTTCTTTGGGGGGGGGGTTATACCGTTCCGCGTTTGGTAAAATGGATAAAGCAGTTTGATTCTTCGGGTCAGTACGGTTACAGCGATACCTCATTTAGATTTTTTTTAATGTTTTGGCGCTTTTATACGATAAAAACTATTTTATAGAAAAAATAATTATTTTTGCATCACTTTATTCTGAGGACTATAACTTTTTTATTTTTTCACTGATGACGCTGTTTGGTGGCTCGTTTTTTGTGGGACAAGATAACATTCTCAGCGGTACCATGGTTATTTATATCTGTCTTTTTGATCGCGTGCTATTCCACATTTTGTTCGGCAGTATCATAATAAAGGGTTGTTTTTTGCCTCTTTTTTTTACCGCATTCACTTAAGGGGGTTACTAGTGGGACAGTTTTATAGGTGGGGTCGTTACGGACACGGCGATACTAAATATGTGTACTTTTATTGTTTTTTTTTTATTTAGATAAAGGAATGTGTTTATGGGAACAATATTTTTTTTTCTTTATTTAGGAATTTTTTTTTTTACACATTTGAATATTTTTTTTTAGTTTATAACATTGCCCGGGAAGGGGCGGGGGGGGGGGGGGATAGGAGGGGCATCATGTTATAAGGTCAGATCGCCGATCTGATACTTTGCACAGCACTGTGTCAGATCAGCGATCTGACATGGAGGGCTGCAGGCTTATCAGCGTTTGCTCTGAGCAGGCGCTGGTAAGCCACCTCCCTGCAGGACCCGGATGCAGCCCTGCGGCCATTTTGGATCCGGGGCCTGCAGGGAGAAGACGCTTGGTACAAGGTGAGCACATCGCCTTGTACCAAGGGTCTCAGGGAAGCGCACAGGGAGCCCCTCCCTGCGCGATGCTTCCCTATGCCCCCGGAACGCTGCGATCATGTGTGATCGCATTGTGCCGGGGGTTAATGTGCCGGGGGAGGTCCGTGACCGCTCCTGGCACATAGTGCCGGATGTCAACTGCGATAGTTAGCTGACACCTAGCCGCGCTCCCCCCGTGAGCGCAGCTGATCACGCTGGACGTACTATCCCATCACTGGGAATTAAGTCCAGGTCACCTTGATGGCATAGTATGTCCAATGGGATTAAAGGGTTAACTCAGGGAGAGTTCAGAAATCAATATTTTGTGGAATAACCATGATTTTTCATCACAGCTTTCATGTATCTTGGCATTTTTTCCACCAGTCTTTCACACTGCTTTTGGGTGACCTTATGCCACTCCTGGTACAAAAATGTAAGCAGTTCTTTGTTTGATGGCTTGTGACTATCCATCTTCCCTTTGATTACATTACACAGGTTTTCAATGGGGTTCAGGTCTGGAGATTGGGCTGGTTATGACAGGGATTTGATGTGGTGGTCCTTCATCCACACATTGATTGACGTAGCTGTGTGGCATGGCGCATTGTCCTGCTGTAAAAAACAGTCCTCAAAGCTGGGGAACATTGCCTGAGCAGAAGGAATCAACTGTTTTTCCAGGAGAACCATGTATGTGGCTTCATACATACGTCTTTCGCAAAGATTAACCTGCCCAATTCCAGCCTTGCTGCAGCATCCCCAGATCATAACTGATCCTCCACCAAATTTCACAGTGGGTGCAAGACACTGTGGCTTGTACTCCTTTCCATGTTTCCATCTAACCAGTAGACGACCAGGTGTTGGGCAAAGCTGAAAATTAGACTCATCAGAGAAGATTACCTTACTCCAGTCCTCTATGGTTCAATCCTTATGGTCTTTGGCAAACTTCAGCCCAGCTCTCCTTTGCTTCTCATTGATGAAAGGCTTTTTTCTAGTAATACATGACTTGAGCCCTACTTCTAGGAAACTGTTACGAACAGTTTGTGCCGTGCACTTCACCCCAGCTGCCATTTGCCATTCCTTTTGTAGGTCATTTGATGTCATCCTGCGGTTGCTGAGTAACATTTGAATAAGATGATGGTCATCCCGGGCAGTGGAGAGTCGTTTTCGCCCTCTGCCGGTCTTTAGCTTTGTTGACCCAAATGTCTGCTGCTTGACCTGGTTGTAATGGACTGCCGTCTTAGAAATGTTAGGGATGAAGGCAACATGATGCTCACTGTGTCCCTCTGCTAGTAAAGCCAGAATTGAGGCCTTCTTTTCCTCACTCAAGACTTTCCTATTCAACTCCTTTGGCATGGTTAAAAGTTATTTTTTCATTCCTATTACTTTTGGGATATTACTAGCACTTGTTTGCCATCCAGCTTGTGTTGTTGCAAGAAGACTGTGAACACAACAGGGGTTTTTATACTTTCCTTCATTAACCCCTTAGTGACAGAGCCAATTTGGTACTTAATGACCGAGCCAATTTTTGCAATTCTGACCACTGTCACTTTATGAGGTTATAACTCTGGAACGCTTCAACGGATCCTGCTGATTCTGAGATTGTTTTTTCGTGACATATTGTACTTCATGTTAGTGGTAACATTTCTTCGATATTACTTGCCATTATTTATGAAAAAAACGGAAATATGGCGAAAATGTTTAAAATTTTGCAATTTTCAAACTTTGTATTTTTATGCCCTTAAATCAGAGAGATATGTCACACAAAATAGTTAATAAATAACATTTCCCACATGTCTACTTTACATCAGCACAATTTTGGAAACAAAATTTTTTTTTGTTAGGGAGTTATAAGGGTTAAAAGTTGACCAGCAATTTCTCATTTTTACAACACCATTTTTTTTAGGAACCACATCACATTTGAAGTCATTTTGAGGGGTCTATATGATAGAAAATAACCAAGTGTGACTCATTCTAAAAACTACACCCCTCAAGGTTCTCAAAACCACATTCAAGAAGTTTATTAACCCTTTACGTGCTTCACAGGAACTGAAACAATGTGGAAGGAAAAAATGAACATTTAACTTTTTTTTGCAAACATCTTAATTCAGAACCATTTTTTTTTATTTTCACATGTGTAAAAACAGAAATGTAACCATAAATTTTGTTATGCAATTTCTCCTGAATACGCCAATACCCCATATGTGTGGGTAAACCACTTTTTGGACGCACCGCAGAACTTAGAAGTGAAGGAGCGCCGTTTGACTTTTTCAATGCAGAAATGGCTGGAATTGAGATGGGACGCCATGTCACGTTTAGAGAGCCCCTGATGTGCCTAAACAGTGGAAACCCCTCAAGTGACACCATTTTGGAAACTAGACCCCTTAGGAACTTATCTAGATGTGTGGTGAGCACTTTGAACCCCCAAGTGCTTCACAGAAGTTTATAACGTAGAGCTGTGAAAATAAAAAATTGCTTTTGTTTACACAAAAATGATCTTTTCGCCCACAAATTCTTATTTTCACAAGGGTAACAGGAGAAATTAGACAACAAATGTTGTTGTGCGATTTCTCCTGAGTACGCTGATACCCAATATGTGGGGGTAAACCACTGTGTGGGCGCACCTCAGAGCTTGGAAGAGAAGGAGTGCCGTTTTACTTTTTCAATGTAGAATTGGCTGGAATTGAGATCGGACGCCATGTTGCGTTTGCAGAGCCCCTGATGTGCCTAAACAGTGGAAACCCCCCACAAGTGACACCCTTTTGGAAACTAGACCCCTTAAGGAACTTATCTAGATGTGTGGTGAGCACTTTGAACCCCCATGTGCTTCACAGAAGTTTATAACGTATAGCCGTGAAAAAAAAAATCGCATTTTTTCTACAAATATGATTTTTTGCCCACAAATTTTTATTTTCACAAGGGTAACAGGAAAAATTAGACCACTAAAGTTGTTGTGCAAGTTCTCCTGAGTACGTCGATACCCAATATGTGGGGGTAAACCACTGTTTGGGCGCACCGCAGAGCTTGGAAGAGAAAGAGTGCCGTTTTACTTTTTCAATGTAGAATTGGCTGGAATTAAGATCGGACGCCATGTCGCGTTTGGAGAGCCCCTGATGTGCCTAAACAGTAGAAATCCCCCGCAAGTGACCACATTTTGGAAACTAGACCCCCCATGGAACTTATCTAGATGTGTGGTGAGAACTTTGAATGCCCAAGTGCTTCACAGAAGTTTATAATGCAGAGTCGTGAAAATAAAAAATATTTTTTTTTCCACAAAAAAGATTTTTTAGCCCTCAAGTTTTTATTTTCACAAGGGTAACAAGAAAAATTGGACCCCAAAAGTTGTTGTCCAATTTGTCCTGAGTATGATGGTACCCCATATGTGGGGGTAAACCACTGTATAGGTGCACGGCAGAGCTCGGAAGGAAGGAGCGCCGTTTTTGAATGCAGACTTTGATAGAATGGTCTGCGAGCATTATGTTGCGTTTGCAGAGCCCCTGATGTACCTAACCAGTAGAAACCCTCCACAAGTGACCCCATTTTGGAAACTAGACCCCCCATGGAACTTATCTAGATGTGTGGTGAGAACTTTGAATGCCCAAGTGCTTCACAGAAGTTTAGAATGTAGAGTCGTGAAAATAAAAAATATTTTTTTTTTCACAAAAAAGATATTGTAGCCCCCAAGTTTTTATTTTTACAAGGGTAACAGGAGAAATTGGACTGCAATAGTTGTTGTCCAATTTATCCCGAGTACGCTGATGCGCCATATGTGGGGGTAAACCACTGTTTGGGCGCACGGCAGAGCTCGGTAGGGAAGGAGCGCCGTTTTGGAATGCAGACTTTGATAGAATGGTCTGTGGGCATTATGTTGCGATTGCAGAGCCCCTGATGTACCTAAACAGTAGTAACCCCCCACAAGTGACCCCATTTTGGAAACTAGACCCCCCAAGGAACTTCTCTAGATGTGTGGTGAGATCTTTGAATGCCCAAGTGCTTCACAGAAGTTTAGAATGCAGAGTCGTGAAAATAAAAAATATTTTTTTTTCACAAAAAAGATATTGTAGCCCCCAAGTTTTTATTTTCACAAGGGTAACAGGAGAAATTGGACTGCAATAGTTGTTGTCCAATTTATATCGAGTACGCTGATGCACCATATGTGGGGGTAAACCACTGTTTGGGCGCACGGCAGAGCTCGGAAGGGAAGGAGCGCCGTTTTGGAATGCAGACTTTGATAGAATGGTCTGTGGGCGTTATGTTGCGTTTGCAGAGCCCCTGATGTACCTAAACAGTAGTAACCCCCCACAAGTGACCCCGTTTTGGAAACTAGACCCCCCAAGGAACTTCTCTAGATGTGTGGTGAGAACTTTGAATGCCCAAGTGCTTCACAGAAGTTTATAATGCAGAGTCATAAAAAAATATATATATATATTTTTCCACAAAAAAGATTTTGTAGCCCCCAAGTTTTTATTTTCACAAGGGTAACAAGAGAAATTGGACCCCAGAAGAAATTGGACTGCAATAGTTTTTGTCCAATTTATCCCGAGTACGCTGATGCCCCATATGTGGGGGTAACCCACTGTTTGGGCGCACGGCAGAGCTCAGAAGGGAGGGAGCACCATTTGACTTTTTTAGCGCAAAATTGGCTGTCGTGTTTGGAGACCCCCTGATGTACCTAAACAGTGGAAACCCCCCAATTCTAGCTCCAACCCAACTCCAACACACCCCTAACCCTTATCCCAACCTGATCCATAATCCTAATCACTAACCCTAACGATAATCACAACCCTTACCCCAAAACAACCCTAATGTCAACGCTAACCATAACCCTAATCAAAACCGTAAATCCAACACACCCCTAATCCTAATCTCAACCCTAACCTCAAACCTAACCCTAATCCCAATACACCCCTAATCACAACCCTAACCTTAACCCTAATCCCAAACCTAACCCTAATCCCAAGCGTAACCCTAATGCCAACCCTAACCCTAATACCAACCCTAATCCAAACCCTAACCCTAATCCCAACTCTAACCCTAACTTTAGCCCCAACCCTAGCCCTAACTTTAGCCCCAACCCTAACCCTAACCCTAAGGCTACTTTCACACTTGCGTCGTTTGGCATCCGTCGCAATCCGTAGTTTTGGACAAGAAACGGATCCTGCAAATGTGCCCGCAGGATGCGTTTTTTGCCCATAGACTTGTATTGCCGACGGATCGTGACGGATTGCCACACGTCGCGTCCGTCGTGCACTGGATCAGTTGTGTTTTGGCGGACCGTCGGCACAAAAAAAGTCCAATGAAATGTTTTTTGTACGTCGCATCCGCCATTTCTGACCGCGCATGCGTTGCCGTATCTCCGCCCCCTCCTCCCCAGGACATAGATTGGGCAGCGGCTGCGTTGAAAAACTACATCCGCTGCCCACGTTGTGCACAATTTTCACAACGTGCGTCGGTATGTCGGGCTGACGCATTGCGACGGCCCCGTACCGACGTAAGTGTGAAAGAAGCCTAACCCTAAATTTAGCCCCAACCCTAACCCTAAATTTAGTCCTAGCCCTAACCTTAGCCCTAACCCTAGCCCTAACCCTACCCCTCCCCCTAACCCTACCCCTAGCCCTAACCCTACTCCTAACCCTAGCCCTAACCCTATTCCTAACCCTATTCCTAACCCTACTCCTAACCCTACTCCTAACCCTACCCCTAACCCTACCCCTAACCCTACCCCTAGACCTAACCCTACCCCTAACCCTACCCCTAACCCTACCCCTAATTTTAGCCCCAACTGCTCTTCTCCTGCCGGCCAGCAGATGGAGACAGATGGCGGGCGCACTGCGCATGCGCCCGCCATTTTCTTTTCCCCGGCAGCCAAGAGGAGCAGCAGGAGGACCCAGGGACACAGGTGAGTATACTAGGGTCCCCGAATCCCCCTATTTCTCTGTCCTCTGATGTGCGATCACATCAGAGGACAGAGAATTACACTTTACTTTTTTTTTTTTTTGCGGTCGCCGGTAAACAGTTAATTACCGGCAATCGCAAAACAGGGGTCGGTAAAACCGACCCCGATCATGTTCTTTGGGGTCTCGGCTACCCCCGGCAGCCAAGACCCCAAAGATTCTCCCGGTGCCGGCTGGCGGGCGCACTGCACATGCGCCCGCCATTTTGAAGATGGCGGCGCCCACCGGGAGACACGAGGAGCATCGGGGGAGATAGGTGAGTATTGGGGGGCTACCTGGGACCCCTTTACTCTGTCCTCCGATGTGCGATCACATCGGAGGACAGAGAAATTAAAAAGAGATCGCGTTTTTTTTTTTTTGCGATCACCGGTAAACGGTTAATTACCGGCGATCGCAAATGCGGGGTCGGTTAAAACCCCCCCCCCCGAATCATGTTCTCTGGGGTCGAGACCCTGGAGAAAATCCGACTCTGGGGGGCGCTATTCACTTTTTCCACAGCGCCGTTAATTAACGGCGCTGTGGTTTAAGTACCCTTAGCGGCCGCCGTTAAAAGGCATATCGGCGGTCGCTAAGGGGTTAAATAAGATTTGGTTTAGGTGATCACCTAATCAGAAGGACATTAAGTAGAATGAGGTGTACTCTGGTTGGAATTCAACTGACACTGGAATGGAATGGCTGTCAGACATGTAGAGAAGCTCATTTTTATAAAACTGCAGTGGTCTCTTAATTTTTGCCAGAGTTGTAGTTAATGGGGGGCACAGTTCTGCTTATCACTTTATATTTTAATTAGTGGTGGTTAATAGCATATTAATGGTGGGGTACAATATCTGTATTCAGAGGTGCAGAGCGAGGGAGACACATGTATGTATATATGTGACCTTGTTATTTTTAGGGCTGCGGTGATCATCGTGACAAGATGAGTCATGGCTGGGAGATGTTGATATGAAAGTTTGACCAGATGGTGAAGAAGCAGCAAAAAACTACTTTAAACAGACGAGACGTCAGTGTTAAGTTCCTGGATGTAAATATTATTCTTTATATGCACCGTATGAGTTGGAGTGATAACGTTATTTGTAAAATCTTTTAAGCTGCATTCTCACATTCGTGTGATATGTCTGTGTGCTGCCGATTTTTTTTTATCGGCCAACACACGGACTTGTACAGTTTTTATAGATCCATTCACACATCTGTGAAAATCACAGATCTGAGAATGAGATCCGTGACAGTCAGAGAATGTCCTGTTGTGATCCGATTTTGAAGATCAGGATAGGACATGTTCAATGCACCTGTAAAAGAGGGCAGCACACCGACATTGCACACGAAAAGAGAAATGTAGCCCTTAGTATATAAGTGAACTCACTTATTATTTATAGCACAGTCCCTTAGTATATAGTGCACTCATTTATTATGTACAGCGACATCCTTGGTTACATAGTTACATGGTTTCCTCTTTTATTGTGTTTACCACCGTCCCTTATTATATAGCTTCCTCGGTTGTTATGTACAGCACCGTTCCTTACATAGAGTATTCTCGTCTTTTTTTCTTATTCACAGTGCCCTGGCTTAATTACATATCTTGTTAGATATAAAATGACTGCTGCTGATGACGCAGTCGGTGACCAGAAGACCAGTCCGTCAGTCTCCTCCGTTAGAAAAGAAGCTTTCCCATGATCCATCAGCAGTCATTTCAGTTTATTTTTAACAAGAGAGGACGTAATGTAATAAAGAACAGGGAGGTATAAATAACGAGAATCCAATATGTAAGGGACGATGCTGTACATAACGAGCGGGCACTATCTAATAAGGGACGGTAATATACATTATTAAGGAAACTATGTAATATATATATATATATATATATATATATATGCGTGTGTGGCCATATATATATATATACATATATCTGTAGCTTTGTTGCCATAAAAGGAGGGGGATCCAGACAAATTTCTTGCATAGGGGCCCCAAGCTGTCAGTGTCTGCACCTGCACTAGGTCATGTTGTTTTGCCATACCAGTATACTTTACACTCTGAAGAAGATTTCTTGACTTATTGGGGTTACTTTGCCTCTTTCTTTTATTTTAGTGAACCTCATAATTGCAAGGTCCCCTCTTAGAAAGAATGCTGGCACGTACGTAATCTGTACAAGCAAATCAATATTCATTCCAGCAGGTGAGAAAGTCCCAAATCACACAGTTTATGAAATCCTGCTGTGCTCCTGCCTACAAAGACAAAATTAATAAGTCGAGCTCTGGCTCCTCAAATGTCAGCACGTTCCAGTTCATTGCTATAATAGATAAACACTGCAAAGCTCACTGTACTGTACATAGACAATGAAAAATCGGAATGTCTGTGGATTGCAGCAAACTTCAAAAGTAGAGGTTTAAATTTATGATCATCTCATTATATGTCTATATTTGCCATCTTTGGTAACAGGAATACTTTTTCTTGATGTGTAATGCCTCTGAATCTCTTTTGTATGGCTAGTATCTCAGTCCCACTTATTCATGTGAATCTTTAAAGAGGGTTTGAAATCTGACCAGTGTCACTTAATGTGGTAATAACTCTGGAACGCTTCAACGGATCCAAGTGATTCTGAGATTGTTTTTTGTGAAACCAGGGATTCAAGCTTGAGGAGGCTAATTTGCATATTCCAGGTGCCTTCTGGGAAAAGCGAAGAGTCTCCCTAAGCTAGAAGATCGTTGGGTACAGCCGGGACCAGCTGCTTGGAAAGAATCACCAAACCAGGGATTCAAGCTTGAGGAGGCTAATTTGCATATTCCAGGTGCCTTCTGGGAAAAGCGAAGAGTCTCCCTAAGCTAGAAGATCGTTGGGTACAGCCGGGACCAGCTGCTTGGAAAGAATCACCAAACCAGGGATTCAAGCTTGAGGAGGCTAATTTGCATATTCCAGGTGCCTTCTGGGAAAAGCGAAGAGTCTCCCTAAGCTAGAAGATCGTTGGGTACAGCCGGGACCAGCTGCTTGGAAAGAATCACCAAACCAGGGATTCAAGCTTGAGGAGGCTAATTTGCATATTCCAGTGCCTTCTGGGAAAAGCGAAGAGTCTCCCTAAGCTAGAAGATCGTTGGGTACAGCCGGGACCAGCTGCTTGGAAAGAATCACCAAACCAGGGATTCAAGCTTGAGGAGGCTAATTTGCATATTCCAGGTGCCTTCTGGGAAAAGCGAAGAGTCTCCCTAAGCTAGAAGATCGTTGGGTACAGCCGGGACCAGCTGCTTGGAAAGAATCACCAAACCAAAGAATTTTTGCCTGTAGGACATTAATGCAAGAGAGCTTGGCTGAGTAGATTACACAAGAAGGAAAACACACAGCAAGTCAGCAGGATCTAGGAGCAACATGGCAGATGTGACAACCTACATGGTGAGCTGCAGCATGTGCTACATGTTCACAGATCGACCAGAAGAAGAATTAAATTTCACCTGTCAGAAGTGTAGACTAGTGGCCCTATTAGAAGAAAAGGTGCGGGGTCTGGAAGAAAGAATAGCAACTTTGAAACTCATCAAAGAGAATGAAGACTTTCTAGACAGAACAGAAGCATCTCTACTGGTCACAGAAGGTGAAAAAAGTGTCAGAGAACCTCCAAAAGCAGATGAGTGGAAGCATGTGACCAAAAGAAGCAAGAAGACCATGGAGAAATCACCAACCACACAACTGAAGAACCGATATCAAATCTTTGTAGAGGATGAAGATGGCACACCTAAGGATGAAGCAATACCAGCAAGCAAAAAAGAAAAGGGCACACAGCAACAAGTGACAGCAAAAAGTACAGCCAAGAAGCAACGAAGAGTGGTGGTGGTGGGAGACTCACTACTGAGAGGCACAGAAGCAGCCATCTGCAGACCGGACATAACTGCAAGAGAAGTATGCTGCCTTCCAGGTGCGATGATCAAGGATGTGACCGATAGGATACCAAAGCTCTTCAACTCCAAGGACGTCCACCCATTTCTTCTGATACATGTTGGCACCAATGACACGGCAAGGAAGGACCTACCGACAATCTGCAAAGACTTTGAAGAGTTGGGGAAGAAAGTAAAGGAACTGGATGCACAGGTAGTTTTTTCTTCTATCCTTCCAGTAGACGGGCATGGCACCAGGAGATGGAACAGGATCCTTGATGCAAACAACTGGCTAAGACGATGGTGCAGACAACAAGGATTCGGATTCCTGGACCACGGTGTGAATTACTTGTACGATGGACTCCTCGCCAGAGACGGACTACACCTCAACAAACCTGGGAAACACACATTCGCCAGAAGACTCGCTACACTCATCAGGAGGGCGTTAAACTAGAAGAAGAGGGGACGGTAAGAAAAACATTAGACTTGAACAAAGAAGATCCAGGAAAACATACTCAGAAGGGAGGTAAGAACATTTCTAAAACAATCCACAGCGAGGAGATTGGAACAAAACAAAATCCTCTAAACTGCATGCTCGCAAACGCCAGAAGTCTGACAAACAAGATGGAAGAACTAGAAGCAGAAATATCTACAGGTAACTTTGACATAGTGGGAATAACCGAGACATGGTTAGATGAAAGCTATGACTGGGCAGTTAACTTACAGGGTTACAGTCTGTTTAGAAAGGATCGTAAAAATCGGAGAGGAGGAGGGGTTTGTCTCTATGTAAAGTCTTGTCTAAAGTCCACTTTAAGGGAGGATATTAGCGAAGGAAATGAGGATGTCGAGTCCATATGGGTCGAAATTCATGGAGGGAAAAATGGTAACAAAATTCTCATTGGAGTCTGTTACAAACCCCCAAATATAACAGAAACCATGGAAAGTCTACTTCTAAAGCAGATAGATGAAGCTGCAACCCATAATGAGGTCCTGGTTATGGGGGACTTTAACTACCCGGATATTAACTGGGAAACAGAAACCTGTGAAACCCATAAAGGCAACAGGTTTCTGCTAATAACCAAGAAAAATTATCTTTCACAATTGGTGCAGAATCCAACCAGAGGAGCAGCACTTTTAGACCTAATACTATCTAATAGACCTGACAGAATAACAAATCTGCAGGTGGTCGGGCATCTAGGAAATAGCGACCACAATATTGTACAGTTTCACCTGTCTTTCACTAGGGGGACTTGTCAGGGAGTCACAAAAACACTGAACTTTAGAAAGGCAAAGTTTGACCAGCTTAGAGATGCCCTTAATCTGGTAGACTGGGACAATATCCTCAGAAATAAGAATACAGATAATAAATGGGAAATGTTTAAGAACATCCTAAATAGGCAGTGTAAGCGGTTTATACCTTGTGGGAATAAAAGGACTAGAAATAGGAAAAACCCAATGTGGCTAAACAAAGAAGTAAGACAGGCAATTAACAGTAAAAAGAAAGCATTTGCACTACTAAAGCAGGATGGCACCATTGAAGCTCTAAAAAACTATAGGGAGAAAAATACTTTATCTAAAAAACTAATTAAAGCTGCCAAAAAGGAAACAGAGAAGCACATTGCTAAGGAGAGTAAAACTAATCCCAAACTGTTCTTCAACTATATCAATAGTAAAAGAATAAAAACTGAAAATGTAGGCCCCTTAAAAAATAGTGAGGAAAGAATGGTTGTAGATGACGAGGAAAAAGCTAACATATTAAACACCTTCTTCTCCACGGTATTCACGGTGGAAAATGAAATGCTAGGTGAAATCCCAAGAAACAATGAAAACCCTATATTAAGGGTCACCAATCTAACCCAAGAAGAGGTGCGAAACCGGCTAAATAAGATTAAAATAGATAAATCTCCGGGTCCGGATGGCATACACCCATGAGTACTAAGAGAACTAAGTAATGCAATAGATAAACCATTATTTCTTATTTTTAGGGACTCTATAACGACAGGGTCTGTTCCGCAGGATTGGCGCATAGCAAATGTGGTGCCAATATTCAAAAAGGGCTCTAAAAGTGAACCTGGAAATTATAGGCCAGTAAGTCTAACCTCTATTGTTGGTAAAATATTTGAAGGGTTTCTGAGGGATGTTATTCTGGATTATCTCAATGAGAATAACTGTTTAACTCCATATCAGCATGGGTTTATGAGAAATCGCTCCTGTCAAACCAATCTAATCAGTTTTTATGAAGAGGTAAGCTATAGGCTGGACCACGGTGAGTCATTGGACGTGGTATATCTCGATTTTTCCACAGCGTTTGATACCGTGCCGCACAAGAGGTTGGTACACAAAATGAGAATGCTTGGTCTGGGGGAAAATGTGTGTAAATGGGTTAGTAACTGGCTTAGTGATAGAAAGCAGAGGGTGGTTATAAATGGTATAGTCTCTAACTGGGTTGCTGTGACCAGTGGGGTACCGCAGGGGTCAGTATTGGGACCTGTTCTCTTCAACATATTCATTAATGATCTGGTAGAAGGTTTACACAGTAAAATATCGATAT
Organism: Ranitomeya imitator; assembly: GCF_032444005.1. Taxonomy (NCBI): domain Eukaryota; kingdom Metazoa; phylum Chordata; class Amphibia; order Anura; family Dendrobatidae; genus Ranitomeya; species Ranitomeya imitator. The sequence continues at coordinate 432,192,614 of NC_091287.1, read as the reverse complement.
TTGCAGATGATACAAAACTATGTAAAGCAGTTAATACAAGAGAAGATAGTATTCTGCTACAGATGGATCTGGATAAGTTGGAAACTTGGGCTGAAAGGTGGCAGATGAGGTTTAACAATGATAAATGTAAGGTTATACACATGGGAAGAAGGAATCAATGTCACCATTACACACTGAATGGGAAACCACTGGGTAAATCTGACAGGGAGAAGGACTTGGGGATCCTAGTTAATGATAAACTTACCTGGAGCAGCCAGTGCCAGGCAGCAGCTGCCAAGGCAAACAGGATCATGGGGTGCATTAAAAGAGGTCTGGATACACATGATGAGAGCATTATACTGCCTCTGTACAAATCCCTAGTTAGACCGCACATGGAGTACTGTGTACAGTTTGGGCACCGGTGCTCAGGAAGGATATAATGGAACTAGAGAGAGTACAAAGGAGGGCAACAAAATTAATAAAGGGGATGGGAGAACTACAATACCCAGATAGATTAACAAAATTAGGATTATTTAGTCTAGAAAAAAGACGACTGAGGGGCGATCTAATAACCATGTATAAGTATATAAGGGGACAATACAAATATCTCGCTGAGGATCTGTTTATACCAAGGAAGGTGACGGGCACAAGGGGGCATTCTTTGCGTCTGGAGGAGAGAAGGTTTTTCCACCAACATAGAAGAGGATTCTTTACTGTTAGGGCAGTGAGAATCTGGAATTGCTTGCCTGAGGAGGTGGTGATGGCAAACTCAGTCGAGGGGTTCAAGAGAGGCCTGGATGTCTTCCTGGAGCAGAACAATATTGTATCATACAATTATTAGGTTCTGTAGAAGGACGTAGATCTGGGGATTTATTATGATGGAATATAGGCTGAACTGGATGGACAAATGTCTTTTTTCGGCCTTACTATGTTACTTTGTTATGATACTGTACTTCATGTTAGTGGTAAATTATGGTTGATATGATTTGCGTATATATTTATGAAAATATTGAAAATTTGATAACAAATTTCACAAATTGCGATCTCAAAATTGTTATGCCCTTAAATCAGATAGTTATAAAACAAACAAAAAAACACTTCCCATATGTATACTTTACATCTGCATAATTTTTTAAGCATAATTTTTTGTAAGGAAGTTAGAAGGGTTCAAAGTTGATCTGCAATTTCTAACAATATCATTTTTTTAGGGACCACATCAACATTTGAAGTGAATTTGGGGGCTTATATGAAAGAAAATACGCAAAAGTGGCACTATTATAAAAACTGCACCCCTCAAAACCACATACATTTAAGAAGTTTATTAACCCTTCAGGTGCATCCCAGGAATTAATGGAATATGGAAGGAAAAATGAACATTTAACTTTTTTTTCACAAACATTTTACTTTAACCCCATATTTTTAACTTTCACAAAAGTAGCAGGAGAAAATGAACCCCAAAATTTGTTGTGCAATTTTTCCTTACCTTTCCTACCATATCATATAATGAGAAGAAAAATGATGCAGCACTCACCCTTGCGCTTCTTCCAAGTGTGCTCTTTATTCAGCAAAACATACTATACATAGTATGAACCGGCATACGCAGTGATCTACGGGACCCGTAGAAGCGCCGTAGCGTGAAACGGCCGTCGTCCAGTCTCTCCTCACTCCCGCTCCCTCACAGATCACAGCGTATGCCGGTTCATACTATGTATAGTATGTTTTGCTGAATAAAGAGCACACTTGGAAGAAGCGCAAGGGTGAGTGCTGCATCATTTTTCTTCTCATTATATGGTCTTGTACAAAACTCTGACGATTGCATAGCACCACCCGCAGCTCACAGTAAGGGAGACCTCATCTGTCCTTCTGAAACAGATCGTTTAAGCGAATCTCCAATTGCGCTATAGTGAAGTTCTGTGCCGATCATCTTTCTGTTTCTTGGTATAACGAAGTTGTTCTTTCCTACCATATATATGGGAGAAAACTACTCTTTGGGCACACAGCAGGGCTCAGAAAGGAGGGAGCACCTTTTGACTTTTTGAACGTAAAAATAGCTGGAATCGAGAGCAGATGCCATGTCGTGTTTGGAGAGCCCCTAATTTCCATAAACGCTACAAATCCCCCACAAGTTACCCCATTTAGGAAACTAGACCCCTCAAGGAATGTATCTAGATGTGTGGTGAGCACCTTAAACTCCTAGGTGCTTCATAGATGTTTATAACGTAGAACCGTGAAAATAAAAAAAAATCAAATTTTTCCCACAAAAATGTTTTTTTAGCCCCAAATTTTTAATTTTCACAAGGATAAAAGGAAAAAATGGACCATACAATTTGTTGTGCAATTTCTCCTAAGTACGACAATACCCCAAATGTGGGGTAAAACTACTGTTTGAGTGCACGGCAGGGCTGGGAAGGGAAAGAGCGCCATTTTACTTTTTGAACGCAAAAATAGCTGCAATCAAGAGTGGATGCCTTGTTGCGTTTCGAGAGCCCTTGATGTCTAGATGTGTGATGAGCACCTTGAGCCCACAGAGTCTTCACAAAAGTTTAGAACCCTGATCTGTGAAAATGAAAAAATAATTTTTTTCCCTCAAAAATGTTATTTTTGCCCCAATTTTTTATTTTCACAAGAGTAATGGAGCAAAATGGACCATACAACTTGATATGCAATTTCTCAGGAGTACACCAATACACCATGTGTGGTTGAAAACTACTTTGATTTACGTAATTTTACAAATTATACCTCAATAAATTAATCTAGTGGTGCAGTGAGCATGTTGACACCACATGTGCCTCACAGAAATTTATACCATTGGGCCATGAAGAAAAAATAATTTCATTTTTACACCTAAAATGTTTTGGCGCCAAATTTTAAATTTTTATAGCTGCTAATAAGAAATAAATGGACGTCTCAGTTTGTTGTGCAATTTCTCCTGAGTACGCCAATGCCCAGCATGTAATAGGGAACAACTTTTGAGTAACTGTGCAAAACTCACAAGGGAAGGAGCACCATATTTTAGCGCAGATTTTACTGTTACGGTTTACAGGTGCCATGAAGCACTGAGAGAGTGGACTTTGAGGTGCCTCTATATTGGGAACTTCCCAAAAGTAATACCATTTTAAAAACTACACCCCTCAAATACTTTAAAACTGTTGTTGGGAATTTTTTTTAACAATTCAATTGCGACACAGAATTAATTTAAAGTGGAATGAAAAAAATATTTTTTTACCTCTAAAATCTTTCTTTAGCCCCAAATTTCTCACTTGTGAAAGAGGTGGACCTCCCAGTTTGTTACTTTCTTGCGACTGCAGTGATATCCCACATATAGTCAAAAAGTTAGGTTTGGACAAACAGCAGGTCTCGGAGCGGAAGAAGCAATATTTTAATTTTGGATCACAAATCTGGCTGAAAGAGAAGGTGGGCACAATGTCAAATTTGCAGGGCTAAAACACCAGGAACCTCCCACAACTGACCCCATTTAGGAAACTACAACCATCAAGGATTTTATTCAAGGGTATCATGAGGATTTTGAACCCAAAGTTACTACATAGAATTTGATAACATTAGGTCATTATATTGTGTATGGAAGGCAATCCACACATTTTTTTGGGTTGTCTAACAGCTGCAAAACATAAGAGCCAGAGACTCAAGCATGTCACTCAAGCACCCAAGATACTCGGTGCATACCCGAGCAGCTGATGCAAACCCTAGTAACGAGCACTTGCGCTCAACACTAGTCATTGAAAAAACCTAACCTCAATCCTAAGCCAAACTCTAAGCCCAACACTAAACCTAAGCCCAACACCAACCCTAAACCCAACCCCAACTCTAACCCTAAGACCCATCCTAACCCTAAGCTCAACCCTAACCCTAAGCTCAACCCTAACCCTAAGCCCAACCCTAATGGCAAAAAAATTAAATTAATAAAAATAATAAAATACAAAAATAATCTAAGGGGATGACACAGGAGGGGTTGACATACTAATTATTTGCTTTTGATCACTGTCATAGGGTCTATCATTGAATAATGGTGATCACGTGATCGGAGACCCAAAAATCCGGCTCTGATCATGTTCTCCAGCGTGTCACCAACCCCAGTAGCTGAAACCCCGGAGATTTTTGGACTCTGAGGGGTGATATAGGCTTATTCCCGACTGCCGTTTTAAAACGGCGATGAGTGTATAAGACCTCTTAGCGGCCTTCGATTTAGGGTATGTGCACACGTCAGGATTTCTGGCAGAAATATTCCTGACAAAAACAGGACATGTCTGCCAGAAATCCGCATGCGTTTTTTTTTTTGCATTTTTGATGCGTTTTTTGCGAGTTTTTTATGCGTTTTTGATGCGTTATTTTGCGTTTTTTCCAAATGCATAGAATAGCGGGAAAAATGCGTCAAAAATTCAAAATTAATGAACATGCTGCTTTTTTTTACCACAATACTTTTTTTCGCGGGAAAAAAACGAATCACGTGCGAAAAAATTGCAGAATGCATTCTAAATGATAGGATGCATAATGTATGCGTTTTTATAGCATTTTTATCGCACATACAGTAAATGTGTATCAGTGGTCTTAAGGGGTTCATTACACAGAGCCATTAGTCGTATCTAAGCATGCTTGACGTACAGCAGTAGAACTACTGGAGAAGGGACCCAGTGTTTACAAAGGCTAATGAGAGGCCTAGGTGGTCATCGTGAGGCTTGTGATAACTGCAAAGCAGTGCAGATTTAGTAATAGATTATATTGTAACACATGAGTAATTCTGTATGTACATATTATGATTTTGGTAATAAACTCTATAAGTAAAAAGTCTATTCTTGACAACTATTCTTGAATGAATAAAAGATCAGCCATCATTATAATACTACATTATATATGAAAAAGCAGAAGTCCAGCGTGGGTGATGTCCATAAAAAATACCTTTTATTCCATATTCGTTAAAAGCACATAAATCCAAAGTCCATCTTCATATCCATAGACACAAAAACGGGTGATTCATACCAGTGACAGTCACAGGCTTAAAGTGCATTAAAATCATACGCGTTTCAACGGTCGTGCCGCCTTACTCATTGTGATAAAAATAAAATGAAAGAGGGCTGCCATTTAGGACTAGGCCCATTAGGTTACACCCCCTGATCTTGCAGACAACAGAAACAGGGCAACAACTACAGGTAATTAATGAGTTTAGCCTGAAATTTGCATGTACAAATACTATGCTAAAGGCCCCTTCACATTAAGCGACGCTGCAGCGATACCGACAACGATCCGGATCGCTGCAGCGTCGCTGTTTGGTCGCTGGAGAGCTGTCACACAGACAGCTCTCCAGCGACCAACGATGCCGGTAACCAGGGTAAACATCGGGTAACTAAGCGCAGGGCCGCGCTTAGTAACCCGCTGTTTACCCTGGTTACCATCCTAACAGTAAAAAAAACAAACAGTACATATTTACCTAACGCTGTCTGTCCTCCAGCGCTGTGCTCTGCTCTCCTCCTGCACTGGCTGTGAGCACAGCGGCCGGAAAGCAGAGCGGTGACGTCACCGCTCTGCTTTCCGGCTGACCGACGCTCACAGCCAGTACAGGAGGAGAGCAGAGCACAGCGCTGGAGGACAGACAGCGTTAGGTAAGTATGTACTGTTTGTTTTTTTTACTTTTAGGATGGTAACCAGGGTAAACATCGGGTTACTAAGCGCGGCCCTGCGCTTAGTTACCCGATGTTTACCCTGGTTACCAGTGAAGACATCGCTGGATCGGTGTCACACACGCCGATCCAGCGATGTCCACGGGAGATCCAGCGACGAAATAAAGTTCTGGACTTTCTTCAGCGACCAACGATCTCCCAGCAGGGGCCTGATCGTTGGTCGCTGTCACACATAACGATTTTATTAACTATATCGTTGCTACGTCACAAAAAGCAACGATATCGTTAACAATATCGTTATGTGTGAAGGTACCTTTAAGGCAGGAGAAAGAAAGGGGGGGGAAAAAAAAAAGAAAAAAGTCTATGGACTTTTATATGGATGTTATATATACAAGAATTATAACTTATCATTCATAATAATTCATAAGATCCTGCCGGATATTCATGCCTAGGGGGGCTCTGGACTTAAGTTGATACATCCACCATATCTCTCTGTTGGTTATTTTTCTTTTTATATCTCTCCCTCGGAATGGAGCTTTAACCCTTTCAATCCCGCGGACCTCCAATGAGCTGACATCCCCATTGTGTTTATGGATGAAGTGTTTGGATGCAGCAGAGCTCTTATGGGTGATTTTATTCACTGCATCAGACAGGTGCCTCCTTATTCTCACTTTCAGGGGACCCCCTGTGCACCCCACATATTGCTGCTCACAGGTGGTGCAATTAATCAGATACACCACATTGGAGGTGTTGCAGTTAATGTAGTGGTTAATTTTGTAGGTCTTTTTGGTGACAGATGAGTGGAATTCCTTACTGTTCACCATATATTTACAGCAGGTGCAGATATTGTGCCCACACTTGTATGTGCCTTTAGTACTGAGCCAGTTTTCTTTCTCTTTTAACCTTTTGTCCTCACTAACAAAGAGGCTGGGGGATAAGATGTTGTTCAGACTAGGGGCTTTTTTAGCGATATAGCGCACTTGTTTGGACAGGATTTGGTTCAGCTTTTTATCCTGGCTCAGCATAGGGATTCTTTTTCTGATGATATCAGTAATCTCTTTGAACTGAGGGCTGTATGTAGTGGTGAAGGTGATGTGCTCCTCACTGGACACACGGTTACTACTCGCTTTATTCAGCATAGTCTCCCGATCTATATCCTCCACAATGCTCTCAGCCCTCTGCAGCATCCAGCTGGGATAGCCCCTATGAGCCAGCCTGCCCCTCACCTCCCTCTTACTCCGGTCATACACTTCCTTGGTGGTACTGTTCCTCTTAATCCTGTACAGTTCCCCCACAGGTATGTTTTTTTATTACATGTCTAGGATGACATGATTTGGCATGTAATATGGAATTAGTCGCGGTATTTTTCCTGAAAGGGGAGATTGTGATGATTGAATCTGAATTTAGATCTAAAGTAACATCTAAAAAATTAATGTTTCTATCCCTAATTGTATAGGTGAATTTCAAATTCATTTCATTATCATTCATATATTTGATAAGTTCAGATATCAAGTCCGCAGGTCCCTCCCATATGAGGAGCAGGTCGTCCAGATAGCGCCCCAGCCATCTAATATAGGGTGAGAAGGGGTTAACATGTGAAAATATGAACAAGCTCTCCCAAGCTGCCATATACAGGTTAGCGATAGATGGCGAGAACCCTGCGCCCATCGGGGCTCCACAAACCTGCAAAAAAAACTCTTTATTAAAGGAAAAAAAAGTTATGTTTGAGGAGAAAGTCCACAGAGGAAATCAAAAATTCCTGTATAGCCGGAGTGTAGTCACTGTAGTCCTGGAGATGTCTCCTCAGGATGGAGATAGTCAGATCATGCATCAGGGAGGGATACAAGGCCTCCACGTCACAGGAGATGAAGATACAGTCTTCAGACCATTCCGTCTTATCCAGGGAGGAAATCAAATGCTTTGTATCTTTTATATAGCCTGGTAGTCTAGAAATCAGTGGTTGCAGATACATATCCACCCAGGTACTGAGGTTTTCACCCATGCTTCCAATCCCTGCTACTATGGGTCTGAATGTAGGGGGGAAGACTTCCTTGTCGATCTTAGGCAGGGAGTGGAAGATGGGGATTATAGGGTGTTCCACAAATAAATCCTCAGACAGTTTTTTATCCAGTGCCCCTATAGCAAAACCCTCAGAAAGCAGATGTTTTAGTTTTTTCTGGAATAGTTCAGTGGCATCATGCTGTAGTCTCCTATACGTGTTGCTGTTATTCAGCATCACCATGTTCTGCTGGACATATAGACCTCCATTCAGTAGGACCACAGCTCCTCCCTTGTCAGCTCTTCTGACCATGAGATCCTGGTTGTCTCTGATCTCCTCCAGAGCTTTCCTTTCTGTTTTACTCAGATTGGGTCTGTTATGGTTACATGAGGATTTTTTCTTGAGTTCTATCAGGTCCTCCTCTATGCATTCCTGGAATGAATCCAAGATGTTAGGTCTTGAATTGACAGGGTAAAAATAGGGTTTTTTTGATTTATAACCAGAGTTTAGATTTTTGGTGGATTCTATAGATTCACTCTCAAGGGTCCTCAAGTCACTAATGGAGCAAAGTTCCTGGAAAGTCCCTATTTCACCCAGTGTGGTCTGGTCACTCTGTGTGGTCAGGTTCTGTATAGTATCCTGGTCAGATTTTTCCTTGAAAAAATGGCATTTTAAAGTCAAATTTCGAACAAATTTATTTACATCTAGTAATGTTCTGTACATATCAAATTCATTTGTAGGGGAGAAGGTGAGACCTTTAGATAAAATGTCCATTTGGGTCTCACTAATTACATAGCTGGACAGGTTAATTACCACATTTTTCTCATCTTCTTTCACCTCTGTGGATATCTTCTTGTTGTTATGCTTCCTGCCACCCCTTCTCCTGCGTCTCGTCCGTTTTTTGGAAGTGCTTGAGTTGGGGCGTCTTTCCCAAATCTTTGGTCACGATGAGGGGTAAATCGTTGTCTTTCATAGGAGGAATCAGAAGCATTTCCTGAGGTGTACTCGTCTGAATTTTCATGAGACACGTCCGTATCAGAGAAGTTAACCCTTCTTTGTTGGTAATTCCTCTGTCCATTTCTATTACTCCCTCTCAAGATTGAACTAGGTGATTTATATGGTGCACGTCTTTTTTCATGCCAGTCATATACCTCATTACGAATATAGTCCTGATGGTCCCGTTCAAATTTGCTTTTTTTAGTTTGGGTAATATATTCCTCCAGTTTGCTGAGATTTAATTTAATAGATTTCATCCATTCATCATATTGTTTCAGAGATGAGTATACTTTTAAAGAGTTTTTTAGTATGTAAGTAAGCTTCTTCAGAAACTGGAACTAATTTAGGACAAAATGATAACTTAAAAAAGAAAACTACTTATAATACAGTAATAGAAATGTCTCACTAAATGATAAAGAGCTGCAGACCTTTTCTGTACAAGTCAGTTGACCGAGGTCGCAGTGGGAGAAATGGCATTAGTTATGCAGTCAATTTGAAAATTAATCTAAGAAAAATGAGTGCTTTTTAGTATAGTATATCATATATCTATGTATCGATGTAATGCCTGTGCAGTATGTTAGTAATTTAAGAATCTCTTAGGAAGAAAAGTCTCAATATGAAATACACTTGGTGTAATAAATATGAAGGAAGAAGATGGTAAACAGGCTGAAAGAGCTGGAGGGAGCAATGTGAAATACATGTCAAAATAAGTCATCGCAGGAATACAAATCAGCTCATCACATGATGAACTTGTCCGATCCCAACACAGCCTGTTAGCAGGATATTTCCTGGAGTGTTACACTTACAGTTCCTACAGTTAAAACTCCATATTCAAAAAAAGTGTCACCAAGCCACTAAAGCAAGTGGGAAGCATTTGGGCAAATGTAAAGGTAATTCATAATTAGAAAATGACATAGTATTTACATGTAATTATAGAGAGATTTTACATATTCAGCCAACATTACAAATTGGGTCTATTTGCAAAATGGACAAACTTCCTGCTGTTTGCAATATAAAACCATTGAAACTAGAAGAACATAAAACCCTGAACACAACTGATATAACAAGTTTCTCCAAATTCAACACAAAATGCCACTTTTAAAGGGTTTAGCATTAATGACCTATCTCTAGGCAAGGTCATCAATGTATGATTGGTGGAGGTGTGCCACTAGCAATCAGCTGTTCCTGGTGTCAGAGGTGCAAGGAACTGCAAAGTTAGACACATAGCACAGCTCTATCTACTATATAGTGTTAGTATTCACATCAATAAGGGGTGGATCTGCAGTTCTCGGCTGAGACCACCATTCCTTTGATGGAGATGTGCAGCTCCTTTACTGAGAAGTTCCAGACCCTGCCATCCCCGGAAACAGCTGATCGGTGAGGGTGTCGGGGGTCACACCCTCATAGATCAGACATTGATGACCTATCCTGAGGATGGTTCATCAATGTTAAACTTGCGGAAATCCGCTTTAATGACTACTGCAGTCTCAGAATTATTCACCTCTTCATGACAGGCATCTTTAGTACTTAGTAGCCCACCATTATCTTTTCTGACCAGTTGCCAATGTGATCCATAGCCATAGACAATCTTTTGACAGCATTGCTGAAGAGTCTTAGCATGTTCCTCCTGGGCTATGGCCTTCAGTTTGGTGTGGTGGGACTAATGTTGCCTACACAAAGCCTTGACTTCAACCCCATTACTACCCAGATAACTCCTTTAACATCAATAATTTTGGAATAGGTTATCTGACAAGCTATTAAGATTGTCTTTCTCATTTGTTCTGCTATATTTCTATTCTAGAGAAATGCCATCATATAAAAAATAGAGTGTTCCACGCCGCAAATTCTGAGAACAGACTCACAAAAAGAGAGTTGGATTTAGCACTCAATTAATGTCTACTGAACACTGGTGATTAAGTTGAATTATTAGCTTCTATCAATGCATGAGCGTCAGGGGAGACGAATATTCAACAACTGCTTTAATTAGATTTTAAATAATGAAATATACATTGACAGCTGAAAAGTTTGACCATGTGCACTAAGCAGTGTTACCTTCTGCATGTTTGATGATACTTTCAGATATTTTTCAAGGTGCACCTAGGTTTATCATGCGATATACTGCCAATCATATGGCACTAGATTCCTCATCATAGAATATTTTCATCATTCAGCATATTTTCATATAATTAACAATTTATTAATAAAGACCAAGACCACTCAAGGCCACCCATGTCAGGGACATCCCTGTTATCAAGAATTCTAAGCATAAATATTTAAAAGCTAGCACAGATAGAAATGACAGTTTGTAACCCAGATTTAGTAGTTTCAGCGCTAATTCTTGTCATATTTCTAACACAACATTACATAACTCGGGGATGTTCACAGAGAGGTTTTATTGCAAGAGTTTTGCTGCTCTAGCGTTTAGCACGATAAAAACATGGGATTCCGATTTTTTATATACAAGGAATTTTGTAATAAAACATCCAGCCGAATAATGTACTTTTAGGTTTTTCTCATGGATTCATCATATGGTGCATTAGAGATATACTAGCTGTACTACCCGGCTTCGCCCGGGTTAATAACTGCTGTTAGCAAAATAGAATGTGTTAACAAAAATTTATTCTGCACACAAAAATCACAAAACAAATAGAAATGTAATTATTAAAAGGCAAAAACTAAGCTAATAGAAGCATTTCACAACATTTCAACACCATAGATATTCCACACAGATTTAACTAAATTGGCCAAGTAATGTGAAGTAATCTTCTACTACTTATTCAAGAGCCTTTTGATAAATTACATTCTTAGTTTTTCCTTCAGGTGCAAAGACGAACAGATTTTTGTCTGTTCCAACTCTTGAACAGGCCACATAAAGTTGACCATGAGAAAAGCATGGAGATTGTAAATCGATTCCAACTACTTTCAAGGACTGTCCCTGAGCCTTGTTGATGGACATAGCAAATGCCAGTTGAACAGGAAACTGGAGGCGTTTAAAATCAAAAAGGCAAATCAGATGGAATGAGAGGAATTGTTGGAATGAAAACATCTTCTCCTGTGGCACATCCTGTCAAAATGGCTGCCTCAATTACATGTGGAAACAGGTTCTTAATCAAGAGTCTTGTACCATCACAAAGCTTTGGTGGATCCAAATTTCTCAATAGCAGAATAAGTGCTCCAGGCGAATTTTGCGCGTGGTGAGTTTTGAGTGGCGACTTTTGTGTTTCGACTTTTATGTGGCGAGGTTGGTGTATGTGTAGTGAAATGTGTGCTGAGGGTGGTATGTGTTGAAGCACGTGGTAGTGTGTGGCGCATTTTGTGTGTGTGTTCATATCCCGTGTGTGGTGAGTATCCCATGTTGGGGCCCCACCTTAGCAACTGTACGGTATATAAGCTTTGGCACCATCGCTCTCATTATTTAAGTCCCCCTTGTTCACATCTGGCAGCTGTCAATTTGCCTCCAACACTTTTCCTTTCACTTTTTCCCCATTACCTTTCACTTTTTCCCCATTATGTAGATAGGGGCAAAATTGTTTGGTGAATTGGAATGCGCGGGGTTAAAATTTCACCTCACAACATAGCCTATGACACTCTCGGGGTCCAAACGTGTGACTGTGCAAAATTTTGTGGCTGTAGCTGCGACGGTGCAGATGCCAATCCCGGACATACACACACACATACATACATACATTCAGCTTTATATATTAGACTAGCTGAAGAGCCCGGAGTTGCCTGGGCATAGTAAATATCTGTGGTTAGTTATAGCACCTCACTTCTCTTATTTTCCCATCACGCCTCTCATTTTCCCCCTCACATCTCTCATTTTCTCCCTTACACCTCTCATTTTCCCCCTCACTCCTCTTATTTTCCCCCTCACTCCTCTCATTCCCCCCTAACACTTGTTATTTCGACCTCACATCTGTCATTTTCCGATCACTCCACTATTTTCCCTCACTCCTCTCATTTTGCACTCACACCTTTTCAATTTTCACCTCACACCCCTCATTTTCACCTCGTACCTCTCATTTTCCCCTCAGTATATACATCTTTGTCATCTCCCTTATATATAGCATACACCTGTATGTCATCTCCTGTATATAGTATATACCTGTATGTCATCTTCCCTGTAAATAGTATATACCTGCTGTATGTCATCTCCTCCTGTATATTGTATATACCTATGTGTCATCTCCTCCTGTATATAGTATATACCTGTATGTCATCTCTTCTGTATATACTATATACCTGTATGTCATCTCCTCCTATATATAGTATATACCTGTATGTCATCTCCTGTATATAGTATATACCTGTATGTCATCTCCCCTGTATACAGTATATACCTGCTGTATGTCATCTCCTCCTCTATATACCTATGTGTCATCTCCTCTTTTATATAGTATATACCTGTATGTCATCTCCTCCTGTATATAGTATATACGTGTGTCATCTCCTCCTGTATATATTATATACCTGTAAGTCATCTCTTCCCGTATATAGTATATATCTGTGTGTCATCTACTCCTGTATATAGTATATACCTGTGTGTCATCTCCTCCTGTATATAGTATATACCTGTGTGTGTCATCTCCCCTGTATATAGTATACACCTGTTTGTCATCTGCTCCTGTATATAGTATATACCTGTATGTCATCTCCTCCTGTATATAGTATATACCTGTGTCATCTCCCCTGTATATAGTATATATGTGTGTGTCATGTCCCCTGTATATAGTATATACCTGTGTGTCATCTCCTCCTGTATATAGTATATATCTGTGTGTCATCTCCTCCTGTATTAGACCTTGTTCACACGTTATTTGCTCAGTATTTTTACCTCAGTATTTGTAAGCTAAATTGGCAGCCTGATAAATCCCCAGCCAACAGGAAGCCCTCCCCCCTGGCAGTATACAGTATATTAGCTCACCCATACACATAATAGACAGGTCATGTGACTGACAGCTGCCGTATTTCCTATATGGTACATTTGTTGCTCTTGTAGTTTGTCTGCTTATTAATCAGATTTTTTTTGAAGGATAATACCAGACTTGTGTGTGTTTTATGTGTCAAGTTGTGTGTGTTGAGTTGCGTGTGGCGACATGCATGTAGCGACTTTTGTAAGATGAGTTTTGTGTGGCGACATGCGTGTAGCAACTTTTTGTGTCGAGTTGCATGTGACAGGTTAGTGTAGCAAGTTGTGTGCAGCAAGTTTTGTGCATGGCGAGTTTTGCGCGTGGCGAGTTTTATGTGTGGTGCGTTTTGAGTATGTGCAAATTTTGTGTGAGGCAACTTTTGCATGTGTTGCAACTTTTGTGCATGTGGCAATTTTTCCGCGTGTGGCGAGTTTTCCATGAGGTGAGTTTTGCACATGTGGCGAGTTTTGCGTGAGCCTAGTTTTGCACGTGGTGTGTTTTGCGCGTGGCGAGTTTTGAGCTTTGTGTTTCGACTTTTATGTGGCGAGGTTGGTGTATGTGTGGTGAAATGTGTGCTGAGGGTGGTATATGTGTTCAAGCACGTGGTAGTGTGTGGCGCATTTTGTGTGTGTGTGTTCATATCCCTGTGTGTGGTGAGTATCCCATGTCGGGGCCCCACCTTAGCAACTGTACGGTATATACTCTTTGGCACCATCGCTATCACTCTTTAAGTCCCCCTTGTTCCCATCTGGTAGCTGTCAGTTTGCCTCCAACACTTTTCCTTTCACTTTTTCCCCATTATGTAGATAGGGGCAAAATTGTTTGGTGAATTGGAATGCGTGTGGTTAAAATTTCACCTTACAACATAGTCTATGACGCTCTCGGGGTCCAGACGTGTGACTGTGCAAAATTTTGTGGATGTAGCTGCGACGGTGCAGATGCCAATCCCGGACATACACACATACATACAGTACATACATACATACATACACACATTCAGCTTTATATATTAGATTATCTAGAAGCTTTCCCTTCATCACTAGAAGCAATATTAGTGGCAAACCATTAGTAATGGGTTGCTTGTGACTGATCTGAGACAAAGAGCCGCCTCCCTACTGGAAACAATGGGAGCCAGCACCCAAGTGAGAGCTAAAAAGTTTCTGAATGTCTCTCACTTGGGGTAAAATGACAATATTCCACAACTGAAACCCCGCCTACCTGAACCAAATCCCGCCACAAGCACCAGCTTCATTGGCTGGCAGCCAATAGGTGGGGTTTCAGCCACAGGTGGGGTTTCTGACACATTAATTTCATCTTAAATGTTTGTTTAGGATTTATAAGAGCCGGCTCTTTTTGGTGAGCAGGGCCAAGTGATCCAGATCACCAAGGACAGCCAGGTGGCCCATTACTACAAAACCATTAGCTATATGGTGCATTGTATGGACCATTAGATGCTTTGTGTGCCACCATTCATGGTTCATTACCTTTTCGACTCTTCTCTTTTACACTCACTTCTAGTTTACATTACAAAGAACAAATTAAATATTGCAGAAAATCTGCACCAAAGGTGTCTTTGAAAAGAAACTTCTATAGCTATACACTGTGCTAAAGCTCATTCAGACATCCATTTTTCATGTACCAGTTCTACCTAAGTTGTTCATGTATGAAACATGTACCTATTACAGTCTATTTGGCTATTTACATGTCTGTCCTTTTTATGGATGGGGTGTCCAGCAAAAAAAAAAAAAAATAACAGTCATGTAGATGTTCAAACTCTTCCATTAAAGTCGACGGGTACATGAAAACTCAGACTGATGTCATCCTAATTGCATCCCGTGAACTGTCAATTATTTACTGACCGTTAGGAAAAGCTTGACACAGTTTTATTTTTTTGTTGCATACGAGAAAAACTGATGAAATACTGATGGCAAAAACCGACACACATATCAGACACTGATCGTTCCCTAATTGCACAGTAGACTTTGCAAACATATGTCAGTTTAGAGTTACCTGGCATCAAAATCAAGCTTTTTTTTCTGGAAGCATATTATAAAACAAATTATCACTGATTAGCCAATCCGCCTGCACACTAATTAAAAATATGTTTTTCTAATGTTGAGCACTAAGGGATGCAAACAAGAGAAATGTTCAGGGCATTCCATCACTCAGTACACAGCACAGACAGCTGCCGCTGAGTGTTAATTTGCACCATTGAGGCAAGCTGACACCTACTGGTAATACTCAGCTTGCTAAATACAGGAGATATTATGTGTGAAGCAGATGTGTCTAGTTCCTCCCCCGAGGAAGCGATGATTAGCACTATTAGGGAGCTATTCCACATTCAAAGGTTTTACTGCAATTTTTCGTGACAAAACCTTGAGTGGATTCATAAATTATTATTATTAGTTTTATTATTATTTATTTATATAGCACCATTAATTCCATAGTGCTGTATATGAGAAAGGGGTTACATACAGGGTTATAGATATCATTTACAGTACACAAATTTATGATGACAGACTGGTACAGAGGGGAGAGGACCCTGTCCTTGCGGACTTACATTCTACGGGATCCTGGGGAAGAGACAGAAGGTCGGGGATGCGGCAGCTCGGGCGGTTGGTGAGGCAACAGCTCGGGCGGTTGGTGAGGCAGCAGCTCGGGCGGTTGGTGCAGCGGCAGCTTGGGCGGTTGGTGAGGCGGCAGCTCGGGCGGTTGGTGAGGCGGCAGCTCGGGTGGTTTGGGAGGCGGCAGAATGGTTATTGCAGGCTGTAGGCTTTCCTGAAGAGATGGGTTTTCAGGTTCCATCTGAAGGATCTGAGGGTAGTGGATAATCGGATGTGTTGAGGTGTGGAATTCCAGAGGATGGGGGATATTCGGGAGAAATCTTGGAGGCGGTTGTGTGAAGAACGAATAAATGCGGAGGAGAGTAGGAGGTCTTGGGAGGATCGAAGACTGCATGAGGGAAGATAGTGGGAGATTAGTTCAGTGATATAGAGAGGGGACATGTTGTGGATGGCTTTGTAGATCAGTGTTAGTAGTGTGAACTGGATTCGTTGGGGAATTGGGAGCCAGTGGAGGGATTTGCAGAGGGGAGAAGCAGGGGAGTAGCGAGGAGAGAGGTGGATTAGCCGGGCAGCAGAGTTGAGGACAGACTGGAGTGGTGCAAGGGAGTTAGCGGGGAGGCCACAGAGGAGGGTGTTGCAGTAATTGAGGCGGGAGATGATGTGGGCAGGCACAAGAGTTTTAGTAGATTATGAGGTGAGGAAGGGAGGGATTCTGGCAAAATTTTTGAGTTGGAGGCGACAGGAGGTGGCAAGAGTTTGGACATGTGGTTTGAAGGACAGGGCAGAGTCGAGAGCTACCCCGAGGCAGCGGATTTCAGGTGCAGGAGAGACCGTGGTGCCATTTACCATAATAGGTAGATCAGGTAGGGGGGATATGAGAGATGGGGGAAAGATGATGAGTTCGGTTTTGTCTACATTGAGTTTTAGGAAGCGAGAGTTGAAAGAGGATATGGCTGATAGACACTCCGGGATTCTGGACAGCAGAGAGGTGACATCTGGGCCAGAGAGGTAGATCTGAATGTCGTCCGCATACAGGTGTGTTGTGAATTCTGTGGCTGAATTCACTCCTGTGGTCACAAGTGGTACTGCAGCTTCTGAGCTTCCTCCCTCAGGTGTTCTGGTGAGCTCGTTAACTGCTTCATTACTTAACTCCGCCTGATGCTGCTATCCTTGCTCCTTGTCAATGTTTCAGTGTTGGATCTGAGCTTCTCCTGATTGTTCCTGTGACCTGCTGCTCTGTATAGCTAAGTGCTTTTTGCTTTTTTGTTGCTTTTTTTCTGTCCAGCTTGTCTTTTGTTTTGCTGGAAGCTCTGAGACGCAAAGGGTGTACCGCCGTGCCGTTAGTTCGGCACGGTGGGTTTTTTTTGCCCCCTTTGCGTGGTTTTGCTTTAGGGTTTTTTGTAGACTGCAAAGTTCGCTTTACTGTCCTCGCTCTGTCCTAGAATATCGGGCCCCCCTTTGCTGAATCTATTTCATCCCTACGTTTTGTCTTTTCATTTTACTCACAGTCATTATATGTGGGGGGCTGCCTTTTCCTTTGGGGAATTTCTCTGGGGCAAGTCAGGCCTATTTTTCTATCTTCAGGCTAGCTAGTTTCTTAGGCTGTGCCGAGTTGCCTAGGTAGTTGTTAGGCGCAATCCACAGCCGCTTTTAGTTGTGTTTAGGATAGGATCAGGTGTGCAGTCTACAGAGTTTCCACGTCTCAGAGCTCGTTCTTGTATTTTTGGGTATTTGTCAGATCACTGTGTGCGCTCTGATCGCTAAGCACACTGTGTTTCTGGATTGCCTTCATAACACCTGTCATTAGCAAACATAACAGTACAAAAAAGCAAAAAGCACTTAGCTATAAAGAGCAGCAGGTCACAGGAACAATCAGGAGAAGCTCAGATCCAACACTGAAACATTGACAAGGAGCAAGGATAGCAGCATCAGGCGGAGTTAAGTAATGAAGCAGTTAACGAGCTCACCAGAAAACCTGAGGGAGGAAGCTCAGAAGCTGCAGTACCACTTGTGACCACAGGAGTGAATTCAGCCACAGAACTCACAACACAGGTGGTACTGGAAGCCATGGTACTTTATGAGTTGTCCTAGGCCAAGGGTAAAAATGGAAAAAAGTAGAGGCCCTAGGACAGAGCCTTGAGGGACTCTAAATGTGCGGTCGGAAAGGTATGAGGCAATCCAGGACAGAGCAAGGCCTTTGATGCCAAGGGAAGAAAGAATCTGTAGCAGTAGGCAGTGGTCGACTGTGTCGAAAGCAGACGACAGGTCAAAAAGGAGAAGGATGGAAAACTGTCTGTTAGTTTTGGCTGTGAGTAAGTCATTAGTAATTTTGGTCAGAGCAGTTTCGATGGAGTGGTGGGGGCGGAAGCCAGATTGGAGGTTGTCAAGAAGAGAGTTAGATGAGAGGTGGGAGGAAAGTTGAGAATGGACATGCTGCTCAAGGAGTTTGGAAGCAAACGGGAGCAGTGATATGGGAAGATAGCTGGGCATAGCAGTTTGGTCAAGGTTAGCTTTTTTGAGGATGGGTGTGATGGTGGCATGTTTGAAGGCAGAAGGGAAGGTACCAGAAGATAACGATAGGTTGAAGAGATGGGTTAGGGCTGGAATGAGCATGTTAGTGAGGTTAGGGAGCAGGTGGGAAGGGATGGGGTCAAGTGCACAGGTGGTGAGGTGTGATTTGGAAAGGAGGTGAGTAAGTTCTCCTTCAGTGATGTTGGAGAGGGAAGTTAATAGGGAAGGGCAGAGGTCTGGTATATGGGGTGGTTGGGGTGGTGGAACAGTAAAGGTTTGCCTTGTTTGGTCGATCTTGTTTTTGAAGTAGGTGGCAAAGTCCTCAGAAGAGATGAGGGGAGTTGGAGGTGGCAGTGGTGGGCGGAGGAGAGAGATAAATGTGCTGAACAGTTGTTTTGGGTTGTAGGATAGTGAGGATACAAGGTTAGTGAAGTAGGTCTGTTTAGCAGAAGTGAGGGCTAGTTTGTAGGCAAGTATAGCTTGTTTGAAAGAAGTGAAGTTGTTTGTCAGGCGTGTTTTCTTCCAACGCTGCTCCGCGACCCTGGATGCTTGTCTGAGTTTTTTTAGTGAGGTTTTTATGCCAGGGTTGCCTATTGATTTGTTGTACTTTGCCATGCATGAGAAGGGCGACTGAGTCTATTGCTGATGTGAGGGTGGAGTTATAGAAAGCGGTGGCGCTGTCCGTGTCATGGAGTGAAGATATGGAGGACAGGGGTAGAATAGAGTCTGAGAGTCTGTGAATGTCTTGGTGTGCAAGGTTTCTGCGAGGATGTGGTAATGGCTGGACACAGGGGGCAGGTGAGGAGGACAAGGATGAGAAGGTGAGTAGATGGTGGTCAGATAGGGGAAAGGGAGAGGTTGTGAGTGAGATTAGATAAGGAACAGAGATGTGAAGATGAGGTCTAGTGTATGTCCATCTGTGTCGGTGGCTGTGGAGGACCACTGAGTGAGTCCAAAGGATGAGGTAAGGGCAAGGAGCTTGGAGGCTGCTGGCTGGCGGGTGTCAGTAGGGATACTAAAGTCACCCATTATGATGGTGGGGATGTCAGCAGAGAGAAAGTGAAGAAGCCAGGTGGAGAATTGGTTAATGAAGGCAGTGGCTGAGCCCTGTGGTCGGTATATGACAGCCATTTGGAGATTAGAGGGAGAGTAGATATGGACAGAGTGAACCTCAAAAGAAGGGAGGATAAGGGAGGGTGGGGGTTGGATAGGGTTGAAGTAGTCGTTTTTAGAAAGAAGGAATAAATAATGATAACTCATAAGTAGTGTCTATGTGATGTGGAGTGCGCTTGCATGGGTTAAGTTATCTCTTCTCACTCAATCCACCTTTCAACCTCTGTTTTAAGCTATAAAGTGAGCATAAATCACACTCCGATACATTCAGCACACCGTGATTACTTAACATGCTGCCACCATTCACACGTGATGAGTCCCCAAAATATGTTACTGGCAGACAAGCAAAAGGTCACACACTCTCTGAAAGCCTATGGGTTCTTTTAGCGCATACAAGGGTCAAACTTATTAAAGATTTTAAGGTTTAATATAAAAATATGTAGTGCTTACAATAAATATTTAAACAGGTCAAAACGACACGCAAGTTATAAAATAAAAAAGAGAAAATCTACAGAAATACCTAAACGTTTCCGTCTACAGTTATCTTCCGTTTTCCTTGAGGGAAGGATAAAGGAATTATGGGGCACATCAGCCCCTAGGCAGCCCTCACATGTGTACGCCTTCTCTTTGTATCACCCAGCTTTTTATAGTCCTGATCATAGGCTCGTATTTCCAGGATGATCCGGATTGGCCCATTTAAAAGATGCTGTTTTTGAATGGATGATGGGTTAAGCTGTGGCATTTCAAATATCCCGTGTTCTCCCTCCCTTTCTCTCTATCGACAGACAATAAGAAATATTCTACAAACCTGCTAGCTCTGTGAAGCTGCCATGTTTGGCACCTCTAGCATGTTCCCAGGAAACCCCCTGTGGTTCTAAGTTACTGCAATAAGAGCAGGCAGATGTTATGTCCTTTGTGTAGAGACAAATATATGAATGTAGCTTTAGCCAATTGTTCTTCTGGCATTGCAGCCTACCTTACGATTATATACTTCCTTCACATTTATGATCCATATTTCAAAGTGCATTACAAAACCTAATCTAAACTCTCAGTAATAGCATTTGTACTAATATCCTAATCTTCTTTACTTTAATTTTTGTTTTTTTAAGAATTAAAATAAGTATTAGTATGGCTACTGCAGCTTGTTTGATATTATCTTAAGGAAACTGGATAGAGGGAGAAACACCTAATCTTATCTAATGAGAACAAACAAAAATCAAAGACTCATCCAGATAAGCAGTGAAGTCGAGTCCAAATGCACTACCTATAATAAGCAATATATCCAAAACAATAGCCTAAAAATAAGGCACTTCCAAAATTAACAAATATCAGACAATAGAGCCACAGCGGAAGCTTAAATGCCAATAAAAACTAAATTTTATTAATAGTACAGTTAAAAGAGTCCAATAACAGTCAGTGGAAATACATGAGACAGAATTATACTGTCTGCTGAGGAAAATACATATAATACCTAACAGGAATCAAATGATCCCAAATAAATACATATAAAGTCCACAGAAATCAATGAGGCATGAGTATTACATAGTACATCTATATATAAGGACCATAAGTGTGCCATAAAAAAAGAGATGCCTAAGGAATATGGGCTGCCTAATAATATGCCTAAGAGAGCAATGACTGATGAGAAATGTCACAGGATACCAAGGGTTAAATCAAGTGTATGTTGGCAGACAAAGCTAGCCTAACACATAAGGTATATGAACCCAAGGGATCCTTGGGTGATAAAGCTGTATCTATTCACATAGTAGCCAAAAAAGTGCATGCTGTGCTACAGTGCAAAGGCATAGATGGAGGTAGGAATGTATTTACCTATAGCAGCAGATCAGTAGATGGACCCCTGATGTAGCACAGCATGCACTTCAGCCAAACAGTTACAAAAAGTTTGGGTACCAGAACAGTACCCAAACCCGAATCCGGACCCCATTCACTTGAATGGGGGGTCCGAACATCCATTGTTTGCTGTGCTGTAATGTGCAAGATAGCGCGGCAAATATCGCTTCTGATCGGCGGTGAAATCATACCCACGGTCAGAGAGCCGCGGTTCCCATGCTGTTAAAAGACAGCAGGAGCGCTGAGCTTTGATCGGAGGTATAAAGTTTACCTCTGGTGTCAGCTGATGGGACAGCTGCTTCCATCATCCAACACTTGTTTCTGCTAATAACAGCGAGAGCAGGTGCGGCGGATTGGAGTATTCATCAGCCGCTCCTGCGCTGTAAATAAATAATAAAAAAAAATCATTAAAAAAAACAGCGTGGGTTCCCCTTGTTTTTTTGTTAACCAGCCAGGCAAAACTCACAGCTCGGGGCTGCAACCCTCTGCTGTCAGCTTCAGCAAGGCTAGTTATCAAGAATAGAGGGGTTCCCACTCTTGTGTTTTTTAATTATTTAAATAAATAATTTAAAAAATGTCGTGGAGTCCCCCCCATTGACCACCAGCCTTGCTAAAACAGACAGCTGGGGGCTGGTATTCTCAGGCTGGTAAAGAACCATGGATATTTGCCCCACCAACCTAAAAATAGAAGCCCGCAGCTGCCCAGAAAAGGCACATCTATTAGATGTGCCAATTTGGGCACTTTGCCCTGCTCTTCCCACTTGCCCTGTAATGGTGTCAAATGGGGTTAATATTTGTGGGGTTGTTGTCACCTTTGTATTGTCAAGTGACATCAAGCCCACGGCTTAGTAATGGAGGGGCATCTATAAGACACCTATCCATTACTAATCCTACACTTGTATTGCAAATAAAGATACAGCAAGACTAAAGTCCTTTAATTGAAAGAAAGACACAGACTCCTTTAATAATCTTAAGTAAACCATACTTAAGACCTTGCCTAATTCCACTGAAGCCCTCAATCTCCTGTAATAAAAGTAAAATAAAAAAACAAATAAAGTAAAATAAAAAAACAACAATATACCATATTTGTCCTTTGTTCTGTCTCACGCTGCAATCCATGCTTGGGGAAAAAAACATTTTCAACCTGTATGGTGCCAAGATGCGACTGTCCAGGCTGAAAACCAATGGGGAATGAACTGCTGCGAGCACAGCCTCAGTGACTGGAGGTAATGTCATCGAGGTTACCTACAGACACTGAGGCTCCGTTCCCAGCCGGACTAAACTGCGGTGACCTTGGTGAGATCCCCGCTAGCACCGTGAGGAAAACTCTCACGCTGGAATTGAGATCTGTATTTTAGAAAATGTCTTTAACAGGAAGGCTCTTTAAATACTTGTGCAAATATAGCCCCATTTATCCATTTTCATTAATAGTTTTTCAAAGATGGTGAAAACTATACATTTTTTCAAAATGAAAAATTGTATTTGCCTTCTTTGGCTGACACTTAGAATTTATGCTTTCTTATATGAAGGGCACATACGGTGATCATATTACTGAAATACCCCAATGTAATAAGCTGAGTTCCTTATGGGTAAATGGTTTTCTGCTGCGTTGCATTAATAATAAAATGTCAATAAATGTATCAGGGATAAATTTTGTACTGTTCACATTTATCTTTTGATTATTGCCCTTCAGCATTGGGAGGATTGCAGTCAATGATATTGTTATCTAGTTCTAACACGTGTAAGGCTCAGACTGCGACTTTAATTACTTCAATATCAAAAGCCACATTAGATAGACTGGGATTCTTCTGCTCAGCCTCATAGGACACCTTAAAGGACAAAAGATTACAGCTTCATGTTCATCAAACACGCCTGGAAATCATTCATGACTTGACATAGTAAAACAATGAACAGACCATATTATGTTATAATTTGATCATTCTATATACAGTTACGTCCATATATATTTGGACAAAGACAACATTTTTCTAATTTTGGTTATAGACATTACCACAATGAATTTTAAACAAAACAATTCAGATGCAGTTGAAGTTCAGACTTTCAGCTTTCATTTGAGGGTATCCACATTAAAATTGGATGAAGGGTTTAGGAGTTTCAGCTCCTTAACATGGTCACCCTGTTTTTAACCTTCGTCAGGCTGCATAATTTTACAATGTTAACAGGCTGCAGAGGTACAATTGTACCTTCATATATATTTTATTGAAATTTGGCCAATATATTCTCGACCAAAACTGCAGAGATGTCACGAAATTTCAGCCCTCTACGGCTTTTCGAAAAAAAAAGTTATTGCAATATTAAAACGGAATAGTTACAATTGTACCTACTCAGCCGGACGAAGGTTAAAGGGACCAAAAGTAATTGGATAGATTCAATAATTTTAAATAAAATGTTCATTTTTAGTACTTGGTTGAAAATCCTTTGTTGGCAATAACTGCCTGAAGTCTTGAACTCATGGACATCACCAGACGCTGTGTTTCCTCCTTTTTGATGCTCTACCAGGCCTTCACTGTGGTGGTTTTCAGTTGCTGTTTGTTTGTGGGCCTTTCTGTCTGAAGTTTAGTCTTTAACAAGTGAAATGCATGCTCAATTGGGTTGAGATCAGGTGACTGACTTGGCCATTCAAGAATATTCCACTTCTTTGCTTTAATAAACTCCTTGGTTGCTTTGGCTTTATGTTTTGGGTCATTGTCCATCTGTAGTATGAAACGACGACCAATCAGTTTGGC
Source organism: Ranitomeya imitator (assembly GCF_032444005.1). Lineage (NCBI taxonomy): Eukaryota > Metazoa > Chordata > Amphibia > Anura > Dendrobatidae > Ranitomeya > Ranitomeya imitator. The sequence goes on along the minus strand of NC_091287.1, from coordinate 432,168,311 downwards.
TGCATTTGGCTGGATCTGAGCACACAGTATGTCTCTGAATACCTCAGAATTCATTCGGCTCCTTCTGTCCTGTGTCACCTCATCAATAAACACTAGTGACCCAGTGCCACTGGCAGCCATGCATGCCCAAGCCATCACACTGCCTCTGCCGTGTTTTACAGATGATGTGGTATGCTTTGGATCATGAGCTGTACCACACCATCGCCATACTTTTCTCTTTCCATCATTCTGGTAGAAGTTGATCTTGGTTTCATTTGTCCAAAGAATGTTCTTCCAGAACTGTGCTGGCTTTTTTTAGATTTTTTTTAGCAAAGTCCAGTCTAGCCTTTTTATTCTTGATGCTTATGAGTGGCTTGCACCGTGCAGTGAACCCTCTGTATTTACTTTCATGCAGTCTTCACTTTATGGTAGATTTGGATATTGATATGCCGACCTCCTGGAGAGTGTTGGTCACTTGGTTAGCTGTTGTCAAGGGGTTTTTCTTCACCATGGAGATTATTCTGCGATCATCCACCACTTTTGTCTTCCGTGGGCCCCCAGGTCTTTTTGCATTGATAAGTTCACCAGTGCTTTCTTTCTTTCTCAGGATGTACCAAACTGTAGATTTCGCCACTCCTAATATTGTAGAAATTTCTCGGATGGGTTTTTTCTGTTTTCGCAGCTTAAAGATGGCTTGTTTCAACTGCATGGAGAGCTCCTTGACCGCATGTTTAATTCACAGCAAAACTTTCCAAATGCAAGCACCACACCTCAACTCAACTCCAGGCCTTTTATCTGCTTAATTGAGAATGACATAACGAAGGGATTGCCCACACCTGTCCATGAAATAGCCTTGGAGTCAATTGTCCAATTACTTTTGGTCCCTTTAAAAACAGGGTGGCACATGTTAAGGACCTGAAACTCCTAAACCCTTCATTCAATTTTAATGTGGATACCCTCAAATGAAAGCTGAAAGTCTGAACTTCAACTGCATCTGAATTGGTTTGGTTAACCCCTTCATGATCTTGGGATTTTCCGTTTTTCCGTGTTCGTTTTTCATTCCCCTCATTCCCAGAGCCATAACTTTTTTATTTTTCCATCAATATGGCCATGTGAGGGCTTATTATTTGCGGGACGAGTTGTACCTTTGAACGATATCATTGGTTTTAGCATGTCATGTACTAGAAAACGGGAAAAAATTCCAAGTGCGGTGAAATTGCAAAAAAATGCAATCCCAAACTGACATTATATTATGATTCTCCAGGTCATTACGAGTTCGTGGACACCAAACATGACTAAGTTACATTTTATCTAAGTGGTAAAAAAAAATTCCAAACTTTGCTAAAAAAAAAAAAAAAAAAAAATTGCGACCACAGGGTGGCGCTCACAGCTAACGGGGATCAGTAACCGTAGAGGTGACCCTCGCTGACCCTCGATCATGTGACAGGGGTCGGCGATGCGTGCATTTCCGGCCGCGCGGCCGGAAGCGGTAGTTAAATGCCGCTGTCTGCGTTTTACAGCGGCATTTAACTAGTTAATAGCGGCGGGTGAATCGCGATTTCAAAACAGCTGACATGTCCCGGCTTTGATGCGGGCTCACCGCCGGAGCCCGCATAAAAGCGGGGGTTCTGAACTCGGACGTACTATTCCCTCCGAGGTCAGAAAGGGGTTAAAATTCATTGTGGTAATGTCTATAACCAAAATTAGAAAATGTTGTCTCTGTCCAAATATATATGGACGTATGTCATGATCCCAATGGCAGGGGATCACAAAAGGACAAGCACACAAAAAACAGAACAAGCTCTAGGGTGATGGAAACTGAGCTGACCGCGATCCTGAACCTAATTCACAACACTAGCAGCAGCCGGGGAACGTGCCTACGATGATTCTAGACATCTCGCGCCAGCCGAAGGACTAGCTTCCCCTATTAGAAGAAACAAAGACCTCTCTTGCCTCCAGAGAAACACCCCACAGAAATAGCAGCCCCCCACATGTAATGACGGTGAAATGAGAGGAAAGCACATACGTAATAATGAAAACAGATTCAGCAAAATGAGGCCCGCTAAAACTAGATAGCAGAGGATACAAAAGTGAACTGCGCGGTCAGCGAAAAACCCTACAAAAAACCATCCTGAAATTACCTGAACTCATGTGCCAACTCATGGAACATGAGGAGTAATATCAGCCCACTAGAGCAACTAGCAACAAGGAATCACATAACTGCAAGCTGGACTAAAACAAAAATAAAGCAAAACGTGGAACAGGAAAATCAAAAACTTAGGCTTGTCCTGATGATTACAGAAGCGGAAAGCAGAGGTAACAAGACACACTGATTACATTGATCGTCGGCGAGGAAATGACAAGAAAGCCAGGTTAAATAGGAAACTCCCATATCCTGATAGAACAGGTGGACACCAGAGACAGCAGAGAACACAAGTCACCCAGTACCATCTGTAACCACCAGAGGGAGCCCAAAAACAGAATCCACAACAGTACCCCCCCCTTGAGGAGGGTTCACCGAACCCTCACGAGAACCACCAGGGCGACCAGGATGAGCCCTGTGAAATGCACGGACCAAATCAGCAGCATGAACATCAGAGGCAACCACCCAAGAATTATCCTCCTGACCATAACCCTTCCACTTGACCAAATACTGAAGTTTCCATCTGGAAACACGAGAATCCAAGATCTTCTCCACAACATACTCCAATTCTCCCTCCACCAGCACCGGAGCAGGAGGCTCAAGCGAAGAAACAACAGGTACCTCATACTTCCGCAACAACGACCGATGGAACACATTATGAATAGCAAACGATGCCGGGAGATCCAAACGAAATGACACAGGGTTAAGAATTTCCAAGATCCTATAGGGACCGATAAACCGAGGCTTGAACTTAGGAGAAGAGACCTTCATAGGAACAAAACGAGAAGACAACCACATCAAGTCCCCAACACGAAGTCGAGGACCCACGCGGCGACGGCGATTAGCAAACTGCTGAGCCCTCTCCTGGGACAACTTCAAATTGTCCACCACATGACTCCAAATCTGATGCAACCTATCCACCACCATGTCCACTCCAGGACAATCAGAAGGCTCCACCTGACCAGAGGAAAAACGAGGATGAAACCCCGAATTACAAAAGAAAGGAGAAACCAAGGTAGCAGAACTAGCCCGATTATTAAGGGCAAATTCGGCAAGCGGCAAAAAGGTAACCCAGTCATCTTGATCAGCAGAAACAAAACACCTTAAATAAGTTTCCAAGGTCTGATTAGTTCGTTCCGTCTGGCCATTCGTCTGAGGATGGAATGCAGACGAAAAGGACAAATCAATGCCCATCTTAGCACAGAACGTCCGCCAAAATCTAGACACAAACTGGGATCCCCTGTCAGAAACAATGTTCTCCGGAATCCCATGCAAACGAACCACGTTCTGAAAAAACAGAGGGACCAACTCAGAGGAGGAAGGTAACTTAGGCAAGGGGACCAGATGAACCATCTTAGAAAAGCGGTCACACACAACCCAGATGACGGACATTTTTTGAGAGACAGGGAGATCCGAAATAAAGTCCATGGAAATGTGCGTCCAAGGCCTCTTCGGGATAGGCAAAGGTGACAACAATCCACTGGCCCGAGAACAGCAAGGCTTAGCCCGAGCGCAAACTTCACAAGACTGCACAAAAGAACGCACATCCCTCGACAAGGAAGGCCACCAAAAAGACCTGGCCACCAAGTCTCTAGTACCAAATATTCCAGGATGACCTGCCAACGCAGAAGAATGGACCTCGGAGATGACTCTACTGGTCCAATTATCCGGAACAAACAGTCTTTCAGGCGGACAACGATCAGGTTTATCCGCCTGAAACTCCTGCAAAGCACGTCGCAAGTCTGGGAAGACAGCCGACAAAATCACCCCATCCCTAAGGATACCAGTGGGCTCAGAATTTCCAGGGGAATCAGGCACAAAACTCCTAGAAAGAGCATCCGCCTTCACATTCTTTGAACCTGGCAGATATGAAACCACAAAATCGAAACGGGAGAAAAACAGTGACCAACGAGCCTGTCTAGGATTCAGACGCTTGGCAGACTCAAGGTAAATCAGATTTTTGTGATCAGTCAAGACCACGACACGATGTCTAGCACCCTCAAGCCAATGACGCCACTCCTCAAATGCCCACTTCATGGCCAAAAGCTCCCGATTACCAACATCATAATTCCGCTCAGTGGGCGAAAACTTTCTAGAAAAGAACGCACATGGCTTCATCACCGAGCAATCGGAGCTTCTCTGTGACAAAACCGCCCCCGCTCCAATCTCAGAAGCATCAACCTCAACCTGAAAAGGAAGCAAAACATCTGGCTGACGCAACACAGGAGCAGAAGAAAACCGGCGCTTAAGTTCCTGAAAGGCCTCCACAGCCGCAGGAGACCAATCAGCAACATCAGCACCCTTCTTAGTCAGATCCGTCAAAGGCTTAACAACACTAGAAAAATTAGTTATGAAATGACGATAAAAATTAGCAAAGCCCAAGAACTTCTGTAGACTCTTAAGAGATGTAGGCTGCGTCCAGTCACAAATAGCTTGAACCTTGACGGGATCCATCTCAATAGTAGAAGGGGAAAAAATATACCCCAAAAAAGAAATCTTCTGGACTCCAAAGAGACACTTTGAACCTTTTACAAACAAAGAATTGGCCCGCAGGACCTGAAACACCTTCCTGACCTGCTGAACATGGGACTCCCAGTCATCAGAAAAAACCAAAACATCATCCAAATACACAATCATAAATTTATCCAGATATTCACGGAAAATATCGTGCATAAAGGACTGGAAGACAGAAGGAGCATTAGAAAGTCCAAAAGGCATCACCAAATACTCAAAATGGCCCTCAGGCGTATTAAATGCGGTTTTCCACTCATCACCCTGCTTAATCCGCACAAGATTATACGCACCCCGAAGATCAATCTTAGTGAACCATTTAGCCCCCTTAATGCGAGCGAACAAATCAGTCAACAATGGCAAAGGATACTGATATTTGACCGTAATCTTATTCAAAAGACGGTAATCTATACAAGGCCTCAAGGAACCATCTTTTTTGGCCACAAAAAAAAAACCTGCTCCCAAAGGAGATGAAGATGGACGGATATGTCCCTTTTCCAAGGACTCCTTAACATAATCCCGCATAGCAGTATGCTCTGGCACTGACAGATTGAACAAACGACCTTTAGGAAATTTACTGCCAGGAATCAAATCTATAGCACAATCGCAATCCCTGTGAGGAGGAAGCGAATTGAGCTTAGGCTCCTCAAAAACATCCCGATAATCAGACAAAAATACAGGAACCTCAGAAGGAGTAGATGAAGCGATAGAAATCGGAGGTGCATCATCATGAACCCCCTGACATCCCCAGCTTAACACAGACATCGTTTTCCAGTCCAAGACTGGGTTATGAGTTTGTAACCATGGCAGACCAAGCACTAAGACATCATGTAAATTATACAGTACCAGGAAGCGAATCACCTCCTGATGAACGGGAGTCATACGCATGGTCACGTGTGTCCAGTACTGAGGTTTATTCATAGCCAAAGGTGTAGAGTCAATTCCTTTCAAAGGAATAGGGACTTCCAGAGGCTCCAGACTAAACCCACAGCGGTTGGCAAATGACCAATCCATAAGACTCAGGGCAGCGCCTGAATCCACATAGGCATCGATGGAAATGGCTGATAATGAACAAATCAGAGTCACAGACAGAATGAACTTAGACTGTAAAGTACTCATGGCAACAGACTTATCAACCTTTTTTGTGCGTTTAGAACATGCTGATATAACATGAGCTGAATCACCACAATAAAAACACAACCCATTTTTCCGCCTATAGTTTTGCCGTTCACTTCTGGACTGAATTCTATCACATTGCATTGTCTCAGGTGCCTGCTCAGAAGACACCGCCAAATGGTGCACAGGTTTGCGCTCCCGTAAACGCCGATCAATCTGAATAGCCATAGTCATAGACTCATTCAGACCTGTAGGCGCCGGGAACCCCACCATAACATCTTTAATGGCCTCAGAAAGGCCATCTCTGAATTTTGCAGCCAGAGCGCACTCATTCCACTGAGTAAGCACCGACCATTTCCGAAATTTCTGACAATATATTTCTGCTTCATCTTGCCCCTGAGAGAGAGCCAATAAAGCTTTTTCAGCCTGAATCTCTAGGTTAGGTTCCTCATAGAGCAAACCCAATGCCAGAAAAAACGCATCCACATTGAGCAACGCAGGATCCCCTGGTGCCAATGCAAATGCCCAATTCTGAGGGTCACCCCGCAGGAAAGATATTACAATTTTGACTTGCTGAGCAGGGTCTCCAGAAGAGCGAGATTTCAAAGAAAGAAACAACTTGCAATTGTTCCTAAAATTCAGAAAACTAGCTCTATCTCCAGAAAAAAACTCTGGGATAGGAATTCTAGGTTCAGACATAGGAGCATGTACAACAAAATCTTGTATATTTTGAACCTTAGCAGCAAGATTATTCAGGCTGGAAGCCAAACTCTGGACGTCCATGATAAACAGCTGAGGTCAGAGCCATTCAAGGATTAAGAGGAGGTAAGACACAGCCAGGCTGTAATTAAGGCTAGGCAGCAAACTCTGAGGGAAAAAAAAAAAAAAACTTCCTCAGACTACTTTTCCTCCTACTTCAGCCAATACCACTTTTCTGGGCGGCGATACTGTCATGATCCCAATGGCAGGGGATCACAAAAGGACAAGCACACAAAAAACAGAACAAGCTCTAGGGTGATGGAAACTGAGCTGACCGCGATCCTGAACCTAATTCACAACACTAGCAGCAGCCGGGGAACGTGCCTACGATGATTCTAGACATCTCGCGCCAGCCAAAGGACTAGCTTCCCCTATTAGAAGAAACAAAGACCTCTCTTGCCTCCAGAGAAACACCCCACAGAAATAGCAGCCCCCCACATGTAATGACGATGAAATGAGAGGAAAGCACATATGTAGTAATGAAAACAGATTCAGCAAAATGAGGCCCGCTAAAACTAGATAGCAGAGGATACAAAAGTGAACTGCGCGGTCAGCGAAAAACCCTACAAAAAACCATCCTGAAATTACCTGAACTCATGTGCCAACTCATGGAACATGAGGAGTAATATCAGCCCACTAGAGCAACCAGCAACAAGGAACCACATAACTGCAAGCTGGACTAAAACAAAAATAAAGCAAAACGTGGAACAGGAAAATCAAAAACTTAGCTTGTCCTGATGATTACAGAAGCGGAAAGCAGAGGTAACAAGACACACTGATTACATTGATCGCCGGCGAGGAAATGACAAGAAAGCCAGGTTAAATAGGAAACTCCCATATCCTGATAGAACAGGTGGACACCAGAGACAGCAGAGAACACAAGTCACCCAGTACCATCTGTAACCACCAGAGGGAGCCCAAAAACAGAATCCACAACAGACGTAACTGTAGTTTCTAGATTACACTATGAGATAATAATGGTGAAACTCAGAACACCAAAAATTCCAGTGCAGTTGTATTGCCTGCAAAAAGAACTACTTTTCTTTTGTATAGTCCTCTAAAGTCTACAGTGGCTTCCAGTTTGTTAAATGTGCACCCCAAAAGGTACATGCTTGTCTCCAGAAGGGTACTCACATTGTGCTAATTGTGGGCTTTTAATAAGCAGTAGTTTGTATTGCATGGTTCAGGAGTGCTGAGGAACATCGCTGTAAAGTCAGTGGCATAAATAGTGTTCGATGGGCCCTGATACAAAATTTGGACCTGCGCTCTCCTTGTTGATCAAATAGCATAAGATAAGCATTTATTCGAATAGCTATAGCACTTACCGAATAGCTGCTAAGGCTGTGTGACAGTCACAACACATGCATGGAGATCCCAACAAACAGGGTGTCCATGCATGTGCTGTGACTGTCACACAGCCACGGACACATGCAGCTGCGGTGCCGAACAGCTGATTATCGGGAGCTCTCCAGGGATCCAGGTTCCCTGGGCTCATCCTGGTATATATGTTCCCCAACCTGGTATATACCTCCCTCTTCACAGTACATGTCTTGCATTCTGGTAAATATGACTTCAGCATGCAAAGAACGGGCAGCACATGACACCACTGCCATGTGCTGCCAGTAACTTGCATGCTATCATCAGCTGTAGGCCTCTGATTGGCTGGCAGCGTGTATTGGGTTGCAGGAACCCTATGAATCCCTGTGCCATGAAGCATTTCAGCAGATTGTGCATCCTTGGACGTACATCCAGATGAAATATGCACTGCATTCGGTAGATGTGCCAACTCTTTTTCGAGTCCAGGAGGTCTCCCTTTTTTCTGAAAGACCAACATTTGTCACTTTGTAAAAATCTAAACTTCTGCCAATTTGTACACAAAACTACTAAAATAGTCTGACTTCTACTTCAAAAATCAAAGCACAGTGCTGCAATACACTGAAGGATGTCCCCGCAAACACTACAAACAGTATGGATACAGAGCCTCACAGCCTTGCTGCCACATATCCAGTGAGATGAACCCTTTACTTGATGCATTGTTTATTTGGCATGATTAGTAGACTTTTATCCAAAAGTACATTAGTGTTGCTGCAGTTCACTGGAGTGCTCGCGTGGTACAACATTACTGGCAGCCAGCCCAGCCAAGAGACCTTTCCTTTGTCATTCATAATAAGTACATCAGTGTGGTTCCTGCCAGCTCAGTGGAATACATAGGAGATCTCTTCAGTTTACACCTGCTGAAAAGGCTTTAATTATGTGCATTATAAAGCTGTTACAGTACAAGGTGTTTAGCACTGTGTACCTCTCAAGTATTTACACCCCATCACACTTGGTGAGTACAGTGAATTCCAAACCCAGCTAGTATGAATATTGTTCTAAACTTCTGTAGTCATTATTTAATTGTATTTGGTTAGTGAGTGAAAAATATTCATTCAGAAAATGGAATCCAACCGCTGGAGTGAAACTTCATTAAAGAGAACATTTCACCAGTTTTAGAATGTTAATCTGGCTACATCATGGAATAATGCCTGCCGAATAGAATAAAACATATTTTTTAAATTTCTCATCTTTGTGGAGGAGACATTACCTCAAAAGTTTATATGTTGATTTTCGCTAAGAACAAGGAGACGTTACCAAAGACTCGTTGACTGTTTACTTTTTCAGCTGTATGACGTTGACCAATCCCATGCAGTGTAAAAAAAATTAATGCCTTCAGGGAAGCTGAGATATGGCTTTCTCCATAGGATATGGAAAGACCGATGAGTCTAAACACCACTTGTAATAAATAGTAGGTGTGGGAGTGGGTAAAAGTGAGGGCTGTGCATCATTGCAAATACCTCTTGCAGCTCCCCTCTCACAGCACTGACATTATGGGGGAAGGCGAAGTAGAACAGAGTTGTGCGTCATTACAAATATTCCTTTGCAGCTCTCCACTCATGGCAGTGAGTGTGGTGGAAGTAGAGCAAAGCTGACAGTGCTGTGAGAGAAGATCTGCAAGACAAGTTTGTAATGACAAACACTCTTGCTCTCTTCTCCTGCATAGTAATTGCCGGCAGTGAGATATTTGCGACCTGGGTAGACACACCAGTCTTTCCATATCACACAGCGAAAGAACGTTCTGATATGCTTTACGGGCATGTTCTATTTTTCAAATGCATAAAATAGCATTCGTAAGCAAGAGGCGTCATGTGGGGGAAAAAGTAAATGACCCCAGAGACGAATATCTAGCATTGTCCCCTTGTTTGTAGTGAAAATTAAGATCTAAACTTTTAAAGCTATTATCTCAGCAACGGCGACGAGAGATTAAAAAATAAAAATGGGAGCAGTCACACATGAAAACCATTAACATTCATGTTTAAATTTTCCACAGGTCCCCCCAAAATGAGACCTGAAATCTGATTGATTGATTTTCCATTATGCTACTTTTAATAAGTCCTTTGTATGTACCCGAATTCTGATGCAAATTACACAAAAGTTTGGTTCATATGGCATGTGCCAAATTTATTACATAAATGGAAATAGTCATCTTTAAACATTAGCTTTTTAAAAATGTGTTAAAGAAGGTATGGATAAGAGAAGTCAAAACAAATGAGGCGGTGTAAGAAATGGTATCAAACAGCTTGTAGTGAATATACAGTTGGGAAAAAAGCATTTAGTCAGCCACCAATTGTGCAAGTTCTCCCACTTAAAAAGATGAGAGAGACCTGTAATTGACATCATAGGTAGACCATAATTATGAAAGTCAAAATGAGAAAACAAATTCAGAAAATCACATTGTCTGATTTAGCAAGATTTACTTTGAAAATTATGGTGGAAAATAAGTATTTGGTCACCGAAAACATGCAAGATTTCTGGTTCCCACAGACCTGAAACTTCTTCTTTAAGGGGCTCCACGCAAGATCTCACCCCGTGGGGTCAAAATAATCACAAGAACGGTGAGCAAAAATCCCAGAACCACACGGGGGGACCTAGTGAATGACCTGCATAGAGATGAGACCAATGTATCAAAGGCTACTATCAGTAACACACTACACCGCCAAGGACTAAGATCCTGCAGTGCCAGATGTGTCCCCTTGCTTGAGCTAGTACATGCCCTGGCCCGTCTGAAGTTTGCTAGAGAGCATTTGGATTATTCAGAAGAGTATTGGGAGAATGTCATATGGTCTGATGAAACCAAAGTAGAACTGTTTGGTAGAAACAAAACTCGTCGTGTTTGGAGGAGACAGAATGCTGAGTTGTATCCAAAGAACACCATACCTACTGTGAAGCATGGGGGTGGCAACATCATGCTTTGGGGCTGTTGCTCTGCAAAGGGACCAGGACGACTGATCCATGTACGTGAAAGAATGAATGGGGCCATGTATCATGAGATTTTGAGTGTAAACCTCCTTCTACCAGCAAGGGCATTGAAGATGAAACAAGGATGGGTCTTTCAGCATGATAATGATCCCAAGCACACCACCAGCGCAATGAAGGAGTGGCTTTGTAAGAAGGATATGAAGGTCCTGGAATGGCCTAGCCAGTCTCCAGACTTCCACCCCATAGAAAACCTTTGGAGGGAGTTGAAAGTCTGTGTTACCCAGTGACAGGCCCAAAACATCACTGCTCTAGAGGAGGTTTGACCTCTGTCATTGCCAACAAAGGATATATAACAAAATATTGAGATGAACTTTTGTTAATGACCAAATACTTATTTTCCACCATAATTTGCAAAATAAATTTTGCCAAATCAGACAAGGTGATTTTCTGGATTTGTTTTCTCATTTTCACTCTCATAGTTGTGGTCTACCTATGATGTCAATTACAGGCCTCTCTCATCTTTTTAAGTGGGAGAACTTGCACAATTGGTGGCTGAGAATATTTTTTTCCTCGCTGTATCATGCTGCATGAACTAACACCATTTTGACAACTTCTAAATGCATTATTAATAAATCTCAACAAATCTCAGATTTGTTGGCTCTACGCATAAGAACCAACTTCTTGTTACCCAATGCCAAGCAACTGCTGCCAAGGAAAATAGAACCAAGGAGTGCATAAAAGGGAATCTGTCACCAGGTTTTTGCTACCTCATCTCATAGCAGTATATTAGAGGAAAAGAGACCCTGATTCCAGCAATGTAGCATGTAGCAGATCTCAGAAAGCTAACCCATCCAACACCACCACTTTCTATGTATATTGTATATTCATAGTAAGCTACCTTTCAGTGCTGGGGGCCTGGCTGGGCAACTTAGCACAGGGGAGCTAGTCTTACATTGATAATCTCCTGCTAATAAAACGCTCATTGTATTGAAACAACAACACATCCTTGAAATCTGTGTATCGCTCCCTACCTCATGTTGCCCTCAAATGAAAAGGAATCCGTCACCACATTTGACCTATATAAACTGTTAATATGGGCATACAGGTTATAGACACTGAAAAAAAGCCATACCTTTATGCCTCATATCAAATGCCTTGTTCTTGATAAATCATCTTTTATTACTTTATATAAATGACCTCCTCCAGGCTCTGGGGTAGAATCTGCCTGGAAGATAATTCTGCCCCCATAGATCATTTTACATGAAGGGGCATTACCAGTGTGATGTGTAATGTCTGCGCTCTGCTCTCACTGCAGAGCTGTGTGTGATTGTACCTGACACATCTGCAGGTTCCTCTCAGCTTCCATCTCACAGGTAGACAGGGCTGCGATATTGTTACAATACAGCAGAGCTCAGAGAGCTGCAAAAAATGTGTTTGCAAGAAGACAAAGTTTATTTCTCCTGTTCTGTGTTAGTTACTTGTCTCACACTGGTAACTCCCCCTTCATGTAAAGTAATCTCTGGAGGCAGAGTTATCTTCTGCCCCAGAACCTGAAACAGCTCATTTACATGTAAGAAAAACATAGATTTCATAGATTTCTCTAGAATAAGACATCAGATTGCATATATCAAAGTAACATTTTATTCAGCTTTCTGTGACCTACATGCCCATATAGACAGCTTAGTAGGGTATATCCTGCCAGAAATCTGCTGATAAAGAGACACAGATACTCATGATATGACAGCATAAAAAACGCTTCCTCTTTTCAAAAATTTGACAGGCGAGTAAAATCCCGGCCCACTCCTCCCCAGCATTTTTGCAATGTTCGAAAAAAAAACAAGAAAACACCAAGCGTAACACAGTTTTTGAGAAACTTTACAGTGCCCAAAAATATACCACTTTCTAAAGTTTTACACCAGTTTTCTGGACAATTATTTGCCTCTATCAAAGTCATTAGTGCGGCCACACTTAAAATATTGTAGCTTCCATAGAGTTAGGCTACTTTCACACTTCCGTCTTTTTTCCTCCGTCGCAATCCGTCGTTATGGGCAAAAAACGGATCCTGCAAATGTGCTCGCAGGATGCGTTTTTTGCCCATAGACTTGTATCAGCGACGGATGGGCACACGTCGCATCCGCCGTGCGACGGATCCATCGTGTTTTGGTGGACGTGACGCACAAAAAAAGTTCAATGTAATGTTTTTTTGTGTGACGTGTCCACCATTTTCGACCACGCATGTGCGGCCGAAACTCTGCCCCCTCCTCCCCGCTCATCACAATGGGCAGCGGATGCGTTATAAAACTGTATCTGCTGCCCACGTTGTGCTAAATTTAGCACAACGTCCGTCGGTACGTCGGGCCGACGGTTTGCGACGGCCCCGTACCGATGGAAATGTGAAAGTAGCCTTAGGCTCCAGTGTATAAGAAGGACTCTGCTGGACCAGAGCGGGTGCAAACAAAAGTGACCAAGGTTATTATGGGGATGGGTGAACTGCCATACAAAGACAGGTTACCTACTATTCAATTTGGAAAAACAAAAGCTTAGACTGAGTTCACATAGCGTTTTCTCCTACGGTCAGTAACTCCATCGGTGCTTACTCCCGAACACCACACAATACAGGACTTGGGCAAATGCAATGATGGGGCCATTGACTATAATGATGCAGATACGGCATGTTGCGGTACTAGGCTACTAGATAGTTTTATACCTAAGTCTGAAACTGTGATAAGAGGGAATCCTCTAGAGAAAAGAAGATTTAATCACTACCACAAATGGTGACTAATATGACCTGTATGACCAGTGAGATTATGGAACTCAAATATGCTTCACAATCATTTATTATGCTTACCCATATATAGCGCCATCATATTCTGCAGCGCTTTAGACATTATCATCATTGTCCCTATTGAGGTTCACACTCTAAATTTCCTATCAGAATGTCTTTGGCGTGTGTGAAGAAACTGAAGAACCCTGAGGAAACCCACACAAACATGGAGAGAACATAAAAAACTCTTTGCATATGTCGTCCTTGGTGGGACTGAATCCAGAACCCCAACTGTTGTGAATTCTGTGGCAGAGCTCCCTCCTGTGGTCACAAGTGGTACTTCGGCTGGTTCTCTCTGTGAGCTTCCGTTGGTGGAGGAAAGTGGTACTGCGGCTTCTGAGTTTCCTTCTTCAGGTGATGTGGTGAAGTCGTTAGGTGCTGCTCTATTTAACTCCACCTAGTGCTTTGATCCTGGCCTCCAGTCTATGTTCTAGTATTGGACCTGTTTCCTCCTGGATCGTTCCTGTGGCCTGCTGCTCTGCATAGCTAAGTTCCTCTTTGTTATTTGTTTGCTGTTTTTTTCTGTCCAGCTTGTCAATTTGTTTTTTACTGCTTGCTGGAAGCTCTGGGACGCAGAGGGTGTACCTCCGTGCCGTTAGTTCGGTACGGAGGGTCTTTTTGCCCCCTTTGCGTGGTTTTTGTAGGGTTTTGTGTTGACCGCAAAGTTACCTTTCCTATCCTCGCTCTGTTCAGAAAGTTGGGCCTCACTTTGCTAAATCTATTTCATCTCTACGTTTGTCTTTTCATCTTAACTCACAGTCATTATATGTGGGGGCTGCCTTTTCCTTTGGGGTATTTCTCTGAGGCAAGGTAGGCTTATTTTCTATCTTCAGGCTAGCTAGTTTCTCAGGCCGTGCCGAGTTGCATAGGGAGCGTTAGGCGCAATCCACGGCTGCCTTTAGTGTGGTTGGAGAGGATTAGGGATTGCGGTCAACAGAGTTCCCACGTCTCAGAGCTCGTTCTTGTTTTTTGGGTTATTGCCAGGTCACTGTATGTGCGCTGACCTCTATGTCCATTGTGGTACTGAATTACCTTTCATAACAGTACTGGAGGCCCAAAGTACTAATGATTCCCAATAGAGGGAAAAAAGAAGTTCTGAGACCATTTTTTTTTCTTTGCACTGTGTTTTGCCTTTTTTTTCCCCTAGACATTTGGGTGGTTCGGGACACAGGTGTAGCAATGGACATTAAAGGTCTGTCTTCATGTGTGGATCAGCTCACGGCAAGAGTACAAAGTATTCAAGACTTTGTGGTTCAGAATTCTATGTTAGAGCCGAGAATTCCTATTCCTGATTTGTTTTTTGGAGATAGAACTAAATTTCTGAGTTTCAAAAATAATTGTAAACTATTTCTGGCCTTGAAACCTCGCTCCTCTGGTGACCCAGTTCAACAAGTTAGGATCGTTATTTCTTTTTTGCGTGGCGACCCTCAGGACTGGGCATTTTCTCTTGCGTCAGGAGATCCTGCATTAAGTAATATCGATGCATTTTTCCTGGCGCTCGGATTGCTGTACGATGAGCCTAATTCTGTGGATCAGGTAGAGAAGAATTTGCTGGCTCTGTGTCAGGGTCAGGATGAAATAGAGGTATATTGTCAGAAATTTAGAAAGTGGTCCGTACTCACTCAGTGGAATGAAGGTGCGCTCGCAGCTATTTTCAGAAAAGGTCTCTCTGAAGCCCTTAAGGATGTCATGGTGGGATTTCCTATGCCTGCTGGTCTGAATGAGTCTATGTCTTTGGCCATTCAGATCGGTCGACGCTTGCGCGAGCGTAAATCTGTGCACCATTTGGCGGTATTATCTGAGCTTAAACCTGAGCCTATGCAGTGCGATAGGACTTTGACCAGAGTTGAACGGCAAGAACACAGACATCTGAATGGGCTGTGTTTCTACTGTGGTGATTCCACTCATGCTATCTCTGATTGTCCTAAGCGCACTAAGCGGTTCGCTAGGTCTGCCACCATTGGTACGGTACAGTCAAAATTTCTTCTGTCTGTTACCTTGATCTGCTCTTTGTCATCGTATTCTGTCATGGCATTTGTGGACTCAGGCGCTGCTCTGAATTTGATGGACTTGGAGTATGCTAGGCGTTGTGGGTTTTTCTTGGAGCCCTTGCAGTGTCCTATTCCATTGAGAGGAATTGATGCTACGCCTTTGGCCAAGAATAAGCCTCAGTAATGGCCCCAGCTGACCATGTGCATGGCTCCTGCACATCAGGAGGTTATTCGCTTTCTGGTGTTGCATAATCTGCATGATGTGGTCGTGTTGGGGTTGCCATGGCTACAAGTCCATAATCCAGTATTAGATTGGAAATCCATGTCTGTGTCCAGCTGGGGTTGTCAGGGGGTACATGGTGATGTCCCATTTCTGACTATTTCGTCATCCACCCCTTCTGAGGTTCCTGAGTTCTTGTCTGATTACCGGGATTTATTTGATGAGCCCAAGTCCGATACCCTACCTCCGCATAGGGATTGTGATTGTGCTATCGATTTGATTCCTGGTAGTAAATTCCCAAAAGGTCGACTGTTTAATTTATCTGTGCCTGAGCACGCCGCTATGCGGAGTTATGTGAAGGAGTCTTTGGAGAAGGGGCATATTCGCCCGTCATCGTCGCCATTAGGAGCAGGGTTCTTTTTTGTAGCCAAGAAGGATGGTTCACTGAGACCTTGTATAGATTACCGCCTTCTAAATAAGATCACGGTTAAATTTCAGTACCCCTTGCCATTGTTATCTGATTTGTTTGCTCGGATTAAGGGGGCTAGTTGGTTCACCAAGATAGATCTTCGTGGTGCGTATAATCTTGTGCGTATTAAGCGAGGCGATGAGTGGAAAACTGCATTTAATACGCCCGAGGGCCATTTTGAGTATCTAGTAATGCCATTCGGACTTGCCAATGCTCCATCAGTGTTTCAGTCCTTTATGCATGACATCTTCCCGAGAGTACCTGGATAAATTCCTGATTGTGTACTTAGATGACATTTTGATCTTCTCGGATGATTGGGAGTCTCATGTGAAGCAGGTCAGAATGGTGTTTCAGGTCCTGCGTGCTAACTCTTTGTTTGTGAAGGGATCAAAGTGTCTCTTTGGTGTTCAGAAGGTTTCATTTTTGGGGTTCATCTTTTCCCCTTCTACTATCGAGATGGACCCTGTTAAGGTCCAAGCCATCCATAATTGGACTCAGCCGACATCTCTGAAAAGTCTGCAAAAGTTCCTGGGCTTTGCTAATTTTTATCGTCGCTTCATATGCAATTTTTCTACTATTGCTAAACCATTGACCGATTTGACCAAGAAAGGTGCTGATTTGGTCAATTGGTCTTCTGCTGCGGTGGAAGCTTTTCAAGAGTTGAAGCGTCGTTTTTCTTCTGCCCCTGTGTTGTGTCAACCAGATGTTTCGCTTCCGTTCCAGGTCGAGGTTGATGCTTCTGAGATTGGAGCAGGGGCTGTTTTGTCGCAGAGAAGTTTTGATTGCTCGGTGATGAAACCATGCGCCTTCTTTTCCAGGAAGTTTTCGCCTGCTGAGCGAAATTATGATGTGGGCAATCGAGAGTTGCTGACCATGAAGTGGGCATTCGAGGAGTGGCGTCATTGGCTTGAAGGAGCTAAGCATCGCGTGGTGGTCTTGACTGATCATAAGAACTTGACTTATCTCGAGTCCGCCAAGCGGTTGAATCCTAGACAAGCTCGTTGGTCGTTGTTTTTTGCCCGTTTTGACCTTGTGATTTCATACCTTCCGGGCACTAAAAATGTGAAGGCGGATGCTCTGTCTAGGAGTTTTGTGCCCGACTCTCCGGGTGTATCTGAGCCGGCGGGTATCCTCAAAGAGGGAGTAATTGTGTCTGCCATCTCCCCTGATTTGCGGCGGGTGCTGCAAAAATTTCAGGCTAATAAACCTGATCGTTGCCCAGCGGAGAAACTGTTTGTCCCTGATAGGTGGACGAATAAAGTTATCTCTGAGGTTCATTGTTCGGTGTTGGCTGGTCATCCTGGAATCTTTGGTACCAGAGAGTTAGTGGCTAGATCCTTTTGGTGGCCATCTCTGTCGCGGGATGTGCGTACTTTTGTGCAGTCCTGTGGGATTTGTGCTCGGGCTAAGCCCTGCTGTTCTCGTGCCAGTGGGTTGCTTTTGCCCTTGCCGGTCCCGAAGAGGCCTTGGACACATATCTCTATGGATTTTATTTCAGATCTTCCCGTCTCTCAAAAGATGTCAGTCATTTGGGTGGTCTGTGATCGCTTCTCTAAGATGGTCCATTTGGTACCCTTGTCTAAATTGCCTTCCTCCTCTGATTTGGTGCCATTGTTTTTCCAGCATGTGGTTCGTTTACATGGCATTCCAGAGAATATTGTTTCTGACAGAGGTTCCCAGTTTGTTTCGAGGTTTTGGCGAGCCTTTTTGTGGTAGGATGGGCATTGACTTGTCTTTTTCCTCGGCTTTCCATCCTCAGACTAATGGCCAGACCGAACGAACCAATCAGACCTTGGAAACATATCTGAGATGCTTTGTTTCTGCTGATCAGGATGACTGGGTGTCCTTTTTGCCTTTGGCTGAGTTCGCCCTTAATAATCGGGCCAGCTCGACTACCTTGGTTTCACCGTTTTTCTGCAACTCTGGGATCCATCATCGTTTCTCTTCAGGGCAGGTTGAGTCTTCGGACTGTCCTGGTGTGGATACTGTGGTGGACAGGTTGCAGCAGATTTGGACTCATGTAGTGGACAATTTGACTTTGTCCCAGGAGAAGGCTCAACGTTTCGCTAATCGCAGACGCTGTGTGGGTCCCCGACTTCGGGTTGGGGACTTGGTTCGGTTATCTTCTCGTCATATTCCTATGAAGGTTTCATCTCCTAAGTTTAAACCTCGTTTTATTGGTCCATATAGGATTTCTGAGGTTCTTAATCCTGTGTCTTTTCGTCTGACCCTTCCAGATTCTTTTTCCATACATAACGTATTCCATAGGTCATTGTTGCGGAGATACGTGGCACCTATGGTTCCATCTGTTGATCCTCCTGCCCCGGTTTTGGTGGAGGGGGAGTTGGAGCATATTGTGGAGAAGATTTTGGATTCTCGTGTTTCTAGGCGGAAACTCCAGTATCTGGTTAAGTGGAAGGGTTATGCTCAGGAAGATAATTCCTGGGTCTTTGCCTCTGATGTCCATGCTCCCGATCTTGTTCGTGCCTTTCATATGGCTCATCCTGGTCGTCCTGGGAGCTCTGGTGAGGGTTCGGTGACCCCTCCTCAAGGGGGGGTACTGTTGTGAATTCTGTGGCAGAGCTCCCTCCTGTGGTCACAAGTGGTACTTCGGCTGGTTCTCTCTGTGAGCTTCCGTTGGTGGAGGAAAGTGGTACTGCGGCTTCTGAGTTTCCTTCCTCAGGTGATGTGGTGAAGTCGTTAGGTGCTGCTCTATTTAACTCCACCTAGTGCTTTGATCCTGGCCTCCAGTCTATGTTCTAGTATTGGACCTGTTTCCTCCTGGATCGTTCCTGTGGCCTGCTGCTCTGCATAGCTAAGTTCCTCTTTGTTATTTGTTTGCTGTTTTTTTCTGTCCAGCTTGTCAATTTGTTTTTTACTGCTTGCTGGAAGCTCTGGGACGCAGAGGGTGTACCTCCGTGCCGTTAGTTCGGTACGGAGGGTCTTTTTGCCCCCTTTGCGTGTTTTTGTAGGGTTTTGTGTTGACCGTAAAGTTACCTTTCCTATCCTCGCTCTGTTCAGAAAGTTGGGCCTCACTTTGCTAAATCTATTTCATCTCTACGTTTGACTTTTCATCTTAACTCACAGTCATTATATGTGGGGGCTGCCTTTTCCTTTGGGGTATTTCTCTGAGGCAAGGTAGGCTTATTTTCTATCTTCAGGCTAGCTAGTTTCTCAGGCCGTGCCGAGTTGCATAGGGAGCGTTAGGCGCAATCCACGGCTGCCTTTAGTGTGGTTGGAGAGGATTAGGGATTGCGGTCAACAGAGTTCCCACGTCTCAGAGCTCGTTCTTGTTTTTTGGGTTATTGCCAGGTCACTGTATGTGCGCTGACCTCTATGTCCATTGTGGTACTGAATTACCTTTCATAACACCCAACGCTGCAAAACAACAGTGCTAACCACTGAGCCACAGTGTTGTCCATGTTGTTATGACTGATTCATTGAACAGGTCCAAGAAGGTCCCAGACGCTTTCAATGTACAAAGTTATTAGTAGTAAATTCTGCACGTTATAAGTGGCTAAATTTGAAGACCAAAAGAATCACAAAAGTACAATTAACATCTGGATCCTCAACCCGTCACAATTAATACGTAAACAACTTCTGAGTTTTTCTCAACCTTCACAATTATGAAACTAAATGCAGATTGTTATCTACTATATAATTGTCTAAGGGTCACTTCCGTCTTTCTGTCCTTCTGTCTGTCTGTCACAGATATTCATTGGTCGCGGCCTCTGTCTGTCATGGAATCCAAGTCGCTGATTGGTCGCGGCAAAACAGCCACGATCAATCAGCGACGGGCACAGTCCAGAAGAAAATGGCCGCTCCTTCCTCCCCGCAGTCGCTGCCCGGCGTCCGCATACTCCCCTCCAGTCACCTCTCACATAGGGTTAATGCCGGTGGTAACGGACCGCGTTATGCCGCGGGTAACTCATTCCGTTACCGTCGCTATTAACCCTGTGTGACCAAGTTTTTACTATTGATGCTGCCTATGCAGCGTCAATAGTAAAAACATCTAATGTTAAAAATAATAAAAAAATAAAAAATCATTACTCACCTTCCGCCGCCTTTCCCGCTCCTCGAGACGCTCCGGTGACCGCTCCATGCAACCGGCAGGTTCCGGTGGCAATGATGGTATGCGACAAGGACCTGCCATGATGTCACGGTCATGTGACCGCGACGTCATCACACCCTGGGACCGGAAGCTGCCGCACGGTGACAGAACTACAACGGGCCCTCGGATCGGAAGGTGAGTATGTTTATTTTTTAACCTGTGACTTACGTGGCTGGGCAATATACTATGTGGCTGGGCAATATACTATGTAGCTGGGCAATATACTATGTGGCTGAGCAATATACTACGTGGTTCTGTGCTGTATACTACGTGGCTACGTAATATACTATGTGGCTGGGCAATATACTACGTCACTGGGCAATATACTACGTGGCTGAGCAATATACTAAGTGGTTCTGTGCTGTATACTACGTAACTGGGCAATATACTACGTGGCTCTGTGCTGTATACTACGTGGCTACGTAATATACTATGTGGTTGGCCAATAAACTACGTCACTGGGCAATATACTACGTAACTGGGCAATATACTACGTGGCTGGGCAATATACTACGTGGCTGGGCGATATACTACGTGACTGGGCAATATACTACGTGGGCTGTGCAATATACTACGTAGCTGGGCAAAATACTATGTGGCTGTGCAATATACTACGTGGGCTGTGCAATATACTACATAGCTGGGCAATATACTATGTGGCTGGGCAATATACTACGTGGGCTGTGCAATATACTACGTAGCTGGGCAATATACTATGTGGCTGGGCAATATACTACGTGGGCTGTGCAATATACTATGTAGCTGGGCAATATACTATGTGGTTGGGCAATATATTACGTGGGCTGTGCAATATACTACGTAGCTGGGCAATATACTATGTGGCTGGGCAATATACAATGTGGCTGGGCAATATACTATGTGACTG
Organism: Ranitomeya imitator; assembly: GCF_032444005.1. Classification (NCBI taxonomy): domain Eukaryota; kingdom Metazoa; phylum Chordata; class Amphibia; order Anura; family Dendrobatidae; genus Ranitomeya; species Ranitomeya imitator. The sequence goes on along the minus strand of NC_091287.1, from coordinate 432,147,006 downwards.
GGCAATATACTACGTGGCTGGGCAATATACTACGTGGACATGCATATTCTAGAATACCCGATGCGTTAGAATCGGGCCACCATCTAGTGTAACAATATTTTTATATGTGACAGTGGGTCACTACAGCAATCATTACGTAAAGTCATGAGTCAACCCAAGCTCAAAAGTGGGAGGACTATGTAATATAATTTTAAAGCTGAATTTGTTTAGTTTGGAGTATGCAAGTGCACTGTGGACAGGTGCAGTACATCTATTGCACATCCGCCTCCAAAAATGTAGAACTGATGCAGAAGAGATTTGCAGGTCTGACCCGCTGTCATTCTTACAGTATGACGGAGGTTGTGCCAGGCTCCCATCTAATGGTCACAGACCACTGTCGTGGCTGCCGGACGAGGATCCTATGAATTGACTTGCTCCTTAATAGTATACAGAACTTGTTATAACATGTTTCCCCATTTTGCCTTGTGGGTGTCGTGACTAAAGATGGATGTAATAGGGAAATCTACCGATCAGGGCTAGCAATGAAAGTAGAAGACATGTACTGGAATAATGGTATCTAGTATGGCTTTTTTGATGTTGGCACCACCACTTTCTTTCCACCAGCTTTATATGCAAGATCCAAGATGTGTCCCTTACGCCCTCCGGCAAGTCTAGTATGAATATGTAAGAAATGTTAACCGTTAACAGAGTTGTTTCCATTCAAAGCAAATACTTCTGCAGCACTTAAAATCACAGAAGAATACTGTATCTTGTCAGGAGCATTTCCAGAGAACCCTTCACACAGAAAATCTAGTTATGTACCACTGTCCGAGGCAAATAAAATCTCTAATATATTGGCTTACATCTCTATCTACAGCTGTCATTGGCGCTCCAGTAAATACAAAAATCATTTAAGAAGATGATTCTGTACAGCTGCCTTTGAAGGAGCTTTAATCTCTGAAAGAAGCGAACAATATTAAATTTGTCTTTTCATTTTGCTCTTACACACATGAATGTAAGTCTTTAGTGGAGATGTTAAAAGGAAGAGGGGAAAAAGCAGCGTTTTCATATCTCTGCGCACTATGGTGTGATTCAGTCGCGTACATAATAAAGAGTTATACAACTCGATATTCTGTTCCACGGCAGACATAAAATGAACAATCCGTAAGAAATGCGGTGAATAGTGACACAGTGGTTAGCAGTGCTGGCATGTAGCATCGGGGCCAGGGGTGAACCATAGCGAACATGGTGCTGTCAAAGATGTGCTCGGCTTGTGTGTCCTTCTTAGATTTTAATTGTATTACTCAGCATGTTCATTTTCTCTTCCAGTGTCCAAGGCTTTTGCCCCTTCACCTTGAGATCTGCACTGGTTTGTTATAAAAGCACAGCTTCTGTATGGTGGAAAAATGAGAATAGCAGAACAAAAGCTTTGAGAAACATACTTCCATAATACTGTAATAAATATTTGACCAGGAGCTCACACATCCCGGGTCCAAGGGAGAGGGGTTTCAATATCACTAGCAGCAAGAGTTCAAGTATAACTTCAATTCTAAAAAACTTTTGACGTGTCATAGAAACATGTCAGCAGTTTTGATTGGAGAGGTCTGGATTCTGAGACCCCCACTGATGGTTGAAGCGAAGAAGCAGAAGCACTCTAATGAGCACTGCTCTCCTCCGACGCTGAAGACACATTCCATGGACTTTCCACTGAGCCCAACTTCAGTCTCGGAGGAGAGCTGTGCCCAGTCAAGAACTTATGCTCCTTCAATTTACAATTTGTGGGGGTCTTAACACATAGATTCCACCAATGAAAACTTCCACATGTCTCAATGTCCAACATTTTCTAGAAGTGTAGTTATTCTTTAATAATAAATAATTAGTAATCCTGGAAATTCATACTATTTTGCTACAAGATCCATTCTGCATGGTGAGAGCAAGAGAGGCTGATGAATGAGGTGCCCAATTACAGATCTATGAGGCCATATAACATATCTGGTTGGGGACTACTGCCTTTGATCATGGTCTGGAACTTTGTTCCAGTGATTAAAAATCTCAAAAGGGGATGTCGCACGTCAACCCTTTACTATGACTTTGAAATACTTTCTCAGTCACAGGCACCACCTTTCTGGTTACAGATAGTTGTGTGAAAAAGTGTTTGCACCCTTCATGATTTCTTTTTCTTTTACATGTTTGTCAGACTTAAATGTTTCTGATCACCAAACAAATTTAAATAATAGATAAAGATAACAGAAGTAAACACAAAATACAGTTTTTTAATGAAGGTCTTTATTATTAAGGGAAAAAGAAATCCAAACCTAGAGGGCCCTGTGTCAAAAAATGATTGCCCCTTTAAAACATAAATTAACTGTGGCTTATCACATCTTTGGGAAGCTGAGTTCAAATTCCCCAGCCACAGGCTGGCCTGGTTACTACCACAGCTGTTCTCAATCAAGAAATAACTTAAATTGGTCCTGCCTGATGAAATGAAGTTGACCAAAAGATTCTCAAAAGATTTACAGCAGCTCCTCACAAAATTGAAAGGACCCCTGCTCACAATGTTGTTTCTAACCTCATTTCATAACCACATTCAATGAAAACAACAAAATATGAGAACCCTATAGAGAGGCTGCACATGTGGAGCTGTGACTGATGATGCGGGGCCACTTCATCCTCAGTAATGGCAATATACTTCTATTATACTTTTAGGACCTTTAATTGCTGCCTTGCAATTTCTGACTTTAATCCAATCTTGCATCTTTGGGCTGAACAAGAACAACTTCCAAGACAGGTTTTATTTTGCAAAAGTTCCTGTACCTGACTTCACCCTTGGTCCTGTCGCTGAATAACCATGTTTCTAAATCTAGTGGCAACCCTTTCATTAAGAAAGTAAAGAAAGAAGTTATATCTAATGTAATGTAAAGGTTCACATAGTTTCTTCCATGTAAATAGATATGATTTAGGCATATTTTAGTATAATTGCTTATATGCTTTTAATTGCACAGATACTTTGAGTCTCTGTACTGCCATGAACTGCTGTACAAAAGTAGCATGTGAGTATATTATAATTTCAGGAAGATAAATGCAAATAAGTTGAGAAAACGCAAACAAAACACTTCGGGCAAGAATTTTTCAAGCCGTAAATGCATTTGGTTGATGATTTGTAACAGGCAAATATCCTACAGGGAATGTGCGTTCAGCACTCTCACATTTTTAAATGTTTTCAGGTAGAGGATGTTGTGACTTGAATTCCAACAAAATCATAATCAAATTGGCATATGCAAATTTCCAGCATTTAATAGGAACACTTTTTACTTTGTAAGCCTTCTTACAAAATTCACTTCAGCCCTTGAATCTATTTACTAATTGCAGTAACTGAATAAAATGATATATTTTTAGTAGTGATATTCTACGTCTATGGTTCAAGTATGAACTGAAAACGAAACATACAATAACAATCTGAAAATCTAACATCAAGAGGACCAACAAGGCTCTGGCTTATTCAATATTACCTACACGCAGCAGAAGGACACAGTTATATACATACAAACATGAGTAGGTGTATATGTTTATATATATATATATACAGTTAGGGCCAGAAATATTTGGACAGTGACACAATTTTCGCGAGTTGGGCTCTGCATGCCACCACATTGGATTTGAAATGAAACCTCTACAACAGAATTCAAGTGCAGATTGTAACGTTTAATTTGAAGGGTTGAACAAAAATATCTGATAGAAAATGTAGGAATTGTACACATTTCTTTACAAACACTCCACATTTTAGGAGGTCAAAAGTAATTGGACAAATAAACATAACCCAAACAAAATATTTTTATTTTCAATATTTTGTTGCAAATCCTTTGGAGGCAATCACTGCCTTAAGTCTGGAACCCATGGACATCACCAAATGCTGGGTTTCCTCCTTCTTAATGCTTTGCCAGGCCTTTACAGCCGCAGCCTTCAGGTCTTGCTTGTTTGTGGGTCTTTCCGTCTTAAGTCTGGATTTGAGCAAGTGAAATGCATGCTCAATTGGGTTTAGATCTGGAGATTGACTTGGCCATTGCAGAATGTTCCACTTTTTGGCACTCATGAACTCCTGGGTAGCTTTGGATGTATGCTTGGGGTCATTGTCCATCTGTACTATGAAGCGCCGTCCAATCAACTTTGCAGCATTTGGCTGAATCTGGGCTGAAAGTATATCCCGGTACACTTCAGAATTCATCCGGCTACTCTTGTCTGCTCTTATGTCATCAATAAACACAAGTGACCCAGTGCCATTGAAAGCCATGCATGCCCATGCCATCACGTTGCCTCCACCATGTTTTACAGAGGATGTGGTGTGCCTTGGATCATGTGCCGTTCCCTTTCTTCTCCAAACTTTTTTCTTCCCATCATTCTGGTACAGGTTGATCTTTGTCTCATCTGTCCATAGAATACTTTTCCAGAACTGAGCTGGCTTCTTGAGGTGTTTTTCTGCAAATTGAACTCTGGCCTGTCTATTTTTGGTATTGATGAATGGTTTGCATCTAGATGTGAACCCTTTGTATTTACTGTCATGGAGTCCTCTCTTTACTGTTGACTTAGAGACAGATACACCTACTTCACTGAGAGTGTTCTGGACTTCAGTTGATGTTGTGAATGGGTTCTTCTTCACCAAATTAAGTATGCGGCGATCATCCACCACTGTTGTCATCCGTGGACGCCCAGGCCTTTTTGAGTTCCCAAGCTCACCAGTCAATTCCTTTTTTCTCAGAATGTACCCAACTGTTGATTTTGCTACTCCAAGCATGTCTGCTATCTCTCTGATGGATTTTTTCTTTTTTTTCAGCCTCAGGATGTTCTGCTTCACCTCAATTGAGAGTTCCTTTGACCGCATGTTGTCTGCTCACAGCAACAGCTTCCAAATGCAAAACCACACACCTGGAATCCACCCCTGACCTTTTAACTACTTCATTGATTACAGGTTAACGAGGGAGACGCCTTCAGAGTTAATTGCAGCCCTTAGAGTCCATTGTCCAATTACTTTTGATCCCTTGAAAAAGAGGACGCTATGCATTACAGAGCTATGATTCCTAAACCCTTTCTCCGATTTGGATGTGGAAACTATCATATTGCAGCTGGGAGTGTGCACTTTCAGCCCATATTATATATATAATTGTATTTCTGAACATGTTTTTGTAAACAGCTAAAATAACAAAACTTGTGTCACTGTCCAAATATTTCTGGCCCTAACTGTATATGTATATATATATACAGTACAGACCAAAAGTTTGGACACACCTTCTTATTTAAAGATTTTTCGGTATTTTCATGACTATGAAAATTGTACATTCACACTGAAGGCATCAAAACTATGAATTAACATATGTGAAATTATATACTTGACAAAAAAGTGTGAAACAACTGAAATTATGTCTTATATTCTAGGTTCTTCAAAGTAGCCACCTTTTGCTTTGATGACTGCTTTGAACACTCTTGGCATTCTCTTGATGAGCTTCAAGAAGAAGTCACCAGGAATGGTCGTCCAACAATCTTGAAGGAGTTCCCAGAGATGCTTAGCACTTGTTGGCCCTTTTGCCTTCACACTGCCGTCCAGCTCACCCCAAACCATCTCGATTGGGTTCAGGTCTGGTGACTGTGGAGGCCAGGTCATCTGGCATAGCACCTCATCACTCTCCTTCTAGGTCAAATAGCCCTTACACAGCCTGGAGGTGTGTTTGGGGTCATTGTCCTGTTGAAAAATAAATGATTGTCCAACTAAATGCAAACCAGATGGAATAGCATGCCACTGCAAGATGCTGTGGTAGCTATGCTGGTTCAGTATGCCTTCAGTTTTGAATAAATCCCCAACAGTGTCACCAGCAAAGCACCCCCACACCATCACACCTCGTCCTCCATGCTTCACGGTGGGAACCAGGCATGTAGAGTGCATCTGTTCACCTTTTCTGCGTCGCACAAAGACATGGTGGTTGGAACCAAAGATCTCAAATTTGGACTCATTAGACCAAAGCACAGATTTCCACTGGTCTAATGTCCATTCCTTGTGTTCTTTAGCCCAAACAAGTCTCTTCTGCTTGTTGCCTGTCCTTAGCAGTGGTTTCCCAGCAGCAATTTTTTCCATGAAGGCCTGCTGCACAAAGTCTCCTCTAAACAGTTGTTGTAGAGATGTGTCTGCTGCTAGAACTCTGTGTGGCATTCGTCTGGTCTCTAATCTGAGCTGCTGTTAACCTGTGATTAATGAGGCTGGTGACTCGGATAAACTTATCCTCAGAAGCAGAGGTGACTCTTGGTCTTCCTATCCTGGGGCGGTCCTCATGTGAGCCAGTTTCTTTGTAGCGCTTGATGGTTTTTGCAACTGATGGTCCCAACCCCATTTATAAGGCAAGAAATCCCACTTATTAAACCTGACAGGGCACACACCTGTGAAGTGAAAACCATTCCCGGTGACTACCTCTTGAAGCTCATCAAGAGAATGCCAAGAGTATGCAAACAGTCATCAAAGCAAAAGGTGGCTACTTTGAAGAACCTAGAATACAAGAAATAATTTCAGTTGTTTCACACTTTTTTGTTTTTTTTGGAGGGGCTCCCTGCGTGCTTCCTTGAGACACTCGGAGCAACGCGTCTCCTACCTTCTTCTCCCTGCAGGCCCCGGATCCAAAATGGCCACGGGGCTGCATCCGGGTCCTGCAGGCAGGTGGCTTACCAGCGCCTGCTCAGAGCAAGCGCTGAAAGCCTGCAGCCCTGCATGTCAGATCGCTGATCTGACACAGTGCTGTGCAGAGTGTCAGATCAGCCATCTGACCCTATAACATGATGCTCCCCCCTGAGGCAATGTTGTAAAGTAATAAAAAAAAAATTCACATGTGTAAAAAAAAAAAAAAAAAAATCCTAAATAAAGAAAAAAAAAATATTGTTCCCATAAATACATTTCTTTATCTAAATAATAAAAAAACAATAAAAGCACACATATTTAGTATCGTCGCGTCTGTAACGACCCCACCTATAAAACTGTCCTGCTAGTTAACCCCTTCAGTGAACGCGGTAAAAAAAAACAAAAAAAAAAAACTACCTAATAAACCGCTTTATTATCATACCGCCGAACAAATAGTGCAATATCACGCGATCATCTTGTCCTGCAAAAAACGAGCCACCATACAGCATTATCAGCAAAAAAATAAAAAAGTTATAGTCCTCAGAATAAAGCGATGCAAAAATAATTATTTTTTCTATAAAATAGTTTTTATCGTATAAAAGTGCCAAAACATAAAAAATGATATAAATGAGGTATCGCTGTAATCGTACTGACCGAACAATAAAACTGCTTTATCAATTTTACCAAACGTGGAATGGTATAAACGCCCCCCCCCAAAAAAGAAATTCATGAATAGCTGGCTTTTGGTCATTCTGCCTCACAAAAAATCGGAATAAAAAGCGATCAAAAAATGTCACATGCCCGAAAATGTTACCAATAAAAATGTCAACTCGTCCCACAAAAAACAAGACCTCACATGACTCTGTGGACCAAAAAATGGGAAAATTATAGCGCTCAAAATGTGGTAACTGAAAAAAATATTTTTTGCAATAAAAAGCGTCTTTTAGTCTGTGACGGCTGCCAATCATAAAAATCCGCTAAGAAAATGCTATAAAAGTAAATCAAACCCCCCTTCATCACCCCCTTAGTTAGGGAAAAATAATAAAATTTAAAAAAATTATTTATTTCCATTTTTCCATTAGGGTTTGGGCTAGGGTTAGGATTAGGGCTAGGATTAGGGCTAGAGTTAGGATTAGGGCTAGGGTTAGGGCTAGGGTTAAGGCTAGGGTTAGGGCTAGGGTTAGGGCTAGAGCTAGGGTTAGGGTTGGGACTAGGGTTAGGGTTGGGGCTAGGGTTAGGGTGTCAGTTAGAATTGGGGGTTTCCACTGTTTAGGCACATCAGGGGCTCTTCAAATGCGACATGGCATCCGATCTCAATTCTAGCCAATTCAGTGTTGAAAAAGTAAAACAGTGCTCCTTCCCTTCCGAGCTCTCCCGTGCGCCCAAACAGGGATTTACCCCAACATATGGGGTATCAGCGTACTCAGGACAAATTGGGCAACAACTTTTGAGGTCCAATTTTACTTGTTACCCTTGGAAAAATAAAAATTTGGGAGCTAAAAAACCATTTTTGTGGGAAAAAATGATTTTTTTATTTTCACGGCTTTGCGTTATAAACTGTAGTGAAACACTAGGGGGTTCAAAGTTCTCACAACACATCTAGATAAGTTCCATGGGGGGTCTAGTTTTCCAATATAGGGTCAATTGTGGGGAGTTTTTACTGTTTAGCTACATTAGGGGCTCTGCAAACGCAATGTGATGCCTGCAGACCATTCCATCTAAGTCTGCATTCCAAATGGCGCTCCTTCCCTTCCGAGCTCTGCCATGCGCCCAAACAGTGGTTCCCCCCCACATATGGGGTATCAGCGTACTCAGGACAAATTGTACAAAAACTTTTGGGGTCCAATTTCTCCTGTTACCCTTGGGAAAATACAAAACTGGGGGCTAAAAAATAATTTTTGTGGGAAAAAATAATTTTTATTTTCACGGCTCTGCGTTATAAACTGTAGTGAAACACTTGGGGGTTCAAAGCTCTCACAACACATCTAAAGTTCCTTAGGGGGTCTACTTTCCAAAATGGTGTCACTTTTGGGGGGTTTGAATGTTTAGGCACCTCAGTGGCTCTCCAAACGCAACATGGCATCCCATCTCAATTCCTGTCAATTTTGCATTAAAAAGTAAAACGGTGCTCCTTCCCTTCCGTGCTCTGCCATGTGCCCAAACAGTGGTTTACCCCCAAATATGAGGTATCAGCGTACTCAGGACAAATTGCACAACAACTTTTGGGGTCCAATTTCTTCTCTTACCCTTGGGAAAATAAAAAAATTGGAGGTGAAAATATCATTTTTGTGAAAAAATATGATTTTTTATTTTTACGGCTCTGCATTATAAACTTCTGTGAAGCACTTGGTGGGTCAAAGTGCTCACCACACATCTAGATAAGTTCCTTAGGGGGTCTACTTTCCAAAATGGTGTCATTTGTGGGGGGTTTCAATGTTTAGGCACATCAGGTGCTCTCCAAACGCAACATGGCGTCCCATCTCAATTCCTGTCAATTTTGCATTTAAAATTCAAATAGCACTCCTTCCGAGCTCTGCCATGCGCCCAAACTGTGGTTTACCCCCACATATGGGGTATGAGCTTACTCAGGACAAATTTTACAACAACTTTTGGGGTCCATTTTCTCCTGTTACCCTTGGTAAAATAAATCAAATTGGAGCTGAAGTAAATTTTGTGTGAAAAAAAGTTAAAATTCCTGTGAAATACCTGAAGGTTAATAAACTTCTTGAATGTGGTTTTGAGCACCTTGAGGGGTGCAGTTTTTAGAATGGTGTCACACTTGGCTATTCTCTATCATATAGACCCCTCAAAATGACTTCAAATGAGATGTGGTCCCTAAAAAAATGGTGTTGTAAAAATGAGAAATTGCTGGTCAACTTTTAACCCTTATAACTCCCTAACAAAAAAAAAAAAAATTGGTTCCAAAATTGTGCTGATGTAATGTAGACATGTGGGAAATGTTACTTATTAAGTATTTTGTGTGACATATCTCTGTGATTTAAGGGCATAAAAATTCAAAGTTGGAAAATTGCGAACTTTTCTAAATTTTGGCCAAATTTCCATTTTTTTCACAAATAAACGCAAGTCTTATTGAAGAAATTTTACCACTATCAGTAAAAGTACAATCTGTCATGAGAAAACAGTGTCAGAATCACCAGGATCCGTTGAAGCGTTCCAGAGTTATAACCTCATAAAGGGACAGTGGTCAGAATTGTAAAAATTGGCCCGGTCATTAACGTGCAAACCACCTTTGGGGCTTAAGGGGTTAATATGTAGTCATCTACAAATGGTTCAACAAAAAATAACAGCCACACCCATTAAAAGACAAGGGAACACTGACACTAGCTGGAAAAAAAAAGGTTTAATCTCTGGAAGTGACAAGGTTTCTTTACTGTAAAGGCTGTGAGAATGTCAAGCTTCCATAGTGCATCTTAGTAAAAATAAGTTGATTTCTTAAAACCAATAAGATTTATACAGATGTATCGAATCTGATTAATGGAATGTTTTTTTTTTATTTTAGGGCACATTGTCCCATGTCCTATGGAAATATATACTGTTCTTCCTTTGAATTATAGGGGCAAATTAAACATCCCTAGTCAGACAAAAGCCACCAATATTGGCCGACCATCTGATGCCTATAGGAGCTCCTGTTGTATGGGAAAGTTTGAACTCAAATGCCCGATTCTTTTGTTCCTGGTGGAAATAAGGTACTGACAGAGATGCCTGGCAATGGCTTTCTCATCTCTTTTCACTGAAAACAAATGAATGCTTGACTGAGCCGAGTGTTTACTTGTATGGGGGAGGCGGTATTTATAGCAGTATGACAGACGATCGCCAACAGTTATCTAAGATGTATGGGCACCTTAAGATTTACTGAATTATATAACTATATCATGTAGATGGTATCTTAATTTTTATTCCCGTCCTAGAAAAACAAATCAGGGGACTGATTGGTCACTAATACTACAGACTACAGCTCTGTTTGTTGTCTGCATGACATGCTTTGTTGCTACTGCAATGAATGCACACAAGTATGTGTTACCAAGCAATTAATCTTCTAGGAACATATCCAGTTGTATGTTACCAGGTAACATTTCTGTAAGCCACAAAATCACAGGAACCGTTAGTCATTATAGGTCATGAGGATAATTTCTATCAGGGGTGACTTTCGTAGCTATATTACAGCTATAATCCAAAAATGAATGATCTAAAGGCTTCAGAACTTAGACATCCCCATATGTACAACTATATAAGACTCCACACAAGACCAGATTTATATCTCCGGAGTCAGAAGGCACTGATTGTCTTTCACTCCGCTTATTTTGTAGACAACGCCATAAAGAGGTTGTCAGGGACCAGAATATCGATAACCTACCCTTTGAGGTCATCAATATCAGATGAGTGGAGTTTTGATACTCGGCACCCCCACTTTTCAGCACTGGATTGGGGGCTATCAGAATTTCACAGCTCTGTACATTGTGTAGTGGCTATTCTCATGTACTGCAGCTCAGCTCCTGTTGAAGTGAATGTGATCTAAGTTGCAGTATCCAAAAACGGCCACTGCACAGTGTACAGATCTGTGGTATTCCAGGTCTATTCACTGTGAACTTCTACTAGCCACGGCTCCATGTATCAACTAAGTAGAGGTGCCTAGTGTAGAATGATTACTGATTCTATATTGTGACGTGTTCTAAGGATATTAGAAATAGAAAGACCGGCACACTATTCTTTTAAAAGAATTGGGTGCTTGAGAAAGGGACTTGTGGTCCAGACTTATAGAGGTATGAACTTCAGCACCTCAACAGAAAATGACACTGTAGGTCTTGTTGCAGTGTAAATTCATTTTGATCCGGGAAGGAGTCAAAAACAAATGTTGTCCAATGTTTCCACCAGGAGTGGTCTTTGTTAAGGACATCTGTTGTGGATGCAGGTAGGCAAAATCTAGAAAAGCAATAACATAAATCGTAAGATTTCTTTCATGTTGAGGACGTCTGAGGAGCAGGAGCTGGAATAAAGAAATGTGGCCAGCAAGATGTAAGCCGTGGGCTTTTAGAATTTTGTTTACTCTTACACAATTAAGGGAAAAATTTAATTGCATATTTCACATCATGTTGTTGTCCCTCCCTGAGGAAAAAATATAATCTGAGTAAATACAGAAGTTAAAGGCAACCTGTCCCCCCCCCCCCCAGGGAATTTTTAAGTAAAATTGGTTCTTATGTTTAGTATCCCTAGGCATGATAAAATAATCACTTTTATAAATTTCACGCCATACCTGTATTGAGTCCCGGAGGCATGTTTTCTCAAATGGTGTCAACTGCCTCCGAGACGTCAATCATCCCCCTGTGCAGGCACCAGATTCCCAGCACCGCAGTGTGAATACATCATAACACACTGCGGGGCAGGATCTGGAGCCTCGGCTACACGCAGGCGCAGGCACCTGACGGTGATGATTGACAGCTCTGAGGCGAGTGACACCGGGGGGAGAAGACATACCTCCGGGACTCAATACAGGTATGGCACAAAATTAATAAGTGATTATTTTAGCATTCCTATTGATACTAAACATAAGATCCACCTTCACAGAATGCAGCCTTGGGGGGGGTAACAAGTTCCCTTTAAGGTCTTCAGAATAATTATGACGAGATCGCACATATGCCAGATTGTCAGGACACTGGAGAAGTAATACTTAGGTTTCATTGCTTATCCATATTTATTAGGTTTAGCATCAGATACAATGTTGGTTTTCTGACTACCTGGGAACTGATGTATTGCAATTGTGCAGTGAGATGATTTTAACTGCTGATTCAATTTCAAGACAATATGCTCAATACTGTTTTTCTCAACCCATTGATGGCTTCTCTTTTATAACAAGGAATATAAACAGCCTTAATTTTTTTCTGTAAAATTAGAGCCTCTCCTTCCAGTCTTGTGTCACTTCCCTTCACCTTCCCATGATACAGAGAATAAGGAAAAACTGCACACAAAACTCGTAGTTACATTGATTTTAAGTGAACGGCAAATTGGAATTCTCCTCTCTAAATGCGAAGAAAATAGAATCTGTTTTATCACTTTAGTAGGTGACTTTCAATACAACTTGTTAGAGCTTTTAAAAATCTTGTTATCATTGCTCATTTGGGGCTATAAACCTTTCTTTGGCCATTTTTAAGAACAATTCCCACCAAGAAATACAACTTAGTTCAGAGAGTCCATTTGTGTCTCTTTGCCCCATGCAGTAATGGAACCAAACAGGACTCAAAAGCTTGGGAAGAGTGTCCAGATAAAGTAGACAGGTTTTACTTTGCTGACTGGCATCATGGTCTTCCATTTTGAAGCTCAATAAATATTTTTTTACATGGCGAACATTTAAATAAATGGATGACCATGTGATTCATAGCCAGCGTAAGGCCACCAGAACAGGAGCCGCTCTTTGCAATTATTCTCTGAGTATACATGTCACATCACATCTCCACCAGAACCTGCTCCTGTGACACCTGTTTCTTCCACTGTATTCATTCTGCAAGCTCCGCTGGTGATAGAAGAGTCATTAGTATCAAAAGTCATCAGCTCCCTGCTCCAGTAAATTGTAGAGCACCACACCCTACTAAGGCTTCCATCTTACTGCTGGAAGCTGCCAGACATCGTCTTGTTATTCTCTGGTTCAGTCATGACTGTTAGTTCCATGTTGTTTCACTGTTCCTTGTTTTGACCTCTGCTTATACTTTCTCACTATCCTGATTTTGTCCTGTAAATGACTTTGCGGCTTGGCGAGCATTCCCACCTCTGATTCACACCTTCAGACGGCAGCCTTTCCATACGTAGCAATCCACTGGACCCCTTTGTAAGTCCAGATTCCTGTATAGGGGTTAAAGGGTGTTGGGGTTTCTCTGGAATCTGCCAGTCGGAGTGGCTTGTGCAAAGCCTGTCGACTTAGACAGACGTTACAATATCATTAAAACGCATTTATAAACACTCATTCATTAAAGCTGCCAAATACAGAAAGCATACTACCTACCTAATTTTTTGTTTTGCCTTAGTTCCAATACAGCTTTCTAGTATAGGGTTAACTAAACTCCAAATATATGTCCACTTGCATTTATTCCTTTATTATGCATACTTATATAGAACAAACTCGATACTTACTTCCCAGATAGGTGCTCTGCCTACAATCTCAGCTCTGTGCCCTATGTCAGTAAACCTGACACAAACAAAAAACATGCCACAGCACTGTGGTAGCTATTTAGCAGCTGCCGATTGGCTGCAGCATTCACGGTTTAGACTGAGAAGTAGAAACACAGCTCATTGTTATTGTCAGGTGACTAGCACAGGGCTCAGATAAGAAGAAAAGAGCCTATAGTTACCGGGAGGTAAGTATACTGTTTTTATTACTTCATGTTGGTTATAAAGAGAGGACAGTGAGGTCAAAAATACTCTGTTGTAAAAAAAAATCACAGTAATAAGCAAGTGCTAGTCAAAAGATGGAAAAAACAGGGTATTTAGTTGATAAGTTTTTTTGCAAAAAAATGTATACTAAGCTGCTCCACCAATCGTCAAGGTATACCCATATAGAGCAGTCCATCCAGCATGTCCACATGGTTATTCCCTCACTGAACCCTGCTTATACAGGTAGTATACAGGTGATCAGGTTTTTAAATACATCAGATAGGGATTATATACATTAGATAGGACTGCTATATATGGGTATACTTTGACGATTGGTGGAGCAGCTTAGTATACATTTTTTTGCAAAAAAACGCATCAACTAAATACCCTGTTTTTTTTCCATCTTTTGACTAGCACTTGCTTATTACTGTGATTTTTTTTTTACAACAGAGTATTTTTGACCTCACTGTGCTCTTTTGTGTCTTCAAGTTTCTTGGTGGTGTGTGAACAGGTTCCTACAGACTTGTTCAATGTGCAAGTAGCCCATGTGTTTCTGGTTCTATGTTGGTTATTAAGAAGCTGTCCAGAAATTCTTTAGACATATTTTTGGGGTTGTGAAGATCTGAGGTTGTGAGTTGACACAATGCAATGTCCCCAGTCCACAAGCTCCCATCCTGGGGCCGATAGTTCCACTGCTTCTGTACCAGGAGGTACCCACTGTCTCCCTACTTTTGGTTGGCCCACAGCTTTTGTATCTTGTGCTGGTATGGTCTGTAGTGACAGTCCATGCTCCTCCAGATGACGGATATCACAACTGTGGCATATGTACCCAGCTTCAGTCGACAACAACATATAGTACAGTCCCGACTGGGGTTCTCCAAATGTCTTTGTGGGTTCAGTGATAGGCAGAGGAGCAGACCAGTATTCCAACAGATGGAGCCATAGTTCCTTAGGCTGTTCCTGAAGAGTTCCCCTGCATAGGGGGCCAGAGACTTTATACACACAGCCCCCCATACAGGTCATTCCTCCACAAGATTAGGGGAACTTGGGGGAGCTGATCTTTTAATCTTCGATTGTTCAATTGACCGCCATACAGTGGACTGATGCGATGCAGTACGTACTCAGCAGGCATTTACAAATTAACATGCAAAAAGCGTCAACCTACAGTCTCATATGAAACAATGGCTAAATTGAGGCCTATGAGACACTGAGACTCTAACAAGAGTAATGGAATGATTGCTTTACCTGATTGCCAATCTCGTGTCTGGCCTTACATATACATAAATCCAGCCTGAACGTCTTTCTCTTCTTACTGTCACTGAACGGAAACATTGATTCCTGAGGTTGAACTGACAAGCAAGCAAATCACTAATAAAATACAACAATAATATCGACATAACTGATGCTCTGTGCTGGGAAAAGGCTGCATCCCTGTGAGCCATGGATTGGTCCAATAGTCTTTAGAACAAGGCCAGCTCCTCAGAGGGGTGTTTGAGAAACTATGCGGAAAGTCTTAAAAAGAACCAACAATTTATACTCATTGCTAATTAAAATGCCTCCCTACATTGGGGATTTTCTTTATTTTCTAAAACACTTCAACAATAGAAAGTAAGCCGAGCCCATACCAAAACCCTACCTGCAGTATGTACCCATGATGATATATTTCTTCACACTAGACATAATGTAGAGTTCCTCTCATGACTCATCTCTCCATAGAACATTAGCTATTCAAGATTTTGTGTAAAATGGACACAAATCCTTAGTTACATGTAATCAATTGTCCTTCAATATGTTCTTGTTGCTAATACTATTGACTATTCATTAAAAATTGCTCATGATATGAAGGGGACAGTATGTGGGTAGCTGGGGACACATTGTCAGATTGTCACTCCAGCGTCATATTATAGTGATGATCACTTGCTCAGGCTGGAGTTATTACATTACTTAGGTTTAAGGATGATGGTAATTTGTTGTTACCTAACAATGACTTATAGGGTATAAAGGATGATGTATGAATGGCTCCACGGGTGTCAATTTCACAATGACAGAATTCAATCGCCCGGGCATTATTTTCCAGTCAGCTCAACCATGTGACCTCGATGGTGCACTAAATTATTCATTTAATTAATTAATTACCATTATACTTCTTCCAAAAACCTTTCCTGGTGTAAAATGCTTGTGATCAGTGCTCTGTAAGGTGAGCTAATCATTACATATAATATTACAATGAATCAACCCAAATTCCCTTCTACTAGGGTGAACGGTTTTCATCAACTATGCGGCACATTGAGAAGAGGCTTCAGGGAATGTGAGCGTGGCTGCATATGGTGTTTATTGAGCTGTATAATGAATTGGTGATGTAAACTGGATTCTTTCTAGGAAGAGACCCCAGAGATTTAGCATAAATACATTTACTCTCTAAACTGTCTGAGAATTTTTTTCCATGCATATGGAAGAAATTGCTCCGAGACTCTCCAGGACCTACATCTTAGAAACCCAGGACATGTATTTTGGGGGTTATATTTAACTAAATGATCTAAAAACTCTCTCCTATCTATATATCTATCTATCTATCTATCTATCTATCTATCTATCTATCTATCTATCTATCTATCAATCCATCTATGATCTATCTATCTATTATCCATCTATCTATCTGTCTCATATCTATCTATCTATTATCCATCTATCTATCTATCTCATATCTATCTATCTAATATCTATCTATCTATGTATCTATCTATCTATCTACAGGTGCATCTCACACATTTAGAATATCACCAAACAGTTAATTTATTTCAGTTCTTCAATACAAAAAGTGAAACTCATATATTATATAGAGACATTACAAACAGAGTCATCTATTTCAAGTGTTTATTTTTGTTAATGTTGATGATTATGGCTTACAGCCAATGAAAACCCGAAAGTCATTATCTCAGTAAATTAGAATACTTTATAACACCAGTTTGAAAAAATGATTTTAATTCCGAAATTGTGGCCTACTGAAATGTATGTTAAGTAAATGCACTCAATACTTGGTCGGGGCTCCTTTTGCATCAATGCGACATGGCATGGAGGTGATCAGCCTGTGGCACTGCTGAGGTGTTATGGAAGCCCAGGTTGCTTTGATAGCAGCCTTCAGCTCATCTGCATTGTTGGGTCTGGTGTCTCATCTTCCTCTTGACAATACCCCATAGATTCTCTATGGGGTTAAGATCAGGCGAGTTTGCTGGCCAATCAAGCACAGTGATACTGTTGTTTTTAAACCAGAAGAGTGGGCAGCTTTACCATTTGAGAAAATAAAGAACCTCATCCACAACTGCCACAAAAGACTTCATTGATGTTAGAGGGGGCAATACATGGCATTAAGAAATGGGGTATGTGATCAGAGTCATGTGGATGTTTTGGGTTGTCATTATTATTTAACAAGAGAAAACACAGTAGTTTGACAATAAATGGCTTCACCCAACCAACCTCTAACCATGAGTGTAGAAAAAGTTTTGGTGATCATAGAATCAAGTTTTGGTGTTATCATTCATATTCTCTGAAAAAAGGCCAAGAAAGCAAAAAATTCTGCTGGGGTATGTAAACTTTTGAGCACAACTGTATGTTACATATCATTCATGTCACAATCTTTATTAAGAAAAAACTAAATAAGTGATCTTGGCTCCACCCATGACAATAAGTGATGTCACAGCTCAACCTGCTCCCTCCCCCTCTCACAATCACCTTTGCACATGCTCATTAGATGCATCAATGCAAAATATAGGATTAGAGTCAGGTCATTGTGGCTAATGTATCTGTTGTTTCCTGAGACAGCAAAAAGCCCCAGTGAACAGTGTGAAAGTTGCAAGATTTCTTTTTTTATAAATACACTTCAAGAAGTCTTGTCACCAAGTCAAAATTGCTCAGTATTTGCTCTTATTTTATTTGCAATGCACCTGTGAGTATTCAGTTATTTGTTGTTGTTTTTTATTATTAAATCCACCATACAGTTTCAGAGATTTGGACCTTTTTATTTGGTGTTAATAGGTGTAGTTTTTTTTCTAAGGGGGTGTTGCCAATAGGATTCTCTAAAGTTTTGTCTTTAGTCTGTACTGCTTACTAATCTTTTGAGCAATGCCTCCTTGGTAAAGAACATAAATATTAGCACTTAATAAAAATTCCCCCAAATCTGGAACTGTATGATGGATTTTTTTTAAAAATTACTTAGCGGTGAAATAATTGGCTATTTTTTTCATCTTAACCCCTTCCCGACCCATGACGCCACGTAGGAGTCATGAAAGTCGGTGCCAATCCGACCCATGACGCCTATGTGGCGTCATGGAAAGATCGCGTCCCTGCAGATCGGGTGAAAGGGTTAACTCCCATTTCACCCGATCTGCAGGGACAGGGGGAGTGGTAGTTTAGCCCAGGGGGGGGGGGGGGGGGGGGTGGCTTCACCCCCTCGTGGCTACGATCGCTCTGATTGGCTGTTGAAAGTGAAACTGCCAATCAGAGCGATTTGTAATATTTCACCTATTATAACGGGTGAAATATTACAATCCAGCCATGGCCGATGCTGAAATATCATCGGCCATGGCTGGAAATACTAATGTGCCCCCACCCCACCCCACCGATCGCCCCCCCAGCCCCCGATCTGGCCGGTACACTGCTCCGGCTCCCCTCCGTCCAGTGCTCCGCTCCCCCCGTGCTCTTGTCCGCTCCCCCGTGCTCCAATCACCCCCCCGTGCTCCAATCACCCCCCCTGCACTCCGATCCACCCCCCCGGTGCTCCGTTCCACCCCCCCGTGCTCCATTCCAGCCCCCCGTGCTCCATTCCAGCCCCCCGTGCTCCGTTCCACGCCCCCCGTGCTCCATTCCACCCCTCCCGCGCTCCGATTCCCTCCCCCGTGCTCCGATCCCCCCCCCCCCCGTGGTCCCCCCCTACCCCATCATACTTACCGATCCAGCCGGGGTCCCGTCCGTCTTCTCCCTGGGCGCCGCCATCTTCCAAAATGGCGGGCGCATGCGCAGTGCGCCCGCCGAATCTGCCGGCTGGCAGATTCGTTCCAAAGTGCATTTTGATCACTGAGATAGATTATATCTCAGTGATCAAAATAAAAAAAATAATAAATGACCCCCCCCTTTGTCACTTCCATAGGTAGGGACAATAAAAAAATTAAGAAATTTTTTTTTTCCACTAATGTTAGAATAGGGTTAGGGTTAGGGTTAGGGTTAGGGGTAGGGTTAGGTGTAGGGGTAGGGTTAGGGCTAGGGTTAGGGTTAGGGCTAGGGTTAGGGTTTCGGTATGTGCACACGTATTCTGGTCCTCTGCGGATTTTTCCGCTGCGGATTTGATAAATCCGCAGTGCTAAACCGCTGCGGATTTATGGCGGATTTACCGCGTTTTTTTCTGCGCATTTCACTGCGGTTTTACAACTGCGATTTTCTATTGGAGCAGTTGTAAAACCGCTGCGGAATCCGCACAAAGAAGTGACATGCTGCGGAATGTAAACCGCTGCGTTTCCGTGCAGTTTTTCCGCAGCATGTGTACAGCGATTTTTGTTTCCCGTAGGTTTACATTGAACTAAACTCATGGGAAACTGCTGCGGATCTGCAGCGTTTTCCGCAGTGTGCACATACCTTTAGAATTAGGCTATGTGCACACTGTGAGGATTTGGCTGCGGATTGGCCGCTGCGGATTCGCAGCAGTGTTCCATCAGGTTTACAGTACCATGTAAACATATGAAAAACCAAATCCGCTGTGCCCATGGTGCGGAAAATACCGCGCGGAAACGCTGCGTTGTATTTTCCGCAGCATGTCAATTCTTTGTGCGGATTCCGCAGCGTTTTACACCTGTTCCTCAATAGGAATCCGTAGGTGAAATCCGCACAAAAAACACTGGAAATCCGCGGAAAATCCGCAGGTAAAACGCAGTGCCTTTTACCCGCGGATTTTTCAAAAATGGTGCGGAAATATCTCACACGAATCCGCAACGTGGGCACATAGCCTTAGGGTTAGGGTTGGAATTAGGGTTGTGGTTAGGGTTGTGATTAGGGTTATGGCTACAGTTGGGATTAGGGTTAGGGGTGTGGGGGGGTTAGTGTTGGAGTTAGAATTGAGGGGTTACCACTGTTTAGGCACATCAGGGGTCTCCAAACGCAACATGGCGCCACCATTGATTCCAGCCAATCTCGTATTCAAAAAGTCAAATGGTGCTCCCTCACTTCCGAGCCCTGACGTGTGCCCAAACAGTGGTTTACCCCCACATATGGGGTACCAGCATACTCAGGACAAACTGCGCAACAATTACTGGGGTCCAATTTCTCCTGTTACCCTTGTGAATCTAAAAAAATGCTTGCTAAAACATAATTTTTGAGTAAAGAAAAATGATTTTTTTATTTTCACGGCTCTGCGTTGTAAACGTCTGTGAAGCACTTGGGGGTTCAAAGTGCTCACCACATATCTAGATAAGTTCCTTGGGGGGTCTAGTTTCTAAAATGGGGTCACTTGTGGGGGTTTCTACTGTTTAGGCACACCAGGGGCTCTGCAAACGCAACGTGACACCCGCAGACCATTCCATCAAAGTCTGCATTTCAAAAGTCACTACTTCCCTTCTGAGCCCCGACGTGTGCCCAAACAGTGGTTTACCCCCACTCATGGGGTATCAGCGTACTCAGGAGAAACTGGACAACAACTTTTGGGGTCCAATTTCTCCTGTAACCCTTGGGAAAATAAAAAATTCTGGGCTAAATAATTATTTTTGAGGAAAGAAAACGTATTTATTATTTTCACGGCTCTGCATTATAAACTTCTATGAAGCACTTGGGGGTTCAAAGTGCTCACCACACATCTAGATAAGTTCCTTTCGGGGTCTAGTTTCCAAAATGGGGTCACTTGTGGGGGGTTTCTACTGTTAAGCCACATCAGGGGCTCTGCAAACGCAACGTGACGCCCACAGAGCATTCCATCAAAGTCTGCATTTCAAAACGTCACTACTTCACTTCCGAGCCTCGGCATGTGCCCAAACAGTGGTTTACCCCCACATACGGGGTATCAGCGTACTCAGGAGAAACTGGACAACAACTTTTGGGGTCCAATTTCTTCTGTAACCCTTGGGAAAATAAAAAATTCTGGGCTAAATAATTATTTTTGAGGAAAGAAAACGTATTTATTATTTTCACGGCTCTGCATTATAAACTTCTATGAAGCACTTGGGGGTTCAAAGTGCTCACCACACATCTAGATAAGTTCCTTTGGGGGTCTAGTTTCCAAAATGGGGTCACTTGTGGGGGGTTTCTACTGTTAAGCCACATCAGGGGCTCTGCAAACGCAACGTGACGCCCACAGAGCATTCCATCAAAGTCTGCATTTCAGAACGTCACTACTTCACTTCCGAGCCCCGGCATGTGCCCAAACAGTGATTTACCCCCACATATGGGGTATTAGCGTACTCAGGAGAAACTGGACAACAACTTTTGGGGTCAAATTTCTCCTGTTACCCTTGGGAAATTAAAAAATTGCAGGCTAAAAGATCATTTTTGAGAAAATAATTTTTCTTTTTTATTTTCATGGCTCTGCGTTATAAACTTCTGTGAAGCACTTGGGGGTTCAAAGTCCTCACCACACATCTAGTTTAGTTCCTTTGGGGGTCTAGTTTCCAAAATGGGGTCATTTCTGGGGGATCTCCAATGTTTAGGCACACAGGGTCTCTCCAAACGTGACATGGTGTCCGTTAATGATTGGAGCTAATTTTCCATTTAAAAAGCCAAATGGCGTGCCATCCCTTCCGAGCCCTGCCGTGCGCCCAAACAGTGGTTTACCCCCACATATGGGGTATCAGCGTACTCAGGACAAACTGGACAACAATATTTGGGGTCCAATTTCTTCTATTATCCTTGGCAAAATAGGAAATTCCAGGCTAAAAAATCATTTTTGAGGAAAGAAAAATTATTTTTTATTTTCATGGCTCTGCGTTATTAACTTCTGTGAAGCACCTGGGGGTTTAAAGTGCTCAATATGCATCTAGATAAGTTCCTTGGGGGGTCTAGTTTCCAAAATGGGGTCACTTGTGGGGGAGCTCCAATGTTTAGGCACACAGGGGCTCTCCAAACGCGACATGGTGTCCGCTAACAATTGGAGCTAATTTTCCATTCAAAAAGTCAAATGGCGCGCCTTCCCTTCCGAGCCCTGCCGAGTGCCCAAACAGTGGTTTACCCCCACATATGAGGTATCGGCGTACTCGGGAGAAATTGCCCAACAAATTTTATGATCCATTTTATCCTACTGCCCATGTGAAAATGAAAAAATTGAGGCGAAAAGAATTTTTTTGTGAAAAAAAAGTACTTTTTCATTTTTACAGATCAATTTGTGAAACACCTGAGGGTTTAAAGTGCTCACTAGGCATCTAAATAAGTTCCTTGGGGGGTCTAGTTTCAAAAATGGGGTCACTTGTGGGGGAGCGCCAATGTTTAGGCACACAGGAGCTATCCAAACGCGACATGGTGTCCGCTAACGATGGAAATAATTTTTCATTCAAAAAGTCAAATGGCGCTCCTTCCCTTCCGAGCCTTACCATGTGCCCAAACAGTGGTTTACCCCCACATGTGAGGTATTGGTGTACTCAGGAGAAATTGCCCAACACATTTTAGGATCCATTTTATCCTGTTGCCATGTGAAAATGAAAAAATTGAGGCTAAAATAATTTTTTTGTGAAAAAAAAGTACTTTTTCATTTTTACGGATCAATTTGTGAAGCACCTGGGGGTTCAAAGTGCTCACTATGCATCTAGATAAGTTCCTTGGGGCGTCTAGTTTCCAAAATGGGGTCACTTCTGGGGGAGCTCCAATTTTTAGGCACACGGGTGCTCTCCAAACGTGACATGGTGTCCGCTAAAGAGTGGAGCCAATTTTTGATTCAAAAAGTCAAATGGCACTCCTTCCCTTCCAAGCCCTGCCGTGCGCCCAAACAGTGGTTTACCCCCACATATGAGGTATCAGCGTACTCAGGACAAATTGGACAACAACTTTTGTGGTTTAGTTTCTCCTTTTACCATTGGGAAAATAAAAAAATTGTTGCTAAAAGATAATTTTTGTGACTAAAAAGTTAAATGTTCATTTTTTCCTTCCATGTTGCTTCTGCTGCTGTGAAGCACCTGAAGGGTTAATAAACTTCTTGAATGTGGTTTTGAGTACCTTGAGGGGTGCAGTTTTTAGAATGGTGTCACTTTTGGGTATTTTCAGCCATATAGACCCCTCAAACTGACTTCAAATGTGAGGTGGTCCCTAAAAAAAATGGTTTTGTAAATTTCGTTGTAAAAATGACAAATCGCTGGTCAAATTTTAACCCTTATAACTTCCTAACAAAAAAAAATTTTGTTTCCAAAATTGTGCTGATGTAAAGTAAACATGTGGGAAATCTTATTTATTAACTATTTTGTGTCACATATCTCTCTGGTTTAACAGAATAAAAATTCAAAATGTGAAAATTGCGAAATTTTCAAAATTTTCGCCAAATTTCCGTTTTTATCACAAATAAACGCAGAATTTATTGACCTAAATTTACCACTAACATGAAGCCCAATATGTCACGAAAAAACAATCTCAGAACCGCTAGGATCCGTTGAAGCGTTCCTGAGTTATTACCTCATAAAGGGACACTGGTCAGAATTGCAAAAAACGGCAGGTTTTTGCTACCTCACCTGAAAGCAGCCTGATGTAGGTAAAGAGAAGCTGAATCCAGGGATGCATCACTTAGGTTACTGGGTGCACCTGTCCTGATACAATCAGAGCTTTTAGATTTAGCAATACAGCAGAGCTGAGGAAGCTAACCCCGCCCCCACCAGAGTTTCCATGTACAAAGTCCATAGACAGTGAGCTGCCTATCATAGGAGGGGGCTTGTCGGACCAAGACTCACACCCCCAGCTAGTAACAGCAATAATAAGCTCCTGTGCTAAAACAATCATATAAGCAAACAAAACCTTGGAGCCTGACAAGAAAGGCATCACTGAAATCTATGTTTTAACCCCTACCTCATGCTGCCTTTAGCTTAAGTAGCAAAAAACCTGCTGAAAAAATTATCTTAAAACAAAATCTTGATTTAAACAATAGGTCATTTATTGGCGACTGCTTCCTTTTGGAAACTGAAAAGCGCACAATGTGCCCTCTGAAATCAACATGTTAGGGCTCACATACCAAATGCTGACGATCAAAGCATACACATAGACAAAAACATACAAAATAGTCTTCCAATGGCAAACGGATCGGGTCTTGTCCAATTCTTGGTTTGGGTTACAACTCCTTCAAGACTGTCGGAGGCATGGGAACGGCAAACAGACAAAGGATGTCTACTTTACGGGATTGGATGGTTATGACATAACATGCGTTCCGTTTTACATATTTTATATAAGTATTATCACTCTCAGGCTTTCAAGTTGTAAAAGACTTTAAAAGTGACACCATTTAAATGTTTGACTCATCGCTATAATTGAAGCTTGTTACATTATTGCACGGTCAGGTCACTAACTTACTGAAATGACTTACCCTAAACCTGTCAGGTAAGCTAAGAAACCGCCATGAAGATCAGAAGAGCTGTCAAAACACACATTTGTATGATCCTCTACGACTATCATTATGTTTGTCTACCTCCTATGTGCTACCCCTGGTATTCCGCACACGGCGGTGGGAGAAGAGCACTAATTAGATATGTTCCGAGTGCATTGTTATACATTCCGCTTGCATACCAAACTCTTGTCAGTCAATATCAGACTGCCGAGGTGCTGATTAATAAAGTCAGTGAGGTCCCTACAGGAATATCCTAAATGAATTAAAGAGGAGACTGTATTATAAAACGAACTCTGCTGTTCTTGCTGAAGATAAAAACGTAAAGGTCTTACACAAAGAATGGCAAGCAAAGCCTAAATTAAATCATGTTTGGTCATTGAATGGAAAACTTTTTAGTTTTAGTTTATGTATAAAGTTATATCACTATATCAATGTGTTTTACCCTTTATAAAAAAAAATTTCCCTGGATTGATTTCATTAATCATTAACTAAATCAAACCAGGAAACCTTTACTAATGTAGTCAAGGCCTTTCTAAGCTGTAGTCCCCTTCCACGGATGTAAGGAACAGTCCTACTATTTTATATGGTAACAGGTAACAACATAACATTTTTATAGAATGCAATGTGTGATTAATTAAATTCTTGTTTTTATTATCTAGAAATTACCGTACATACATTTTAGTTCACATTTATAGCGCAAATGGTATAATTTCAGTAAATAAAAGTTTGTTACTCTTCTGTTCCAGCTCCAGAATCAGTCATTTCAAACTCCAGCTACTTATAGCCAGCTTAAAGGGAATCTATCAGCAGGTTTTTGCTACCTCATTTGAGAGCAGCATAATGTAGGCAAAAAGAAGCTGAATCCAATGATGTATCATTTAGATTACTGGGTGCAGTGGTTCTGACACAATGAGTTTTTAGACTTAGCAATGCAGCAGAGCTGAGAAAGCTAACTCCGCCCACACCAGGCTCTCTGCATACATTGTCTACTCGTTAGCACAGGAGAGGACGGAGTCAGACTAGTGCTTGTGGGCCAAATAGTCACAGCAATGATAATGTAATGGTGATAAAACATTCACTGTTAGCAAACAACAGCAGACAGCCTCATAAGTGACACATCATTGAATTCCTTAACCCCTTTCTCATGCTGTCCTCAGATTACATAGAAAAAGCCTGCTGACGGATTACTTCCAAATGCCTATTATGTGTGTAGAGTTACTAAAGTCACAAAGGCCAAATAAGTCAGCTGAGATGGTGAAATGCCATCTGAGTATCCAAGTAGAATGGCATTTGTCTCTCCCACGTCACTGAGCTCTGCTATTGTGCCTCCTGACAAACCTATCTCAGCCATATTGCTGGGCTTTGCTGTATAAAACCTAAAGTTTGCCTCCTGACAAACCAGCCTCTGCTGAACAAACTTCCAATCCAGCTCTGCTGTTCCATGCTAGTCCAGCTGTCCAGTGTACACAGCTCTGCTGTTCCATGCTAGTTAAGCTGTCATCCAGCATACACAGCTTTGCTGTTCCATGCTAGGCCAGCTGTCAAGTGTACACAGCTCTGCTGTTTCATGCTAGTCCAGCTGTCCAATGTACACAGCTCTGCTGTTCCATGCTAGTTCAACTGTCATCCAGTGTACACAGCTCTGATGTTCCATGCTAGTCCAGATGTTCAGTGTACACAGC
Source organism: Ranitomeya imitator (assembly GCF_032444005.1). Taxonomy (NCBI): domain Eukaryota; kingdom Metazoa; phylum Chordata; class Amphibia; order Anura; family Dendrobatidae; genus Ranitomeya; species Ranitomeya imitator. The sequence goes on along the minus strand of NC_091287.1, from coordinate 432,120,767 downwards.
TCTGCTGTTCCATGCTAGTCCAGCTGTCCAGTGTACACAGCTCTGCTGTTCCATGCTAGTACAGCTGTCCTTTGTACACAGCTCTGCTATTTCATGCTAGTCCAGCTGTCCAGTGTACACAGCTCTGCTGCTCCATGCTTGTCCAGCTGTCCAGTGTACACAGAACTGCTGTTCCATGGTAGTCCAGCTGTCCAGTGTACACAGCTCTGCTGTTCCATACCAATCCAGCTGTCCAGTGTACACAGCTCTGCTGTTCCATGCTTGTCCAGCTGTCCAGTGTACACAGCTCTGCTGTTCCATGGTAGTCCAGCTGTCCAGTGTACACAGCTCTGCTGTTCCTTGCCAATCCAGCTGTCCATTGTACACAGCTCTGCTGGTCCATGCTAGTCCACCTATCCAGTGTACACAGCTCTGCTGTTCCACGCTAATCCAGCTGTCCAGTGAACACAGCTCTGCTGTTCCATGGTAGTCCAGCTGTCCAGTGTACACAGCTCTGCTGTTCCATGGTAGTCCAGCTGTCCAGTGTACACAGCTCTGCTGTTCCATGGTAGTCCAGCTGTCCAGTGTACACAGCTCTGCTGTTCCATGGTAGTCCAGCTTTCCAGTGTACACAGCTCTGCTGTTCCATGGTAGTCCAGCTATCCAGTGTACACAGCTCTGCTGTTCCATGCCAATCCAGCTGTCCATTGTACACAGCTCTGCTGGTCCATGCTAGTCCACCTATCCAGTGTACACAGCTCTGCTGTTCCACGCTAATCCAGCTGTCCAGTGTACACAGCTCTGCTGTTCCATGGTAGTCCAGCTGTCCAGTGTACACAGCTCTGCTGTTCCATGGTAGTCCAGCTGTCCAGTTTACTCAGCTTTGCTCTTCTAAGATGCTCAAGATGCTATGTGGCATTTCTAGCTCAGCTGTACCTAGATACACCAACCCCTCTAGTCCGTGCTCCACATAGAGACCAGCAGTTTAGAAAGTCTTCCTCACCATGGAAGCCATAACAGTTATTCACTGTATAATGAAAAATGTTTCACCTTTACACTATATGTTGTTTGAGTTTTTAAAGATCTCCGAGCTCTTGCTCATTAAATGATCTGATTACATAAAGCAGTGTTTAATTCTAGTCCTGCTCAAGTACAAAGGCACAGTTGTCTGAGCTGTGCAATGTAAGAAGACCTGCGCCTTTGTGTCCATCACAGGATCAAGACTGAATGTAAGAAAGGTTCCTATTACCTGACAGAAAGAACATGAAAAAGAACTTGAAAAAGAGATTTCATACATAGAGTATAATTGAAAATTGTAAACATTTTATTGCTAAAACCATAATACCACATGAATGAATATTAGACCAAATGGATTGAATGAAATGGACCACAGGTCCTCTTAAAATTAGCAAATGGAGGATATTAGAAAAATCTGGGCTCTGAGGATATTAGAAAACAGTGAGAGCAGGCGGCGGCTGATTTTAATGCTGATCAGAGGCAGTGTCTGTTGCGCTGTCATGCACATGACAGTGGGAGAAACACCCAGGTGTTCGGGGTGCCGAACCCGCACAGTAACATGGACTTCCTGGTGAAGTCCATGTTCGAGGTCCATGCCCAAACAGTAGGTGTTCGGTACAGACCCCAAACTTTACTGTTCGGGCTCGCCCCTCTCTATTGATATCGTATATGTGAAGTATAGGTGATCACTTATTAGTCCAATGTACAGTGGATTGCGACAGTATTCACCCTCCTTGGTATTCTTTGTGTTTTTCTACCTCACATCCTGGAATTTCATTTTTTTTGAGGGTTTGCATCAGTTCATGTGTGAACATTTGGTTTTCTTTTTATTGTGAAGCAAACAACAATTAGTACAAAATAACTGAAAACTTTAGTGTGTATAACTATTCACCCCCTAAAGCCAGTACTTTGTAGTGCCTCCATTTGCGGCAGTTACAGTTGCAAGTCGCTTTGGATAAGTCTCTTTCCACATCTTGACACTGGGATTTTTGCACGTTGCTCAAGGCAAAACTGTTCCAGCTCCTTCAAGTTAGATCTTTCCTCTGGTGAACAGCAGTCTTCAAGTCTGACCACAGATTCTCAATTGGATTAAGGTCTTGGCTTTGACTAGGCCACTCCAAAACATTTACACGTTTTCCCTTAAACCACTCAAGTGTTACTTTAGCAATATGCATTGGGTCATTGCCTTGTTGGAAGGTGGACCTCTGTCCAGTCCCAAATCACTGACAGACTAAAACATATTTTGCTCATGAATATCCCTGTATTTCATACAATCTATCTTCCCCTCAACTCTGACCATTTTCCCTGTCCCTGGTGCTGAAAAACTTCCTCACAGAATGATACTGCCACCATCATGTTTTACTGTGGGGATTGTGTTCTTGGGGTGATGAGCTGTGTTTAGTTTGATGCCAGACATAGTGTTTACCTTGGTGGCCAAAAAGTTCAATTTTGTTCTCATCTGACCACAGCACCTTCCTCCATACATTGGGGGAGTCTCCCACATGTCTTTTGGCAAACTCAAAATTAGCCTTACTTTTTTTGTGTAAGTAAAGACTTTTTTTTCTGCCCCTTCTTCCATAAAGGCCACCTCTATTAAGTGTACTTCTTATTGTGGTTGTATGAACAGATACTCAAGTCTCTGCTTAGCAACTCTACAGCTCCTTCAGGGTTAGCTTTGATCTTTGTGCTCCCTCTCTGAATAATGCCATCCTTGCCTGGGCCGAGAGTTTTGGTGGGTGGCCCTCTCTTGGCAGGTTTGTTGTGGTGCCATGTTCTTTCTATTTGATGGTGCTCCGAGTGATCATCTGAAATTGGGATATTTTTTTTACCCAACCCTGACTTGTACTTCTCAACAACTTTCTCCATGACTTGTTTGGAGATCTCCTTGGTCTTAACGGTGGTGTTTGGTTAGTGGTGCCCCCTGCTTAATAGTGTTGCAGCCTCTGTGGCCTTTCAGAAAAAGTGTGTGTATACTGACAGACCATGTGACATTTAGATTGCACACAGGTGGGCTTCCAGTCACTAATCATGTGACTTATGAAGGTAACTGCTTGAATCAGAAATTTTAGCGGCTTCATTGCAAAGGGGTGAATACATATGTACATGCCAATTTGTAGTTATTTTATCCCATACATTTATTTATGCCTATATTTTTCTCACTTCACCAACTTAGACTATTTAGTGCCGATGAGTGACCATAAATTCGGATTACAAAAATGTTTAAACACAGGTTGTAATGTAAAAAAAATAGGTAAAAAGCCAAGAGGGTGAATACTTTTGTAAGCCATGGTATCTAATTACTCTATATCTTCATTTATTAGTTTATGTAATCTAGGGATAAAGTCCAATTGATATGAGCTACTACAAGACTAAGATTAAATATGATGCCATACATTAGGATCCAAACAGCATTCAATAGACCTCAAGTCTCCACATGCAAAAAAACTGATGAGAGAACCAGTGGCGTAACTACAAAGTTAGGGGCCCCGGTGCGAACTTCCAAATGGGCCCCCCCCCCTGCAGCCCTGCCATACAACTCAATGTAACCCCCATAGAATACAACGCAGCCCCCCTAATAGTATAATGCAGCCCCTCCATACAGGGGCAGTGAGAAAGACACGAGCAAATGGTGACGAGGGGGCAGGGGAGAGGGCACAAGGGGGCTAGGGGAGACAGGCACAAGGGTAACATACGGGGGCTAGGGAGCAAGGAAGACAGGCACAAGGGGACACATGGGGGCTAGGAGGCAGGGGAGAAGGTTACAAGGGGACTAGTGGACAAGGGAGACTGACACAAGGGGACTAGTGGGCAAGGGAGCCTGACACAAGGGGCACATGGGGGCAAGTGGGCAAGGGATACAAGCACAAGGGGACACAGGGACAAGTGGGAAAGGGAGACTGACACACAGGGACTAGTGGGCAAGGGAGACTGACACAAGCACAAGGGGACAAAGGAGACAGGCACATGGGGACACACAGGGACAAATGGGCAAGGGAGACTGGCACACGGGGACAAGGGACACAAGTCCCTGACACACACATACACACACACACACACACACACACACGATACCAGCTCATATACACAACTCACAATCTCCTCTCTGGTACAGGGGTGGCTGATGTAAATCGGCTGCAGCTCTGCAGCTCCGCAGCTCTTCAGCTTCTCCTGACTAAAGCGGCTCCGTCACGCACCTCCCACCCCTCTCACCTTCCATCCCGGGGCTGCAGAGCAGAAGCTGACAGTCTCACCTGGCATGATGACTGGAGCTGCTTCCTGTCTCTCACGTGCCCCGGCTGCCCCCTCCCCCTAGATACGCCTCGGACTGTTGCCGTGCAGGAGGAATCTCCTGCACTGCAACATGGTGTTGGGTGCCCCTGACCTGCCGGGCCCGGGCCCCTGACCTGCCGGGCCCGGTCGTTACTGGCGACCGCTGCGACCACGGTAGTTACGCCACTGGAGAGAACCAATCAGAAAATGCCTTATAGCTAAAGCGTCATGCCCAAGATAGTAGATTATTCTCTATCTGTTCGACCCCCATTGTGACCCCCAGCAATGCTGAGAATGGGACTCTAAAACCAGGCTCTGCAGAGGTGGACATGCTCAACCGCCTCATTATTTGTTGTCTATGGAATTCCCAGAAATACTAAAATGCCTTTAACAGTCCCACAGACAATGAATGGAGCAGAAATCAAGCATGTAAACTTCCATTCCTTTCAAGGCGGGGCTTTGCAAAGTCTGGTTTCTGGGCTCCGGAGCCCCACTCTCAATATTGCTGGGGGTCCCAGAAATTGGACCCCCAGCGATCAACAAGATATTCCCGATCTTATGGATAGTGAATAACTTACCACCTTATCCTTTAACATTTCATTTTGAAATTATCTTAAGTTTCTCTACGCCACAGTTACTTGCATTTTTTTGACTATAGAATAATTTTTTTTAAACTCCTAGTTTCATGAATCCTGATTTAAAGCAATATGCTTGTAGTTATATGAAAATGTAAAACAATTCTGAAACTTTTTTGTTGCGTTTTTTGGTGCGTTTTTTTTTCTCTTTCTCCATGCTAATGTCCTTGGATTTTCAGCAGCAAAAACGCAGCAAATAATGATACCTGCGTTTTTCCTAAGTTTTTTTCAACACCCATTCAAGTCAATGGGTGAAAAAATGCAGCAAAAACGCTGAAAGAAGTGACATGCTCTATGTCCAAAAAAAACGAAGCAAAGCACAAAATACTGATCAAACAAAAAACCAATGTGTGTGCAGGGATTTCTGAAATCTCATAGGCTTTGCTGATATTGTAAAAAGCAGCTGAAAATTAGCATAAAACAACGCAGCAAAAACGCAGTGTGTGAACTTACCCTTAAAATTCAGAGAATTTGGAAACATGCATAATCATTGCTGATTGATTGGGATGAAGAATGTTGGGCGTCTTACAGGACGACCTTCTCTATGTTCAGTATGTGACATGATGATTTACATTGGTCTACAGCGTTACATGATAATCTTCACCGGAGGCTCCATCACAAATTCTGACATATTTCATGGGAAGAACAGCACTACTTTTCCTGCCAATTGTCGGACACCATAACGGGATTCTTCACTGAACGCCTTTGTTGTCCATTGTATGACGGAGTTAACAATGTGACACACAGCCAAAAGCTTTCTAAATACGGCATTTATTCCAGCGTGAAGCATAAATGCTAATTATTATTGGTTTGGACTCCTTAATTCTTTGATTGATTTGGAATAAACAAAAGCGTTAAAGATGTGCAAAATGCCTGTGGTTTACTTCCCAGCAGGAGTTTAGGTTCATTTATTTTTTTAGTTCAGTTTTCACCGGACGGGTGATTTGGTTTCAATTATAGCTTTTTATTTGTTTGTGCTTTTTCATTTGTGGTCGTTAAAATGATGATTTCAGCAGAATCCAATATTATATATCAATGACAATATCTTCAGACTGTGAAAACTCCCACCTGATTTGGAGAACATAATACTACCCAACGTAACGTTGCCATTTCTGCAGAAGGAGCAGGGAAATTGGAAAGTCTCTAAAATGAAGACGCAAACTGTATATATGGCTAAGTTTGTGCCCTGCAGGCACGGCTCCCGGACCTGGACAGTTCCATGTGTCGTACCACCTTAGGGTATAACATAGCTGTCAATAAGGCGTCATATCATTCTGTATGTCTCTATGATTGAACCTTAGCTTCCCTGCTGGGTTCAATGTTCTCTGAATAAGAAAAGCATCTGATAGCGGCTTTATGCTTTGCTCTAGGTCAATATGCTGTAAGTTTTTGCTGTTACGCTAATGCTTCGTTCACATGTCAGTTTTTTTATCAGTTTTTTTTGCAATAGCCAAAACCCAGAAGAGGCGTGAACCTTTTCATTTTGCTATTTCTCTCCTAAATGGCTTAACATGTAGGTAATGTAAATCTACAGCGTATAAAACATGCGTGCATTTTAACATTACGTTCATGTATAATTTTCACCAGCTTTAAGGATCTAAAACGCCCATTGAATGAGGAGTGTATAAATTATGGATGCCGCCATATGTCATCTATATTGCATTTGTTTTTCAAACGGACTATCTTATGTACTTCAAATTATTTCCCTAGAAGACAGCTCATCAGTATCAAAGCAGTTGTCCAATTTCATTAAAAATTAGGGACTAAGTTGCTTATCCTGTAAAAAAAACAAAAACAACCAAGCTGCTCTTTTCTACAATTGCTTGTGGTGCCTCTTCTATTCTCCCTGGTGGTCTTTATGGACAAAGCTGCAGTGGAAATGTCCAGTCTATAGCTCATGACCGCAGGAGCCAACCTTGGCATGAGTGACTGTCGGCAGTGTTCACATTCTGTTCACATGCGGTCATGTGCCGACTAGACATGCGCGGCCTTGCTCAATACTAGAGAATTGAGTGACGCCAGACACGTCTAGTCAGAGTGTGACCAGAAGTATACAAATGGTCACATGATCACTTGCTCCCTGGGCCGGTGAATTCTCACAGTGAGGATTCGCAAGTCTGCAGTCACATAGACTGAAGACTGGTACCCCAAAACCGGACATCAACTTTATAGTACAGATTATATGCAGCTGACAAACTTGATGCAATATTATCTGTAAAAATCCATATTGCAAATCTGTGTTACCCACATTAACAAAAATACTTGTTCTGGGCCCAGTATTTAGTGTTAGGAGTTTAGTATGTTGCCCTACAAACTTGAGCCACATTGACATGTTGCTAGTATAATAAAAGTTTACAGGTTCATTTTCTGGATTGGTCTGTTGGCATTGGGTGACATGTCCAAGAGCTATCAATAGTGACAGACACTTGTCAAATAAATTAAAGCCTACCATAATATGTAATAATAATAATAATCTTTATTTTTATATAGTGCTAACATATTTCGCAGCGCTTTACAGTTTGCACACATTATCATCGCTGTCCCTGATGGGGCTCACAATCTAAATTCCCTATCAGTATGTCTTTGGAAAGTGGGAGGAAACCGGAGTGCCCGGAGGAAACCCACGCAAACACGGGGAGAACACTCTTTGCAGATGTTGTCCTGGGTGGGATTAGAACCCAGGACTCCAGCGCTGCAAGGCTGCTGTGCTAACCACTGCGCCACCGTGCTGCCCCTACCCTAAACATGAATAGTATGGATCAATTCTGGCTGCTTCACTTCATGTGCCATATTTTGCTAATTGTAAACCTAAGAACCTAACAGGCAGACAGTGAGAAGGGCAGTCATACTCCTGTGTACAAGACTAAGAAACATGGGTAGCAGATGTGCAAAGAATGGAAGAGAAAGTAGAAATTAGTTGTATCTATTTCACAAAGGCTGCATGACCAAAAGATGCAGCTTTTCAACTCAATAATGACTATGTTTATAGGCTCCAGCCTACAGTTATACAGAAGCTGAATCAGAAAGTGATACTCTAGCAAGATGAACACTTTTTTGTGTGACTAGGGCTGACAAAGCATCTGCAATGAAGTCGCCCTCGATGTTATAGGTTTGATAAATAGCTTTGTAGAAATCACTGTGTTCAAATTGTTGCTTTTCCTAGGTTGGAGATTAAGCTATAAAACCGTTGATATAAATTGTCATCTGGCAGGAGTTGCAGCGATGAGTAGTCATGATCTCATGTTATAGCACATCCATGGTCTTGATTGACATCCCGACCTGGCATGTGCAACCAAAGTTGGATCTTCCGACTGAGATGTCAATCATGGCAGAGTGGACGTGCTGATAACGAGGAGACCATGACTAGTGACTGCTGCAGGCAAGATCATTGATGAGAATGTTGCATGACAGTTTTAATAACTTTGATTTAGCAAAAGTAGTGATTTGAACAGGGGAATGTATAAAATTGTGTTTATGAAACCTACAGATCCTAATCTTTGCTGAGAAGTTCCCTTTAAGTTATATTAGCCCCTTCCCATCTTCAGTTCATAGGGCTATGTAATGGGCACCGACTTAGACCCCGATAATCTAACCCTATATAGGCACCTTTAAAATTTGACTCCCAACAAGTAAATCAGCATTCAGATGTCTAACAGCCTTCAACGAGAATATAATTTACTACATAAATTCGTCTGTCTTAATAAAAGTGAAAAGAAAGATTAATTTCTATGTCTGGCTTTCCTTAAACGTTCTATTAATGATTTCCTTTAAACATGTTGGATATTTTGTGTCATCTCTAAGTTGTTTAATATTGCTATAATGACTTATGTGGGTGAAAACGCTGAACCGTTCCAGCTGGCAGCAGCGGTGACATCATCCTTGGCTGTATATGTTTGTAAAAGAGCTGCGGATTTGTTTGGTAAACTAGCAAGTCACAACTTAACTCTTTCTGTTGGTTTTCACACAAAAAACTTAGATAAAAAGGAAATGCAGTTTTTTTTTCCTTTTTTTCCAAGAAATTATAGTTGTTGATAAGAGAGTGAATAGAGCTTTCACAAAACACTCTGATTAAAATGAAACTCCCAAGATGGTCTTCATTGAGAATCCTCAATTAGGATCTGTATAATGAAGAAACGCTGATCAGTATTTGCAATGATAATATTCTTTTGGCAGGAGACAACTGGAATCAGTTCATGTTTATTAGATTTTGAACAGAAGAAAATGAATGCTCATCCATTTTATTCTCTGAAAGTAATTTATCCACACAATGCTGCAGCCAGCAACGCTGGGTAATGACATTCAGATCAGCCTCTGACATCCGCACTAACAAGTGGGTAAAGACACACACAGAGTGCTTACACAGGACTGCACAAATGGCTCTTCTGAGTTCTGAAGGACATTTGTGTCTATAGAAATAATAACCCACTGTCATTAGCAGACTACTTATATTTTCTACAAGTAAACTCTCTTGGGTCATGAAGAAAAACAGTTAAAGGGAACCTGTGACCAGGTTTTCCCGATATAAGGTAAGACCACCACCATGAAGCCCTCTATAACAGCATTCCTGTATTCTGTATGTAAGTCCCCAATCTGCTCTGCAAGAAAAGGAGCTTTTATTATCCTCACAGATGGCGCAGTCCTGTCTGTTGAGTGTCTTTGGTCTTAATCCCGCATCTCCTCTCCTCTTACAATCGCCGTCATACTTCTTGCATCACGTGGAATACGGGTCCTACGTCATCCCGCAATCGCCCTCCTGCACAGGCACAATTCTCTCTGCCCCACCGAGGGCAGAGCAAAGTACTATAGTGTGCATGCGCCGGGAAAGGCCAAAGAGTCGCGATGATCCGGAGGTAAAGTCAGCACACGAGCACTTTTCTCAGCCCTCAGCAGAGTACAGGAAAGGTTGCCTGTGCAAGAGCCTGATTGGGGTGCACTGTGTGGATGACTTAGGATGCATAATTCACGTGAAGCAGGGAAGAAGGACAATGACCATAGAGAAGAGGCGCCAGATCCCATCGGACCGAACCGCGCCATCTGGTAGTATAACAAAAGGTCTTTTTTTGTGCCTTGCAGAGGGGATTGGTACATACAGCATACCAGTATGCTGTAACAGGGCTTAAAGGTGGTGGCGTTACCTTTAGACATGAGCGAATATGTTCGGCTCCCTCCTTATTCGACAAGCGCTTACTGAATAGCGCTTATAGCTATAGCTTGCCGAATAAGGAGGGAGCCGAACATATTCGCTCATGTCTAGTTACTTTATACTGGGAAAACCTGGCAACAGGTTCCCTTTAACTGGACGACCCAACAATTATGAAATTCTTAAAATACTGTCTAATTGTCTCTTCAGAGAGGAAGAGGACTAGAACTCTACTGCCACCTATTGGAAGTAGCAATCCTAACAGTCAATGTCAACCCTTTAACGAGCCTTGTCACATGACTTAGGACAGTGGTCCCCAACTCCAGGCCTCGAGGGCCGCCAACAGTACAGGTTTTCAGGATTTCTTTAGTATTGCATCGGTGGTAATGTGATCATCTGCACAGGTGATGATTCCAACCCCTGTGCAATACTAAGGAAATCCTGAAAACCTGCACTGTTGGCGGCCCTCGAGGCCTGGAGTTGGGGACCACTGACTTAGGATAATAGCCAAACCAGATCTCAATTTGCAGACACTGTGTTTCGGGGTACTGCCCCTCGTCAGTGCAAATAAGAGATCTGGTTTGGCTGAGAGAGAGGCTTAAATTTGTTTATATGGGGCTTACGGGACATTTGATTTCTTCAGGCTCCAAGGCTCTGAAGAATAATCGTTAACAGGATCCATCAAGTTTTGGGGAATGTTTATAGTATTAGTTTATAGTTTCCACATTTTTTTGGTTAACAGACAAGACGAACCCATCAGCTTCTCTTTCTCCATTCCATGCTGTGCACAGATCAGACTGCATGTCTAATTTGACAGGTTCCCTTTAAGCCAGACCTGAACATGTCAATGTTGACTGAAAGCCCCGTTGGCCTCCAATTCTCACTGCTTATTTTAGTTGAAGCACAGGTATAAAGGTAGCCATTCAAATTAGGTTCTCTCCTGACCTCCATATGCAGCACATGTATATATTTGTTCAGTAGGGAGAGGTGTTAGCAGCTGTCAGACACTTGTGGCAGTAACTCATCTTCAGTCAGAACCAAAGGATCAGGAGTTTAAATTCAAGAGCCAAGACTCATCCAGTTCTACCAAAATGAGACAAATTTAGTCTCGTCTCGTGTATGTGATCCTTACAATTAGACTTGCGTGCAATAATGTGCATTTTTACATTTACGGACTTTTTCTTGAAAAAGTGATACAGCTGGTGTATAGCAAAATTCAAATTGGCATTTCATGGAGGGTGCATGGACCTGATGAATTTTTTTGGGGTTGAAAATATCAGCAATATACAGATTAAAATTCCATGCACTTTGTAAAAATCTTTTTTTTTATTAATAAAGTAGATGAAATATTAATTTGTGTGGCGCTGAATGTTTTCAGCCCCCCAAAATCTACTATTTAACTGAAGATCTCCTATCATACACAGTGAGGAAAAATCTCTGACTATTTTACAAAGGAACTTACACAATACAATGCACCCTTATTTATTACACTAAATGATAGTTTCCGTGCAGCGCAAGGACACAATATCGTAAAGTGCCAGCTCACAGGTTCTCTTTAATGACCCACACCTGATGCACTCACACAGACTTATAGGCTTCCCAATTTCACAATATTTGGCAATGCCCATAATTTACTTTTGAGCACAAATATATCCCAAAAATATTTGCTTCTTACCTTGAATGGCCTGTAATCTTCGCGTCTGCACGACAATGCAGAGCTGCAGGACAAGCTGGGGAGCGCTTTCCAGAAATGTTGCAAGCAAATGCAACATACTCACATCTGCATACTCGTACACCATCTTCCAGTAAAACCTCCATCGGTCATTCTCTCCACTCCGCCTGCTGCGAATTCCCAAATATATTGTATGGAAATACCTGAGATTAAAAAAAGAAATCAAACTAAGTGAACACTGACAGTAACAATTCATTAAGAATTTACAGAACTTTAGTACAACTACAATTAAAGGTCCTTCTTAAACTAGAGTTGGAAATACAAATCGGTCACAATGAATCAGGCAGGATCAAGTCAAGTTATGGAGTATCAAACACAGATTGACCTTTTCTCTAAAGGACTGAATTTATGCCTATTCCAGGTGTCTTAATAATTTTAAAGGGTCTGTCCACTAGACGGACAACCCCTACTCAATTGTTATATCCCCCCATGTAAAAATAAAAACAGCCAGTACTCACCTTTGGTGCCAACGCCATTCTAGTGACATCAGCGCCAGGTCTTCCGAAGCTTGAATGACTTTGTTAAGTCACGTGAGCCCTGGAGACAATCAGCAGCTGCTAACATGCCATTTGACTCTCGACTCCTTTGGATGAAACGGACATACAGAAAAAATTAGAGCTGTTACAGTCTGATTTCCTCTAGATGTAAGTTTCATCCGAAGGAAGTGAGCAGCCATTGATTGGCTGCTGGAATGGCGTCAACACTGGAAGTGAGTACAGGTCATTTTCATTCTACATGGGGGAATAAGGTGATTGAGAAACAGTTGACTGAGTAATAGACAACCCCTTTAATTTCTTTCTAGAATTAAACCTATTCTTTTTAGATCTACAAACCGATAGGGTTTAATCTTCTGTGGTGGGTCTTCAAGAGTTCTAGCTTTTGAACAATATATTTAATGACTGATGTTATTGTTTCACATATTTGGTTATATCAATAAATTAATTTTGGAATGAATATTACTGTATTTATTTTAGCTCATGTGGATGTGTTTAACCTTGTTCTGCAAAAGGACATTGGTTTCATGCCCTGGGAAGAGGTCCTCAGGTGAGAAGGGGGCTAAGCTTCCGCTCAGCCTCTTGTTTTATTGTCTTTTTCCCTGGAAAAATAGGGCCGCTCGCAGGTCTTTAGTTGACATGGAATAAAAAAATTAAACTCCATGGCAAACGGATTTATCAACTTCCCAGTCGATGAGGTTTTTTTTGTTTATTTTTTTTGCATTTTTTTTTCTACCCCATTGTTTATTTTTGTCAATCTAGCCGCATAAGAACTTTTTTTGTGGCTTCTTTTTTTGGAAATCCATTGAACACAACCTTAAAGTGTGGTGAAATTGCAAAAAACTTAAATTCTGCAATTTTTTTTTTTTTTTTAATGCTTTGTTCTTATGGCGGTTATTGTGCGGTAAAAATGAGCTGACAGTATGCTTTTATATATCATTGTAGTTATGGCAACATTAAACTTTTTTTGTATTTTTATGGTGGTGAGAAATTTGTGTACAATTTTTTTTTTTTTTTCCCTTACCCAAAATGCTCAAGTATGGGGACTTTTAGCAGGTCCCTGGCTGCCATGGTAATCGCATTGGCACCCCCAAAATTTACCATGGTAACCAATGAACTAATCTCTCGATATCTTCCCTCACGTGACCTCCGGTCCTCCCAAGACCTCCTTCTCTCCTCCACACTTATTCGCTCCTCATCCAATCGCCTCCAAGACTTCTCCCGAATATCCCCCATCCTCTGGAACTCTCTGCCCCAACACGTCCGACTATCAACCACAGTCGGATCCTTCAGACGGAACCTGAAAACTCATCTCTTCAGGAAAGCCTACAGCCTGCACTGACACCGCTGCTGCCTCATCACTATTGAAGCTACCGCCTCACCAACACTGGAGCTACCGCCTCACCAACACCGGAGCTACCGCCTCACCAACAGCGGAGCTCCTGCAACCCTCAACCTACTGTCTCTTTCCCCATAATCCTGTAGAATGTAAGCCCGCAAGGGCAGGGTCCTCGCCCCTCTGTATCAGTCCGTCATTGTTAGTTTGTTTACTGTATGTGATATTTGTAACTTGTATGTAACCCCTTCTCATGTACAGCACCATGGAATCAATGGTGCTATATAAATAAATAATAATAATAATAATAAGCTGGCATCTGTCTCTAAAAGTCACGGCTGGTGCTGAGTTCTGGCTGTGGTTGTTAATCGATCTCGCGTAAATCCGGATGAAGTGTCACTTGATGCGCTGCTGATAAATATATTAAATAAATATTTTTCTTGAAAACTTTAATTTAGAAGACTTACAGAGTGAAAGTGTTTCAAGGACAAAACAGGACCTCTTCATCAGGACAAAAACCTAGTCAAACCCAAGGTTTTAATCCTGATGAAGAGGTCCTGCATTGACCTCGAAGTGCGTTGACTCTGTAAGCATGCCAAATGAAAGTTTTCAAGGAAATATTTGTTTAATATATTTATCAGCAGCGCATCAAGTGACACAGTATTGAATAGAAAACACCGTGGTCTGCAGAATCCATACCTAGTTCTTGTATATTTCAAACTACCTAGACATTGATAGATAAAAGTATTGAAATTCTTGCACCTCAATGTGTTTCACTGTCCGATCAGTATCATCACGGGTGGAACAGGGCAAAGCTGATCCATTTGTCAAGAATATTGAGGATTATGGTCCCCACAGAGCCCTGAACTCAACATCATAGAGTCTGTCTGGGATGACATGAGGAGACTTGCACAAGCCTACATCCACAGAAGATCTGTGGTTGGTTCTCCAAGTTTGGAACAACCTACTTGCCGAGGGTTCCTTCAAACAATGTGTATTAGTGTACCTAAAAGGAGTGATGCTGTTTCAAAGGCAAAAGGCGGTTACATCAAATAATTATTTGATTTTGATTTCTCTTTTATTCATTCACTTTGCATTTTGTAAAATCATAAACTATTAACGTTTCTATTTTTTAAAGCATTTTTACTAGCATTCTTTCCATACTGGCCAAAAATAAAACTTTTGCACATTACTGTATATAAATGTGTAAATATATATTGATATACAGTACTGTACAGTATATATACACACACAGAGGCTAACATTTTAAAAGATAATTTGGTTCTTTGAAAATTCACAACATGGTTGGTATAATCTGTATATCTGGAGATAGCGATAAAACATATGCCATGCCTCTCTTTATAGGAGTCACGGCCTGGAATCTCCTGTGTGAGGCTATCCTCTATATAAAACAGACATCTGGAGGACGCCGTCCTGTGGGTCTTACTGAATTTCTTATCTCACATATACTGCTGCTCCAAGCTGATTCCCAACCGAGACTGGAATTACTTTTCAACTGGTGAAGAAATACGTTAGATGATCACAGCACAATGCATGTCAGCGTTATTATGTTGTGGCCACTAAATCTACAGTCGTTCTTGCATTAGGCCTAATTATAGAGTTCCTCCTTTGATGTACATGTGCTCCCAACTCTGAATATTTTTTTCTAAAACATTAGATCTTTGCTCCTTGGTAAAGGAATGTCTGGGGGGGGTGTGGGGGCAGGCACAGGCAGGGCATCTAGGGGGAACACAGGCAGATGGGTGCTGTCGGGTGCCTAATGCAGCAGTCCAAAGTGTCTCTTTTGGTGGTTGCATTTTTCTGCCCCCCCAAACTGGGATTCAGCTGTTCTCTCGACTCCCAGTGAACAACTGTACTTGAGTCTTTCATACGTGAGTACAATTCAAGCAGCGTGATCAGGTCATGTGATCATGTTGCTGACATCGCTCGCCGATGCAAAGAACATTGGTGCTAAGTGCTGGACACTAGTGGAGCTGAAGACACCGAAGATTAAATGTAATGGGGGGACATCTACTGTGGGGGGAGATTTAGTGTGCAGGGGTGGGGGAGATTTAGTGTAACAGGGGTGAGGAAGATTTGATGACACAAGTTTGGGGAGCAAGGAAGGGATAGGTGAAGACATAATATGGGAAGGGGGAGTAATTTGAAGACACAGTATGAGGAGCAAGGGGGAGATAGAGGGAATGTATGAACAAACAGTATGGGGGAATGGATGTGGATTAGGGGGTGGGTGCAGACACAGTATGAGGAGCGAGGGGGGAATGTATGAGGGGAATGAGTGCAGATACAGTATGGTGGGTGGGATCGGTGTGGACACAGAATGAGGAGGATGAGTGTGAACACAGTTTGGAGAGCAAAGGGGGGAATGTATGCTGACACAATATGGAGAGTGAGTAAGGGGATGGGAGCAGACACAGTATGATGAGTGGGGGAATGGGTGCGGACACAGTATAAACACCAAAAGTTTATTCAATTGCATTGGGGACAGTTAAAAACTATGGGGTAAAAATGTTCCTTGGTCCCTAAAATCACTTATTTCATGAAGACAACCATTTGGATCCACAAGCACGCATGTACCGTCCATACATCAGTACTGAGTCATAAGACAACTCATCTGATCCCCAGTATTCATAATCTAAATTTTACTCTGTCAAAACTATTTACACATTTAACATCTCCTTATCCCTTTGCGTTGCACTTAGTCTATTCTACACTGTGAGCGATACTTTCTTTTTTCCTGCCTGAATTTAAGCACTGCAGTGTGAAGAATATCAAGTCTTACAGAATGTTTGCAGCATTTTTCCTGCATGGAATGCAATGAGAAAATCCAAAAGTGCTGAAAAAACAGCAGCATAAAATTGGTGTTTTTGGCGATAGAAACTAACTTTATTAACATGTACTGTCTAAAGTCACACATGTAATCTGCCTGAAAAACTAAGCAAAAAATGCTGCAAAATCTCCAAGTGTGAACATCAACTTGATGCATTACAGCTAAAACTTAGTAGTTTAATACAATACTTAAAGGGAACCTGTCACCCCGTTTTTTCAGATTGAGATATAAATACTGTTAAATAGGGCCTGCGCTGTGCGTTACTATAGTGTATGTAGTGTACCCTGATTCCCCACCTACGCTGCGCAATACATTACCAAAGTCGCCGTTTTCGCCTGTCAATCAGGCTGGTCAGGTCGGGTGGGCGTTTTCACAGCGCTGTTTCTTCCTCAGCTTTACGTTGGTGGCGTAGTTGTGTGCGCATGTTGAGGTGACTAATCCACTGTGGGCACGTGAACAAGGAGCGCGCGATCTGCGCTATCACCCCCTGTCATCCGTGGGGGTGGCCATCTTCCTGGGGCCGCGCGTGCGCAGATGGAGTGCTCTGCTGCACGGGGCTTCAGGAAAATGGCCGCAGGATGCCGCGCGTGCGCACAAGAGATCGCGGCGGCCATTTTCCCAAAGCCCCGTGCAGCAGTGCATTCCATCTGCGCACGCGCGGCCCCAGGAAGATGGCCGCCCCCACCGATGACAGGGGGTGATAGCGCAGATCGCGCGCTCCTTGTTCACGTGCCCATAGTGGATTTGTCACCTCAACATGCGCACACCACTACGCCACCAACGTAAAGCTGAGGAAGAAACAGCGCTGTGAACACGCCCACCCGACCTGACCAGCCTGATTGACAGGCGAAAACGGCTACTTTGGTAATGTATTGCGCAGCGTAGGTGGGGAATCAGGGTACACTACATACACTATAGTAACGCACAGCGCAGGCCCTATTTAACAGTATTTATATCTCAATCTGAAAAAACGGGGTGACAGGTTCCCTTTAAATTGGTGTTCTTTGTGAAAATACATCTTCTCACTTCTATAAATAACTAACACAGCACTCAAACACATGACCGATTTGTATTTGTCTGTCTTTTGTGTTAATTAAGAATAATTATTATTACTGACACATAACAGAGCGTTACGTAACTGATAGATCCTACATTGTACATACACTCCCAAATGTGCAATATCCAGGAAACAAGAGCAACGGGGAACAAAGGACTTAAATATTCAATTGATATTTTTCCAGAAAACATTTTCTAAGTGAGAAAGAATAAAGATATGAAACAAATGTTATTTCCTGGAGCAGCTGCCTGAGAAAAAGGTTAAACTTTGCTTGGCTAGACTCAGAACCCACTCCGCTATGCTTCAGGTCATTTACTGTTACTTGAGATATTTTAAGCAACTTTAAAAGGCATAAAATGGAAAGTATAATGAAGGTTGTTACACAGCAACATAACCAATAAACTGGCCTAGATTACTGGCACTTCCAATAAATAAATTCCTCCAAAACAGCAGCAGCACATGCCAAAATACAAAAAAATTCAACGTATTTTAATATATAAATTACTACAGTACACTTAAAATACTGAAACCCCCCCAGGAAGAAGCTTACATGAAACGCGCGTCGGGGCTCTGCGCTACTCCCACAAGTCAAGTATTGCTTAACCCTTTAGCCTTCTCTATTGGCATCTTTTAGCACTGTGAATCATCATTAGTCTCTATATTCACCTGTTATTATAAGTCACTTGGCACTTTAGTAACTTTTCAGTTATCTTGAATTAGCTGACTTTCATCAGTCATCTGCACTTTGCAGTAATCCATAATCGATCTAGGCTGGGTTAATTAATCCCTAGGTAGCACCATCGGTGTAGTCCAGTTTTTATTATAATCCAGTCCTATTGCTACATATCTAGTATCAGTAACTTTTTACACTTTGTAGCAAAAATTAATTTAAAACACTTTTGTATTGATGATATTAAACTTGTAGTAAGCACTAGACCCTTTAATAGGGTATATGTTTACGACTGGTTTACAATTTTTTGCACTTTGGCAATATGTTTTCTTTTTTCATTTTATGTACTTTGGCACTATGCATTAATCATTTTAAATAGAGCGGTATTTTGTGCTATTATATGGACTATATTATTATTAATAGGTTGGCTATTTATTAGTTCAGGTTTCCATGGGATTTATCATTTTGAGTAAAGGCTATTCGCTTATATATCTCCCTAGGAATACCTGGAAATAAATATAATTATTTGATTTGGTGATGACTATACTTGTATATGACTTCTAGATTAGAGTGCAACACTCTATATGTGAAGTTATTTTGTATCTGTATCCCCTTTTATTTTAAGTGTACTGTAATAATTTAATTTATATAATAAAATACGTGGAAGTTTTTTTTTTTGCATTTTGGCATATGCTTCCGCTGTTTTGTAGGAATTTATTTTTTTTGCTACATAGCAATTGTATAGCAGAAGAAATGAAGAATCACATACTACTTTAACTACATGAATACAGAGCATAAAAGGATTCATACTCTTTAAATTTTGACTCATTTTTTAATGTTACACCCACAAATTAAATGTATTTTGTTGTGATTTTATGTATTATATGTATTATACCTACACAAAGTAGCAAGTATTTGTGATGTGTAAAGGAAATATTTTACAAATATAAATCTGAAAATTGTGAATTGCATTTGTATTCAGCCTCCCTGAGTCAATACTTTGTAGGATCACCTTACTGCTGCAAGTCTTTTGACCTATGTCTCTACCAGCTTTGCACATCTAGAGGTTGACATATTTGCCCATTCTTCTTTGCACATTAGCTGTAGCTCAGTGAGATTGTATGGAGAGCATCTGTGAACAGCAATTTTCACATTTTCAAGTCTTGCCACAAATTCTCAATTGAATTTCCTTCTGGACTGTAACTGAGCCATTCACACCCATAAATATGCTTTGATTTACATTTCCATTGTCTTTTGCAGCATCTAACAGGTTTTCTTCTAGGATTGCCTGTATTTACCTTCATCAGTCTTCCCATCAACTCTCACCAGTTCCCTATCACTGCTGAAGAAAAGCATTCTCAGAGTAGGAAGCTGCCACCACGTTTGACTGTGGGGATGGTGTTTTCAGGGTGATGTTCAGTGTTAGTTTTCAACCACACATTGTGTTTTGCTCTTAGCCAAAAATTTTCTACTTTAGTCTCATCTGACTAGCTGTGTCCCCTATATGACTCATGCAAACTGTAAACGGGACTTCTTATGGCTTGATTTTAAAAAACGGCTTTCTTCTGCCAATAGTTGTCCTGTGGACAGATTCTCCCACCTGAGCTGTGGATCTCTGCAGCTCCAACAGTGGGATCATGGGCCTCTTGGCTGCCTCTCTAATCAATGCTCTCTTTGCTTGGGATGTCAGTTTAGGTGGACGGCCATGTCTTGGTAGGTTTTCAGTTGTGCCATACTCTTTCCATGTTTGGATGATGGATTGAACAGTGCTCCATGAGATGTTAAGAGCCTGGACTATTAGTTTATAAACTAACCCTGCTTTACTCATTTCAACAACTTTATCCCTGACCTGTCTGGTGTGTTCCTTGGTTTTCATGATGCTGTTTGATCCCTAATGTTCTCAAACAAACCTCTGAGGCCTTCACAGTAGAGCTGTAGTTATACTGAGAATAATTTACACACAGGTGGAGTCAATTTACTAATCATGTGACTTCTGAAGGCAATTGATTACTCGGGATTTTATTCAGAGGTATTAGAATAAAGGGCTGGATACAAATGCATGTCATAATATTCAGGTCAATATAATGTTATCAACTCAACATGAGCATTTGTTGTTTTTAAATTCCTATACATGCTTTATTATTTATCTTCATGACAAATTTCTTTTGCAGTTTTTTCTCTAATACAAGAAGGTACAAACACACTTTGATGTAGCTATTTAACATCAAATAATTAAAAAGAGCACACTGTTTACCAAACTTCACAATCAGGTCCAATTAACAACAAAAGCAACATTGGACAACAATTTCATGTCGGGAACGGGTCCCTCACATTGATGGCCTATTCTATGTATAAATCAAGAAGGAAAGATCCAGTGAAACCTCTTTGACTGTGAGTTTCTACTTCCATCACTTCATATTACAGAAACGTCCAAATATATTGACATGAGATGACTTCCTTTGCTTTGGAGTTGCTGTGCAATAAAAGCTGCAGAGTTAATACCCTGCTCAAAAAATAAAGGGAAGACAAACAACACAATGAAACTCAAAGTCAATCACACTTCTGTAAAATCAACCTGTCTAGCTATGAAGCAACACTGATTGTGAATCAATTTCTCCTGTTGTGCAAATGAAACAGACAATAGGTAGAAATGATAGGCAATTAGCAAGACAACTCCTATAAAGGAGTGGTTCAGCAGGTGGTGACCACAGACCATTTTTCTGTTCTCATCCTTTTTGGCTGTTGTTTTGGTCACTTTTCCATTTTGTCATTGCTATCACCCCCAGAGGCACAGTAGCATGAGGCGGTGTCAACAGTATAACTCACAGAAGTTGCTCAGGTAGTGGAGCTCTTCCAGGATGGCACATCAATGCGACCTGTGGCAAGAGGAATAGCTGTGTCTGTCAGTACAGTGCCCAGAGCATGGAGCAGATACCAGGAGACAGGCCAGTACTAGGAGATGTGGAGAGGGCAATAGGAGGGCAACAACCCAGCAGCAGGACTGATACATCCTCCTTTGTGTATAGGAGAAGTGCCAGAGCCCTGAAAAATGACGTTCAGCAGGCCACTAACATCCATATGTCTGCTCAAACTGTCAAAAACAGACTCCATAAGGGTGATATGAGAGCCCGACATCCACAAGTGGGTGTTATGTTTACAGCCCTACACGGTGCAGGGCGACTGGCATTTGCCAGAGAAGACAAAGAATGGCAGATTCAACATTGGTGTCCTGTGCTCTTCAGATTGAGAGCAAGTTCACACTAGCACATGTGACAGAGTCGTGAAAAATGGCAATGCTATGCCTCAAGTGGCTGAAGTGTTTCAGAACTTCCTGCATGATAAAGACATTGATACTATGGGCTGGCCTGCCTGTTCCCCAGACCTGAATCCAGTCGAGCACATCTGGGACATCATGTCTCCTTCTATCCACCAATGTCACATTGCACCACAGACTGTCCAGGAAATGACTGATGCATTAATCCAGGTCTGGGAGGAGATCCCTCAGGAGAACGTGTGCTGCCTCATCAGGAGCATGCCCAGGCATTGTAGGAAGGTCATACAGGCACGTGGAGGTCACACACACTACTGAGCATCACTTCCTTGTCTTGAGGCATTTCCACTGAAGTTGGATCAGCCTGTAATTTGATTTTCCACTTTCATTTTGAGTATCATTCCAAATCCACACCTCCATTGCAGATTAATTTTTATTTAGAATGATCATTTTTCTGTTTAATTGTTCTCAACACATTCCACTATGTAATGAATAAAGATTTGCAACTGGAGTATTTCATTCAGTGATATCTAGGATGTGGTACTTTAATGTTCCCTTTATTTTTTTTGAGCAGTGTACATCCGCGGCCTGCAGGCAAAATTCCTGAATGTGATTCAGATTACACAATGTAAATGTGACAACTAGTGATCCAGAATACCTTGCATACAAGAGATACAATGGAATGTCCTTCCAAACAGTGACTACAATATAGAATTATAATACATGTATAGAAGTTACTGCTCATCTCCCACTGCAAGTAGTACACTAATCCAGCACCGACTGCAAAGAGCAAGAGTTGAGGTCCAGAGACAGCATCAAAACGCACAAATCAAGCCATCTCAAGAAATTTTCCTTCTCTTCAAAATGAACACTACATTAATACACAGGGTGATGCCCTTCAAAATATTATGTATTTTTATTGGTTGGGCCACATTTAGAAGTATAGATTATACAATGACCATTGGATGTTATGTACAGTTACCTATAATCGGATCTTACTCATTGCTTAGGTTTCAAATCTGTTCAATTTAAAGGGGTTACTAGGGTTTAAATATGCCCTGATTGCAAGAAAGTTGATAAATAACAAAAAATGGAAAGATCAATAATCATTTGCCTAAAATAACACTCCAGTGTTTTTTTGTTTTTTAATTTCACCATCGTTTGGGTAAAAGACATGTGTGTTCAGAGTATGTAGTAAAAGACTAAGGTAACGTTCACATTTGCATTGTTGGGTGCAGCGTCGGCGACGCAACCAACAACGCATGTACACAACGCAGCGTTTTGCGACGCATGCGTTGTCATAAGATCGTACAGAGCAGGAATTTCGGCGCAGGGAAAACGCTACAAGTAGCGTCCTCTGCGCCGTCTGTGCGTCAATATGACGCATACGTCGTAAAACGCAATACAACGCGTACCGGCGCATATGCATGCGCCCCCATGTTAAAGATAGGGGCGCATGACCCATGCGCCCATCAACGCAAATGTGAACGTAGCCTAACCGGTCATCGTCTTGTACTATTTCTAGCAGTGCTCCGATCCCTCTCCATCAACATGTGACAGCAGCTCTGACGGCCTGGAAATCACTGCCAACCGTTACCGTCTCATTGATGTAAGTCTATGAGAGCCTCGCTCTCATGAGAAGACACTTACGGTCTACACAGCAAACACTGGAGAGATCCAGCTGGTCACATCTGAGGTGATATGGTGCAGAAGAGGATTGGAGCGAAGGAAGGAACAGCAGAAGACAGTGATCTGCAAATATTTTACTACACAGAGAATATTCATTACTGATACCTAACTCATGGTGAAATTAAAAAACCTTCAGTGTGGTAATTATTTATCTCACTTATATAGCGCCATTAATTCACAATATCATCAATGTCCCCATTCGGGCTCATAATCGGAATTCCCTGCAAAAAATTCTTAGTATGTTGGGAGGAAACTGGAGAAAACCAACAAAGAACATACAAACTCTTTGCAGATGTTGTCCTTGGTGGGTTTTGAGCCCAGAACCCTAGTGCTACAAAGCTATAGTGCTAACCTGCTCTGTTATGACATGTCATCATTGTAGGACCAGTATACAGAGACTGTCAGGAGCCATAACGGTGGTGGAGCTGGAATGTTAGGTAGGCTTTTTAGTTCTTCATCTGTCATATTTTATCCTGGATAACTCAATTAACTGTTGAGTTTGTGAATATAAATATTTTTTATTGCTCCGTTTAATGAATCAAGGCACATATAATATTGGGATAAACTAATTTTTATCATTTTAACAACATTAAGGATTACATTAAAGTATGTTTCATTAATTAGTCATGGATCATGATGAAACTACAAGTGGTAATTATTGAATTGTCAGGCTTTCCATTATCAGCGATAAAGAAGTGAGATGATTAAATATCAGTTATCCTATACATGATTCCACTGAGATGTCTCCTTCATTGTGGACTTTGTGATTTAGCACAAGTCTCCTGCTCCTAAGGTTCAATCAATGGACTGTACATCAACAACACAATACCAAATATCGAAGAGTGTCAATCAGTCTTCTAGGCAGACGGTATCAATGGCTTTAATGAGATCTGGATACTGTACATTTCCAAGTGATCTCAGCTCTTAGCTCATCAATAGGCTATACAATTAGTTTTCATGGCCTACCAGAAGACAGCTGCACCTTAAAATGGAGAGCATAAATTTTGTGCCTTCGGTGAAGGGAACTTTCCTATTAGCTTTGCACTCACAAGAGAATATTTGCTATATGCCTATGTTATTCGATGTCCTGTTAATTTTTGGTATATTTCTGCAGTTTTTATAACATATCTACTAGGTTTCATTATAAGGTTATATTTTCATACCTTTCATGCACCACATTAACTGAGATGGTCATATGAGCTGTAGCATAATGGAAAGAACACTCACAACTACAGAAGCTTTCAAAGTGCCCTAAAGAAACAATTTATGACTAATTATATTCAAATTGGCAGAAATCTATCATAAAATCTGGAAACTGGAAGTTAAAACCTAGAAAATTAGAAAAATGTCATAACTAGAAAAAATTATTTTTAAGAGGTCTTATGGTGCTGTATACACAACAAATTTTTAAAGCTGAACGGATCAGGAAATATGTGAATTTGCCTGTTCACACAGACTTTCCCGGTGAAATTCGATTGGCAAAGACGTTATTCTCCGGGAGTGTAATGTCCCTATGTTACACTTACAGTAACGTTGTACCAACTGCTACATATTATTTGCAAGTTGTCAAATATTCACTAGCACATTTCTATTAGGTCTTCTTTATAGTTAAAATATTCGGGATTTTGTTTTGAAAAGGGCTCCAATTCCTCAATACCTTTGCGCCTGTCTTTTTCTGTAGCCCTGTGCTATTTTTTGTTTGAAACATTCTTCTATTCATTATTTTGCTTTCACGTCTATTTTTTATGTACTCCCAAGGTTTTTTTTTAAAATATATTTTCCACTTTGTGGACAGAGTTTAGAAATTCCAAATGTTTTCAGCTGATTCTTTATGCGCAACTTTTTCAGTTTAGCATTTTTGATGGACGCAAATTGTGCAACATTTTACAAAAAGTGCAATTTTTTCCCTAAAAAAAATTGAAAAAACAGTTCTAGACAGGAAAAATAATTTTTTACTTTGCGAAAAAATTCATGAACTAAAACCACAAGACAAAAATGCAGCCTGCCAAAAGATGTTGTGCGGCTCGCATAACTGTCTGGGAGGCGCTGGCTTCTTGTTCCCATACGCAAATGTATTTGTGTCTTTCAGACACAAATACTGTACTTTGAACACTGATGCCGGAACTGAGGTGCAGCAGCATGATTACATCAGCACCAAGTTATTTTAGATGAGGGGCCGGGGGAGGGAATGGTAGTGTGACTACAAGGGTACAAATGTGGCAATTTGAAACATATGGGGGACATTATGGGGAAATTAGTGGGGAAGATTGTGAAAAAGGGCATAGTATAGCAAGGGGCAGTGGGGGACTTGGAAAGGGGCAATTTATAGGAGATATGGGGCATAATGTGAGGAAACTTTATGGAGGGGGCTACTTGGGGGATATTATGTTGGGGTACTATACAAAGAGGCATTGTGGGAGATATTATGCAGAGGAGCAGTTTGGGGGGTATTTTGGAAAAGGGCAGTGTGGGGGTATTATAGAGAGGGGCAGGGTGTGGGGGTATTATGTGCAGCAATCACAGTGAGGGGCAATGATTTATTCAGTAGCAGAAAATAGGAGATACTTTTATTTATATATACATATATATATATACGTATATATATATACAGTATAATGATACTTTTAGTTTTAAGGGCACTGTGTCGGAAAAGTGCTGCTAAAGATGGAGAAAAGTTAAGCCTGGAGAGACGAGCTTTGGATGTGGAATCTCATCATAGAGTCTGTGCTACATGAAGACAACAGGGATGAGAGCAACTTAAATTAGAGATGACACCTGTAAGTTACCTGGATGTATTATTTGTTTATAAATAAATTAAAAAAAATCTCCTGTACCCCGTGGGTGTTCAGGGGCCTCATACCTTGTGTCTCATCAGTGCTGTGGTTCCTGTATAGTCCGCAGTCTGATGATGGCTGGTAACAACAACTCCCAGTATCTCCTTACCATTGTCAAGGACATACTTGAAATTGTATTTTCATTCAATACAATACTTGACATTACAATTGATTCCTAAGCTTGGCACTGTATACATGTACTGATGGTGTTTATTTCACTGCATTCATGTATTGATACTGTTTCTGGTGCTGCACTCATGCACTGAAAATGTTTCTGGAGCTGCATTCATGTACTGACTTTTTTTTCTGTGACTGCACTCATGTATTGATGATGGTTCTGGTGCTGCATTCATGTACAGACAGTGTTTCTGGCAGGGCTGTTGAGTCGGAGTCGTGAAGTCGGAACCCATTTTGGTGGAGTCGGAGTTGGAATAAAATGGACCGACTCCGACTCCTAAAATATATAATAAATTGGGTACAGTACTTCAATGCAGTTTGTGGGGAATATTTTTTTCATTAGAATTTGGGAAAGTCCTATTCCTGATCTAAGGTCTTGGCTTTTAGCTGAGGTGAATCTGTGCTGCAGTTTATGTTCATGATAAGCAGTGAAAGCTCCTCCTCTACAGATAAGGGGATAAAATAAACACACAGGGAAGGAAATTCATCTCAGAATTTCTGGAGTGAACAGGAAAGCAGGATTAAAAAAGGTAAGTACTTCCTAAAGCATATCCAAACTTTCAATAAACTGTGCATAAATCAGTAGTCCAGTATATGTTGTCTCTGTATGCTTGATGTTTTAGTTTGTTTTTCCTCTTAGCTCATGTTTGGAGAAATTAGCTGCTCTGATGACTTATATACACTATACATACAGTACAATATAAGGGGAAAAAATGTTTTCTAACATCTCAAATTCAGAAATACAGTAACAGGATTGATGAGGACATATATTTGTGTGTTCTGCAATATGATTCAGCACAAACATGCTCCCTCCCTCCTCTCCTCTTCAGACTGTGAAGAAATCTGATGTGAAGCATTTAGTGAGCTGTACTTTGATGAGGCAAGCCTGACATTGAAAGTTCAGAGTAAAGCTTTTTAACAACACATTTTGCAAACATTATACTTATCCTCTGTCCTATTATTATTATTATTACTATTGATTTATGCAAAGATTGTTTTATTTCTATCCAAAATTATACAGTGCACGATTCCCTATTCTTGCAAGAATTACAATATGCTTTATTTGTTTTTCAAGACAAAATTATTTTGAGAGCAAATTTACATAATTCCAAAATGTCTAAGAAGCATCTTATGAAGTCCTCTGTATTTGAGCATTTCAGTGACTCTCTGTATTTGAGCATTTCACAGTGACTCAAGATAACAAACATTTTGTGTGTCAGTGTATAAGTGACCCAGATGAAAACAAATGCTGTGATGCCAAAATAGGTGCATACTCAGGCAGTGGTAAAAGTGCTCCTTCAAGAGCTTCCAATCTAAAAAGACATTTACAACGCTGCCACTCAGAAGTATACAAAGCTGCGACTGAAAAAGATTACAGCAGCACCAAGAAACCAGAGACCAGCAGTTTCCGCCAGGCAAAGGAGGAAAGAGTATCTCAAACATCAGTTACAAGATATTTTTTAAGTGACAAAGTTACTGTTACAATGACAGCAGATGTGTTTAAAAGACAGCTCATCAAGCTTGCTGTGAAGGACTGTGTAACATTATCATTATTTGCACGACCAGCTTTTACAGCTCTTAATGGAGAAATGGCTTGCAAACTTGGTGTTTCTCTGAAAAGAGAAAGTATTAGATAATTAGTGATTGAAAAAGCCCTTAACCAAAAGGAAGATCTTAAAAAGACTCTCAAGTGACGCTTTGTATTTCTTAAGATGGATGCCTGCACATGTCTCAGAGTGAACTATTTTGCTATCAACGTTCGATATGTTTGTGACAACAAAAAAATTGTTACTAAGACACTGGCAGTAAAAGATACTAAAGCTCATCACAGCAACCAGTTTCTCCAGACCATAGCGGAAAAAGTTCAGTAAGATTATGAACTCAAAAAAGAACAGGTTCTTACTATTGTAACTGATAATGCTTCAAACATGATAAGTACAAATAAACTGCTGTATGAGCATAATGAAGGTGAACAGCAGCTAGAAGAACATTTCACATTCAGTATGTTGGAGATGGAAGGCCACAGTCTTGTTCCCATAACGGAGGAACAAACAAATATTACTACAGAAGAACAGCAAAATGATTCTTTACAATTAGATGATCTTGTTGAAGCTGCTTCACACCTCTTTAATATTCATCACATGCGCTGTGTTGTGCACACGCTGCAGCTGGCAATAAGAGATAGTCTGCAAGAGGGACATGCTGAAACACTGATTAGCAAAGTGAGTAAATTGGCTATTGCTGCCAGAACCCCTAAAATTGATTACATCTTGAAGAGACGTGCTGGAAAAGGGGCAATTGTGGATCAAGCCACTCGGTGGGGCAGCACCTATAGTAATGATTGAGCGATTGCTTGAGCTGAAACCCTTCCTTGTGGATATGCCCAACCCTCAGGTAACACTACATGAAGATCAAAGGACAAGGTGGCTGAATTGAAGGAATTGCTTCATCATCCATTTACAGTGACTAAAAAGTTACAAACTGAGGATTTAACTCCTTGCATTTATATAAAGAAGTGGAAGAACTTGTTGTTTTGTCTGTCCTAAAGAGGACGTTTAATCGCAGATGGCATTGCTGCTTCAATGAAATGAAGAGAGAGACTCTGCTATTAGAAAATAAAATTCTTCTAGCAGCTGTTTATGTAGACCCGAGTCATTGTATATTGCTGGATGATCAACAGTTTAGTAAAGGAAAAGAAGCTTTGATTGAGGTAGCAGTTAGGATGAGTGGGTTACAGGACGGCCAAGAGCAAGAGGACTCAGGTCCTGCCAGTGCTGCTGCTGCCGTTCCTTCATCCTCATCAGATAAGGAGTTTGATTTCGACAAGGATTTTGATGACATGGAGCAGGCAAAGCGTTGCTGCAGGGAAAAAGATTCCACTCCCATAGAAAACAGATTGACCATATTTCAGCAAAATTTTTCACTTGCTCTCAAAGAAGTAGAAGAGTTCAATTGTTCATCAAAACTGTGCACGAGGCAATTCCTTTATACCCTGAAATTGTTAGAGATGTTGCCCATGTGGTTACTGCTTTGTCACCAACCCAAGTTAGTGTAGAGAGGTTGTTCTCTAGCCTTAAAATAATTAGGTCAGATGTGATACTATTTCTCAGAACAAATTCATAGGCTGCACAAATGCTTCAGTACGTTTTTATTGAAAACTGTTTTTTTCCTCCACTTACTGCAGAGTGTATAATAAATTGTAAATATGCAATTTTTTTTGTTCTACACCATGTTCCAAATTATTATGCAAATTACATTTTTCTCAGATTTTCCTAAATGGTGAGTGCAAATGACAGTCTAATAAAAGTCATCACCCGTTAGAGTATAAATATACTCATTTCCCCAAAACAGAAAGGTAGTAGGCATGCATAGGGGTAGTTTATAGGTGTTGGTGACTATTCATATATAGACACTTCTTTTTATCCTGTATAGCGTCTTGCAAATCGGGACGTTTCTCTGCGGTAATATTGTAATCACTTTCACAGTGTTACCGGCACATATCACGGCTATATATATATGTCATCCTTTTTATATAGTCCCTTCTTTATTGTCCTATATATATATATATATATGTTAATCTCTTTATATAGTCCCTTTTTCTTTATTGTCCCATATTCATATCAGGCGCCTTTTTTGGCGTTTCATATTATATTATATTTGTTGCGGTTGATGCATAATTGCACATCCTACACTATCTTATTCACTTGTCTGTAGATGTAGTTATTAAGTTTTCACATGTTAGTAATTCATGTCACCTAGCGACTGTGTATTGCGGTAGTACCTATACTTACCATGGGGCTGTTGATCCATACTGCGCATGCCTCACCCCTAGCCTCCCGATGACTTCCGGTCCCGTTCACCACGTGACCTGAGCGTTCCACGCTTGCGTCTCAGATGCGGCTGGTCGGAAGTCTCTTTTTCTATGCAGGTGAGGCTATTTGGACGACGCATGCGCTATTGAGGATCGTACCATGCAGCGTTACTTCACAGGTGCAATTCATTTCACTGCACACTATAAGAGGAGAGATTTTCTGATAGACACACATCTTACCCCCATATAGAAGAAGCCTGGTAGGCGAAACGGCGCTGTCGGGGTGGCAGCACGGACCGGATAGGTACACTTGTACGCAGCATGTAAGTTACATTCATTTATATATTAGCCTTATGGCGGTTGGGCTGCTACAATAGCGTTTAGTATTTGAGGCAGGAAGCTGGTAAATGTTCATTTGACATGTACTGTATCACTTTTAGTGATTTGCAGTTCCATTGAGACTGCTTTTCTTTAGCACTGAGCACTTTAGTCGTGATTTTGGTACATGTTTATAATTGGTCGTATATATATTTTTTCCAGCGCCTTTATTTTATAGCCCATGCCATTGTATGGCAATTTCTTTATTGTTTCTCATGTTGGTCCGTTGCTGTTTGTTTTTATTTAGTTTTTCTGTATTTATACATCCGTTGGGCTCATCAATTTTTGTTCTTTATTGTTTCTTTAATAAAATTTTGTTATATAATTTTTATCTTCGTATGCCTCGGTTTTTCTCCTTTCTGTTTTGGGGAAATGAGTATATTTATCGTTTTTGAGGTTTATGCGTGCTAATTTTGGATTGTGGTTGATTATACCCGTTAGAGTATACATCAAATTTTATTGAAGAAACCGCCCAATGATAACAGTATAATCTCCAAAATGAATAAAAACTCAAAAGGCACTGTTCCAAATTATTAGGCACAGTAGAATTTCTAAACATTTGATATGTTTTAAGGAACTGAAAATGCTCATTTGTGGAATTTGCAGCATTAGGAGGTCACATTCACTGAACAAAAAAAGCTATTTAACCCCTTACCGGCATCGGACGTACTATACCGTCCGATGCCGGCTCCCCTGCTTTGATGCAGGGCTCCGCGGTGAGCCCGCACCAAAGCCGGGACATGTCAGCTGTTTTGAACAGCTGACATGTGCCCGTAATAGGCGCGGGCAGAATCGCGATCTGCCCGCACCTATTAACTAGTTAAATGCCGCTGTCAAACGCAGACAGCGGCATTTAACTACCGCTTCCGGCCGGGCGGCCGGAAATGACGTCATCGCCGACCCCCGTCACATGATCGGGGGTCGGCGATGCTTGTATATTGTAACCATAGAGGTCCTTGAGACCTCTATGGTTACTGATTGCCCGTCGCTGTGAGCGCCACCCTGTGGTTGGCGCTCACAGCACACGTGCAATTCTGCTACATAGCAGCGATCAGCAGATCGCTGCTATGTAGCAGAGCCGATCGGGTTGTGCCTGCTTCTAGCCTCTCATGGAGGCTATTGAAGCATGGCAAAAGTTAAAAAAAAAAGTTTAAAAAAATGTGAAAAAAATAAAAAAAACATAAAAGTTTAAATCACCCCCCTTTCGCCCCAATCAAAATAAATCAATAAAAAAAATATCAAATCTACGCATATTTGGTATCGCCGCGCTCAGAATCGCCCGATCTATCAAATAAAAAAAGTATTAACCTGATCGCTAAACAGCGTAGCGGGAAAAAAACTCGAAACGCCAGAATTACGTTTTTTTGGTCGCTGCGACATTGCATTAAAATGCAATAACGGGCGATCAAAAGAACGTATCTGCACCGAAATGCGATCATTAAAAACGTCATCTCGGCACGCAAAAAATAAGCCCTCAACCGAACCCAGAGCACGAAAAATGGAGACGCTACGAGTATCGGAAAATGGCGCAATTTTTTTTTTTTTTTAGCAAAGTTTGGAATTTTTTTTCACCACTTAGATAAAAAATAACCTAGTCATGTTTGGTGTCTATGAACTCGTACTGACCTGGAGAATCATAATGGCAGGTCAGTTTTAGCATTTAGTGAACCTAGCAAAAAAGCCAAACAAAAAAACCAATGTGGGATTGCACTTTTTTTGCAATTTCACCGCACTTGGAATTTTTTTCCCGTTTTCTAGTACACGACATGCTAAAACCAATGATGTCGTTCAAAAGTACAACTCGTCCCGCAAAAAACAAGCCCTCACATGGCCAAATTGACGGAAAAATAAAAAAGTTATGGCTCTGGGAAGGAGGGGAGTGAAAAACGAACACGGAAAAATGAAAAATCCCCCGGTCATGAAGGGGTTAACTCCAAAACATCCTAACAGGCAAGTTACATGTTAACATAGGAACCCTTGTTTGATATCACCTTCACAATTCTTGCATTCGTGAGTTTTTGGAGAGTTTCTGCTTGTACGTCTTTGCATGAAGTCAGAAAAGCCTCCCAGAGCCGCTGTTTTGATGTGAACTGCCTCCCACCCTCATAGCCTCCCACCCTCATAGAACTTTAGCTTGATGATACTCCAAAGGTTCTCTATAGGGTTGAGATCAGGGAAGATGATGGCCACACCATGAATTTATCTCCTTTTATACCCATAGCAGCCAATGACTCAGAGGTATTCTTTGCAGCATGAGATGGTGCATTGTCACATGAAGATGATTTTGCTCCTGAAGGCACGTTTCTGCTTTTCATACCATGGAAGAAAGTTGTCAGTCAGAAACTCTACATACTTTGCAGAGGTCATTTTCACACCTTCAAGAACCTTAAAGGCCCTACCAGCTGTTTCCCCATGATTCCGGCCCAAAACATGACTCCCCCACCTCCTTGCTTATGTTGCAGCCTTGTTGGGACATGGTGTCCATCCACCAACCATCCACTACTTCATCCATCTGGACCATCCAGGTTTGCTCGATACTCATCAATAAACATGACTGTTTGAAAATTAGTCTTCATGTATGTCTGGGCCCACTGCAACCGTTTCTGCTTGTGAACACTGTTTAGGGGTGGCTAAATAGTAGGTTTATGCACCATAGCAAACCTTTGAAGGATCCTACACCTTGAGGTACGAGGGACTCCAGAGGCACCAGCAGCTTCAAATAACTGCTGCTTTGTAATGGTATTTTGGCATCTGCTCTCTTAATCCAATGAATTTGTCTGGCGGAAACCTTCCTCATTATGCCTTTATCTGCATGAACTCTACCTGTGCTCTGTTTCAGTCACAAATCTCTTCAAAGTATGATGATCACTCTCAGGTTTTCGTGAAATATCTAATGTTTTCATACCTTGTCCAAGGCATTGCACTATTTAACGCCTTTTCAGCTGCAGAGAGATCTTTTTTATTTCCCATATTGCCTGAAACCTGTGGCCTGCTTAATAATGTGGAACATCATTTTTAGGTAGTTTTCCTTTAATTAGAATCACCTGGAAAACTAATTATCACATGTGTTTAAGATTGATTTCAGTGATCCATTAAGCCCTGAGACACAATACCATCCACGAGTTTATTTAAAAAACAAAACAATTAAATCTTTTTGACACTTAAAATCCAATTTGCATAATAATTTGGAACACAGTGTAAAGTTGTATTCCAATAAATATATTTTATGCTCTATCTAAATGGCATGATTTTTGGATCATAATAAAGATTAAAAGCCTGATGTTACCATTTTACTACAGTAAATTTATCACTTAAACTTAAACATGAACCATGAGGGAGTTGGAGTCGTGGAGTTGGTGTCATGGGAATTGAGGAGTCGGAGTTGGAGTCAGCGGTTTGGCTTACCAACTCCACAGCCCTGGTTTCTGGCGCTGCATTCATGTATCAATGGTGCTTCTGGTACTTCATTCATATACTGATGATGGTTTTGGCACTGCATTCATGTACAGACAGTATTTCTGGCGCTGCATTCATGTATGGAGAGTGGGTCTGGAGCTGCATCCATGAACTGACGGTGCTTCTGATGCTGCTTGCATGAATTGACAGTGATTCTTGCGCTGCAATCATGTACAGACAGTGGGTCTCGTGCTGCATTCATGTATTGACAGTGTTTCTAGAACCGCATTCATGTATTGATGGTGGTTCTGATGCTGTATTAAAGGGAACCTGTCACCTGAATTTGGCGGGACAGGTTTGTGGTCATATGGGCATATGGGCGGGGTTTTCGGGTGTTTGATTCACCCTTTCCTTACCCGCTGGCTGCATGCTGGCCGCAATATTGGGTTGAAGTTCATGCTGTGTCCTCCGTAGTACACGCCTGCGCAAGGCAAGATTGCATTAAAATGCAATAACGGGCGATAAAAAGAACGTATCTGCACAAAAGTGGCATTATTAAAAACATCAGCTCGGCACGCAAAAAATAAGCCTTCACCCGACCCCAGATCACGAAAAATGGAGACGCTACGGGTATCGGAAAATGGCGTTTTTTTTTTAGCAAAGTTTTGAATTTGTTTTTCACCACTTAGATAAAAAATAACCTAGACATGTTAGGTGTCTATGAACTGGTAATGACCTGGAGAATCAAAATGGCAGGTCAGTTTAGTGAAGCTAGCAAAAAAGCCAATCAAAAAAAAAGTGTGGGATTGCACTTTTTTTGCAATTTCACCGCACATGGAATTTTTTTTCCGTTTTCTAGTACAAGTCATGGTAAAACCAATGGTGTCTTTCAAAAGTACAACTCGTCCCGCAAAAAATAAGCCTTCACATGGCCATATTGATGGAAAAATAAAAAAGTTATGGCTCTGGGAAGGAGGGGAGTGAAAAACAAAAACAAAACTGTACTGATGGTGGTTCTGGTGATGTTTTCATTTATCTACCACATTTAAATAAATTTGCAGCCCTAGTGTTTAGTTCAGTATGACAATGTGGCCATTGGACCAAAAAATGTTCTGCGCCCCTGTCATAGGTGATAAAATGTCAGAACTTATGCCTTTTATTCACAAATAAAGTACAACATGACTTTATTTGTCCCATAACCCATGTATCTTTTCATCTAGTATGAAGTTGTCTATTTTTATCAAAGGGCAAAACAAATCTGACTACTTGACATTAATTTACAATAGCTGTCATGGAGCATAAAATACAAAGCTAAATTGTCACTTTTTATGCATAGTCGATGGCATGTCCAATGTTCTCTTCTTGAAAATTGTTAGCAAGGAGAAGAGAATGTCTGATCTATAAAATTTATGTTATGATTTAAAAAATGACCCTTAACTTTCTTTCAGATTGCTGGCTAATTTTAGACTGTACAATCAGATCTAGTGGCATAGATAAAAATAGGTGTTCTGTATCTGAAAATCTAAAGTCTTACAAAGGTACTTAGTAATTCTGGTGTTAAGGGACGAAGTATATTCATACTTAAAGGACTCAGGACTATTTTGTTAATGAATGTAGCTTTTCCAGAATGTTTTGAGAGCTTCTAATGCTGGGCCTCCATGTGGCTGTAAATGAACTACTGTTGGCTAATTTGCCCAACATTGTAGTTTAGGTCATTTAATAATTTCTCCAATTGTCTTTTTCTAACTAGGACACCAGATGTAGTTGGACCAAATGGTCTTCTTATAAAATACATCAGTTTTCCATGTTTCCATGCCGTTGATAATAATAATGTGGTGACACAGCATTGTATCTTAATTAACCAGACGTATATTTTTAGCAAACCAAAAAGAATAGGCTGTTATCTGTATGTTGGCTTTTGAATTTAAGCATTTGTTTCTGGCTGGTCAAGAAAACAGACTTTTGTTTGGGTAAGCCTGTAATATTGACTTGTATTGTACGCTTATCCTTGATGATTAGTCATGTTTACTGATCTGCTAATTAATCATTCTCTAGGCCAGGTAGTCTTAAAACAGAAGAGAAAAAAATATGTAAATAGAATAAATAATCAAGTAATGCTACTCGATCTCCTCTTCATTCTTACCCTTGATGTTAAAACTGACTGAAGAACACTTGTTAAATATAAAAATAGAATACATGCCTCGGTAGAGACAGAGAGACATCCAGAGATTCTGCCAAGACATAAAAACATCCAGTGGACCCTACACGACTACTGATAATATAAAAGTAGACAGAGAAAAAGATATGCACACTAGTGGGATCAACCAACTACCGGTATAATGTATTTTATTAAACACTTGATCACAAAGGGCAACAACAAAGACACAATATAAAAACATTTAAAAGTCAAAAAGGACCAACCTAAGTCCCCCCAGGACAGGTTTAAATGTGAAAAATAGACCAGTATGGAAATATACAAAGATAATATAGGCAACACATATACAAAAAATATATATAATTAAGCAGGACAGCAAGTTAAATACAAATAATCACCATCCTATGCTGCCAGCTGACCTCAGCCATATACTACCAGCCTGTATATATAATAATAAACCATCAAAATCGGCAGGAGCAGACAAAATATCAGAATATTCCTATACTACATAATATGTCTAAAACCTGCCGCAGTACTGATGCACTAGAAAATAGTATATAATGCCAAATGAGAGTTACCCTAATCCAAACCAAATGGGATGTTATTTAGAATAACCGAAAAGATGTAACAATCTCCATGAAAAATACCCAAACAATGGGCACATATGGAAATTGTGCAAATAGCAAGGCTAAAGTGCATTTGGAAATTACCAAAAAGAGTCCATAGGGGAAAATATTCTGACATTTAAAAGGAGAGCGGGTGTGTGGTGGGACGATCCTTGGTCCATGCACTTTTGGCTGGCGGACCGGGGTGTCCGCAGACCCCCTGTGTCTCCACAAAGAATATGGCATCTTATAATGGGGAAGGACGGTTCAGACTTGAACTTTGCTCCCACTCACTTGCAATGTTACAGATTTTAGCACACAATTCCTGACTGAAAGGCACATAAGGATCTGTTACAAAAATGTAATAGGTAGAAAACAGCTAAATTTGTAAAATCTAACATTGTCTTTTACAGTACACTCAAATCTGAGCACCTGTTTTGGCAAAACATAATTCTAATCACGCTTTAGGATGCTATAGATGGGTATTACATTTTGTGCAATCAGAAATGTTTTATATGACCTTTTCATTTTGGATCCATTCCTTACCCTATTTTCCCTAAGTACATATATATACTCTGATTATTTAAAGGGAACCTGTCACCAGGTTTTTCCCATATAACGTACAGCCACCACCTATCAGCCCCACGTGACAGCATTCTGTAATGCTGTAAGTATGACTCCAATTCACTTTACGAGGCAAAAAAAAAGATTTTATTATACTCACCTACGGGGTGTTATACGTCATCCACCCGGTGTTCCCCTTTGCGCTCCTATGCAGGTGTACATCTCTCTGCATAGGAGGTGGTTGTCTTCCATGCGAAGCAGAGAAGGTGGAAGGCACTGCAAGAAGACAGCAGGAGCCATCGGACCATAGCGTCTCATAGGCGGGTTTCATAAAGGTCTGTTTTTTGCCTTACAGGGACAATTAGAGTCACATAAACAGGATTATAGAATGCTGTCACAATGGGCTGAAGGGCGGTGGTTGTAGGTTGTACGGGAAAAACCTGGTGACAGGTTCCCCTTAAGTCTCAGTCAGATGTCAAAGACAAGAAGTAATGGGGTGTAGAGACAAAAATGGCGCTTTTCTCTAATAAGGTGTATTTCAAAGTTTCCTGTAATAATCATATCTAACAATTTACTCAGTTCTGTGATTACACAATATTGTGATTCTGATTTACTGCCTACAGTCACACTGTAAACTGCCATACATGTACAACTAAAATGTTATGCAGTCCCGGTGACAGAAGCCATAAAACCTAAATTGCATGACATTATTATATTTCAGTTTTAGGCTGTTTAGGAAGTATGACGACACATCATTGATTCTTAATTATGCCAGACGTAAATTGAGTAGGCCCAGAATCATAAACTGTTGTCTGAAGTATTGACTCTTCTTGTAGGGCGATTATTAACCTCTCATATTATCTCCTACAGTTTATTTTCTGTTATCTTTGCAAAACAGTAATACATGGCCACTAAAAAAATTATGTCTGCTATGTTGATAAGATGCATTGACTATGCCAGCCAGTTTGTTGGCATTCCAAACAGATGAGGAAAAGCTATTCAAATAGATTACATAATCGAACAATGCAGGTTGGCCTCATTCACATCTCTCTTTGACCTCTGGATGCTGGTTGAAGGCCAGTTGTGAACTATATAAAGAGACATCTTCTTCTGGTCATGGTGACTTTTCAGATGAGCTTAGGGAGACTATTGCCCCGGCTGGAACACAGGACTGTTTCATTGACCATCAGTGAAACCCCAGAGACATCTTAAAAAATCTAGGTCACCTTGCTACATACCTCACTGCTCTCGATTAGCTTCCTAAGCTTGTCATTACCTCCTCACTATGGAGGCCAGCCAAAAGCGAGGAGCCACTGGTAGGGGTATTCGGCATTGGAAGCAGCTCTAATTCCGGAGAGTCAACGTAGGAGTGAGACTCTATAATTTGCATCATCTTGGGTATTTGTTGGCACTGTTCTGTATGCTATTGTGTGTTGGTGGTTCAATAAATTATTGCCACACTGTTTTACCCTTACCCTGTGTTGTCTGAGTAGTGTTCTGCCCACGAGAAGAGAGAGCGGGCGTTTAGTGGTATGAACCCTAGTGGTATGAACCCTAGTCAACGCAGTCTTTCTAAAGACAGCTGAGCCAGCGGATGAGAATACCCACTGACCCCCGTGTCTCCACAGGAAGTCATACTACTACTAATATTATATTATTGTTAGGTTCCCTTTAAGAATTCTCTAAACGAGATAACACATGTTGTGTACAAGTCAGGTTCCCCAAGGATGTCAAATGGCCCCCAGTATCTGTCAGACGCTTATTTCTTATGTGTCATATTTCACAATTTTGATGAAAGAAGCAGCAAAAACACTTTCATTCCGCTGTTCATGATGTGCCAACGAGCCAGCACAAGTCTGGCGGGTCATCTTTATTCCCGGACTAGCCCTACTCAGGTGCCGTAATTACACCATCATGGCATTATTGGCCATTGTTCCAGGTCCCCGCTTCATAGCTTTCATACAGAAGATCTAATGCAGAAGCGGAACATCTTGGATTGAAGCTATAACGGGAGATAGTGAAAGAGACATCAATCATGACTAAGGAACGAGATTACAGCACCCGAGCAGGACTAGTCTGGGGGAATAGACTTCCCACTGGACTAGTCCTGGATAATTAGTAAATTATAAGCAGTCACTCTGAGTTTTGGTAAATTACATACTTAATTAAAATGCAGGAATACAGCTCTGAAAAATACTGGAGTTTGGGGGCCATGGAGAACCTGACAGATTCCCTTTAATGTATTGCTTCCTCAGTAAAATCTTACTACATATCAGTTATGTCTTAAAAAGCCTTACTTTACTTGCGGTAAAATGCAGGTTGATTCATAATATTGTTATCATTATCTATCATTGTCCTTCAAAGATGTTTTAAGAATCTTAACAGTTCTTTTCAGGTTTTTGGTCGCTCACGTGCTTTGTCTCCCTCTCTTGAGTAACTCTGCGCTTTCTATGATGGTATAATGCAGGCATTTAGATCATGAACAATGCGAAAGAACATAGAAAGATGAGGAGTGCATCCCTTACAGGAAGATTACTATTACCGTAGTTTATGCAGCTAATAGCTCTGTAAATCAAACCTCATCATTAGTAACATAGTAACATAGTAACATAGTTAGTAAGGCCGAAAAAAGACATTTGTCCATCCAGTTCAGCCTATATTCCATCATAATAAATACCCAGATCTACGTCCTTCTACAGAACCTAATAATTGTATGATACAATATTGTTCTGCTCCAGGAAGACATCCAGGCCTCTCTTGAACCCCTCGACTGAGTTCGCCATCACCACCTCCTCAGGCAAGCAATTCCAGATTCTCACTGCCCTAACAGTAAAGAATCCTCTTCTATGTTGGTGGAAAAACCTTCTCTCCTCCAGACGCAAAGAATGCCCCCTTGTGCCCGTCACCTTCCTTGGTATAAACAGATCCTCAGCGAGATATTTGTATTGTCCCCTTATATACTTATACATGGTTATTAGATCGCCCCTCAGTCGTCTTTTTTCTAGACTAAATAATCCTAATTTCGCTAATCTATCTGGGTATTGTAGTTCTCCCATCCCCTTTATTAATTTTGTTGCCCTCCTTTGTACTCTCTCTAGTTCCATTATATCCTTCCTGAGCACCGGTGCCCAAAACTGGACACAGTACTCCATGTGCGGTCTAACTAGGGATTTGTACAGAGGCAGTATAATGCTCTCATCATGTGTATCCAGACCTCTTTTAATGCACCCCATGATCCTGTTTGCCTTGGCAGCTGCTGCCTGGCACTGGCTGCTCCAGGTAAGTTTATCATTAACTAGGATCCCCAAGTCCTTCTCCCTGTCAGATTTACCCAGTGGTTTCCCGTTCAGTGTGTAATGGTGATATTGATTCCCTCTTCCCATGTGTATAACCTTACATTTATCATTGTTAAACCTCATCTGCCACCTTTCAGCCCAAGTTTCCAACTTATCCAGATCCATCTGTAGCAGAATACTATCTTCTCTTGTATTAACTGCTTTACATAGTTTTGTATCATCTGCAAATATCGATATTTTACTGTGTAAACCTTCTACCAGATCATTAATGAATATGTTGAAGAGAACAGGTCCCAATACTGACCCCTGCGGTACCCCACTGGTCACAGCGACCCAGTTAGAGACTATACCATTTATAACCACCCTCTGCTTTCTATCACTAAGCCAGTTACTAACCCATTTACACACATTTTCCCCCAGACCAAGCATTCTCATTTTGTGTACCAACCTCTTGTGCGGCACGGTATCAAACGCTTTGGAAAAATCGAGATATACCACGTCCAATGACTCACCGTGGTCCAGTCTATAGCTTACCTCTTCATAAAAACTGATTAGATTGGTTTGACAGGAGCGATTTCTCATAAACCCATGCTGATATGGAGTTAAACAGTTATTCTCATTGAGATAATCCAGAATAACATCCCTCAGAAACCCTTCAAATATTTTACCAACAATAGAGGTTAGACTTACTGGCCTATAATTTCCAGGTTCACTTTTAGAGCCCTTTTTGAATATTGGCACCACATTTGCTATGCGCCAATCCTGCGGAACAGACCCTGTCTCTATAGAGTCCCTAAAAATAAGAAATAATGGTTTATCTATTACATTACTTAGTTCTCTTAGTACTCGTGGGTGTATGCCATCCGGACCCGGAGATTTATCTATTTTAATCTTATTTAGCCGGTTTCGCACCTCTTCTTGGGTTAGATTGGTGACCCTTAATATAGGGTTTTCATTGTTTCTTGGGATTTCACCTAGCATTTCATTTTCCACCGTGAATACCGTGGAGAAGAAGGTGTTTAATATGTTAGCTTTTTCC
Source organism: Ranitomeya imitator (assembly GCF_032444005.1). Lineage (NCBI taxonomy): Eukaryota > Metazoa > Chordata > Amphibia > Anura > Dendrobatidae > Ranitomeya > Ranitomeya imitator. The sequence goes on along the minus strand of NC_091287.1, from coordinate 432,079,371 downwards.
TCGTCATCTACAACCATTCTTTCCTCACTATTTTTTAAGGGGCCTACATTTTCAGTTTTTATTCTTTTACTATTGATATAGTTGAAGAACAGTTTGGGATTAGTTTTACTCTCCTTAGCAATGTGCTTCTCTGTTTCCTTTTTGGCAGCTTTAATTAGTTTTTTAGATAAAGTATTTTTCTCCCTATAGTTTTTTAGAGCTTCAATGGTGCCATCCTGCTTTAATAGTGCAAATGCTTTCTTTTTACTGTTAATTGCCTGTCTTACTTCTTTGTTTAGCCACATTGGGTTTTTCCTATTTCTAGTCCTTTTATTCCCACAAGGTATAAACCGCTTACACTGCCTATTTAGGATGTTCTTAAACATTTCCCATTTATTATCTGTATTCTCATTTCTGAGGATATTGTCCCAGTCTACCAGATTAAGGGCATCTCTAAGCTGTTCAAACTTTGCCTTCCTAAAGTTCAATGTTTTTGTGACTCCCTGACAAGTCCCCCTAGTGAAAGACAGGTGAAACTGCACAATATTGTGGTCGCTATTTCCTAAATGCCCAACCACCTGCAGATTTGTTATTCTGTCAGGTCTATTAGATAGTATTAGGTCTAAAAGTGCTGCTCCTCTGGTTGGATTCTGCACCAATTGTGAAAGATAATTTTTCTTGGTTATTAGCAGAAACCTGTTGCCTTTATGGGTTTCACAGGTTTCTGTTTCCCAGTTAATATCCGGGTAGTTAAAGTCCCCCATAACCAGGACCTCATTATGGGTTGCAGCTTCATCTATCTGCTTTAGAAGTAGACTTTCCATGCTTTCTGTTATATTTGGGGGTTTGTAACAGACCCCAATGAGAATTTTGTTACCATTTTTCCCTCCATGAATTTCAACCCATATGGACTCGACATCCTCATTCCCTTCGCTAATATCCTCCCTTAAAGTGGACTTTAGACAACACTTTACATAGAGACAAACCCCTCCTCCTCTCCGATTTTTACGATCCTTTCTAAACAGACTGTAACCCTGTAAGTTAACTGCCCAGTCATAGCTTTCATCTAACCATGTCTCGGTTATTCCCACTATGTCAAAGTTACCTGTAGATATTTCTGCTTCTAGTTCTTCCATCTTGTTTGTCAGGCTTCTGGCGTTTGCGAGCATGCAGTTTAGAGGATTTTGTTTTGTTCCAATCTCCTCACTGTGGATTGTTTTAGAAATGTTCTTACCTCCCTTCTGAGTATGTTTTCCTGGGTCGTCTTTGTTCGAGTCTAATGTTTTTCTTCCCGTCCCCTCTTCTTCTAGTTTAACGCCCTCCTGATGAGTGTAGCGAGTCTTCTGGCGAATGTGTGTTTCCCAGGTTTGTTGAGGTGTAGTCCGTCTCTGGCGAGGAGTCCATCATACCAGTAATTCACACCGTGGTCCAGGAATCCAAATCCTTGTTGTCTGCACCATCGTCTTAGCCAGTTGTTTGCATCAAGGATCCTGTTCCATCTCCTGGTGCCATGCCCGTCTACTGGAAGGATAGAAGAAAAAACTACCTGTGCATCCAGTTCCTTTACTTTCTTCCCCAACTCTTCAAAGTCCTTGCAGATTGTCGGTAGGTCCTTCCTTGCCGTGTCATTGGTGCCAACATGTATCAGAAGAAATGGGTGGACGTCCTTGGAGCTGAAGAGCTTTGGTATCCTATCGGTCACATCCTTGATCATCGCACCTGGAAGGCAGCATACTTCTCTTGCAGTTATGTCCGGTCTGCAGATGGCTGCTTCGGTGCCTCTCAGTAGTGAGTCTCCCACCACCACCACTCTTCGTTGCTTCTTGGCTATACTTTTTGCTGTCACTTGTTGCTGTGTGCCCTTTTCTTTTTTGCTTGCTGGTATTGCTTCATTCTTAGGTGTGCCATTACTTACTAATTACCACTTACCACTTACTTACTAGGCGCTAACATTACTTTGTTGTGCCTCTGAAATTCAAGCTAATGGATCATAAATGTGTGAGAAGATAAGGAGACACTTGTTATTCCCTCTACTAACTGTCGAAATCTCACGCATGGCATTGGTCCTGTCCCCAATGCAAGGGTTTATTTGTTCCCTTATGGTTCATTGTTCCATTCCTCAAAGGTCTTTCATCTACTCATTAGTCAATGCCATAAACATTGACTGAATATAGAAACATATGGATAAGAAAAAGCACTAAACCTTGATGCAATATAAAGTCCACTATTTATACAAGCACTGAGGCTCAGCACCATTAAGTCCTTATTCTGTTGATCAGAAGGGGGTATTTGAGGGGTGCAGCCACCAACGTACAACCATTGAAGACCTATCCTTAGGCTATTGATGTATGTATGAGCCTTGAAAACACCTTGATGGAGATTTCAGAAGCAAAAAAGTTCGAAAGATTTGGAGTTGACACTAGGGACTATGGCCCGGATTCACCAAAGCGCTTTCATCAGGTTTCGATGATGCTCAAAAGTTTGGCTTTTCACGCCAGTTTCAATAAGCTTCACCAAAATGGGCATAGGTGTGGCAGAATGGGGGCACAACGGGGACGTGGCTGGCGTATGATTTGTGGCGAGGGAGAATGGAGGCACACATTAAGAGTACCTAACTCCAGCATGCCTCTTCATCAAGATTCATTTGTTATACCATGCCTAAGAACTCTCGTAAGCCTTCTTTGTAACACCATTTACCGAATTTTTCGGACTATAAGATGCACTTTTTTCCACTCAAATTTTTTTTTGGGGGGAAATGGAGGTGCGGGAGAGGTAGGGTCCCTTCCTCAATAGGCCGGTGGCGGCAGAAGCGTTGCGATGCTGCATGCCTGGTGTTGGCGGTGTGGCAGAGCGTAGTTCATTGCTTTCCTCGTGGACTTTTTCCCGAAGCAGTGGGCTGCTGAAGACTGACTTTACCAACACCAGCCCACAGCATCACACCACTGGGTCACCCACTTCTTCCACCCAGGGCCCACAGCATTGCTCCGCTTCTGCCATCGCTGGCTTTCTGTGGAAGGAACCATGCCTCCTGTGACCCTGCTCCACCGCCCTCCAGGTAACATATCTTAAATTCGGGCTATAAGATGAACCCCCATCTTATAAAAAATATTTTTTCCTATTTTCCTCCCCAAAATTTGTGGTGAGTCTTATGGTCTGGAGCATCTTATAGTCCGAAAAATCCGGTATTTTATTATTTCATCGCTGTAGTTGTTTAATTCATGTTCCCTACCTCTAGTAAAATAGAGAACAGAATAAGATGGCGGCTGGTAAGTATAATATTAGAGGCAGGAAACTTACATTAATGACACCACTCTGGTGGTGAAATAATAATAAAAAATGTCGGAATGGTGCTTTAAAAAATTAGGATACATATGGAAGAGTAACTTTTTTCCCAATGAAACAACTTTTGCAGATCTGTTTTGTTTTGACATTTGTTTGCAATAATCTTTCCAAAACTTTTCTTCGACTGTTCACATTAACAATTTTAGATATGAAGTAGCAACATTAATTATTAGAGAACAGGTTCTTGGCCGTAAGATATTTTTTCGTATAATTGTTTCTACTTAATTTTTGATTGAGATCCAGGAATATATTTTTTAATTGAAATCAGACATTACAAGATACAGGAATATAAAGATTAGAAAACATGTAAGCAACTAATGTGACCCATACATTTTTTATTAATATCACTTTGATTGTTTCTAAGTGCATTCCACAAATGGGGTGACTTGGGTTTCAGTAAGTAAAGGATTTACCGTATATGTATAAGGCAAAGGAAAACTTAAAAGGATTGTCCAGGATTAGAATGACATGGCTACACTCTTTCAGAAACAGCTCCACCTCTGACCATGGGTTGTGTCTGGTATTGCAATTCAGCCCCATTGAAGTGAATGGAACTTAGCTGCATTACCATACACAACCCACGGTCAGGGGTGGTGCTGTTTCTGAAAGAAAGCAGCTATGTTTGTTGATAACCCTATAATCAATTATTATTTATAGATAGGGCAGTACATTTCTGCCGGAGGTGCACGCCATGTAAGAGATGCTCTAAGTTTATTAAGTGGTGTGCGCCTCTTAATGAATTAGGCACATCATACTCCAGTGAGCCAGTTCATTAATTCTGGCGAGCCCTTAGTTCATCATTACTTCCAAGCAACGAGTGACCTTGAACAGTCTAAACAGATGCTCTGGAATCCAAGTAGATTCACCAGAATTCTGGCGAAAATCGCTTTAAAAAGTCGCAATATTTTTGCACAATTCAGATTTGTGAAAACATTTTTTTGACTTTTGGAGTGTTCACGTTTCACCCAATTTCAGCCAAATAGACGGGGCAGGCGTGACCAGGGATGGTTTTAGACAAAGTAGGGCCCTGGCCAACAGTTTAAAGTGGGGCCCTAAGTGCTCACACATTGCACCATGACATGGGTTTAACAGAAGCATAGTAAGGTCAAAGACTTGGGCCTCTCTACCTCCAAACGTACCCCTAGGACAGGGATAGTTAGGGTACCAGTTTCAGGGACAGTTTGAGGCCGCTTTTCCCAGACAGTCACGCAGACAAACATACACACATCCAGTCACATCACTTGGCTGTCTGTGTCACACAGGACGGGTCATAGAGACATTTTTTGTAATCACTTATACTCTGACCAAGAGATGGGAATTCTGAACACAGGACTGCTTATATTAAGTAAGAATGATTGACAGAAGAATGACGAAAGAATGTTTAACATACCGTATATACTCGTGTATAGGCCGAGTTTTTCAGCACTTTTTTTATGCTGAAATCGCCCCCTCGGCTTACACACGAATCATTGTCCAGAAAGCCGGCGGGGAAGGGGTAGCGGCAGAGCAGCGGCAAGAGCCGGCGGGTGTGGCGGTAACTGTGCAGCTGCTAAAGAGAAATGAATATTCATTTCTCTTATAGCGCACAGTGACAGCTGCAGCCGCCGGCTTCCAGAAGACATCCTACTCACCCTCCTCCATGCCGTCGCAGCATCTCATTGGTCCCGGCATCGGCAGTTCATCCAGTGCTGAGCGATCATGTGGCACTGCTCATTAAGGTAATTAATATGCACGCGTCTCCACTGCCATAGGCGTGGAACGTATATTCATTACCTTAATGAGCAGTGCCACCTGATCGCTCAGCACAGGAAGTGCTGCAGGAAGCCGGAACGAGATGCTGCGACGGAACGGAGGAGGGTGAGTAGTTTTTCTTTCTAATAGGAAGCATGCATACTGGGACAGGGGAGCCACGCATACAATGATGAGACGGGGGGAGCTATGCATACAATGAAGGGACCGGGCAAGCCATACTTACAGCGATGGGACGGGGGAGCCATGCATACCAGGACAGGACAAGATGGGGGGTGAGCCATGCATACCAGGACAGGACGGGGGGATGAGCCATGCATACCAGGACAGGAAGGGGGTGAGCCATGCATACCAGGACAGGACGGGGGTGAGCCACGCATAGCAGGACAGCGAAAAGGGAAGCCATGCATAGCAGGACAGGACAAGATGGGGGGGTGAGCCATGCATACCAGGACATGACGGGGGGGATGAGCCATGCATTCCAGGACGGCGGATGAGCCATGCATACCAGGACAGGACGGGGGGGATGAGCCATGCATACCAAAACAGGACGGGGGGTGAGCCACGCATAGCAGGACAGCGACAAGGGAAGCCACGCATAGCAGGACAGGATTGAGGGGGCAATGCATACCCGACTTATAGTTGAGTCAATAAGCTTACCCAGTTTTCCGTGGCAAAATTGGGTGCCTCGGCTTATACTCGGGTCAGCTTATACTCAAGTATATATGGTAATATATTTTACAAACTGAAGAGTCAGTAAGAATGTTTTCATAGGATCATCTACTTAATTGTATTTTTTAACAAAGAGCTCCTATGCACTTCATACTAAAGTCAATTTTACAAAACAAAACGTTAAATTTTAATTATTTAAATTATTTAACACCATCCTAGTGTTCCAAAATCCCAAATCCCTTCCTGCCTTGTATTGTTATGGAGTCACTAGCATGGTCATTAGTGGAAATGCTGAACTTAATGCCTTGTAAGTTCTGCCTGATAACTGTCTACACATTTAGGAATTAAGGAGGTACTCTAAGCCTAATTACATTTTATAGATATGATTTTTTTAAGTTTGTTTGTAAACCCATCATGAAGATCTGAAGAATTAAGCCTGCAGGGGGAGCTCGTGTTGCTATTATATGGCTAGTACAGGGGTGTGGAATCTTTTTTTCTGCCAAGGGCCATTTGGATATTTATACCACACTTCGGAGGCCGTACAATCTCCGCCCACACAGTACATCCTGACTCTGGCACTGGTGTCAGGACGTAATCTTTCATTGCCTGCCCTTCAGTGTTCAGTAGTGTGTGCTAACAGAGCAAGAAGAAATGAATGAGCTGGTGGCAATCAAAATACACCTCCCTGCCCAAGAATGCGATCCCTGAGAATCTGCCCGGGGGCCTAATAAAAGGCCATGGAGGGCCGTAAATGGCCCTGGGGCCTGAGGTTCCCCAGCCCTGAGCTAGTAGAAGGATTTTAACCCTTCTTCCCCTTACTTTACTGTACTTTTTACATAGCCGTATGAGGGCATGTTTTATGAGGGACGATTTGTACTTTTCAATGCCATCTTTCATTCTACTATATAATGTACTAGAAAAGCTGTGGTGTACCCTACACCAGAAATTTTACTCCTGTCCCTGACTGGAGTAAGATTTCTGACGAGTGGCACAGAGGCACACTGACTGATTCCAGCACATCCCCTTATAAAGACCAGCGTGAAAATCACCAATCTTGATGAATCAGGACCTACTGTAAGACCTTGATGCATTATTTGAGGACTTTTTATGTCCTTTTTTTTGGATTGTGGTATTCTTTGTCTTTTTTTTTAACTCTAAATCTTTAAAAATGGAGCACTTGGCTCATACATTAAAAATCATCTTTATTTTAGGCTTCTTCCTATTTTAGTCTTTATGCTTTAATGTAGAAAGTCATACAATTTATAAAAATGGTGCAAGAAAATAACTGTCATACACAAAATCACTCCAAGGGGCAACTTTAGTCCATTTGCATCAAATTGTGCAACTTTTAGAAAAATCAGCCGAAACATTTGTCAACCCTAAACTCCAAATACAATGCAAACTAAAAAAAAATACATTTAATATAGACTTAAAAAAGGCACAATCGAGCCCTATGTCTTTGTTTAAATGTGTTTCTTTTTATTTTAGCTCCAGCCAAATAGCTGTGAAAAAATAACAAGAAATACTTTACTGAGTAATATGTGGCATGGTTTTCAGAAGAACATAACCTCCGGGAGAAATCTGTCAGTTCTGACAGCCAGGAAGAAGTTAGATTTTACAGTAGAAAAGCTTCAGACTAAGACAGTTTACAAAATTGGCTTTTGTTACTTTTCTTTATTTTGTGCTGAATAGTTCTGTGACAGGGTTGATAAATCAGTGTGTTTAAGGCAGACCTCCGCCAGTGACAGACATGAGTATATACGGTGCCGGCGTTACCGAGAGGGCACATCATCTATTGCATTATACGGATCTCTGTAGGTCCTAGAAAATTGAATAAAACGATACCTTGGTATCAACAATCTGATGTCTGGGTTGCATATAGATCTCCCTGAGAATTTGCCTGCAGATTTTATTTTAAATTAAAGAAAAGATTACTAATGTGAGACATGTAATAAGGAACATGCTTTTCTCCTGATCTCATAGCACAGCTATTTGATTATAACTAACACAGTACAACAGAGCTGAAATTAGTCTCATTACAAACACATTTGCATCAGCAGTTATCCTCTCATAGTGCTGTCAGCTCTGCTGAAGAGCGGTGCATGATTATAACCAACACAGTACAGCAGAGTTAAACCCTGCCTTATTGCAAACACATATGCAGTTGTCCACTCACAGTGCTGTCAGCTCTGCTGAAGAGCGGTGCATCATTATAACCAACGCAGTACAGCAGAATTAAACCCTGCCTCATTACAAACACATATGGAGTTGTCCTCTCACAGTGCTGTCAGCTCTGCTGAAGAGCGGTGCATGATTATAACCAACTCAGTACAGCAGAGTTAAACCCTGCCTCATTACAAATACATATGCAGTTGTCCTCTCACAGTGCTGTCAGCTCTGCTGAAGAGCGGTGCATGATTATAACCAACACAGTACAGCAGAGTTAAGCCCTGCCTCATTACAAATACATATGCAGTTGTCCTCTCACAGTGCTGTCAGTACTGCCTTTTCCCCCACACTATCTGGGTGAGATAGAAGTGGAAGCACTATGAGAGGACAATTATAATTGAAAATGTGTTTGTAATGAGGTGTGGTTCAGATCTGCTAGCTATAATCACACACAGCTCTGCAGAGCGATCATGATAGCAGACTGTCAGTCATTACATGTCTCACACTGGCAATGCTGCCTTTCATTTACAATAATCTCTGGAGGCAGATTCTCAGGGAGTCCAGTGTGTGGCTTGTAAATCTTACCAGCTCTTTATATATTAAGAAAAGAAAGGATTCCAATTGCTCTTTCAGATTCCAAACCGCAACACCATGTTTTTCTCCAGTATTGGATAATTCTAGGGAGCGAGGAATCTGGTACAGCTGTCCATTTACCTCCTGATGTCACATTGTCGTCCTGCACATTCACTATGTTGTCCAAGAACTGTAATTATTTTATCACTTGTGCCTGTGTTTTATTCTCACGTAATATCACTCATGTCAGTGACATTCAATTTCACCATCTAATATGAGCAACATAACGTGTGTGTATCCAGCCTTCCCCAGGACTGCAGCATTCGCCAATTTCTCTATCACATTGCTGACTTTTTAATTAAATGCCATGACTGTGATGTCTGCTTCACTGCACGTCTGTAATAAATATCAACTCACGGAATGAGCCAGACAAAAATAATCTAATTATTTCCTTATTTATCAGACTTACATTGAGGCAAACATGCATTTCGTTAGCTTATGTTTTTTTTAATTCTTTAAGAAACAGTCAAAGTAGCGACATGACATTTACTGAAGAATAGTCACAGCAATGTAACAAACAGATATTTTTTAAGTAGCAAAGCATCATGGTAAAGTCACACAGTTAATTGGGTATGAATGCATCAGACATATACAGCAGAAAACATGTCACCGTATAGGCATAAATAGGAATATTCTATGTTGGGTTTGATAACAAGCCTGTTCCAGGAATTGTGTGTTATATAATGCAGCTATAGAGAGAACCACTGACATGCAAAGCCAACGTCCACCCTGGTCCAGTCCCTGTATTAGCACGTAGGCTTAGTTCTCTACAAAATATTAAAGGGAATCTGTCACCCCATTGTAGGCCTATAAGCTAAGGCCCCCTCATCAGGGGCTTATCTACAGCATTCTGTAATGCTGTAGATAAGCCCCCGATGTATCCTGAAAGATAAGAAAAAGAGGTTAGATTATACTCACCCAGGAGCGGTCCCGCTGCGGTCCGGTCCGATGGGCGTCATGGTCTAGGACCGGCGCCTCCCATCTTCATACGATGTCATCCTCTTCTTTGCTTCCTGTCGCGGCTCCGGCGCAGGCGTACTTTATGTGCCCTGTTGAGGGCAGAGCAAAGTACTGCAGTGCGCAGGTGCCGGGAAAGGTCAGAGAGGCCCGGCGCCTGCGCACTGCAGTACTTTACTCTGCCCTCAACAGGGCACATAAAGTACGCCTGCGCCGGAGCCGCGACAGGAAGCAAAGAAGAGGACGTGACCGTATGAAGATGGAAGGTGCTGGACCCGGACCGCGACGCCAACCGAACCGCACTGGGACCGCCCCTGGGTGAGTATAATTTGACCTGTTTTTCTTATCTTTCAGGATACATCGGGGGCTTATCTACAGCATTACAGAATGCTGTAGAAAAGCCCCTGATGCCGGTGGCTGCAACTTATAGGCCTAAAATGGGGTGACAGGTTCCCTTTAAGTGATTTTTTTTTCATTTTATTGCAAGTATTTGGAATTGAAAATCATTTTTGCAATTGGGTTTAATAAAAAATGTTGCCAAAATTCTATTGCTAGAATTCTATTTTTTAAGCCTATTGCTGGATGTAGAAAGAGTTAACTGACAATCCATCAGTAAGCTAGTTCTGACAGTATTAGGCCATTAGGCCCCTTCACACGTGTGTATGAAACTGGTACCAGAAAAAGTAGTAGTGGTGTCATCAGTGTTTTGGATCAGTGTGCCATCAGTATGTCATCAGTGTGCCATCAGTGTGTGAGTGTGCCTTCAATATGTCATCAGTGTGCCATCAGTGTGTGTGTGCCATCGGCATGCCATCAGTGTGTCAGTGTGCCATCAGTATGTCATCTGTGTGTCAGTGTGCCATCAGTATGTCTTCAATGTGCCATCAGTATGTCATCAGTGTGTGAGTGTGCCATCAATATGCCATCAGTGTGCCATCAGTTCAGTGTGCCATCAGTATGTCTTCAGTGTGCCATCAGTATGTTATCTGTGTGTCAGTGTGCCATCAGTGTTTTTCCGGTATGGATTTTTAAAGAATGGTAGCCCTCCCCTGTCAAAACAATAAAGTAAAGAGGGGTCTCATGGCAACAAAGAGCTTGAATTGGCTTCCATTTTAATTTTAAGTAATTTTGCTTGTGACCTGTCATTTGAGGTCAAATGAAGGTCACTTAAATATCTGTATTGACAGCACGAGTTTTTTAAACCGGTTATGACTGGCGCTGTTGGCGCCTTTTTAAAAATTTTTTATTGGCTAATGTTTGTTTTAGGGGGCTGTTTTGGCATATTCTCCTCATACCGTGGTGTGTAAGAAGAAAAGAAGATCCCACCCTCCCTTCCTTGTTATTTATTTAGTCGTGATGTTTTTATTTGTGGGAAATCACCCAGTCAATAGGTGGATTGGCTATTGGTGTTTGGACTTTATGGACATTTATATGAGTATCATATCTAAGTCTTTGCATTACTTGGTCTTAAGCAAACCAAAATAAACATCCTGGCCATTTTTCTTCCAATATGATTCGTGTTGCGTTTTTATTTATTTATATGAATAGGTCTTGTATTGTTATGAAATGACAAAGCTTCTCCTATACTTTGAAATGTTAAACACGTACAGCACACGGACAGTACATTGCCACACTGATGGCATCCGTGTTTTTCACTGAACCATAGCCTTGTATTGGCCCTTGTCATCCATGCTGCCGGAAAAAAAGAGGAAATGTGAAGATCACCATAGACTATAATGAGTAACTCTGATATCTGTGAAAAAACGGATGCCACACGTACCGGAAACACAAACATATGAACGAGGCCTCAAAGTAGAGTTTGTAGATCTTTCTGTGTGTCTGTTTCTTGGAACCTCTTAACCAATTGAAATGAAATCTGTCACATGAAAAAACGTTCTTAGGGTATGTTCACACGTTCAGGATTTCCATCCTTTTTTTTTCAGGACAGTTTTTTTTTAAAAACTGCAGCTCTTGGCAGAAAACGCAGGTCCTTTTTTTGGTCCTTTTTTTGTCCTTTTTTGATGCGTTTTTTGATGCTTTTTTTATCCTTTTTTTATGCAATTTTCTATGCAGAGACTGTGTGTTTCCTAGGAAGCTTTTTAGGGCTAAAATGGCTGAAAATACCCTAACCCTACCCCTAACCCTAACCCTACCCCTAACCCTAACCCTACCCCTAACCCTAACCCTAACCCTACCCCTAACCCTACCCCTAACCCTAACCCTACCCCTAACCCTACCCCTAACCCTAACCCTAACCCTACCCCTAACCCTACCCCTAACCCTACCCCTACCCCTATTCTAACCTTAGTGAAAAAAAAAAAAAAAATTCTTAATTTTTTTATTGTCCCTACCAATGGGGGTGACAAAGTGGGGGGGGTGTCATTTACAATTTTTTTATTTTGATCACTGAGATAGGTTATATCTCAGTGATCAAAATGCACTTTGGAGCGAATCTGCCGGCCGGCAGATTCGGCGGGCGCACAGCGCATGCGCCCGCCATTTTGCAAGATGGCGGCGCCCAGGGAGAAGACGGCCGGACGGACACCGGGTAAGTATAAGGGGGGGAGATTAGGGCACGGGGGGGGGCATCGGAGCACTGGGGGGGGGGGCATCGGAGCACGGGGGGGGCATCGGAGCACGGGGGGGCGGGATCGGAGCACGGGGGGGCAGCCACACTCCGCCCACGCACTTCCGCCCGCTCCCCCGCACTTCCTGCTGCAGCGGTTCTGCACATCAAATCGCAGTAAAACCCGCAGATATATTTTTGATCTGCGGGTTTTACTGCGATTTTGACCTCACAATGGAGGTCTATGGGTGCAGAACGGCTGCGGTTCAGGAAAAAGAAGTGACATGCTCCTTCTTTTTTGCCGCAGCTATTCTGCGCGGCTTTTTAAACGAAATTACGGATCATGTGCACAGCAGTGACTGTTTTCCATAGGGTTACATTGTTATGTACCCTGCATGGAAAACAGCTGCGGAACCGCAGCGGCAAAACCGCTGCGGTTCCGCAGCAAAAAATGCACTGAACATGGCCTTAGGCTGCAGATATGGGGATAATCTACAGGTTAATAGTGTTCTGAACCTGCCCGGAGCCTGCACTTACAGCCCCGCTGCTGGGAGATAATAAACTTTATTCCTCCTGGCAACGATTGGGTTCTGTCATAGGGGCGGCACCGATGCAGGTTCAGTCACCGTTCTGTGTATAGAGTGCAGCCGCTGTAACCGCCCCCCCGGCACTAAAACCGCCCCTAATGCCTAATGGGGGCCATTACAACCGCTGCTCTTCATACACTGACCGGTGACTGAACCCGTGCCGGCGCCGCCTCTATGACTGAACCCAATCGTAGCCCAGAGGAATAAAGTTAATTTCCTCCCAGCAGCTGAGGTGTTAGTGCAGACTCCAGGCAGCAAATGAAACTGTGACGGCCCCAATGGCTGTAACCCAAATGCTGGAAGTAGGAATAAAGTTTATTTCCTCCCGGCAGTGGTGATATATGTGCAGGCTCCAGACAGGAGCATATATGGCACAGCATTATAAGGAGCATCTATGGGGCCATAATCAAAGGTGCAGAGCATATATGGCACAGCATTATAAGGAGCATCTATGGGGCCATAATCAAAGGTGCAGAGCATATATGGCACAGCATTATATAAGGAGCATCTATGGGGCCATAATCAAAGGTGCAGAGCATATATGGCACAGCATTATAAGGAGCATCTATGGGGCCATAATCAACGGTGCAGAGCATATATGGCACAGCATTATAAGGAGCATCTATGGGGCCATAATCAAAGGTGCAGAGCATATATGGCACAATGGCACAGCATTATAAGGAGCATCTATGGGGCCATAATCAAAGGTGCAGAGCATATATGGCACAGCATTATAAGGGGCATCTATGGGGCCATAATCAAAGGTGCAGAGCATATATGGCACAACATTATAAGGAGCATCTATGGGGCCATAATCAAAGGTGCAGAGCATATATGGCACAGCATTATAAGGGGCATCTATGGGGCCATAATCAAAGGTGCAGAGCATATATGGCACAACATTATAAGGAGCATCAATGGGGCCATAATCAAAGGTGCAGAGCATATATGGCACAGCATTATAAGGGGCATCTATGGGGCCATAATCAAAGGTGCAGAGCATATATGGCACAACATTATAAGGAGCATCTATGGGGCCATAATCAAAGGTGCAGAGCATATATGGCACAGCATTATAAGGGGCATCTATGGGGCCATAATCAAAGGTGCAGAGCATATATGGCACAGCATTATAAGGGGCATCTATGGGGCCATAATCAAAGGTGCAGAGCATATATGGCACAGCATTATAAGGAGCATCTATGGGGCCATAATGAAAGGTGCAGAGCATATATGGCACAGCATTATAAGGAGCATCTATGGGGCCATAATCAAAGGTGCAGAGCATATATGGCACAGCATTATAAGGAGCATCTATGGGGCCATAATCAAAGGTGCAGAGCATATATGGCACAGGATTATAAGGGGCATATATGGGGCCATAATCAAAGGTGCAGAGCATATATGGCACAGCATTATAAGGGGCATCTATGGGGCCATAATCAAAGGTGCAGAGCATATATGGCACAACATTATAAGGAGCATCTATGGGGCCATAATCAAAGGTGCAGAGCATATATGGCACAGCATTATAAGGGGCATCTATGGGGCCATAATCAAAGGTGCAGAGCATATATGGCACAACATTATAAGGAGCATCAATGGGGCCATAATCAAAGGTGCAGAGCATATATGGCACAACATTATAAGGAGCATCTATGGGGCCATAATCAAAGGTGCAGAGCATATATGGCACAGCATTATAAGGGGCATCTATGGGGTCATAATCAAAGGTGCAGAGCATATATGGCACAACATTATAAGGAGCATCAATGGGGCCATAATCAAAGGTGCAGAGCATATATGGCACAACATTATAAGGAGCATCTATGGGGCCATAATCAAAGGTGCAGAGCATATATGGCACAGCATTATAAGGGGCATCTATGGGGCCATAATCAAAGGTGCAGAGCATATATGGCACAGCATTATAAGGAGCATCTATGGGGCCATAATGAAAGGTGCAGAGCATATATGGCACAGCATTATAAGGAGCATCTATGGGGCCATAATCAAAGGTGCAGAGCATATATGGCACAGCATAATAAGGAGCATCTATGGGGCCATAATCAAAGGTGCAGAGCATATATGGCACAGCATTATAAGGGGCATCTATGGGGCCATAATCAAAGGTGCAGAGCATTATATATGGCACAGCATTATAAGGAGCATCTATGGGGCCATAATCAAAGGTGCAGAGCATATATGGCACAGCATTATAAGGAGCATCTATGGGGCCATAATCAAAGGTGCAGAGCATTATATATGGCACAGCATTATAAGGAGCATCTATGGGGCCATAATCAAAGGTGCAGAGCATATATGGCACAGCATTATAAGGGGCATCTATGGGGCCATAATCAAAGGTGCAGAGCATTATATATGGCACAGCATTATAAGGAGCATCTATGGGGCCATAATCAAAGGTGCAGAGCATTGTATATAGCACAGTTGTATATGGAGCATCTATGGGGCAATTATGAACGGTATGGAGCATCTATTTTTATTTTTGAAATTCACCGGTAGCTGCTGCATTTTCTACCCTAGGCTTATACTCGAGTCAATAAGTTTTCCCAGTTTTTTGTGGCAAAATTAGGGGGGTCGGCTTATACTCGGGTCGGCTTATACTCGAGTATATACGGTAATTCTCCAATGATCATCAATTTGCTTGTTTTTCTTTTCTTGCATATTTGCACTTATTGTATTTGTGACCTGCACAATTAAAAAAACCTTATACTGATAGCCAGGAGAATGTAATCTTGATATGGAGCGGAAATATATTTTGAGATAATATGATTTACTTTGTTAAACTGGAGACTATATGGGGTGCTCAAAGTAAATTTTTTAATTATAATGTTGGTATTATTTTTTAAGTTATGGATGGCTCTTGTTTCAGACATCATTAAATCGTTAGCGATGCAGCAATCTTACAGGATTAAATCTTTCTCTACCAGTGATTGGAAGGTCTCTAATGCAGGGGTACGAGATTCAGTAGGGTCGTATTAAGGATTCGGTACATTTACTTTAACCTGTGCGGCATTAACTAGATCAGTGTCAGTATTTTCAGAAAGCCGACTCTCCAAAGTAAGGAGAGCATTTTTTTCGAAGAACATGAGATCCAAAAACATGTTATTAGCTAATGAAAGACAGGAACAACCAATAAGAGTGGAATCATTATCTGAGAAAAAATGTCTTTTAACTGTAAGGGCTCTTGAAACTAAATGTCCAAAAGTGTTCAAACAAGTCAAAGTCTGATTGGGCACAAAGTTCAATGTCTGGACAGTAATTTGATTTCTTCTGAAGTGAGAATGGTAACAGTGAAGATAACTACATGGTCAGATGAATTACTTGCAGTTATTGTGGATTCATTTTCCTGCCTCTAGGGTATCTCAGATCTCAAGTCAAATCCTCTTTATGTTGTCCTTCAGTTTTTGAAAACTTTCTTTTTTTCAGAAAAATTTAATGTGGAGTCTGTAAAATCAGAACTCTCAGAGGTATCAAACTCAGATAAGGGGAAGTTGCCACCCCCTTCACACTATTAAAAGGGTTGTCCACTACTAAGAAGGGCAACCCCTTCTTCAACTAAATGTTTGGCCCCAGTAAAATAAAAAACCTACACTCACCTCCCATGCTGGCTCTGTTCCAGCGTTGTTGGCACTCGTGATCCCGGAGCTCTGGTACCTCCGACTTTGTACGGATTGAATATGAAGATAGGAATCAGCTGTATCCTGGACTTCCTTTAAATGCTCAATCCGTACAAAGGCGGAGACAGTGACGCCAGCGCTGACAGGGCGGCAGGCATCACGTGTCATTCCACCGCACCAGAGCTCCAGGAACGCGAGTGCCAACATTGACACTAGAACGGCGCCACCATGGGAGGGGAGTATATGGTTTTTTATTTTATCGGGGCCAAACATTTAGTTCAAGAAGGCGTTGTCTTTCTTATTATATGATTCTTGTATAACATGCAAGTATCAATTCACCATTTACCTGTACCTGCTGCCATTGTATGGATCTGTTGCATACTGACTTCCTGTGCCACCACCATGGACTGCTTAATTGTACTCTGTTTGCCCTATCTTTGATTTACTTTGTAATAAATTTGTTTTTACCTTTTCAAAAAATATTTTTTGGACTCTGACTCCTAGTTTCTTATAGGCTATATGCATATATGTTTATTTATTGATATATTGTTATTAACCTATAGGTATCTGTTATGACCTGGTGGTTAGAAGCACCCGGAATGACCTGATAGTTAAACCTCATACAGGACGAGCTCTGGGATGTGGGAGCTCTGCTGACCGCAAGCCCTAATCCTATCACACACACTAGAAATAGCCGTGGAGCGCTCCTGACCAGACCTAGGCGCCTCGTCACAGCCTAAGAACTATCTAGCCCTAGAGATACAAAATAAAGCCTACCTTGCCTCAGAGAAATTCCCCAAAGGTAAAGGAAGCCCCCCACATATATTGACTGTGAGTAAAGAAGAAAGTCACAAACGCAGAAATGAAACAGGTTTCAGCAAAGGGAGGCCAGACTTACTAAATAGACAGAGGATAGGAAAGGTAACTTTGCGATCAGCACAAAAACCTACAAAAGACCACACAGAGTGTGCAAAAAAGACCTCCGCACCGACTCACGGTGCGGAGGGGCCACTCTGCATCCCAGAGCTTCCAGCTAGCAAGACAAAATCATGAAAACCAGCTGGACAAGAAAACAGTGAACAAATAATGACTATCAGGAACTTAGCTTCTGCAGGAGAAGGCAGGTCACCAGAGAGATCCAGGAGCGAACTGAACCAATGCAAAAACATTGACAGCTGGCATGGAGTAATGATCTGAGAGGAGTTAAATAGAGCAGTCAACCAAAGGATAAACCACGTCACCTGTGTAAGGAACCTCAGAAGCAGCAGCTTCACTCACAACCACCAGAGGGAGCCCATAGACAGAAGTCGCCGAAGTACCATTCACGACCACAGGAGGGAGTTCGACAACAGAATTCACAACAGTACCCCCCCCTTGAGGAGGGGTCACCGAACCCTCACCAGAGCCCCCAGGCCGATCAGGATGAGCCAAATGAAAGGCACGAACAAGATCGGCAGCATGAACATCAGAGGCAAAAACTTAGGAATTATCTTCCTGACCATAACCCTTCCACTTGACCAGGTACTGGAGTTTCCGTCTCGAAACACGAGAATCCAAAATCTTCTCCACCACATACTCCAACTCCCCCTCGACCAACACCGGGGCAGGAGGATCAACGGAGGGAACCATAGGCGCCACGTATCTCCGCAACAACGACCTATGGAACACATTATGGATGGCAAAAGAAGTTGGAAGATCCAAATGAAATGACACAGGATTAAGAACTTCAGAAATCTTATATGGTCCAATGAAACGAGGCTTAAACTTAGGAGAGGAAACCTTCATAGGAACGTTGCGAGATGACAACCAAACCAAATCCCCAACACGAAGTCGGGGACCAACACAACGCCGGCGGTTAGCGAAACGTTGAGCCTTCTCCTGGGACAATGTCAAATTGTCCACCACATGAGTCCAAATCTGCTGCAACCTGTCCACCACCGAATCCACACCAGGACAGTCCGAAGGCTCAACCTGCCCTGAAGAGAAACGAGGATGGAAACCAGAATTACAGAAAAAAGGATAAACTAAAGTAGCCGAGCTGGCCCGATTATTAAGGGCGAACTCAGCCAAAGGCAAGAAAGACACCCAATCATCCTGATCAGCAGAAACAAAGCATCTCAGATATGTCTCCAAAGTCTGATTAGTTCGTTCGGTTTGGCCATTAGTCTGAGGATGGAAAGCCAAAGAAAAAGACAAATCAATGCCCATCTTAGCGCAAAAGGACCGCCAAAACCTCGAAACAAACTGGGAACCTCTGTCCGAGACGATGTTCTCTGGAATGCGATGCAAACGAACCACATGCTGGAAAAACAATGGCACCAAATCAGAGGAGGAAGGCAATTTAAATAAGGGTACCAAATGGACCATCTTTCTTGGCCACAAAAAAGAACCCTGCTCCCAATGGTGACGACGACGGACGAATATGACCCTTCTCCAAGGATTCCTTTATATAACTCCGCATAGCGGCATGCTCTGGCACAGATAAATTAAACAGACGGCCCTTAGAAAACTTACTACCAGGAATCAAATTAATAGCACAGTCGCAATCCCTATGAGGAGGTTGGGCTCTTCAAATACATCCCGGTAATCTGATAAAAACTCAGGGACTTCAGAAGGAGTGGAAGGTGAAATTGAGAGCAATGGAACATCACCATGTACCCCCTGACAACCCCAGCTGGACACAGACATAGATTTCCAATCCAATACTGGATTATGGACCTGTAGCCATGGCAACCCCAAAACGACCACATCATGCAGATTATGCAACACCAAAAAAGCGAATATCCTCCTGATGTGCAGGAGCCATGCACATGGTCAATTGAGTCCAGTACTGAGGCTTATTCTTGGCCAAAGGCGTAGCATCAATTCCTCTCAATGGAATAGGATACTGCAAGGGCTCCAAGAAAAAACCACAGCGCCTGGCAAACTCCAAGTCCATCAAATTCAGGGCAGCGCCTGAATCCACAAATGCCATTACAGAATAGGACGACAGAGAGCAAATCAGAGTAACGGACAAAAGAAATTTAGACTGTACCGTACCAATGGTGGCAGACCAAGCGAACCGCTTAGTGCGCTTAGGACAATCGGAGACAGCATGAGTGGATTCACCACAGTAAAAACACAGCCCATTCCGACGTCTGTGTTCTTGCCGTTCAGCTCTGGTCAAAGTCCTATCACACTGCATAGGCTCAGGCCTATGCCCAGAGAATACCGCCAGATGGTGCATAGCTTTGCGCTCACGTATGTGCCGATCGATCTGAATGGCCAAAGACATAGACTCATTCAGATCAGCAGGCGTGGGAAATCCCACCATGACATCCTTAAGGGCTTCAGAAAGACCCTTTCTGAAAACTGCCGTCAGGGCACATTCATTCCACTGAGTAAGCACAGACCACTTTCTAAACTTCTGACAGTATACCTCCGCTTCATCCTGACCCTGACACAAAGCCAGCAAGATTTTCTCTGCCTGATCCACTGAATTTGGTTCATCATAAAGCAATCCAAGCGCCAGAAAAAATGCATCAACATCACGCAATGCCGGATCTCCTGGCGCAAGGGAAAATGCCCAGTCTTGAGGGTCACCACGCAACAAAGAAATAATGATTTTTACCTGTTGAACGGGGTCACCAGAGGAGCGGGGTTTCAAAGCTAGAAACAGTTTACAATTATTTTTGAAATTCAAGAACCTAGATCTATCCCCAGAAAATAAGTCAGGAATAGGAATTTTAGGCTCTAACATAGGATTCTGAACCACAAAATCTTGAATGTTTTGTACCCTTGCAGAGAGATGATCCATACAAGAGGACAGACCTTGATTGTCCATATCTACACCTGTGTCCTGAACCACCCAAAGGTCTAGGGGAAAAGAAAGACAAAACACAGTGCAAAGAAAAAAAAATGGTCTCAGAAGTTCTCTTATCCCTCTATTGAGATGCATTAATACTTTGGGCCAGCTGTACTGTTATGACCTGGTGGTTAGGAGCACCCGGAATGACCTGATAGTTAAACCTCATACAGGACGAGCTCTGGGATGTGGGAGCTCTGCTGACCGCAAGCCCTAATCCTATCACACACACTAGAAATAGCCGTGGAGCGCTCCTGACCAGACCTAGGCGCCTCATCACAGCCTAAGAACTATCTAGCCCTAGAGATAGAAAATAAAGCCTACCTTGCCTCAGAGAAATTCCCCAAAGGTAAAGGAAGCCCCCCACATATATTGACTGTGAGTAAAGATGAAAGTCACAAACGCAGAAATGAAACAGGTTTCAGCAAAGGGAGGCCAGACTTACTAAATAGACAGAGGATAGGAAAGGTAACTTTGCGATCAGCACAAAAACCTACAAAAGACCACGCAGAGTGTGCAAAAAAGACCTCCGCACCGACTCACGGTGCGGTGGGGCCACTCTGCATCCCAGAGCTTCCAGCTAGCAAGACAAAATCATGAAAACCAGCTGGACAAGAAAACAGTGAACAAATAATGACTATCAGGAAATTAGCTTCTGCAGGAGAAGGCAGGTCACCAGAGAGATCTTGGAGCGAACTGAACCAATGCAAAAACATTGACAGCTGGCATGGAGTAATGATCTGAGAGGAGTTAAATAGAGCAGTCAACCAAAGGATAAACCACGTCACCTGTGTAAGGAACCTCAGAAGCAGCAGCTTCACTCACAGCCACCAGAGGGAGCCCATAGACAGAACTCGCCGAAGTACCATTCACGACCACAGGAGGGAGTTCGACAACAGAATTCACAACAGGTATCATGCCTGTTCAGGCAGTGTAAATATATGCTTAATAATAATTAAGTTTTTCTGTTTAATTAATTTTTTCCCCTTGAATTATAAGTGATATATAGATATATTTATATATTTTTCTGTCCGTCTTCATTTATATTATTATTATAACTAAATATATTATTTTTTGGTTGCGTGGCATTTCCATGCAATATACAGTATATATATATATCCTGTCACTTACGTTCTTCAAGGTAATGCTCCACAGTCATGTGATTGGAATTGTATCCTATAAATACAGTTCTCCACAATGATTTTCTACATTCTACGACTAAGGGAAGCAATGCCAGAAACGCGTCAGATTGCAATGATTGTTAAACCTTGGATATCTCAATTTTAAAGGGACACTGTCACCTGAATTTGGAGGGAACAATCTTCAGCCATGGAGGCGGGGTTTTGGGATTTTTGATTCACCCTTTCCTTACCCGCTGGCTGCATGCTGGCTGCAATATTGGATTGAAGTTCATTCTCTGTCCTCCGTAGTACATGCCTGCACAAGGCAATCTTGCACAGCGCAGGCGTGTACTATGGAGGACAGAGAATGAACTTCAATCCAATATTGCAGCCAGCATGCAGCCAGCTGGTAAGGAAAGGGTGAATCAAAAACCCAAAAACCCCGCCTCCATGGCTGAAGATTGTTCCCTCCAAATTCAGGTGACAGTGTCCCTTTAAACAGATGAAATAAATAGAATTTTACCTATTGATGTGCCGATCCGGTTTTCCTTTGGTATGGCATGTACTGTTTGTCAGCAGAATGGACTGATGCACGCACAAATGGGAGTAGTTTTCAGGCTTTTAAGCTTTTTTCTTCATGGAGCTTCCTAAATATTAACACAAAAGTGCCAACTGCAATGTAGTCTCTCAATACAAGTGCAGAAACTTCATTATTGCTTTTTTTAATCTTTTTGATTGACAGCTTGTTTTGATTTAATCTGTCCCAATCTGACTGTATAGTGATGGAGCAGTGTTCAGGATTTCACAGGATACATATATAACAGAGAGATGGACCACGATCTTTACCATACGCCATTAACATGGTGCATGGAAGGTTATGTACTGTGAATTCTCTCTTTCTTGTGCAGTACATAAGAAATATGTTTGAACCAGAAATGTTGTTTGAGTCTTAATTAAACCTGGGTCTAAAACAAGTGATGGCTATAGCAGCTCTCATTGGATAAATTATAATATTTTGATCCTTAAAGGGGTTTGTAAACAAAATACCGTAATTGTATCATCAATTCACAGAATTAGAATAATGGCTGACTGATCAGGCCACCAATGATCCAGAGAATAGGGGTCCCAAATAACTGTACCAGTCACAGAGCCTCCAGGGAGACTAAGCCACAGTGTCCATCATAAAGACTCCCAAACAAGGCCACGACAGTGCCATGTAGTCCTAGCCATACTGTCCCCTTAGCAGCGTCACTCAAAGTGTGCACTGTCCAAATGTGAGGTCTGATGTATTTGTAGAAAATGGTTTAGCTGCCTCAAAGCCCCTCAATAAGCCAGGTCTATCTCCTGATCACCAGCAGCTTCAAGGCTGAACATGCGGATGTGTACGCATGCGTCGTTTCGCGGTGTGCGGCAAACGCAACATGTTGAATTTTTTGAGGCGTCAATTATGTGTAGGCATGCGAGTGCGTCAAAACAACGCATTACTGTGTATGGGAACGCATTGGTATGCAATGACATGTGTAAGCATGCGTTTGATACGCATGCGTACTTCAGACTGCGCATGTCCAGGACATGATTTCACCACCTCCGCCATGTGCATAAACAACGCAAACGCATGCCAAAATGCATTTAAACGCATGCACACACAGCGTTTTTTTTGTTTTCCCTCATGCGTAAGATGATGAGTAAAACCGCAGCATTTGCATGTGTTTTGGAATGCGTTTGCGCATGCAGATGATACGCTGAGCACAGAAACGCTAATGTGAACTTAGCCTTAGACATGTTTCTCTGCCCACACCTACCGAAAATGTTGCAGAGTTTCTGCACTGTAATGCTTACCCTGCCATCAGAGTACATAGGTCAGGATGACTGACACTTTCTCCTCTTACATGCTGACATCCAGAAAATCCTTTTGTTGGTGCTGCCGTCCACCAGCCCACTAGAAACCTAGGGTATGAGTGCACAGGCTTAGTGAGGCATATCATAGCACACTAGTGCGAGTTACCTATAATTATTACTAGCACATTTGGCTCATGTGTCCAACAGCTCTCATGAAAATGGATGTTTCGACTCATCTATGAGATTTTCTAGGATGAGCAGTAGAATTCTTGATTGGCATGATAAATTACCGAATGAATTGACCAAGTTGAGGCAGACTCAATGCTCTTCCTGATATTATAGGATGACAGAGGGGAATGTTTCAAAATATTGTGTACAAACTGATGTAAATACTGCAAGTACCGCAGCTACATTGTCATCAATTAGTAGAAAAGTATCCAATAATTGCATTGGCACAGTAACGATCAAGCTGTCAACCTCCATCATCACAGAGCTACTTGGGCATAAAGATCTGCAGTTACAAACAATATCTCGCCTTTCATTGACCATCTAATTAGTGGATTACCTGAAATGTTTTTTATACCTCTGGACTGACTTTTGATTATATGTCTATGTGGAGACCAGACTGAACCAAAGGATCCATTTTGTCTCCCAGATGAAATCTGCTTCTGCACAGCAAACTTGACATTTCCTTTTATAGAAGTAATCACGCGCGCATTTCTCCTTGATATTGTAGCCTTTCACCCACATACCAGATATTGTAACTTTTCACTAGTATAGATTTGCTTTGTAAGTGATTATGAAATATGAGCGCTTGTGCGCATGTCTGTAAATGCCTAACTTTACTATATAAAGAAGGGGCAGCGCCCAGTGAGGCAGGCGTGCTCCGGGGCTACCCCTGTTTATGAACACACAACCTTTGTGCTGCGTGTCATTTACTTGGATTCCTCAATCCAGGAAGCCAGGGACGGAAGAGGACTCAACATTTCTTGGCGCCCGAAACAGGGACCCGAGGCGAGAGTGTCTACTCGAGATTCACCTACGGATACGGACAACGGAGATCTGGGATAATGGACGGCAAATGAATTGAAAAACCTGGCCAGGTAAGAGACATTATTAGTTCTCTTTTATCTGCCCTGTATTATCCGAAAGATCTCTACGAGCCGTGTCACGCTGGGTTAGTCTAGTAGTGAGTAGATACCTATAAAACTCGGGTTACCATATTGTATAGATTTAGGAGTCCTGTCCCTGGCAGTGTGTGAACAAGTGTGAAGGTTGTGGCATGTTATGAAAGAAGGATAAAAGTACGTAGAACAATAAGCCGAAATTGTTAGGACAAGTCTTATAAGTGAAGTCAGCCTAACTGGGTCATGTGGTTGCGTCCTTTCGGGGAGACCTCCGCCCATGCTTGACTCTCTTTGAGAAACTTGTTCCTTCATTTTTGGATAAGAGTTTGATAGAATGAGCCCAGGACACGAGTCCATGAGCCTGGGACAAGTATGATAACAGAGACGGAGAGTTTGGTGATCTGTTTGGTGTTGCTGATCCTGTTTGCGTGCATTGTAGGAATCAAGTTTATTCTGCACATTAGAAAGAACGGAGCAGATCAGCCCTTCAATATCTTAGCTCCCTAGGAAAGAAGACAACGAGACATCACTCTAGTGAGGTGATTGTCCAAACGTCACCTAGGATAAGTGTAGCTATTATTGAAAAGAAAAATGGGAAATAAACAGACAAAATCCGTCTTAGGACAAGTAGAAGCAAAAGATATCATACAGGAAAGATGTGGAAAGACAGTCAGAAGGCAGATCAGAAGGGTAAGAAAAAATTGGGAATTTCAGAAGCACTTATGTTTAGCACTGAATGGGAAAGACTGAGTAAAGAACGAGGTGGAATTATCAAAGACAATGGGTGGGAAGAAATCATACACTGTATGATAAAGGTCTCAAAAACAGCTAAAGAGGAGAATTGGAAGTATGATCCAGACACTTCCAAATGGAGTATGGGTACGGGAAAATGTTGTGCCACGACTCATTCAGTTCCTCCTCCTTACCTAGATCCGAATGTTCAACCATTTGTACCTTCTGAAGGAGGACAAACCAAACCAAATTTATATCCTGGGTTAAATGGGGTGGAAGGTTGGGTGTGCAAAAATTGTGGCCAGCAGAATCCAGACTGGAGAACTGAATGTTCTGCCTGTGGGGCCCCCAGAGGTCATCAATTGTTAGCTCCTGTCAGGATAGTACCGAAACCCTTCAGAGAAACTGGTGTAGATGGAGCAATGGCAACTAGATATCACCAAACCCGACAATACTTCCCTTGGTCCCCCGCTGAAGGAATGTCTCTTCTACATAATGCACCAGATCCTACCCAGTACCCAGTTAGATTCGCACAGTATATACAGCAAATTATGCAGACTCATGCAGGAGTCTGGGCAGATGGAGAGGAATTATGTAGAATGAAAATGACTCCTGGTCTCTTCCAGGAACTGCTAACACATCTACAGGGACACAGGCCACAGGTGGGACAGGAGCTACAAGAGGGACAAGCGGGACAAGGTGCCTTACAAACGATAGAATCAGGAACACAATTTGTAGACCATTTAATAGTTTTCATGAGGCAGAAACAGAGGCAGAGAGGAACAACGGGAGTGGTGGCTCAGAGACCTGGACAATCGGTAGATGAATATTATCTAGGGGTAGAGAATAATTTTAGAGATGAAGGAATAGATCTAACCGCTCCAGGAATGATGAGGTTAATTACAAAAACCTTTATAGATGGATTGTCTCCAAAAGTAAAGGAAAAACTTAAGGCTGCAACTCCTGATTGGAGAACCTTGGAAGACCCACACTTGGCCAGGCAAAAAGCCGTAGGGATAGAGTTGGATTTAAGAGAAAATCATAAGCCTGTCAGAATAGTGCAAGCAAACACAACAGGTGGAAGGGCAAGACATAATTTTCCCTGTCATTACTGCAAGAAACCAGGACATTTCCAGAAAGAATGTAGAAAGAAGCAGGCAGACATAAAATCAGGAAAATTTGTACCAAAGAATAAGCCCTCAGACATCCAACAGACATCCATAGTGGATGGTCCCATACCAGACTCAGATTGACTCAATGTGTTACAAACTTCCCTACCAGCTAGAAGACCTATAATACAGGTGAATGTGGGGGGAAGAGAGATTCCATTTTTAATAGATACAGGTGCAACTTCCTCAATTTTGAATCAAGATTTTCTTCCAAACCCGGAAGATATTTCACAACAAACAACTTTTGCTGAGGGTTATGATGGGGTAATTCGAACACTACCATATACTGTGCCCCTAGAGGTCTCATTAGGACCTAAATGTTTTGCATCCAGATTTTTGTATGCCAGAGGTGCCCCAACATGTTTGTTGGGAACTGATGTCTTGAAGAAATTAGAAGCTAACATCAATTTTAGGGAAGATGGCACAGTCATGCTGACTATCCCTGATGATGCGGAAACATTAGAACAATATGTCAGAATTCAGGCTTTTGAGGATTATACTGAAGAAAAAGAGTACACCACAGATCTAGACCTCTCAACGGTCCCAGAAACACTGTGGGCACAGGGTGACACCGATGTGGGATTATTGCATATCTCTCCTGTAAAACTATCTGTGCAACCAGGAACTGTTCTCCCACAGCTCAGACAATACCCTGTGAGTGCCCAGCAGGAACTAGCGATTACAAAACAGATAGAGGGATATAGAGAGAAAGGGGTTTTGGTAGAGATACAATCACCTGCTAACACTCCTCTGTATCCAGTCAAGAAGAGAACTCTTGATAAGGGTTCTATGCCCAAATATCGTATGGTACATGATCTAAGAGAAATAAACAAAGTTCTAGATCCAATCACCCCAGTTGTACCCAATCCTCATACGTTACTATCACAGATACCAGCCAGTTCTCAAGTGTTTACTGTAATAGATCTTTCAAATGCATTTTTCTCGGTTCCTTTACACCAAGACAGTTGGCATTTGTTTGCATTTACATTTAAGGGCAAACAGTTGGCGTGGACACGCCTTCCACAGGGAATGATACACTCCCCTACTCTTTATTCAAATGCCCTACAAACAGTCCTTCAGAGGTTTGAACCCGAACCACAGGTAGTAATTTTGCAGTATGTGGATGACCTACTACTTTGCTGCCCAGATCTAGAAACTGCAGAAAGGTCCACTGTGAGTTTACTATGTTTCCTAGAAAAAGAAGGGTGTAAAGTGAATAGACAAAAGCTACAAGTTTGTCAGACCAAAGTGGTCTTTCTAGGTCATTGCATTTCTCAAGGTAAAAAGCATCTTACACCTCAAAGAACTGAAGCAATAAGACAGATGAATGAGCCTAGAAATCATAAACAGCTACGAGCATTTTTAGGAATAGTGTCTCATTGTAGACAATGGATTATACATGCCAGTCAACTAATGCAACCACTGTATGACTGTGTAAAAAGTGAACCTTATTTGTTGACAAAAGAAGGTCAGATTTCGTTCCAACAATTAAAAGATGCCCTTGTTTCAGCTCCAGCGTTAGGGCTACCAGACTACACCAAACCATTTCAGCTTATGGCTGCAGAAGTTGATTCCCATGCTACAGGAGTTCTTACCCAGAAGCATGCAGGGAAACAAAGACCAATTGCATATCTTTCAGCAAGGTTAGATCCCGTAGCTAGAGCAGCGCCAACCTGTGTACGTGTAGTTGTTGCTGTCTCACTATTGTTGGACAAAGCATCAGAAATTGTCCTAGAGCATCCACTCACAGTTCAAACTACACATGATGTTTATGGGATATTAAACCAGGTCCAACCAAAACACATCTCCATGGCCAGACATTTGCGGCTGCAGTGTTCTTTGCTGCTACCCTCTACTATCACATTTGCAAGGCTTCAGACTCTCAATTTAGCTACACTGCTACCTCTCGAGTCTAAAGGGGGGAATAAGGACACTGATCCACACGCAAATTTTTTCCCTACAGATACACATGATTGTACAGAGCTCATTTTACAAGAAACGGTAGGCTTACCCAATGTATCCGAAACACCACTTCAAAATCCAGATTTAGAGCTGTTTATAGATGGTAGTAGGTTTGCAGATGACACAGGTAACTTCCATACAGGGTATGCAGTTGTGTCAGGATCTGAAACTCTCAAAGCAGAACCGCTTCCACCGAAACAATCTGCACAAGAAGCAGAACTAACAGCATTGATTGAAGCTCTAAAAATAGCTGAGAATCAGACAGCTAATATATACACTGATTCTAGGTATGCACATGGTATTGTGTTTGATTTTGGAGTAATCTGGAGAGCTAGAGGTTACATGACAGCGTCAGGACAACCTGTAAAACATGCTTCTCTGATCAAACAGATCTTAGAGGCTGCACAAGAAACAAAAGAAGTAGCAGTAATCAAGGTAGCTGCACATGTGAGACTCGACACTAGGGAATCTAGGGGAAATGATAGGGCTGATAAAGCAGCCAAAGCAGCAGCAGTCAAACCCTTACAACAGGTCCATACTGTAAACCTCACAGAAAATACTGAAGATAGACTGAGACAAGCACAGGAAGATGCAGGAGAAGAGGAGAGGGACAGGTGGAAAAAGGAAGGGGCAGAAGAACAAGAGGGAATTTGGAAGAAAGATGGACTAATATGTCTACCTAGAGCCTGGTACCCGATAGTAGTTGGTGGATTACATCACCCTACGCATGTGTCTGCAAATGCAATGACACTACTGGCAAAGCAAGTCTGGTTGGCTCCAGGTTTTGGCAACTACGCAAGAGACTATTGTGCTGCATGCGCTATATGCCTGACACATAATCCCGGACAGACAGCAAAGACCCCTATGAAGCACCACGTCCGACCTCTCTACCCGTTTCAACGGTTGCAGATAGACTTTATCCAGCTGCCAAAGAGTAATGGGTATGAGTATGTGTTGGTGTGTGTGGACATGTTCTCGGGGTGGCCAGAGGCCTATCCAGTTCGGAAGGCTTCAGCTAAAAACACTGCTGTAAAGCTAGTTACCGAACTGGTGCCCCGTTATGGTCTCCCTGAAGTGATCGAGTCAGATAGGGGTACTCATTTCACTGGAGAAATATTTCAAAATGTACTAAAAATGTTGGGTGTTGAAAGTCAGTTACACACTCCGTATCATCCTCAAAGTTCTGGTAAGGTAGAACGCATGAATGGAACTTTAAAATTAAAAATACAGAAAGCCATGGCTGAAACAGGAAAGCCTTGGACAGAATGCCTTTCACTGGCCCTTTACTCAATACGCAATACCCCAAGGGGTAAGACTAAACTGTCTCCTTATGAAATTTTGTTTGGCAGGACTGCCAATTTAGGATGTTACTTTCCACAGCAACTTGTGTTAAATATTGAATCACTGACTTCCTATGTGCAAAATCTTCAGAAACAATTAACTAAGGTGCATGCACAAGTTTTTGCTTCCCTTCCAGATCCTGATAACACTGAAGGAAGTCACAAGTTGGAACCAGGTGATCAAGTCTATATAAAAAGACACACCAGAAAGGCTCTTGAACCAAGATTTGACGGACCCTTCCAAGTCCTGTTGACAACACCTACATCAGTCAAGCTTGAAGGAAAGGCATCATGGATACATGCAAGCCATTGCAAAAAAGCAGTATAAAACTCATGATATTGATGTTAATAATGTTAACCACAACGACGGCATGGGAAAGACTAAATTCTTTAGCCCCTTTGAACAATAGATTCGTACAACATCATAGAAAATTAGTGCACGACTTGTTAAACAATACACAAACCCTGACAGATTGTTGGATCTGTACCCATTCGCCGGTATCAGCCACAAGTATACCTTTTCTAGCAGTTCCCGTATCAGCAGAAGAAATATTCGCTTGGCCTAATTGTTCAGACAACCTGGCCAACAACCAAACTGGTAATACTAGGCTATGGAATACTACAATCGCCATACCAATTGTGGGATGGGTAGAATTTCCTTGGTGGCAGGGTAATCTCTCAGGGAGTAGTACACATCTACAATATTTGGCCTATAAGGGTGGAGCCTGGGTCCCTAGGAATAAGACTGGATTAACTAATTTAGGACAGGTCCCCACAGAAAATCTACAGCTCAGTTTCAGTACAACCGCCCCTCCCTCTGATGCTTTCAAACCTGTAGTATTGGAAAGATACATACATAATAGAAAATGGGAACATTCTGAGTTGTTCCCCCAAGGTGATGATAACAGTTGTACAAGTAAGCCGGGGAACCTGGTTTGTAATGAATCCAATGAGTATGTCAACGGAATGCATGTATGTGGGAATCCCGCAGCCGGGTACTGTAGCCCCTTGGGACAAAAACCCTCTTGGTGTATGCTTCAAAATGTATCTAGATTTGTGGACTTGGCTCACAGATTGGTATTGCAGCACTCAGCTCTATGGGATCTGCCTGAGGGTACATTTTGGATATGCGGAGAAGGAGCATATAAATGGCTTCCCGTAGGTATAAAGGGTACTTGTACATTAGGACGCCTAACCCCAGCTACTTTCATAATTTCAAATAAACAAGTGAATATGCAAGCCGTGCCCAAGCACACACTGTATAAAAGAGCTGCAGATAACTCACCACGTCCCTCGGGGAGGCCACATATAGTACAAATGGGAATTCCCAACAAAATTGCTAGTACCATTTTTATTTATCCTATGTTAACACAAATGTGGGATAAATTAGTTAGAGCCACGGATTATCTAGATGATCAGATCTGGGATATATTGGATATACTAAACACTAGTGTAGCTGTACAGAATCAGCTTATAATAGTCGTCAACCAACATACCCTGGTATTGGATTACCTAACTGCCTCACAAGGGGGTATGTGTCAAATCATCGGACCCACCTGCTGTCATTATATAGACCCGAATAGTACTATGAGTATGACATTTAAATTAAAGGACGTACAACGACTCAGAGATCAGTATGACAAAGACAATGACCAGAATAAGGATAGCTGGTGGTCAGATACCTTTTCTTTTCTTAACCCAGCCAACTGGTTCAGAGGGATCGGTGGGTGGGTTGCCGGGATTATGCAGAGCATAATACATATAGTTATGATTATTGTAATCATATATGTGTTATTCAAGATTGTACTCAAGGGTATCTCAGTATGCACAAATAAATTTTGTGTAATAGATGCAAGAGTATAAAGTTTATTATTGCCGTACTAATTTTCTTTTATATTTTAGTATACTGCCGCATAAAGAAGAAAATGCACAAGCTTCATGCAAAAATTTATGACAAATAATAAAAGAATATGTCAAAGGGGGGAATTGTGGAGACCAGACTGAACCAAAGGATCCATTTTGTCTCCCAGATGAAATCTGCTTCTGCACAGCAAACTTGACATTTCCTTTTATAGAAGTAATCACGCGCGCATTTCTCCTTGATATTGTAGCCTTTCACCCACATACCAGATATTGTAACTTTTCACTAGTATAGATTTGCTTTGTAAGTGATTATGAAATATGAGCGCTTGTGCGCATGTCTGTAAATGCCTAACTTTACTATATAAAGAAGGGGCAGCGCCCAGTGAGGCAGGCGTGCTCCGGGGCTACCCCTGTTTATGAACACACAACCTTTGTGCTGCGTGTCATTTACTTGGATTCCTCAATCCAGGAAGCCAGGGACGGAAGAGGACTCAACATCTATATACTGTGCTGCGCTCTCGTCTCAGTCTTTAGCGGTTTGCTGTCTAATATGATCAGCTCATTAACGTCTTCTCGCTCCAGCTGCCCTGACCTCTGCTTGTTCTTAAATGCTTCTGCTATGACTTTTTCTTCTAGGAATACTAGATCTTTATAAGAAAATATTGCTGCCCTGATCGCTTAGCCCATTTTATGAAAGAAAAAAAAAATTTCTGTATATGTTATACTGGATCTAGTATATGGGTGCATTATTAGAATTTACAGTATGTGGCCTCCGAATTGTAGTTACTACATGGTATATGTATAAGGCTAATAAAGTTTGGTACTGTTTGGCAGGACAATGTTTACGTGACGCTGGTCACTAGTCATGGACAAGCTGTGAGGCAGGGTAGTCACATGTCCTGGGGTCAGATATCAAGAGATACCAAGTAAACTAAAGGGGGAGAGACAAAGTCAGGTCACAGTGCGAGGTCAGAATACCAGGAAGATGGTGGATCAGAGCAAAGGGGCTAGGCAAACGGATGAGCAGAACAAGGTCCAAGGTCAGGCAGCAGATTAACAAACAGAGCACAGGAATACAAGGCAAACCACTGAGCAAATGCTATATCTGGCAGAGATCTGGGACTTACAGCTGAGCTGAGTAGCTGTGTAATCACTGAGCTGTCAGTCACTGCGTCCAAAACACGTAAGTGGAGGAATCGTGACAACTTATAAAGCAGATTTGTGGACCCGATATTTTGGACATGGTTTTCTGATGTAGCAAAAGCCGATAAAATAGTAAATCAGCAGTGCACTACTAATAAGGGGTAGCAGACAGAAAACAGTGTGGAGTATGGAGGAATTGCTCCTAGACCGCACTATTGTGCAAGGCTCATATGGGAACATGTCAGGAAGATTTTACTAACCAAATTAGTTGTATGGCTGTATAGGTTGTAGAATAATACTAATCCGATGCGCCATAGCTGAGAAATCAAGCTTTGAAGCTACAAAAAAAATGAGCCAGGAAATGCATTGGCGTCATATCACTGCACTCCAATCCGCTTCAAAGCTCGATTTCTCAGCTACGGAACATGGGATTACTACAAGACAGGTATTATACCATTATTCTGATTGGTAAATCTTCCTGATATTCCCTTTAAATAGATTTTTCGGAATCGTTCACTCCGTCCTGTAAGAAGCTCTGGTACCGTGCTGGAACATGTTACTGCAGATCTCTTAGAATATGCGACATTTTTGGATGGGAACCTTAGGAGGTTATTAGTACTCTAGCTCCTTATTATCACATTATAGATTTTGCACATTTTGCATATGGAGAATCTGACATTAATGTCTACAAACAATAATGCGCATGCAGCTTTATTTACAATGCAGCTGATTTATGTCATTTGCGTTACATTTAATATGTGATGCAGAGGAATCATATTGATAGATCTTTCATGGTACACTACCCTTATTATCTGACTTTCAAGCATGTATTAATATTTTACCAGCTCATTCAATCCATTTTACAATATTAGGCTCCCTTGGCAGCTGTACAATGGCACTTTCATTAAGCAGTTATAGAGCCGCAGCCATTGAATGTGCACAAAGTAGTTATAGAACAGCAGTGATTGTTAAATGAATATTTCTCGCTGAGATGACTCCGGGCTA
Organism: Ranitomeya imitator; assembly: GCF_032444005.1. NCBI lineage: Eukaryota > Metazoa > Chordata > Amphibia > Anura > Dendrobatidae > Ranitomeya > Ranitomeya imitator. Next base: position 432,045,928 of record NC_091287.1, on the reverse strand, counting down.
AAACAATCATAAAAAATCCTGTAGTGTGATTCCTGTTTGGTGATACATTTGTGACTATATTGTATCAGAAGAAAAGAAAAACCCACAATGTTCAATCTTGGCACAATTTAACAGTACCAATAATAAAATGCATCAAATGTAAGAGCTGCATCTCTTTTTAGGGCTTTTTATCCTCCTTAGAGGGAATCTGTCAGTAGAATAACCCCTCATAAGCCGTCTATATGGACGTGTAGGTCATAGGAAAGCTGAATAATATGATACCTTGATATCTGCGGTCCGATGTCTTATTCCAGAGAAACCCACACTTTTCTTAATATGTAAATGAGCAGTTGAGATCCATGAATCAGATATAGATCTCCCTGATAATCTGCCCCCAGAGATTATTGTAAAAGAAATGGTGCTCTGCAGTGAGATCAGGAAAGCAGACTGTCAGTCATTACATGTCTCACACTGGTAACTCCTTCTTTCGTTTTAGATAACCTCTGGAGACAGATTCTCAAGGAGATCTATGTCTGGCTCATAGATCTTAACAGCTCATTTGCATATTAAGAAAAATGTGGAAATCTCTGATATAAGACATCAGGTCGCAGATATCAAGGTATGGCTTTATTCAATTTACTATAACCTGCGTGCCCATGTAGACGGATTAGAAGGGTTGATACTACTGACAGATTCCCTTTAAAGCAATATTGTGATGTCGTCCCTGGAGCAGCTCAGAGCTATGCAGTCACTCCTTGCTTCCTAGTTGCTTGGAGGGGGAACGGCTGCTCCTCCTTAAGTGATAGTTCTGGTGAGCAGCCTCATTCTACTACTACACATTAACAGTGTCAGTGCCATTTTTTTTAGTCATACACTGTTATCACTATATTTACATACAGAGATAACAGAACCTTGGAACAAGCACACAGCTCAGGAAAGTGAGAGCAGTGATTAGGAGAACTGCTGAGGAAACTGCCGAACTGCTGAGGAAACTGCCGAACTGCTGAGGAAACTGCCAATGCTAGGGGATTGTGATTCCACAAGACTGATAAGAGCTCATCAGGAGCTGAGGGGGTGGAGATAACTGCTGCATAGAAATTAAAGGGCTGTGGAGAGTTTCTCCTGGCTGGGGTCTGGTGGTCAAGCTTCAAGATTACAGCATTTATTGTGGGGGAATTAAACCAGATAGAATAAGTAAGTCAGCTGTAAAAATGCTTACTTTCATCTTTTCTAACTAAAATAAGCAATTTTATAACTTGAGAATACTCCATTACAAGTTATTTTATAGTGGACAATGAAAATATTATACATAACTAAGGATGTGTATTGCTGTAGTTTACTGATATATATTGCATCATTATACTGGGCTGTACTTCCTAGAAATAAATGGATTTGAAATACTTTTTACCCCTTTAATCTATTTTTTATGACAGTAAAATGATACAGTAGCTATCTTTAAAAAAATGGTTTTGGTGTTGTAACCCCACCCTGTAGCCTGGACACCCCGGGTGGTTTAGACTATACAGATCTCAGTGGGCGCACTGCACATGCACCGTCCATTTTCTTCCAGGAAGATGATGCGGATGGCCGGGGGACGGAGCAGGAGGGTCCGGGGATGGTGGAGGTATTGGGGGATTTTGGGGGACCCCATTTCTCTCCCCTCTGACATGCTAGATCATATCAGAGGAGAGAGGAATGAATTGTAAATTTGACTTTTTTTTGTGATGGCTCTTATTCGCTGAACAATGGAGATCTCTTGGCAGGGGACCGTAAAAACCAGCCCTGATCATGTCCTTCTTCCCCTGGTAAGCCAAGAATCCAGAGATTTTCTGACGCTGGAGGGGACCGCTATCCACTTATTTTTCATCGCCGTTTAAAGTGGCGCTGAGGAATAAGTACCCTTAACTGCCGCCGTTAAAAGGCGTTTCGGCGGTCATTAAGGGGTTAAACACTTTTTCTGTTAACTTCAGTAGGAAAACAACGCATAACGAGCTGAGACTATATTTTACATTTTTTTCAGCATGGAATAAAAAACAGCAACATATCAATTCTAGAAGTATTTCTGTCTGAACTAAAGCTTTCACTTTGGCCAGATTTAATAGAGGCAGAAAAAAAATCATGTGTAAAACAAAAAAAATGGGGGAAAAAATGCGCGAAAAAACTACTTTATACATTTTTTGGCATGTAATATTTAGCCAGGATCCCGACTGGAAGAAACTTTAATACAAATTTCTGCTATCGTTAATTGGATCTTTATGAGATTCACTTCTCCATCGAGCAAAAATTAGCTTCAGTATCTCCGCTGTTTTGCCAACACGAAGATATATATTTATTGGATATATTGAATTTGCAAATAATTCTTTTAAACGGCCCACTAATAATGAGATTTTCATTGTATGAGATCAAGCAAATACTACTTCTTTAATGTCAATAAAGTATTGTCTCCCCGACTCCCCGATAAGTCATAATTCTCAAACGGTCAATGAGATGAAATACACAGGATTAATGGAGCGGACGGAAATCTTTCTTAACCCATTTCAGTCTTATCAGTTTTCTTGAATACAAAGCAGCCTAACCCAGATCAGGCTGCTGGGGACTGCAGCGTCAGCCACTTTTTATGCCAAGGTTGCCTTCATATCTACCCTTGATCTCCTTGGCTGAACATGTCCATTTTGCTGTATGTATCACGCTGCCGCCTTTACTCTTATCTGTTACATTTGTTCCTTTTTTTTCCATGTGAGCTACGATCTTGCCATCTCAGCAATGAACGTTCACATTTCCAATTGCTTAAAAGTTTAGTCCTTTTAGCTTGTCACAAAGGATTTATGTAGAGATATATACTTGCCAAAATGTGTTATTAACCCCAGTAAAGCTTGCATCATTTCCAGGCTCAAGAACAAGTTGTCTGGCATTTTGCTAGCTAACAATGTGTATGACAGAAAAGAAATGAGTAGATGGTTCAGTTAATCGCCAAAAGATTTCCCGATACTGGAAGGCAGAGTTGTACAATATTATATATTTCAGCGGTTAAAAGCTTTCTAGCTACTGAAAAAGAAAACTATATATACAGTCATGGCCGAAAGTGTTGGCACCCCTGAAATTGTTTTAGAAAATGAAGTATTTCTCCCAGAAAATTATTGCAATGACACGTTTTGTTACACACGAGTTTATTTCCTTCGTCGGTATTGGAGCAACACAAACAAAAGGGAAAAAAAAGACAAATTGGACATACTTTCACTCAAACCCCTCAAAATGGGGCAGACAAAATTGTTGGCACCTTTCCAAAATTGTGGGTAAACAACTTTGTCTCAAGCATGTGATGCTCGTTCAAACTCATCTATGGCAAGTACCAGGTGTGGGCAATATGAAAATCACACCTGAAAGCAGATAAAAAGGGAAGGACTTGACTCAAATTTTGCATACTTAATTTTCTGCAACAATTTCAAGGGTGTCAATAGTTTCGGCCAAGGCCATGGTTGTATATCCTAAATAAAGAAACAAAATATTCTAAAACGATGTCTAACCAAATTTATTCTTCCAAGTGTTTTGCTACCTCAAAAATAAGCCTTCACCCATGGTCAATGCCAAAGTTAAAACCATTCCAAATTTTTCTTTAGAATGGTGTTGTTTAGCAAAAAATTAAATAAAATAATTATTATATTTTACTAATATAAATCAATAATGCCAGATTCCCCAAACCGCTGGTAGCCACTCCACTCCCAGCAACTTTACTTCCAGTGCTGGGCTTGACACAGTGTTGTACATTTTAAACAGATGACCAGAGAAATATGCGATAGCTGGCCGACTGCTAAGTTTTATAGTCAAGCCAGCCCCCATCAAATCTATTGAAAAAATGAAAAGCCAGAAGAGGGCTGGCTCACCAGTTGAAATAAGCAAATTCTATCACACATAACTCTGGTTATGTGTCGGCAGAGAAAATTCTGTAGTTCTAGAACTAAAGCAAGTAGCAGAAGACAGGGGCACTTGTTGTTGCTGAACTGGAGAAAAAAAAAGATGAAGTGTAAGATGCTGTATGTCATACACAAGAATACACACTGACAAGCCACCCCCCAACCCTAAGCCTAAGGGATCCTAACCCTAAACCTAAGGGTTAGGGTCCCTAGGGTTAGGATCCCTAGGGTTAGGGTCCCTAGGGTTAGGATCCCTAGGGTTAGGGTTGGGATCCCTAGGGTTAGGGTTAGGATCCCTAGGGTTAGGGTTAGGATTCCTAGGGTTAGGGTTAGGGTCCCTAGGGTTAGGGTTAGGGTCCCTAGGGTTAGGGTCCCTAGGGTTAGGATCCCTAGGGTTAGGGTTGGGATCCCTAGGGTTAGGGTTAGGATCCCTAGAGTTAGGGTTAGGATCCCTAGGGTTACTAGGGATCCTAACCCTAACCCTAACCATTTCTGTTTATAGTGAGTTTTCTAGTTGATTTTGATGATTGGCAGCTGTCACACACTTCTCATCATGCGTTTCAAAAACGCAAACGCAGGAAAAAACTCATGTAAACGCGTCAAAACGCCGCGTTTGTTTTAACACATGCAAAAACGCATGCGTCTAAAAAATGCAGCGTTTAAACGCGTTTAAATGCGTTTTTTTCACCACATGCGCTTGCGTTTAAAACGCTGCATTTTTAAACGCAAATGTAAAACCAGCCTAAGTTGGTAAAATGAGAAAAATATAGGCACAAATTAAATTTATGAGATAAAATAACTTAAAATTGTCATGCGCATATGTATTCAGTCCTTTTGCTATGAAGTCCCTAAAAATTTCAGGTGCTAGGAATTACCTTCATATGTCACATGCTTAGTGGCGGGAAGTCCCCCAGTGTGCAATCTAAGTGTCAAATGGTCTGTCAATATATACACAGCTTTTCTGCAATGCCACAGAGACTTCACCACCATTAACCAAGAGGCGTCACTAACCAAACACCACCATGAAGACCAAGGACATCTCCAAACAAGTCAAGGACAAAGTTCTTGAGAAGTACAAGTCAGGATTGGATTATAAAAAATATCCCAATCCCTGATGATCCCCTCGGAGAACCATCAAAGGGAAAGAACATGGTACCACAACAGACCTGATAGGAGAGAACGCCCACCAAAACTGTCAGCCCAGGGAAGAAGGGCATTAATCAGAGAGGAAGCACAGATACCCATGGTAACCCTGACGGAGCTACAGAATTCTGAAGCCGAGATTGGAGTATCTGTCCATACAACCACAATAAGCAGTACACACCATAGAGATGGCTTTTATGGAAGAGTGGGCAGAAAAAAATACTTACAAACAAAAATGGTAATTCTGTTTTTTGGGTTTGCCAAAAGACATGTGGGAGAATCCTCAAATGTATGGAGGAAGGTGCTGTAGTCAGATGACAACAAATTGAATTTCTTGGCCACCAAGGTAAACACTATGTCTGTTGGCAAACCAACACAGCTCTTCATCCCAAGAACACCATCCCCACAGTGAAACATGGGGGTGGCAGAATCATGCTCTGGGTATGTTTTTCATCAGCAGTGAAAGGGAGAAATAGTCTGAGTCGAGGTGAAGATGGATGGTGCAAAATACAGGCATAATCTTGAGCAAAACGTGTTTCAATCTGTCAGTGATTTGAAACTGGGAGGGAGGTTCACCTTCCAACAAGACAATGATGCAAAGCATACTGCTAAAGCAACACTCCAGTGGTTTAAGGGGAAGCGTGTAAATGTTTTGGAGTGGCCTAGTCAAAGCCCAGACTTTAATCCAATTGAGAATCTGTGGTCAGACTTGAAGATTGCTGTTCACCAGAGGAAACCATCTAACCTGAAGGAGCTGGAGCAGTTTTGCCTTGAGGAATAGACAAAAATCCCAGTGGTAAGATGTGGAAAGCTTATAGAGACTTACACAAAATGATTTGCAGCTGTAATTTCTGCAAAAGGAGGCTCCATTAAGTAATAACTTTAGGGGGATGAATAATTATGCACACTGAAGTTTTCACCTATTATGTCCCATTTATTGTTAGCTTTTCAATTATAAGAAAACCAAACAAATGTTCACAGTAGGCATGTGCTGTCACGATTCCTCAGCTCAGTGATTGATTGCTATGCTGTTCTATGAAAACTGTCTTGCTGAGCTGTCTGTGTCTTGATTGACAGCTTGGCTGTCCAATACATTGGTGGGCTTTCTGGGCTGTCAGTGCCTTGATTGACAGCTCTGCTGTCCAATCTGTGACTGGAACGTGCAAGTGTTCAGTGTTTCGGTGATCGCGTAGCTACATAACTGAGCTGCCTGCCCCTGCCAGATGTAGTTTGTGCTTCTTGGTGAGTGTTAGCCTGATTCTGTTGCTGATCTTCTGCTGCCTGACCCTTTCGACTGTGTTCTGACTATCTGTTTGTCTTGTCCTTTGGCTTTTGATCCACTATCTCTTGTTATTGACCCTAGACTGTGACCTGATTAACGCCTTTTCCCCTGGTTATCTATGTACTCTCTTGATATTGACCCCGAATGTCTGACTCTTCTGCCTCACGGCCTGTCAGTGAGTAGTGACGCAGAGGAGTGTGTGTGAGTGAACACTTTTGCAATCCACTGTATCTTGTCAGAATAAAAGGGTTTAAAACATAAAATATTTCACCAACCCTTTCTGACTGTAAGTTGTAGTTAGTGTTGAGCATTCCGATACCGCAAGTATCGGGTATCGGCCGATACTTGCGGTATCGGAATTCCGATACCGAGATCCGATACTTTTGTGGTATCGGGTATCGGATCCATAGGGATGTGTAAAATAAAGAATTAAAATAAAAAATATTGATATATTCACCTCTCCGGCGGCCCCTGGACATCACGCTGGTAACCGGCAGGCTTCTTTGTTTAAAATGAGCGCGTTTAGGACCTGCGAATGACGTCGCGGCTTCTGATTGGTCGCGTGCCGCTCATGTGACCGCCACACGACCAATCAGAAGCCGCGACGTCATTCTCATTCACTAAACTCCTAATTCTAGGAATTTAGGACCTGCGAATGACGTCACGGCTTCTGATTGGTCGCGTGGCGGTCACATGAGCGGCACGCGACCAATCAGAAGCCGCAACGTCATTCGCAGGTCCTAAACGCGCTCATTTTAAACAAAGAAGCCTGCCGGTTACCAGCGTGATGTCCAGGGGCCGCCGGAGAGGTGAATATATCAATATTTTTTATTTTAATTCTTTATTTTACACATTAATATGGATCCCAGGGCCTGAAGGAGAGTTTCCTCTCCTTCAGACCCTAGGAACCATCAGGATACCTTTCGATACTTGGTGTCCCATTGACTTGTATTGGTATCGGATATCGGTATCGGCGATATCCGATACTTTTCGGGTATCGGCCGATACTATCCGATACTTTCAAGTATCGGACGGTATCGCTCAACACTAGTTGTAGTACATTTCCGATGTAATTACTATTGGTCAGCATTGTTGTCCTAAACTACAGAATAAAAATACTGTATCCTCGTTATGCCATTATGCTGCATTGTAACTGAAGTGCTGCTATATTAGATGCACTTCCCATCTAGGGAGCACCCTGCCGTGACGGCATTACTTTATGGAAACCTTAACAGAAAAAGACTTAGCTTGAAGCACCAAAGTTCCCAAGATGGCAAAAAATATATACATATTTATTTTCCTATAAAATGTAGAGTGCAATTCCCATTTCCCATGACTGACATCTCACTCTGGCAGACTGCTTTTCTCACATCGCTCCCCTAGCAGACATCATCTGTGCCTTTCTTTCTTTGTAAAAGGCCTATAACAAATTGACTGCAAAGCTTAGATTTTAGGAGATCTATGGAGAAATGTAAAAAAAAAAGATTTGTTAAATGGGTCACATTTTGCACTGGCTGAAAAACAAGTCTAGTAAAGCTGCTTTTTTTTGTCACTTCCAGGAATGAGGGTGGTTCTCTGAACTCTCTGCGGCTCCCCAAATTAGTGTGATACAGTCATCCTGTAATTGGAGGAAGCACATGTGAACTATTTTCTGAATATTTAAACTTCTTTTTTTTCACAGTCGTGTCATGGCTTATAGGGTTCATAGCCACAAATGTGAACTTTCTGACGGGCTCAGGAATATCTGAGAATGTACACTGCAATATGTAACATAGACATTTAGTCACTTAAAGGGTTTGTCCACGACTAGGACAACCCCTTGTTAAAATAAATGTTCGGCCCTGATAAAATAATAAAGCCTATACTCACCTCCCGAGCCGCTCCAGCGAGGTCGGCACACACGGTCCTGGGGCTGAGATGCGGTGGAATGACACGTGATGCCCGCTGCCCAATCAGCGCCGGAATCACTGTCTCCACCTTCGGACAAACTAAACATGATGAGGAAGTCTGGGCTACAGTGATACCCGGCTCCCTCTTCATGTTCAGTGTGTCCGAAGGTGGAGACAGCGACGCCAGCGCTGATTGGTCGCTAGGGTCATGTGTCACAACATCGCATCCCAACCTCGGGGAGAGCGAGTGTCAACAATGCAGGAACAGAGCCAGCACGGGAGGTGAGTATAGGTTTTATTGTTTTATCGGGGCCCAAAACATTTAGTTTAACAAATGTTAAACTAACATCGCAAGTGTGACCCCGGCCTTAATGTAATAATGGTTTAATGTGAAAACATCATGGAAGGCATGTTTCCAGAATAGTCTAAAAGCAGCATAAGGAAATGTCCTAATAGAATAAGAGAGTCACTAGATCTGTAATGTTATGAAAGTTAGGTTAGTAGAAAATGATGTATTCTTACAAATTTAATAAGAGTATAACATGATTGGAGGTATATGTCCTGTCGAATAATATAGGTAACACGATTTGTGCCCTATACACTGAATATAGATATACAGCTCGGGCAAAAATTAAGAGACCACTGCACAGTTTTATAAAAATACTACATGGTGGCCCGATTCTAACGCATCGGGTATTCTAGAATATGCATGTCCACGTAGTATATTGCACAGGCACGTAGTATATTGCACAGCTACGTAGTATATTGCGCAGCCACGTAGTATATTGCCCAGCCACGTAGTATATTGCCCAGTCACGTAGTATATTGCCCAGCCACGTAGTATATTGCCCAGCCACGTAGTATATTGCCCAGCCACGTAGTATATTGCTCAGCCATGTAGTATATTGCCCAGCCACGTAGTATATTGTCCAGCCACGTAGTATATTGCCCAGGCACGTAGTATATTGCCCAGCCACGTAGTATATTGCCCAGCTACGTAGTATATTGCCCAGCCACGTAGTATATTGCCCAGCCACGTAGTATATTGCCCAGTCACGTAGTATATTGCCCAGCCACGTAGTATATTGGCCAGCCACGTAGTATATTGCCCAGTCACGTAGTATATTGCCCAGCCACGTAGTATATTCCTCTCTCTGTTGGAGTCCCCCAAGGCTCTGTTCTAGGACCCCTACTCTTCTCAATCTATACACTTGGCTTGGGACAACTCATAAAGTCCCATGGATTCCATGGATTCCAGTACCACCTCTATGCTGACGACACTCAGATCTACCTCTCTGGCCCAGACGTCACCAATCTGCTGTCCAGAATCCCAGAGTGCCTATCAGCCATCTCCTCCTTCTTCTCCTCTCGCTTCCTCAAACTCAATGTGGACAAATCTGAACTCATCATCTTTCCTCCATCCCACAAATCTTCCTTACCTGACCTATCTATCGCAGTCAATGACATCATGCTTTCCCCTGTACCCGAAGTCCGCTGCCTCGGAGTAACCTTCGACTCTGCCCTGTCCTTCAAACCACACATCCAAGCTTTTTCCACCTCCTGTCGCCTCCAGCTCAAAAATATCTCCAGGATCCGTCCCTTCCTCAACCCCCAATCTACTAAAATGCTTGTGCACGCCCTCATCATTTCCCGCCTTGACTACTGCAACATCCTTTTCTGTGGCCTCCCTGCTAACACCCTTGCACCTCTCCAGTCCATCCTTAACTCTGCTGCCCGACTAATCCATCTCTCTCCTTGCTACTCCTCTGCTTCCCCCCTCTGCAAATCTCTTCACTGGCTCCCATTCCCTCAGCGTATCCAGTTCAAATTACTAATACTGACCTACAAAGCCATCCACAACCTGTCTCCTCCATATATCTCTGAACTAATCTCTCGATATCTTCCCTCACGTGATCTCCGGTCCTCCCAAGACCTCCTTCTCTCCTCCACACTTATTCGCTCCTCATCCAATCGCCTCCAAGACTTCTCCCGAATATCCCCCATCCTCTGGAACTCTCTGCCCCAACACGTCCGACTATCAACCACAGTCGGATCCTTCAGACGGAACCTGAAAACTCATCTCTTCAGGAAAGCCTACAGCCTGCACTGACACCGCTGCTGCCTCATCACTATCGAAGCAACCGCCTCACCAACACCGGAGCTACCGCCTCACCAACACCGGAGCTACTGCCTCACCAACACCGGAGCTCCTGCAACCCTCAACCTACTGTCTCCTTCCCCATAATCCTGTAGAATGTAAGCCCGCAAGGGCAGGGTCCTCGCCCCTCTGTATCAGTCCATCATTGTTAGTTTGTTTACTGTATGTGATATTTGTAACTTGTATGTAACCCCTTCTCATGTACAGCACCATGGAATCAATGGTGCTATATAAATAAATAATAATAATAATATTCCCCAGCGCGTCTAGTATATTGCCCAGTCATGTAGTATATTGCCCAGGCACCTAGTATATTGCCCAGCGACGTAGTATATTGCCCAGCCACGTAGTATATTGCCCAGCCACGTAGTATATTGGCCAGCCACGTAGTATATTGGCCATCCACGTAGTATATTGGCCATCCACGTAGTATATTGCCCAGCCACGTAGTATATTGCCCAGTCACGTAGTACATTACCCAGTCACACAGTATATTGCCGAGCCACGTAGTATATTGCCCAGCTACGTAGTATATTGCCCAGCCACACAGTATATTGCCCAGCCACGTAGTACATTGCCCAGCCTCGTAGTTCACGTAGTATATTGCCCAGTCACATAGTATATTGCCCAGCTACGCAGAGCCACGTAGTATAAAGCAGAGCCACGTAGTATACAGCAGAGCCACGTAGTATACAGCACAGAGCCACGTAGTATACAGCACAGAGCCACGTAGTTCACAGCACAGTCACGTAGTATACAGCACAGAGCCACGTAGTATACAGCACAGAGCCACGTAGTAAACAGCACATAGCCACGTAGTATATTGCCCAGTCACATAGTATACAGCACAGTCACGTAGTATGCACCATATCCCTGTTAAAAAAAAAGAATTAAAATAAAAATAGTTACATACTCACCTCCTGGAGCCTCTGGATCGAAGCGGCCGGTTCCCGATGCTTGGCGCGCGGTCCGGTCCCAAGAGTGCATTGCGGTCTCGCGTGATGATGACGTAGCGGTCTCACGAGACCGTACGTCATCATCTCGCGAGACCGCAATGCATGCAGTGGTCACCCGGACGTTTCGCGGAGTGGAATAGGCCGGTTCCTGATCCTGGGGGCGAGGGGGGGGGGCACCGGAGGGTGAGTATGTAACTATTTTTTATTATTTTTATTATTTTTAACATTAGATATTTTTACTATTCATACTGCATAGGCAGCATGAATAGTAAAAAGGTGGTCACACAGGGTTAATAGCAGCATTAACCGAAGTGCGTTACACCGCGGTCAACGCTGCCATTAACCCTGTGTGAGCGCTGACCGGAGGGGAGTATGCGGACGCCGGGCACTGACTGCGGGGAGGAAGGAGCGGCCATTTTTTTCCGGACTGTGGCCGTCGCTGATTGGTCGCGGCAGCTATGACAGGCAGCTGCCGAGACCAATCAGCGAATGAATAACCGTGACAGAAGGACAGACAGACGGAAGTGACCCTTAGACAATTATATAGTAGAAGCTTCTCTACATGTCTGACAGCCATTCCAGTGTCAGTTGAATTCCAACCAGAGTACACTTCATTCTAGTTAATGTGCTTCTGATTAGGTGATCACCTGAACCAAATCTTATTTAACGAAGGAAAGTATAAAAAACACTGCTGTGGTGTTCACAATCCTCTTGCAATAGGACAAGCTGGATGGCAAAACAAATGCTAGTAATATCTCAAAAGTAATAGGAATGAAGAAATAACTTTGAACCATGCCGAAGGAGTTGAAAAGAAAAATCTTGAGTGAGGAAAAGAAAGCCTCAATTCTTGCTCTATTAGCGGAGGGACACAGTGAGCGTCATGTTGCCTCCATCCTTAAAATTTCTAAGATGGCAGTCCATTACAACAAGGTCAAGTAGCAAACATTGAGGACAACAAAGCTACAGACAAGCAGAGGGCGAAAACGACTCTCCAATGACCGAGACCATCTTATTCGATTGTCACTCAGCAACTGCAGGATGATATCAAGTGACCTACAAAAGGAGTGGCAAATGGCAGCTGGGGTGAATGGCACGGCAAGAAGTTCGTAACAGGTTCCTCAAGTCATGTAAAGCTAGAACAAAGGCTTTCATCAATGAGAAGCAGAGGAGAGCCAGGCTGAAGTTTGCCAAAGACCATAAGGATTGGACCATTGAGGACTGGAGTAAGGTAATCTTCTCTGATGAGTCTAATTTTCAGCTTTGCTCAACACCTGGTCATCTAATAGTTAGAAGGAGACCTGGAGAGCCGTACAAGCCAGAGTGTCTTGCACCCACTGTGAAATTTGGTGGAGGATCGGTGATGATCTGGGGATGCTTCAGCAAGGCTGGAATTAGGCAGGTTAATCTTTGCGAAGGATGTATGAATCAAGCCGCATACAAGGTTGTCCTGGAAAAAACAGTTGATTCTTTCTGCTCAGGCAATGTTCCCCAACTGTGAGGACTGTTTTTTCCAGCAAGACAATGTGCCATGCCACACAGCTAGGTCAATGAACGTGTGGATGAAGGACCACCACATCAAATCCCTGTCATGGGCAGCCCAATCTCCAGACCTGAACCCCACTGAAAACCTCTGGAATGTAATCAAGAGGAAGATGGAGAGTCACAAGCCATCAAACAAAGAAGAACTGCTTACATTTTTATACCAGGTGTGGCATAAGGTCACCCAAAAGCAGTGTGGAACACTGGTGGAAAGCATTCCAAGACGCATTAAAGCTGTGATTAAAAATCATGGTTATTCCACAAAATATTGATTTCTGAACTCTTCTCGAGTTAAAACATTAGTTTTGTTGCTTCTAAATGATTATGAACCTTTTTTTTGGCATTATTTGAGGTCTGCATGCAATGCACTTTTTTGTTATTTTGACCAGTTCTCATTTTCAGAAAATAAATACAAAATGTATTGCTTGGAACTTCGGAGACATGTTGTCAGTAGCGATGAGCGAGTATACTCGTTGCTCGGGTTTTCCCGAGCACGCTCGGGTGGTCTCCAAGTATTTGTGACTACTCGGAGATTTAGTTTTCCTTGCCGCAGCTGCATAATTTAGGGCTACTAGAGAGCTTGATTACATGTGGGGATTCCCTAGCAACCAGGCAACCCCCTATATGTACTCAGGCTGTCTAATAGCTGTAAATCATGCAGCTGCGTCAACAAAAACTAAATCTCCGAGCAGTCACAAATACTCGGTGACCACCCGAGCGTGCTCGGGAAAACCCAAGCAACGACTATACTCACTCATCACTAGTTGTCAGTAGTTTACAGAATAAAAGAAAAATTTACATTTTACTCAAAAATATACCTATAAAGAGAAAAATCAGATATACTGAAAACTTTTCAGTGGTCAATTAATTTTTGCCAGAGCTGTATAAATGAACGCTGTTGGATTAAATATGGTCTGGAAAATGAAAAACTAAGTGTAGAAGAATAGAAACTCGTAATGTGCATTTGTGTTCATCACTAAGTGTTAAACACTTGAACCAAAAAAGGAGCATTATCATGTACAAATTACGTCATTTAAAAGGGTTTTCCCACAATGCAAGCTAATCACTTACCCAGACTAGAGGTGAGCACTGTGTGATTGTACTCGATTACTCTTGACTGCATGAGTAGTGCTAAATAGTTTACTTAGCGGGATATTCCAGCATGTGTCCTCTGTACAAAGTGTTTGGCCATGATGAAACATGACAGTCTAGTGATCCACTAATGGGTCTAGATGTTAAGCTGCCATGTCATATACAATGAACTATATCATAATGCATATAGTTTTAATATTCTTTGTGTGTGCAGATTTCATTTTGCCATGTCTAGTCCTGGAAAAATAACATACCTGAGTCATCTTATTAGCCAAGTAAACAAAAAAGTCTACAATGATGTTGCTAAAACACTCAAAAACATTTAAGAATGATAGTGAGCAATGTCAGAGCCAAGACAAGAATCTGTCACACCCACACTAGCGAAGGAAAGTTTATAGACAATTGGAAGAGTTATGTCACATTTAGGCTATCTGACCTACGGTGGTAAATGATTGCCAATCGGCTCCATGCAAGACGATCGACGGTTGTTTACTAGCCTGTATAAACTGCACCACCCATGCACACAGAACGATTGGTAATATGATTGTTCTGTGGATACAGACTATCATTGTTCTAGGCCAGGGGTCCCCAACTCCAGTCCTCAAGGCCCACCAACATGTCATGTTTTCAGGATTTCCTTAGTTTTGCCCAGGTAATAATTGCATCACCTGTGCAATGCAAAGGAAATCCTGAAAACATGACCTGTTGGTGGGCCTTGAGGACTGGAGTTGGGGACCTCTGTTCTAGGCAGCACATGTCTGGTTTACACACGTTTTGCTCGTTCATCGGGTGATCAGCAGCTGTTTTATACTGGCCGATTATCATGAAATTAGTAACTCGTTCACAATAACCAGCGTGAATCCACCCTTAGGAATCATGGTTTTCTTCAAAGAGCTTGCGATGTCATAATAGAGTTGAGTGAATATGTTCGGATTCAGTCGCCGAATATGAATTTGCCATATTCGAGCTGTAATGCTACCCTATTTGTGCCGAATTTATGTTTGATGATCGATTCCGAACATATTTGTTCATTTCTACTCCCATGGACTCCAATAATGTTCGGCTGTGTTCGTTAAATATTCACCGCTAATCATAATAATCGGAAACTAATTTTTCAAAAATTCGCTCAACTCTAAGGCTACTTTCACACATGAGTTTTTTCCCGTCAGGCAGGATCCAGTGAATTTAAAAAAAAACGGATCTGTTGCAAATTGTGAAAAACTGATGCAACGGATCTGTTTTTTTGCTGGATCTGTTTTTTTTTTTTAAATTAACCCGGGGATAGAGTTTGGACTTCCTGGTGCGGGGAAAAAACGGAGAGAAAGAGAGAGTGATCGTATGGAGAATGCATGAAAAAATGGATTCGGAGGCCGGATTCATCATTTCAAATCTCAGTTTCATCGGTTTATCGCTGGAACTGTCGCTGGGCGTTTTTTCGCCGGACAGAAAAAACGTTCGTCTGGACGTTTTCTCCGTCCGCCGGAAACAGCTTTTTTGACGGATCCTGGAAAAAAAGGATGAAACGTGTAGCCATCAGGCGCAATCCGGCGCTAATAGGACTCTATGAGAAAAAAACGGAGCAGGCAGAAAAAGTTTTTTTTCAAAAGTTGCCGGATTGTGCCTGACGTTAAAAACCTGATGTGTGAAAGTAGCCTAAGTCATAACCATTCTCCAGTTGTGGACCACCCTTAAGTGCTATAAGCACTACCTCTACTAGGTGAACTTTTTTTTAAAGATGGCTCCTGGGAATAAATGTTCTGATAATACCAAATGCCTAATTACAGAATTACTGAATTAAAGAGACACATATGCCATGCCCCTCCATTACCTATCCTTTTTACAATAATAATATCCACTTAGCATTGTCATCTGCTGGCTTGGATAAAAGCATGTGTCAGCTCCTAACATCCCCACATCACATGCCGAACAGGCTGGGATCACACAATGTTATTATTAATTCCCTATCATTCTGCAGTGATTTAATTTCATATTTCACAGTCAAATATAAAATCCCAGCGCAGTCTGCAGGAAATCTCATCTATGCACTTGTTACATTGTTTATTTTCTAGCTTGTCCAATGCTGTTTGCTTTGAATGTTGCTGACATGCCATTTAAAAAGGTCACGGAGCTGAACTCTGACTTTTCATAAAATAGAAATTGTAATAACGCTTACAAAAAAAAAATGTCTATTTGCCCAATGGGTACAGCAAGACTCGGCTGCATTCAGTATGCCGTACGTCAACAACATGGAAACAGCCGCAACGTTAGTTCAAAATCAAAAAAAAAGTTCTAAGTAGCATTATGCTGCAGTAAGGCTGTGTTCACACGTTGCATTTGTTCAGCTTTTTTTTAATGCAAATTTTCAGCTGTGTTTTACAGTACCAGCTAAATCTATGAGATTTCAGAAATCTTATGCACACAGCTTGTTTTTTTTGTCCTCGGTATTTTGTGCAAAACTTTCGTTTTTGCAGAATGGAGCACGTCACTTCTTTCAGAGTTTTTCACCCATTGAAAGCAATGGGTGGTGCAAAAACGCAGCCAAAACACACCAAAAAGGAAGGTATCAGTTTTTGCTACTTTTTTGTGCCAAAATCTGATGAAATAGAGTCAGAATTATTTATTTTTTGCACTAAACTATTCCAGCATGCACAAGAGACAAAAATGCAGCAAAAAAAAAAAAAACACACCAAAACCTCTGTTGCAGATTTCCGCTTTCAGCAAAATGATCAGTACGCAGACATTTTAGGAAAATGAACTGTTTTACTTTGGACATACAGCAACCATTATCTTCATCATTGTGGGGGGTGCAGGAAAAACTGACACAGGCAAAAACAACTGAGACGGCCTATGGTAGTGACTAAACAGCTAACACAGCGCCATCGGCTCTGCGCTCACTGCGCTCAACATAGTCTGTCCAGCATAAGTCTGCAGCTGTAGTTAATGCTCCAATACTACAGACCGCCCTCCTTTTATGGTGTACCAGAAAGTGCCGAAATAATATAAACATGCAGTGTACAAATTATACTTCTCAAGTAATAAAATAAGGATTGGTGCAGCATCTGGAGCGGCAGACTTCATTTATGTTTGGCCAAAAATTGTGGGGTCCAGAGTGCAAATTGCAGGTCACAAGGCCATCATGGCTCCAATAAAGGGAGTCTGTCAGCAGGTTTTTTACTATGTAATCAGGCGACAGAATGAGATAGGGGCTTGAACACAGATTTCAGTGATATGTCACTTATTAGCCTGTGGGCTGTTGTTTACTTACAATGGAGGTTTTATCACCAGGAAACAGTGCACAGACTACAGCTCTTGTAACTGCTAGGCCGACCACACCCCCAATTCTGATAAGCAGCTCACTGTTAACAGAAAATGCACAGACAGATTCCCTTCAATTATAGGTGATTTGCTCTGTTCATCCACACAAGTTCACACTCCTAAGACCGACTTGCCACACTGTTTCAATCATTTAATTCTAGCAATCAATGGGAGGCCATCGTTACTTGTGCTGTGACAACCCAAACTATCTAGACCCCCAATTCTTTAGTCCATCCCTATGTTCCGAAATGTCAGATAAAGCAATGTAGCTACATAAAGTTTTTAATTTGGATTTTCCTTCAATATTCAATACCCCTAATCTTTATCCTGTTCAACATTACACACTGCCCATCATGACTTGTGCCAGGGTTATTTCCACCAAACACGGTACCGTTGGGTATTACCACCTGATTAGGGGAGAAGTAGATATTTCAATATTATGTGTAATAGAAATCCATATCCAGTACGGACACTCATGACACTTGTTATGTGCTTCCAGGGCAATGAAGGATCGGACTACACACTAGCCCCATCCATTACAGCATCTACATAGGAGTCTTAGTACAGGGTGGATGTATTTGAGCCAATAAGTCTGCAGACAACGGCCCTACCTAATGGAAAAGTAGTGATAAAAATGTTAATGGCCGTCAGCCCACTATAATGCCAGCTTAATCTTTTCTTTGCCCCGGGGTTCTCTTTCCTTGTCTTTGGGATCATTGCACTTCAATAATGGTAACATATCAAATGTCCGACAAAATGGCAACATAAGGGTAGAAGACAATTTTATCTAATGACTTTGATGTCAAGCAATTATCTCACATTGGATCGTCATCAGTGATTAATAATGGAAGAGCTCTGACATATGGTCTCATCGTGCTCCACCTAATGAAACCATATCAGTGTGATTATTGGACTGAATGTCCCACTCACATCCATACTGCAAAGCTTTTAAAGACCTTGTGTTGGGTAAGGTGAAACAGATCTATAAGCAGTTCTGTCTACGGCGTGTTGTAATTACAGGCTATGCATTAGTGAATGCGAGCAATGGCTGCCAAAGGTCAAGCCAGCAATGTCGCAGCTGCTGGGCGCAACCTTCTAAAAAGACAGAGCACAAATGGGAATCTAAAACATAACATTTAACACTACTTCCAAAGGAAACCAAGAACACTAAGGAGACACTGCAATCAATTCACCGGACACTAACCGTCAGTTCATCTCGTAAATATGTCACCAAACTGCATGTGTTGGGTATATAGAATAATCAGACTCGTATTCCCAAACAGTTAAAAGATACTGCAAAATTATACTAAGCCTTGTTTTGAGAAAATATATATAAAAGAATGGTCTCACTCAAATCCTCCTTTAGTTCACTGATCTTTGTAGACTCCATAGGAATGGGAGACATAGTAATAGTGCCTAGCCATCATCCTTCCACAGGAAGACCAGAGACTGCTTCTAAAGATCACCTCCCGACGCGTTTCCTCCCTAATTAGGAATCATCCGGGGATTCCAAGCAGTCTATGTCTGAGGTCACCTTCATGTTATTCCCTTAACTTTTAGCCTTCCATCTAGACCCAGCCTGTTTCCAGAGGTCTATTTCAAATAAATTGAATATACCGGGTGGTCCCCATCACTTCCTGATGCTGCCGTACATCACATCCTGTTAGTAGAGCGCATCCTCTCATTGCGGTGAACCGCAGACGTCACGGTGCAACCTTCCCATAATTTTGCGAGTCTGATCGTTCAGTTCCTGAGCATTTTCTCTGATATAATGATGTTTGCAGCATCATAACATATTGAGTTATCGGTTATGTCCTTCACTGAAACGCGTGTCGGGGTGGACGGCACTCAGCAGGGAGTCCTCATCCACTTCTTCCTGATCGTCAATAACGTTTATTTATACTTTAATACATTTTTCTCTACACTGGGCTTTTATGATCAGTTTGTTCTTTATAGCTACATAGCTATGAGTTGAAAAAAGGCACAGGTCCATCAAGTTCATCCTTCCTCCACCAGCTATACATTTTCTCTCACTAGGTTATTTATTACTCACAATGTTAAATGTACAGAGGGAATCATCCAGCCCTTTGTTAACAGCTGTTATTGTGTCTGCCATTACTACCTCCTGTGGTCGGACATTTCACAGTCTGACTGCTCTAACTGTAAAGATCCCTTTCCTAGTTAGCTGCCGGAATCACCTTGCTTCCACCCATAATGAGTGCCGCCTGGTCCTTGGAAGGAATAAATCATGCGGCAGTCCATTGTATTGTCCATACATATAAATGAGATCTCATGTCAGGAAAAGGATCTGCCACAGGTCAAAAAAGCCTAAATCTGGCCATAGGCAATTAGCAATGCCAGCTTAAAGTGAACTGTGTGTAGGTTACTGAGCACAGTCCTGCTGACAGGTTCCCTTTAATTTGATGAGATCTGAGGACACATTGATGCTTGTGGCAGGCGCACACATACCAGTAACTGTAGACTTTACTAACATACAAATGACAAAAAATTCACTTTTTTTCTAATACATATTTAGTAACGTATGTCTTTGGTATAATGTTTAATATATCTGCTATTAATCTACAGATATATATCTTATGGTGAGCAAATAAAAACGTGTTATGAATTCCCCTTTAAAGTGATATCAATCTTTTGTCACATACTTGGTATGAATTTCTCACCCTTCTTGAAAGTAATTTTTGTAATAAGTACAGTCTGATGGCAGACATATCTAATAAGTCCTATTTTCCCTCTAATACGGATTTCCCAGCTTTCATTAATAATAGCCTTTACTAATTAAACTGTCTGCTGCCAGATAATAAATGAAATGTGTCTCAGCTGCAGAGTTTAATAAGTATGTCTCCACTTTTCGGGCAGATTTGGCGGCAGGATGGCAGCTAAGCTTTCCTCTCCTGAGTTTAATAGATCAGCGTTAGAAAAGAATGAAAATCAAACACATCGTGAGTAGAGTCATTTGTAGAGATGAGATGGCCATACCTCACAAAGCAGATGAGCACAATTATTTATTTCCCCTCCCCCCGATTGTTCCAAGCTTATGATTAACAATGGCCTCCAGTAATTGTATTGTGCGCTTCATTGCTCAGGAGGCCACTGCTACAAAGATTGTCACTGGGGATTCAGCACAGAAAATCAGAATGCACTTTTTATTGCCCGGATATCGGTCTTTTATTTTTGGACACCGTAGAACCTGTGCATAAATCTACTTTTAGCAAAAGCCGACATAAACAACATAAACACTTTTGTTTGTAGATTTATTCTGTTAGAGGGAATGCCTTGATGGAAAATTACCAGGTTTTTATGTTAAATGCATTTTTTTTAGTTACCGTATGTCCCCCACAAGTTTCCATATCACTAGTTGAAAAAAAAAACTTGCAATTTTCCGACAGGCCACTAGGCCCTGCACTAAACTTTGATTTGTACAGAAAACTTTTCGGCAGTCTCATTATCATGACAGTCAGGATCATATTGAAAGATAGCCACTCTCCATAGAGTAGAAACACACTATCTACCATTCAGAAAAGGAGATCACTGTTCACCTCCTCCCATTCCAGTACAATAAGTGATGCCCATAGCAAAGCATGCCCAGAAAATACAAGTCAATAGGGTCAGAGACAATCTGTATCTGCTTATGTACTCAGAATGTATGAGCCTAGTGGCAAGTGTGAAAGGTTTTATAATTTTATTTATCATAGATGGAACCAGGTCTGCGGAGTCGGAGTCGTGGAGTCAGAGTCGGAGCCCATGTTGGTGGAGTCGGAGGTTTGGCTTACCGACTCCACAACCCTGGATGGAACATTAAGCAAGACAATCAAAAATTTGTTTTTTTTCATATAAATCCTGTTTTTTACAATAGGTGATTTTCTGTTGGGGCATACCCATTAATGAAACATAACAGGAAATATACCGTATATAAAAATGACTATACTGATTAATATTACTATAGTTGAGTGGAATACAGTGAAGAGTGGACCCCATAGTAATTAGGAAAGTGATCCGCCCTTGTAATAGTGTCCTGTTTGCCTCCAAGGACATAAGGGCAAGGTGTGTCCCCCTCCATCTTCACATAACCATATTGACTGCTTACCCATGCCCTTGTTTGCAAGTCCTTAGAGCCACACACTAGACTAACCAAAATCAAGGGTTTTATAATATCCAAATTTGGACCGTCTATCACTTTGTTCTCCTAGAGATAAGCTGCTCGCTTTATCAATAATCAATAAGCAAAAGGAATCAGAAACACATGGGCTACTTGCACATTGAACAAGTCTGTAGGAACATGCTGCTCTATATGGGTATACCTTGACGATTGGTGGAGCAGCTTAGTATACATTTTTTTTTGCAAAAAAACGTATCAACTAAAAACCCTGTTTTTTTCCCATCTTTTGACTAGCACTTGCTTATTACTGTGATTTTTTTTTACAACAGAGTATTTTTGACCTCACTGTGCTTTTTTGTGTCTTCAAGTTTCTTGGTGGTGTGTGAACATGTTCCTAAAACTTGTTCAATGTGCAAGTAGCCCATGTGTTTCTGGTTCCATAATTGTTCTCTTGTTTCTACAAGACTGGGGAGTTCCACCACTCCTTATGGGTCATTTGCACTAAAGCTGTTCCATCCAGCATGTCCACATGGATATTCCCTCTCTGAACTCTGCTTATACAGGTACTATAAAGATGATCAGGTTTTTAAATACATCAGATAGGGATTATATACATTAGTTAGGACTGCTCTATATGGGTATACCTTGACGATTGGTGGAGCAGCTTAGTATACATTTTTTTTGCAAAAAAACGTATCAACTAAATACCCTGTTTTTTCCATCTTTTGACTAGCACTTGCTTATTACTGTGATTTTTTTTTACAACAGAGTATTTTTGGCCTCATTGTGCTCTTTTATGTCTTCAAGTTTCTTGGTGGTGTGTGAACATGTTCCTACAGACTTGTTCAATGTGCAAGTAGCCCATGTGTTTCTGGTTCTATAATTGTTCTCTTGTTTCTACAAGACTGGGGAGTCCACCACTCCTTATGGGTCATTTGCACTAAAGCTGTTCCATCCAGCATGTCCACATGGATATTCCCTCTCTGAACTCTGCTTATACAGGTACTATACAGATGATCAGGTTTTTAAATACATCAGATAGGGATTATATACATTAGATAGGACTGCTCTATATGGGTATACCTTGACGATTGGTGGAGCAGCTTAGTATACTTTTTTTGCAAAAAAAGTATCAACTAAATACCCTGTTTTTTTACCATCTTTTGACTAGCACTTGCTTATTACTGTGATTTATTTTACAACAGAGTATTTTTGGCCTCATTGTGCTCTTTTGTGTCTATAAGCAAAAGGAAGAAGTGGCCAGAAAGGAGGAGCATGAATAAAGTTTTCATCCACCCAGGAGCACAACTGGGACCAATGGAAGTTAGAGGCACCTTTCTCTAAGGTCCTAGTTGCATCTCCATGAGCAGTCTATATAGAATGCGTGCCTTAGGATGCGTAACCACCTCCATGCAATTAACAGCATAAAAGCTGACTTGTTGTTGCCATGTACAGTGATCTGTCCACTAACAAGATGCTTCAATTGATTCTTGGCCATTAGGAGCCTGAGTTTTCCGTCCTAGTAATTAATTAGGGAGTGTTTCAGGAAGGGCGAGATGGCGGCCAGGATGTTGTGATGGATTGTGGATTTCCTGGTAACATATTGTTAGGGCTAGCGGAACGCACCAAATAATAAGACTGATAGTGTACGGTGCGTTCGTAGCCCGGGGTCCACCGTGCAGAGATGGAACCTGCTGCTGAGTAATGACGGACTATATGGCGGTACTCATAAGTATACTCGCGTGGGTTAAACTTCACCCAACGTGAAGGAAGCGATCCTGTTGCGTCACAGGATCACGGTACCGCACATAGAAGGCGAGCAAGCAGTCAGCGAACTTAACCCCAACTAGGATTGAAGTCCGATTAGACCACTTGCTGACACAACACCGCAACAGGGTGTGTTAGGCAACTCTTATAATTAGAGCACCGAAGTGCGAACTGTGCCGTGCTGGCAGGCACCACTAAGCACCCAGACGTGGGTCAGGAAGCGCACTACTGGCGCGTGGCGCCGCACTGGCGGTCACAGCAATAGACGCTGATACGTGTGTGACACGTTGAGTGGTTTGTCGGGCGCTAGATAGCAGCCATACTCCATACGCGAACAGTCATACAATAGGGTAGGGGTATTTAATGAACGACTTGCACTCACAACAAACACACGTATTCAATTTTACACTAGCGCATGGCCGTGCGGTCATGCGCAGTTTATATAATTGCAGGACAGGAAGTGGCCACAGAAACTTTGCCCTTCCAGGGCCTGCCAAGAGGACCAATGGAATGCGCTGCAGAGCCAGAGCACATGACCCTCGATCTCCAACGGGAGATCTTGCTCTGGGCATGCTCAGTGTGCGCAAACAAGGACTTAGTCCCAGGGAAGTCCGCTCGCCGCTGTCCAGCACTGACTTTAATGGCAGGAGCTGAAGAAGCAGCAGTAACTCTCTGTACAGAGTGAGAGCGAGCAAGACACTGGGAGCGACGTCCCTGCTGAGCAGACTCCACTGCGGCTGGAGGAGAATGGGAGACCGCAGCGGAGACGGATCGAGATTCCCCCTGTGCAGCAGAGGAAACTCGACTCCTAACATTACCCCCCTCCTAGGGCCCCCCCCCTCCTTGGGCCTCGCTACGCTCGAAGGCAGCAATGAGCTGTGGGGCCCGAATGTTTTCAGCAGGCTCCCAATACCTGTCCTCTGGACCATAACCCTTCCAATCCACCAAATAAAACTTTTTGCCGCGTACCACCTTGCACCCCAAAATAGCGTTCACCTCGTAATCGTCCGTAGACGAACCCGATGTCCCGGCAGATGACTCGGAAAACCGGGACATGTATACGGGTTTCAAGAGGGACACATGAAAGGTGTCGGTGATACCCAAGCGTGGAGGAAGAGCCAGGCGGTAGACCACAGGATTAACCTGTTCGAGAACCTTGAAGGGACCCAAGTAGCGAGGAGCAAACTTAGTGGACTCAACTCGCAGCCTGATGTTACGGGTGGAGAGCCACACCAAGTCGCCAGGGGCAAAAGTCAGAGCGGGGCGCCGATGAACATCGGCGGAGGACCTCATTCTCTCCTTGGAGGCCCGAATGGCATCCTGCGTGCGATCCCAAATGTCCCGTGCCTCCACAGCCCAGTCTGCCACCCTGGGATCAGCGGAAGACACAGGCATGGGCACAGGAACACGCGGATGCTGGCCGTAATTTAAGAGGAATGGAGTCTGACCAGTAGAGTCGGCTACGGCATTGTTAAGTGCAAACTCTGCCCACGGTAGCAAGGATGCCCAGTCATCCTGTCTGGCAGAAACAAAATGTCGCAGATATGTGACCAAGGTCTGGTTGGCCCTTTCTACCAACCCATTCGTCTCGGGATGATATGCCAAAGAGAGATTTAACTCAATACTGAGTAGACGACATAGCTCCCTCCAGAATCGAGACGCAAACTGGGGACCCCGGTCACTAACAATTTTGTCTGGCATACCGTGTAAGCGAAAGATATGCTTGATAAACAAGACAGCCAACGCCCGTGCAGATGGTAGCCGTGGAAGAGGCACCAAATGCACCATTTTGGAAAAATGATCGGTGATCACCCAGATAATGGTGCAATTACGAGACTTGTGTAAGCCAACCACAAAGTCCATCCTGACCATCTCCCAGGGCCTGTCAGCCACGGGCAGAGGATAAAGCAACCCAGCTGGCCGTTGCCGAGGAGTCTTGTTCCTGGCGCAAGAGACACACGCCCGAACGTACTCCGCGACATCACGAGCCATATGCGGCCACCAGTATGTCCTCGCCAGTAACTCTGATGTCCTTTTAGTACCAAAATGTCCACCCACCCTGGACGAGTGCGCCCAAGAGAGAACCTCCGGTCACAAACTAGATGGAACCAAAGTCTTGCCCGGGGGCACAGACTCCAGTGAAACCGGGGCCACGGTTCTCAAACTCTCGGTGGGGACAATAAGCCGAGGCTCCTCCTCCTCCTCCGCAGATGACACAACGGAGCGAGAGAGAGCGTCGGCCCGAATGTTCTTCTCCCCAGAAAGGAAATGGAGGGTGAAATGAAACCGGGAGAAGAACAAGGACCATCTGGCCTGGCGAGAATTCAACCGCTGAGCTGTCTGCAGATACACCAAATTTTTGTGATCTGTGAAGACTTGGAAGGGAAAACGTGCTCCCTCCAAGAGATGTCTCCACTCCGAGAAAGCCAACTTCATGGCTAGCAACTCCCTGTCCCCGATGGAATAATTCCTCTCTGCTGGTGCGAAGGTCTTGGAGAAAAAGAAGCAAGGATGCTTCCGACCTTGAGCATCCTTTTGGAAGAGGACTGCTCCAGCACCAACAGAAGAGGCATCCACCTCCATGATAAATGGCTTATCAACATCGGGGCGATGAAGAATGGGAGCGCTAGCGAAGTGTGACTTTATAGAGATAAAAGCCTTGGAGACCTCCTCAGACCACAATTTGGGATTCGCCCCCTTCTTGGTGAGGGCAACCAAGGGAGCTACCAAAGTTGAGAAATGCGGGATGAACTGGCGATAATAATTGATGAACCCCATAAAGCGCTGCACCGCTTTAAGAGAATGGGGTTCCTGCCAGTCCATCACAGCCTGTAGTTTGGCAGGGTCCATAGCCAATCCCTGGGCTGAGATGATGTAGCCTAGGAAAGGTAAGGACTCCTGCTCAAACATACTTCTCCAACTTGGCATAGAGGGAGTTTGCCCGTAGGAGGTCGAAGACTTTGCAAACATCTCTCCGGTGGGAGTCAATATCTGGAGAGTAGATGAGAATATCATCCAGATAGACTACGACCGAGGTGGAAAGCATATCCCGGAAGATATCGTTCACAAAGTCTTGGAAAACGGCTGGGGCAATACAGAGCCCAAAGGGCATCACCAGATATTCATAGTGCCCATCCCTGGTGTTAAAAGCCGTCTTCCATTCGTCCCCCTCACGGATGCGAATCAGGTTGTAAGCACCCCGCAGATCTAATTTAGTAAATACCCTTGCTCCCCGAAGCCTATCGAACAGTTCAGATATCAAAGGCAAAGGGTATTTATTCTTAACGGTGATGGCGTTAAGACCCCTGTAGTCTATGCATGGACGCAATTCCCCACTCTTCTTCTGCACGAAGAAGAACCCTGCCCCAGCAGGTGACACTGACTTCCTGATGAACCCTCTTGCCAGATTTTCCTGGATGTACTGTGACATTGCCTCCGTCTCCGGGAGAGATAGCGGATAGACTCGACCCCGGGGAGGCTCAGCACCAGGCAAGAGGTCAATAGGACAGTCATAGGGGCGATGGGGCGGAAGGGTCTCCGCCGCCTTTTTGGAGAATACGTCTGCATACGACCAATACTGCTTGGGGAGAGAGGAAAGATCTGCGGGTACCTCAGTTGTAGCTACCTTAACGCACTCCCTCTGACACCTACCCCCACAAGATTCACCCCATCCCAGAATTCTGCCTGAGGACCACTCGATATGAGGAGAGTGGTACCGTAGCCAAGGTATTCCCAACAGGACTTCATCAATTCCCTCTGGAATGACGAGCAGAGAAATAATCTCCTGATGAGATGGCGACATGGACAGAGTAAAAGGGATGGTCTGGTGAGTTATCTGTGAGGGCAGAGTCGACCCATTCACCACTCGTACCGTTACAGGTTGAGCTAGCATAACCAGAGGTATTGCGTGGCGTTGGGCGAAGGCAGAAGACCTAAAATTGCCCTCCGCCCCAGAATCCACGCAGGGCTCTACCGAGTGGGAGAATGAGCCTATAGTAATTGTCCCCTTAAAGGACAATTTAGAGGTAAACGTCGCCGTGTCTAGTGTACCTCCACCTACGACCACTAGACGCTGACGTTTCCTCGACCGCTGAGGACATCTGGTGGCTAAATGTCCAGACTGCTGGCAAACATGACAGACCCTGAGTGCACAAGCAGTCCGGGACTTAGGTCCCGCTTGTGACACTTCCCTGGCCTCATGTGACTCAGGAACCAGGACCGGAGATTCCAGAGGTTTGACGAAAGTAGGAGCCAGCCGAAACCTCTGCCTACACTGGGCTCGCTCTAACCTCCGCTCGTTAAAACGGAGGTCAATTCGAGTTGAGACTGTTATTAACTCCTCCAGTGTGGCAGGAATCTCCCTAGTGGCCAGAGCGTCCTTTACATGGTCAGCCAAGCCCCTCCAAAATATGGGGATAAGAGCTTTATCCGACCATTCCAGCTCAGATGCTAAAGTGCGGAATTGGATGGCAAAATGACTGACCAAGGACTCACCCTGAGTTAATGCCAGCAGTTGGAGCGCAGTGTCATGGGTGACTTGAGGTCCTAAAAAGACCTGTTTTAAAGTGCTCAAAAACAGAGGAGCACTCTGCACCACATGATCGCCACGTTCCCACAGCGGCGTAGCCCATTCCAACGCCCTGTCCGACAATAGAGACACAATAAATCCCACCTTAGCCCGCTCTGTGGGAAAACGTGCAGCCAGAAGCTCGAGATGAATAGAGCACTGACTCACGAATCCCCTACAAAATTTGCTATTACCAGAAAATTTTTCTGGCAGCGGGAGGCGAGAAAATATCGGAACAGGGGTGGCAATGGACAAAGTTGCTGCAGCCACGCTGGCAGCCTGTACAGCAACTGCGGTAACATCCACAGCTGAGGTTGCGCTCTCGAGAGCCGCCAACCTACCCTCCAGCTGCAGTATATACCGCAGGGATTGCTGTTTGTCCGTCATCACTAGCCAGACCCTGGCGCTAGTGTAATGTTAGGGCTAGCGGAACGCACCACATAATAAGACTGATAGTGTACGGTGCGTTCATAGCCCGGGGTCCACCGTGCAGAGATGGAACCTGCTGCTGAGTAATGACGGACTATATGGCGGTACTCATAAGTATACTCGCGTGGGTTAAACTTCACCCAACGTGAAGGAAGCGATCCTGTTGCGTCACAGGATCGCGGTACCGCACATAGAAGGCGAGCAAGCAGTCAGCGAACTTAACCCCAACTAGGATTGAAGTCCGATTAGACCACTTGCTGACACAACACCGCAACAGGGTGTGTTAGGCAACTCTTATAATTAGAGCACCGAAGTGCGAACTGTGCTGTGCTGGCAGGCACCACTAAGCACCCAGACGTGGGTCAGGAAGCGCACTACTGGCGCGTGGCGCCGCACTGGCGGTCACAGCAATAGACGCTGATACGTGTGTGACACGTTGAGTGGTTTGTCGGGCGCTAGATAGCAGCCATACTCCATACGCGAACAGTCATACAATAGGGTAGGGGTATTTAATGAACGACTTGCACTCACAACAAACACACGTATTCAATTGTACACTAGCGCATGGCCGTGCGGTCATGCGCAGTTTATATAATTGCAGGACAGGAAGTGGCCACAGAAACTTTGCCCTTCCAGGGCCTGCCAAGAGGACCAATGGAATGCGCTGCAGAGCCAGAGCACATGACCCTCGATCTCCAACGGGAGATCTTGCTCTGGGCATGCTCAGTGTGCGCAAACAAGGACTTAGTCCCAGGGAAGTCCGCTCGCCGCTGACCAGCACTGACTTTAATGGCAGGAGCTGAAGAAGCAGCAGTAACTCTCTGTACAGAGTGAGAGCGAGCAAGACACTGGGAGCGACGTCCCTGCTGAGCAGACTCCACTGCGGCCGGAGGAGAATGGGAGACCGCAGCGGAGACGGATCGAGATTCCCCCTGTGCAGCAGAGGAAACTCGACTCCTAACACATATTAGTTTAAAATAGATTGTGAAATCCAGAAAGCTACATTGAAAATAAAAAAAAAATAATAATTTTCTAGGCGTTGCGGAACTGTGAATTTTGGGATTTACGTGGGGTTACGTTTGGCTAATCCCCCCTACCTTTTGCCATTAAATGGGAGAAAAGAATTCTATAAAACATCAATTTACATACAAATACAGAAAAGAAAAAAATCGGATTTGTTTCTGTCTCTCTGATCCTTTGAGTACATAGTCTTGGAAACCATCACTGCATGGATGTCACAATGGATTCTCTGCCTATAGTAGCCTCACTTACTGTTTCTCTCATCTTTTGTTGTGAAAAGCTGCTCCATGGAGTGATTGAAAAATTACATTTTATTTTGTAAAAAGTTCACAAACTTTTCTATTTGGTTCAAATATATAGAAATAAACCTAAAACACAATAACAATATTGTAGTCTCTTTCAACAAATATATTGGAGCCCAAGAAAAACATGATGGACACCATGATAAGATAATGGGATCCATGGCTGATTTGCTAGACAAAACAAGACTGCTGAGCCAAGTGATTGGCTGCAGTGGTCACATGCTGAGGACTTAACATCCACACTGTAGCCATGTCAACAAAGACCCTGAATCTCAGGAGCAGCAGTGGGGGAATAATACTCATAGTGCTGTCGTTACAGATCATTTCTTTGTACAATTGAACTTTGGAAATCTAACACTTTTTTGGATCAATACAGCTACGCCCCTATGCATTGGCAGGGTGTGTTTAATTTGTGTGAAAAGGATCGATTGTTTTCAGTGGGAGAAACAAAATATGGTAATAATCTTGTAGTTATGATTCATTTTAATGCCTAACAAAATTAACATAAGTGATGTTAACACATTTTATGGCTGTTAGCCATTAAAACATATCATAACTACAAGATTATTATTCTGTATTAACCACTGAAAACAATCAATCTTTTCCAACTGGCTAACACGATACCAAAACATTTTTATTCTTTAAATTTGTGTGAAAAAATGCAGCTGATTCAAGTGCTGGCAATGTGAATGAGAATTCTTAAGTCTAAATTGCTGTGTTCTTTCTATGTGTAATTGATCTGGAGTGTGGATATTTTTACTGCGTTTTTCCCCTTGGACCTTAATAAGGACCTTTTTTTCTGCCTTAAAAACACAGGAATACTAGTACATTTTTTTCACTGTATTTTAAATGCATTTCCATTCCAAAAAGCCAGATTTGGCTTTTACAGGAAGTGTATGTTATGTTATTGTCGAAGAACCATGAAAAAAAACCCAATACAATGTGGAGAAACACAACTAAAAATCAGCACAAAATACAAATCCGCTACAAAAACTCATAAAATTCTGTGATAATCAATTTGGAACCTACCGTACTTGCAAATATTCATGCTTTGAGCATTTTGTAGAAAAAAAATGCATCAACAGCTCAAGTGCATTAACCATAAATGTTAAAGAAAGTGAACGAGCAGATATCAATATTGGCGGCCCCTTCAGCTGTCATTGGCGATCAGAAACTAGGTGGATCCAGCTTCAGTTTCTCTACATTCTGAACCCTGTCCATGCTTCTTTCATACGTGATAGGAAATGAACGGGCTTCAGGACATTTTGCCTCTGGATGGGAAATAAATGGGATCCATACTGATTTTTTACTATGGGGTACACAGTACTTTTAGTAGATGTGGTTTACCCTAAGCCAGCTTAAGGTAGCTGTACGCCGAACAATGGTTCAGCTGATCATTCGGCCGGCAGCTATCTCTCCTAACACTCCGTCCGGTACAGAGTACGTTCTCCCTATACTCTAGGAGGGCCGTTGGCAGACATTTCTGGCAGTGGTTTATCTCTTAAAAAACAAAAGGATTGGTGATTCAAGTTCAGACATTCCAGATCCTTAACTCCCCCAACAATCATCCTTGTAGGGTCCTCATACACACTAGACTATTTTACAAACCTGTCGATTTTGGCGTGTTCGACCAATGTAAGTCTATTGCATATTGGGTTTTAAGTATTCTCCCTGGCTTCTGTGCCATGGAAGCTCTGAGCATTCACAAGGAACACCAGAAACCTGTGATTTTAATCCTTTCCTTACTGATATACAGCACTGTCCTCATATACCAGTGGCGATATCCACTACGAGAACTGGACATATTTTATATGATTTCTCCCAACACATGAAAGTTCCATTATAATGTGTAAATTAATGTAGATTGTTGAGCCTGAATTAATCCGTAATGTCACATCTGTTTTACAACTGATGACTGATGTACGAGTCTCCGAATCTCGTTCTATACATAAAGCCATAACAGAAACGTCGTTCTGATGGAAGAGTGCGCTTACTGGGACTAACACGTCTCTCCTTGTTTTCTGATTTCCATACACTACATTACTGCCAGTCTGGATTATAGAGTCTGCTGTCACTCAGAAGCCGTTCACCGAGCACAAACTGAAAATGACATTTTCTATTTTCCCAGTTTTGGCGTTTTGAGTAGCTATTCAGCAGTGTTACCATTTTGCGGTTTCTGTCAAACAAAAACATTATTTCAAGAGTTTTACAATAGTTGTTTCTTAAGAGCTGCGTTTGTCTATTATTTTCAGCATCTCTGAAGAAAGACAATGATAGATTAGGAAAGTTCTGAAGAAGTAACACTGTATATGAAAATATACAATGCCATTCTGATGGATCGGGACATACAAGAACATTGTAACATTAGTTGCTGGATATTGGCGCGTTACAGGAGTGTTAACCCATAACCTCCATGGAAGCTTCTGAGCCTAGAGATTGGAAAAAAAAAATTCCATACCAAAGTGCAGTGCATAGTCAGTCAAAATGGCAAGATTCCCTGCACCGCTCCTGTATTTCCGTGCTGTCTTTAAGCAACTCTCCTCTAAAATGCCCCACTCCAAAAAATTGAAAAAATCTCTCCCCGAATTTTTCCTTAATTGTACCCTTTATTTTGCCACAGTAAAAATGGCACGGCAATGTTTTGGCCTTATAACATCCTTCATCAGGTCAAGACTAGATGTGTCGGCTTTGCTTAATACACTTGCATTGAGCAAGGACGCTCAAGTCTAGTCGACAGTATGTATGAAAATCACATACTTGTGGCATGTCTAGTTAGAATGTGGGTGTAAGAAAGAAAATCACATACTTGTGGCATGTCTAGTTAGAATGTGGGTGTAAGAAAGAAAATCACATACTTGTGGCATGTCTAGTTAGAATGTGGGTGTAAGAAAGAAAATCACATACTTGTGGCATGTCTAGTTAGAATGTGGGTGTAAGAATGAAAATCACATACTTGTGGCATGTCTAGTTAGAATGTGGGTGTAAGAAAGAAAATCACATACTTGCTTTCACATGACCACCCGCTCCCAGCGCCGGAGAATCCCGACAGTGCGAGTGATGTGATAATTTACAAGTCTGCAGTCACATAGAGTGGCTGCAGACGTGTAGCCTAAGGCCGCACAACCTCTTTAATAAAAGCAGCCACCATCTCCCAGAACAAGAAGCATGGGCTCCTTTGGGAAGCTTACAAGAACATCAGTCTGAGATTCAAGGTACTAAAAAAGCACATAAATTGGCCACATATACTAGCAAGAAATGTCCCATCACCAGTAACATCTCCACTCATGGCCCCACTATCAGCAGTCATCACCAGGATGGAGCACAAAATTGTTATCTTGCAGGACTACTTGCACTAAAAGCTCCATCAAGAACATGTCTGTGCTTCTGTCCCTCTGCCTCAGGGATGTCCAGGTCAGAGATGTTGTCACCATTGGCGAGAGTCGTCCTCTCGGCAAACCTGGTCAATTCAGGTCCTGAAAGTGGCCAGAACCAAGAAACAATCCAAGAAGTTTGAAATGTAAATCAAGTATTCTTTCAGGTGAAATAAAACTTTATAAAAATATATATATGTCTGTGCCAATAAGTAAATTGTGGGAAGAAAGCTAGCATCTTGAGAGCAGGAGACAAGTTGTGATGTCTATCTAAAAATACGAAGGTGCTAATTGTCATTGCCACTTGCAAAGCTCGGAATCCCAACACTGAACTTATCAGATGACGCCAGTTCACAGCTCATAAGCTTACCTCGAAATAAATATGTTTGCTCCAAGAAGAGAGTCAAATATTTATACCATAAAGGGAAGTCATAAATGCAGTACATGGAGAACAGGAGTGATGGAAGAACCCCCTGGTATCTGATGAAATGTACAATTGTCGCTTACATTTTATAGATGTTCTTGATGTCTATGCTAGAATAAGTGTACATGCGTTATAAATCCATGTCACCGTCCGGCTGCTGGAACCATCAGTGATCTGCTGTGATCAGTAAAGAATCTGACAGCATGCCTTCAATTTCCTCACAGCGCCACCACAGGACACATAAAGCATTGCATAGTTCTCACTGTAAACAATGGACTATTTGTGTAATACCCAAAACAAAGATTGGTCCTCCAGAAACAGATCCTCTTGGTAGTCGCTCTCCTTTCTGGCAACTGCAAAATAGTCTTGAATAGGGGCCCCCTATATCAAGTCAGAAATTCCTACATTCTGAAAATGTAGTTTCTTAAAGAAATAACTGCTTAAAGAAGCACCCGCCATACATTTATATCCATTAAATGTGTGTACATGCATGTAATATAGTGTGAATGTATTAATGTACTCGCCTACCGCTGCTTTCTCCGGTGTCCAGCGCCGGTCTTCCCTGCTTCAGAGTGACGTCACGGCAATTGCGACTAGCCGGCTCGTTCTGAGCGCTATGCATGGGATGGAAGCCAATTTTACAATGAAAGTCTATGATTTGTTCACATGTCCAGTTGTCATCCATTTGTACCAGATCCCGCAGTAAAAAAACAAACAAACTGGATCCGTTAAAAACAAAAACAATGGAACATGAAAAACTAAGTTTCCATTTTTTACTAATTGGTTTCTTGTGGATCGAAATGAAAATGGACACTTCGGTATTGTTTTTTCCCAAAATTTTGTTTGATTTGTAAAGAATGCGTTTTTACTAGAGGCGTCTCTGGCCAGCCCTTGTGTTCTGGCCAAACGCTGTGCTAATAACAAATGGATCCATTAACAGATGACATGATAGATGAGCGACCATTCATTATGATCTGTTTCCCATAGAAAAAAACCTTGATCCATTTGCTATCCATATTGTATTTTTGGCTATAAAAAAAACATTGAGCAAACGAGATTTTCGGACATTACCCTCCCCATTCAAGTGAATGTATCTTGTATTGGAACATTTTTTTTGCATTTTTGTCGAAAAGGATCCAAATATACTGTAAGTATCTATTGAGCATGTGAACACAACTTTCATTGGTTATATACTTTGTCTTGTAACAAATATTAAAGGGATCCTGTCATGTACAAAACCCTATCAACTTGCGGATATGGGGATCAGTAGGTTAATAGCAATCTGAAGCTGCCAGTTGCCCGCACTGAGTGCCCCACTGCCAGAAGATAATTAACTGTATTCCTCCTGAGCAGGACAGAAGTCGTGCCCTACATCTGTATATCTCCAGGTTAATAGTGTTATTCTACATGACAGGTTCCCTTTAAGGGAAAATCTACTATATACAGTTATATGAAAAAGTTTGGGCACCCCTATTAATTTTAAGCTTAATGTTTTATAAAAATAGTTTTTTTTGCAACAGCTATTTCAGTTTCATATATCTAACAACTGTTGGACACAGTAATGTTTCTGCCTTGAAATAAAGTTTATTGAACTAACAGAAAATGTGCAATCTGCATTCAAACAAAATTTGACAGGTGCATAAGTATGGGCGCCCCACCAGAAAAGTGACATTAATATTTAGTAGATCCTCCTTTTGCAAAAATAACAGCCTCTAGTCGCTTCCTGTAGCTTTTAATGAGTTCCTGGATCCTAAATGAAGGTATTTTTGACCATTCCTCTTTACAAAACAATTCCAGTTCAGTTAAGTTTGATGGTCGCCAAGCATGGACAGCCCTCTTCAAATGATCCCACAGATGTTCAATGATATTCAGGTCTGGGGACTGGGATGGCTGTTATGACCTGGTGGTTAGGAGCACCCGGAATGACCTGATAATTAAACCTCATACAGGACGAGCTCTGGGATGTGGGAGCTCTGCTGACCGCAAGCCCTAATCCTAACACACACACTAGAAATAGCCGTGGAGCGCTCCTGACCAGACCTAGGCGCCTCGTCACAGCATAAGAACTATCTAGCCCTAGAGATAGAAAATAAAGCCTACCTTGCCTCAGAAAAATTCCCCAAAGGTAAAGGAAGCCCCCACATATATTGACTGTGAGTAAGATGAAAATCACAAACGCAGAAATGAAACAGGTTTCAGCAAAGGGAGGCCAGACTTACTAAATAGACAGAGGATAGGAAAGGTAACTTTGCGATCAGCACAAAAACCTACAAAGACCACGCATAGCGTGCAAAAAAAGACCTCCGCACCGACTCACGGTGCGGAGGGGCCACTCTGCATCCCAGAGCTTCCAGCTAGCAAGACAAAATCATGAAAACCAGCTGGAGAAGAAAACAGAGAACAAAATAAGACTATAAGGAACTTAGCTTCTGCAGGAGAAGGCAGGTCACCAGAGAGATCCAGGAGCGAACTGAACGAATGCAAAAACATTGACAGCTGGCATGGAGTAACGATCTGAGAGGAGTTAAATAGAGCAGCCAACCAAAGGATAAACCACGTCACCTGTGTAAGGAACCTCAGAAGCAGCAGCTTCACTCAAAGCCACCAGAGGGAGCCCATAGACAGAACTCGCCGAAGTACCATTCACGAGCACAGGAGGGAGTTCGACAACAGAATTCACAACAGATGGCCATTCCAGAACAGTGTAATTGTTCCTCTGCATGAATGCCTGAGTAGATTAGGAGCGGTGTTTTGGATCATTGTCTAGCTGAAAGATCCATCCCCTGTGTAACTTCAACTTTGTCACTGATTCATGAACATTATTGTCAAGAATCTGCTGATACTGAGAGGAATCCATGCGTCCCTCAACTTTAACAAGATTCCAGGTGCCGGCACTGGCCACACAGCCCCAAAGCATGATGGAACCTCCACCAAATTTTACTGTGGGTAGCAAGTGTTTTTCTTGGAATGCTGTGTTTTTTGGCCACCACGTATAACGCCTCTTTGTATTACCAAACAACTCAATCTTGGTTTCATCAGTCCACAGGACCTTCTTCCAAAAAGAAACTGGCTTCTCTGTTATGATCCGGTGACCTTGAAGCAGCATGAAAACTTTCACTGGAGTAGGTGGTAACTATACTGACCGCAAATTCTGATCTTAACACCGCAACTAGAAGTAGCCGTGGGGTGTACCTAACAAGCCCTAGACACCTCGTCACAGCCGGAGGACTAAATACCCCTAAAAATGGAAATAGGAATACTACCTTGCCTCAGAGCAGAACCCCAAAGGATAGGCAGCCCCCCACAAATATTGGCTGTGAGTAGGAGAGGAAAGACACACACAGTCAGAAAACAGGATTTAGCACAAGAGGCCACTCTAGCTAAAATAGGAAAGGATAGGACAGAATTCTGTGCGGTCAGTATTAAAACCCTTCCAAAAATATCCACAGCAGATTATACAAAAAATTCCTCCATCTAACTAAAGACGTGGAACGTATATCTGCAACTCCAGAGACTACTAAACTCAGAGCAGGAATACAATAAAAAAACAAGCACACAGCTTGTGTGCCATAGAAAAAGAAACAGACACTTATCTTTGCTGAATTGGCAGCTAAGCAGGAGAAGCCAGACAGAGATCCAACACTTCCCAAGAAGCATTGACAACTGGCAAGGACTAATGAGTCCTGCAAACCTAAATACCCCAGTCAGAATTGCAATCATCAGATACACCTGTCCAGGACTGCAGCCCAGAGACAACTGCATTACCACCTTCAACCACCGGAGGGAGCCCAAAAGCAGAATTCACAACACTTCTCCAAATGTGCTTTTGCATACATCAGCCAACTCTGTTTGTGGCGTGCTTGCAGAAACGGCTTCTTTCGCATCACTCTCCCATACAACTTCTCCTTGTGCAAAGTGCGTTGTATAGTTGACCGATGCACAGTGACACCATGTGCAGCAAGTTGATGTTGCAGCTCTCTGGAGGTGGTCTGAGGATTTTCCTTGACTGATCTCACCATTCTTCTTCTCTGCCTTTCTGATGTTTTTCTTGGCCTGCCACTTCTGGTCTTAACAAGAACTGTACCTGTGTTTTTCCATTTCCTTACTATGTTCCTCACAGTGGAAATTGACAGGTTAAATCTCTGAGACAGCTTTTTGTATCCTTCCTCTGAACAACTATATTGAATAATCTATGTTTTCGGATCATTAGACACTTGTTTTGAGGAGCCCATGATGTCACTCTTCAGAGGAGATTCAAACAGGAGAACAACTTGCAAGTGACCACTTTAAGTAGCTTTTCTCATGATTGCATACACCTGGCTATGAAGTTCAAAGCTCAACGAGGTTAGAAAACAAAAAAAAGTGCTTTAGTAAGTCAGTAAAAAGTAGGCAGGAGTATTTAAAACAAGAAAATGATTAGGGTGCCCATACTTATGCACCTGTTAAATTTAGTTTGCATGCAGATTGCACATTTTCTGTTAGTACAATAAACCTCATTTCAAGGCAAAAACATTGCTGTGTCCAACAGTTATTAGATATATGAAACTGAAATAGCTGTTGCAAAAAAAACAATTTTTATAAAACATTAAGCTTAAGATTAATAGGGGTGCCCAAACTTTTTCATATAACTGTAATTGTCTAAGGGTCATTTCCGTCTTTCTGTCTGTCCTTCTGTCTGTCACGGATATTCATTGGTCGCGGCTTCTGTCTGTCATGGAAATCCAAGCCGCTGATTGGTCGAGGCAAAACGCCCATGACAATTGCCACGACCAATCAGCGATGGGCACAGTCCGGTGGCAAAATGGCCCCTCCTTCCTCCCCGCAGTCAATGCCCGCTCCATAATCCCATCCAGTCAGCGCTCACACAGGGTTAATGGCAGTGATAACGGACCGCGTTATGCCGCGGTGTTACGCACTCCGTTAATGCATCAATAGTAAAAAGATCTAATGTTAAAAATAATAAAAAAATTAAAAATCATTATATACTCACCGTCCGTCGGCCCCTCGGATCCAGAACAGGCCTTTCCCGCTCCTCGCGATGTTCCGGTGACCTCTCCATGCATTGCAATCTCGCGAGATGATGACGTAGCGGTCTCGCGAGACCGCAATGTCCTCATCTCACAAGACCGCAATGCACTCTTGAGACCGGAGCACGCGAGGAGCATCGGTAACTGCTTCACCATGATCCGGGGGCCAATGGAAGGTGAGTATATAACTATTTTTTATTTTAATTCTTTTTTTTAATAGGGATATGATGCCTACATTGCTATATACTGCGTGCGCTGTGCAATATACTATGTGGGCTGTGCAATATATTACGTGGGCTGGGCAATATACTAAGTGGGCTGGGCAATATACTAAGTGGGCTGGGCAATATACTACGTGGGCTGTGCAATATACTACGTGGGCTGTGAAATATACTACGTGGGCTGTGCAATATACTGCGTGGGCTGTGCAATATACTCTGTGGGATGTGCAATATACTATGTGGGCTGGGCAATATACTACGTGGGCTGTGCAATATACTACGTGGGCTGTGCAATATACTACATGAGCTGTGCAATATACTATGTGGGCTGGGCAATATACTAAGTGGGCTGGGCAATATACTACGTGGGCTGTGCAATATACTACGTGGGCTGTGCAATATACTGCGTGGGCTGTGCAATTTACTCCGTGGGATGTGCAATATACAACGTGGGATGTGCAATATACTACGTGGGCTGTGCAATATACTACGTGGGCTGGGCAATATACTACGTGGGCTTTGCAATATACTACGTGGCCTGTGAAATATACTACATGGGCTGTGCAATATACTACGTGGGCTGTGCAATAGGCTGTGCAATATACTGCGTGGGCTGTGCAATATACCTCGTGGACTGTGCAATATACTACATGGGCTGTGCAATATACTACGTGGGCTGTTATATACTACGTGGCTATGCTATATACTACGTGGCAGG
The DNA here is from genome assembly GCF_032444005.1 of Ranitomeya imitator. NCBI lineage: Eukaryota > Metazoa > Chordata > Amphibia > Anura > Dendrobatidae > Ranitomeya > Ranitomeya imitator. The sequence continues at coordinate 432,006,701 of NC_091287.1, read as the reverse complement.
CCACGAACAATCAGCGACAGGCGCAGTCCGTCCGCGAATTGGCGCGGGATTTGAACCATGCTTCGATAATTGGTCGTGGCTGGCCGAATCCTGTGTATTCAATGTATTATTCTAAAATCTTCATAAATAAACTACATACATATTCTAGAATACCCGATGCATTAGAATCGGGCTACCATCTAGTACTGTTTAATGGCCTTATACTGTTCTACCATAGTACTAAGCTCTTTAAATACATACATAGTAACATAGTAACATAGTTAGTAAGGCCGAAAAAAGACATTTGTCCATCCAGTTCAGCCTATATTCCATCATAATAAATCCCCAGATCTACGTCCTTCTACAGAACCTAATAATTGTATGATACAATATTGTTCTGCTCCAGGAAGACATCCAGGCCTCTCTTGAACCCCTCGACTGAGTTCGTCATCACCACCTCCTCAGGCAAGCAATTCCAGATTCTCACTGCCCTAACAGTAAAGAATCCTCTTCTATGTTGGTGGAAAAACCTTCTCTCTTCCAGACGCAAAGAATGCCCCCTTGTGCCCGTCACCTTCCTTGGTATAAAGAGATCCTCAGCGAGATATTTGTATTGTCCCCTTATATACTTACTAGCTATTGAACCCGTTCTACGCCCAGGTGGCGAGCATTTATATTGGTATATGGTCTCCATCCTTGTATGTGCTGCTCCATCCTGCGTCCCCATCCTGTCATGTGCTGCTCCATCCTGCGTCCCCATCCTGTCATGAGCTGCTCCATCCTGCGCTCCCATCCTGTCATGTGCTGCACCCATCCTGCGCCCCCATTCTGTCGTGTGCTGCACCCATCCTGCGCCCCCATTCTGACATGTGCTGCTCCCATCCTGCGCCCCCATTCTGACATGTGCTGCACCCATCCTGTGCCTCCATTCTGTCATGTGCTGCACCCATCCTGCGCCTCCATTCTGACATGTGCTGCACCCATCCTGCGCCTCCATTCTGTCACTGACTGCTCCCATCCTGCGTCCCCATCCTGTCATGTGCTGCTCCCATCCTGCGCCCCCGTTCTGTCATGTGCTGCTTCCATCCTGCACCCCCATTCTGTCATGTGCTGCTTCCATCCTGCACCCCCGTTCTGTCATGTGCTGCTCCCATCCTGCGCCCCCGTTCTGTCATGTGCTGCTCCGATCCTGCACCCCCGTTGTCATGTGCTGCTCCCATCCTGCACCCCCGTTCTGTCATGTGCTGCTCCCATCCTGCGCCCCCGTTGTCATGTGCTGCTGCCATCCTGCGCCCCCGTTCTGACATGTGCTGCTCCCATCCTGCGCCCCCGTTCTGTCATGTGCTGCTTCCATCCTGCACCCCCGTTCTGTCATGTGCTGCTGCCATCCTGCACCCCCGTTCTGTCATGTGCTGCTGCCATCCTGCACCCCAGTTCTGTCATGTGCTGCCCTATTCTGTCATGTGCTGCTCCCATCCTGCGCCCCCGTTCTGTCATGTGCTGCTGCCATCCTGCACCCCCGTTCTGTCATGTGCTGCCCTATTCTGTCATGTGCTGCTCCCATCCTGCGCCCCTGTTCTGTCATGTGCTGCTCCCATCCATATGCCACAAACGCTGCTCCATAAAGGTTTATGACCCCCATCAGGTGGCGTAAGTAACAAATAGCTGTGGCATGAAGTGCCACAGCCTCATGGCACAACAATTTGTTACTTACGCTACCTGATTCTTTTCCGGCGCTATTGTCTTGCTCCTCCTGGTGCCGGAATCGGCGCCTGTGCAGTCCGCGCTTTCCGGCGCCATTTTCTTGAAGACACACTGCTGATTAGCAGCTCCCTGTCACTATACAATGTACACAGAAAGCTGTGGTTTGGGGGAGTTATACACAGAACAACAACTCTGCCTGATCTGCAGCAAAGAAAACAGTGATTATTTTACAACAGCTGCACCCAGCAAATTGAGTGATAATCAATGGAATCAGGGTCTCTGCCCCTCCATATTGCTGCTGTCAGATTACAGATTCTCTTCAACATTAATATACACGTTACAATTTTAAGGACTTTTTTTTTAATTCAATACTGCGATTACAGATAAAAGGAAAGAGAAGGTGAACACTGTTTTCTTTATTCTTCTCTGATCATAATAATAATAATAATAATCTTTATTTTTATATAGCGCTAACATATTCCGCAGCGCTTTACAGTTTTTGCACACATTATCATCACTGTCCCCGATTGGGCTCACAATCTAGAATTCCTATCAGTATGTCTTTGGAATGTGGGAGGAAACCGAAGTGCCCGGAGGAAACCCACGCAAACACGGAGAGAACATACAAACTCTTTGCAGATGTTGTCCTGGGTGGGATTAGAACCCAGGACTCCAGCGCTGCAAGGCTGTAGTGCTAACCACTGCGCCACCGTGCTGCCCATGATCATGATTTCCTCCAGGCTTTGTCTCAAAAAAACAAAGTAAAAAAAAATATTAGTGAAGATAAACTTCCCCCATCTACCTGTGCTACAAAGACAACGTCATACTGGTAAGGCGTGGACTCCACAAAGCATCAGAAGGTGTCCAGGATTGACTATCTTCTATCATTTGTTGGATCGTAACTGATGGGCGAAACTCCTCCTGAGCATCAATAGGTTTGAAGGCCCATGACCTTGTAGCCAGCTTACCACTTGTCCTTCACTGGTAAGTACCATACAAAATCTGACATTTCGGAGCTGCTGGGATCCAGATGTATAGTCATCAGAATCTGACTCTTGTCAAAGGCACTCAAATGACTTTGCTTGCCCATTATCCTGCTCTCAACACATCAACTTCAAGAATTGACTTTACTTGCTGGCTTACACATCCAACCTCTTGAGAAGTCATCTTGATAGTCAGTGGCTTTAATGTTCTGCAGATCAGGATAGACAGATAGATAGATAGATAGATAGATAGATAGATAGATAGATAGATAGATAGATAGATAGATAGATAGAGTCATGGCCAAAAGTATTGACACCCCTGCAATTCTGTCAGATAATACTCATTTTCTTCCTGAAAATGATTGCAAACACAAATTATTTGGTATTATTATCTTCATTTAATTTGTCTTAAATGAAAAAACACAAAAAGAAGTGTCCTAAAGCCAAATTGGATATAATTCCACACCAAACATAACAAAGGGGGTGGACAAAAGTATTGGCACTGTTCGAAAAATCATGTGATGCTTCTCTAGATTGTGTAATTAACAGCACCTATAACTTACCTGTGGCACCTAACAGGTGTTGGCAATAACTAAATCACACGTGCAGCCAGTTGACATGGATTAAAGTTGACTCAACCTCTGTCCTGTGTCCTTGTGTGTACCACATTAAGCATGGAGAAAAGAAAGAAGACCAAAGAACTGTCTGAGGACTTGAGAAACCAAATTGTGAGGAAGCATGAGCAATCTCAAGGCCATAAGTCCATCTCCAAAGACCTGAATGTTCCTGTGTCTACCGTGTGCAGTGTCATCAAGAAGTGTAAAGCCCATGGCACTGTGGCTAACCTCCCTAGATGTGGACGGAAAAGAAAAATTGACAAGAGATTTCAACGCAAGATTGTGCGGATGTTGGATAAAGAACCTCGACTAACACCCAAACAAGTTCAAGCTGCCCAGCAGTCCTAGGGCACAACAGTGTCAACCTGTACTATCCGTCTACGTCTGAATGAAAAGGGACTGTATGGTAGGAGACCCAGGAAGGCCCCACTTCTTACCCAGAGACATAAAAAGCCAGGCTGGAGTTTGCCAAAACTTACCTGAAAAAGCCTAAAACGTGTTGGAAGAATGTTCTCTGGTCAGATGAGACAAAAGTAGAGCTTTTTGGGCAAAGGCATCAACATAGAGAGAAAAAAAGAGGAGAAACAGGAGAAAAAAAGAGGCATTCAAAGAAAAGAACACGGTCCCTACAGTCAAACATGGCGGAGGTTCCCTGATGTTTTCAGGTTGCTTTGCTGCCTCTGGCACTGGACTGCTTGACCGTGTGCATGGCATTATGAAGTCTGAAGACTACTAACAAATTTAGCAGCATAATGTAGGGCCCAGTGTGAGAAAGCTGGGTCTCCCTCAGAGGTCATGGGTCTTCCAGCAGGACAATGACCCAAAACACACTTCAAAAAGCACTAGAAAATGGTTTGAGAGAAAGCACTGGAGACTTCTAAGGTGGCAGCAATGAGTCCAGACCTGAATCCCATAGAACACCTGTGGAGAAATCTAAAAATGGCAGTTTGGAGAAGGTACCCTTCAAATATCAGGGACCTGGAGCAGTTTGCCAAAGAAGAATGGTCTAAAATTCCAGCAGAGCATTGTAAGAAACTCATTGATGGTCACCGGAAGTGGTTGGTCGCAGTTATTTTGGCTAAAGGTTGTGCAACCAAGTATTAGGCTGAGGGTGCCAATAATTTTGTCTGGCCCATTTTTGGAGTTTTGTGTGAAATGATCAATGTTTTACTTTTTGCTTCATTCTCTTTTGTGTTTTTTCATTTAAGACAAATTAAATGAAGATAATAATACCAAATAATTTGTGTTTGCAATCATTTTAACCCCTTCATGACCAGGGGATTTTTCGTTTTTCCGTGTTCGTTTTTCGCTCCCCTCCTTCCCAGAGCCATAACTTTTTTATTTTTCCGTCAATTTGGCCATGTGAGGGCTTATTTTTTGCGGGACGAGTTGTACTTTTGAACGACATCATTGGTTTTAGCATGTCGTGTACTAGAAAACGGGGAAAAAATTCCAAGTGCGGTGAAATTGCAAAAAAAGTGCAATCCCACACTTGTTTTTTGTTTGGCTTTTTTGCTAGGTTCACTAAATGCTAAAACTGACCTGCCATTATGATTCACGATACGAGTTCATAGACACCAAACATGACTAGGTTATTTTTTATCTAAGTGGTGAAAAAAAATTCCAAACTTTGCTAAAAAAAAAAAAAAAAAAAAAAAAAAATTGCGCCATTTTCCGATACTCGTAGCGTCTCCATTTTTCGTGATCTGGGGTCGGTTGAGGGCTTATTTTTTGCGTGCCGAGATGACGTTTTTAATGATAGCATTTCGGTTCAGATACGTTCTTTTGATCGCCCGTTATTGCATTTTAATGCAATGTCGCGGCGACCAAAAAAACGTAATTCTGGCGTTTCTAATTTTTTTCCCGCTACGCTGTTTAGCGATCAGGTTAATACTTTTTTTTAATTGATAGATCGGGCGATTCTGAGCGCGGCGATACCAAATATGCGTAGATTTGATATTTTTTTTATTGATTTATTTTGATTGGGGCGAAAGGGGGGTGATTTAAACTTTTATGTTTTTTTTATTTTTTTCACATTTTTTTAAACTTTTTTTTTTTTACTTTTGCCATGCTTCAATAGCCTCCATGAGAGGCTAGAAGCAGGCATAGCACGATCGGCTCTGCTACATAGCAGCGATCTGCTGATCGCTGCTATGTAGCAGAATTGCACGTGTGCTGTGAGCGCCGACCACAGGGTGGCGCTCACAGCGACGGGCAATCAGTAACCATAGAGGTCTCAAGGACCTCTATGGTTACCATTCACAAGCATCGCCGACCCCCGATCATGTGACGGGGGTCGGCGATGACGTCATTTCCGGCCGCCCGGCCGGAAGCGGTAGTTAAATGCCGCTGTCTGCGTTTGACAGCGGCATTTAACTAGTTAATAGGTGCGGGCAGATCGCGATTCTGCCCGCGCCTATTACGGGCACATGTCAGCTGTTCAAAACAGCTGACATGTCCCGGCTTTGGTGCGGGCTCACCGCGGAGCCCTGCATCAAAGCAGGGGAGCCGGCATCGGACGGTATAGTACGTCCGATGCCGGTAAGGGGTTAAGGAAGAAAATGAATATTATCTGACAGAATTACAGTGGTGTCAATACTTTTGGCCATGAATGTAGATGATAGTTAGATAGATAAATACGGTAGGTAGATAGATAGATAGATAATAGATAGATGATAGATAATAGATAGATGATAGAAAGATGATGATAGATAGATACATAGATAGATGATACATAGATGGTAGGTAGATAATAGATACATATGGGATACATGATAGAATAGATAGATGATAAATACATAGATATAGCATAGATAGATAAATAGATAGATGATAGATAGATAATAAATAGGATAGGAAGATAGATAATATATAGATAGATGATAGATAATAAATAGGATAGGTAGATAGATAATAGATAGATGATAGATTATAAATAGAATAGATAGATACAGTAGATAGATACAATAGATTAGATAGATGAGAGATAAATAGATAATAGATAGATAGACAACAGATACTGTAGATAGATAGAGATGGTAATCATTTTTACCCAGTCAGAGGGTTACAAAGGCAAGAAATTGTATGAATCCTTCCCATGATGGATGTGCCGCTCTACTAGAAAATATGAATTCGGGCCCAAAAGCTTCAAAATACGATTCTGACCGTCAAAACTAGTGCTACCTTTGATCCACAGTAAAATATCTGTCTTTTTTCAGTGCTCCATAGGGTACAGCCTGGTCAGGTACAAGCGTACTGATAGCATTTTTCATTTTGGAGAAGCATAGTCTATGTCTCCATTGACAGGCCCAGTCTTTGCTCTGTGACCTTCTGCTGTAAGACGTCCATGGCTGCTGCTTTGGTGTCTCTCCATATAGATTAATTATCTGTCCCTCTTCTCTAGCAAATGTTAACATGACACAGATTTCATTGATTTTTAGAAATAAAAGCTGTCATTACACCGAGAAGGAAAGTGTACAGCCACAAAATATAGAAAATCATTAGCCCCATATCTACTGCTTTCTGTATTGTTATTTTTGTTAGGTATTTCTTCAGATATCAAAACTTCTCCGGAAGACAAATCAATAATGTGTGTTTAGATTACAGATCTGGAGATGTCACCGCCACTCGCTTTAATTAGACGCGTTGTTGTACTCTGTCACATGAAAAGAATGGATATCTTAGATCACAAGACTTCACATGCTGGATCTACATCCTTGTCATTGCAATGTATTCCTATCGAGTCTGGATACACAGGCTGAAAATAAAGATTACCCAAGACAGAGAGTGGTCAAGTCTGACATTCAAGGCTGCTGGACATGGTACGATACACACGAGCTGCTGTGCTCAAATGTCAATTCCCATCAAACGTCAAACACGGACGCTGGGGTGTTTTATTTTTATGTGTAATTAACATTTTATCAGAAAAACTAAAGTGAATGTCATCAACTGATTCTATTAACGAACCACTGACCGGATCTATTTATAGGAAGCTCAGATTAAGGTATAATATAGGTAAATGGAACAACGTTTTCCTAATATCTCACTGACCCATGAATTATTGGCCAGTGATGAATTCAGGTCCATGACATCATTATGGCAGAATGAATATATTAGTTTTCGCTAAATCCCTAATCCATAGGATCCTCTGTGATCCAGAGAACGACGCACTAGATTTCGAGAACACGACTCTTCACAGACCCTTTAAGCTGGGACAAGGCTTTAAATTATCTGAGATTTATTTTAGGCTGTAGATTTTTTTAATGTCATTTAATGAATCCTTTAGATTTCTCAGTAGAAACTTCTTTAACAAAGCAGAAAACCAGACATTTTTGTCACCGATAAGACCTATATGACTAATTTTTACGGTTCTAATTACAAATTGATGTATGACACACAAAAGCGCACAGAGAGGTCAAAAATACTCTGTTGTAAAAAAGTCACAGTAAATAAGCAAGTGCTAGTCAAAAAATGAAAAAATACAGGGTATTTAGTTAATACGTTGTTTTGCAAAAAAAATGTATGTTAAGCTGTTCCACCAATCGCCAAGGTATACCCATAATAGAGCAGTCCTATCTAATGTATATAATCCCTATCTGATGTATTTAAAAACCTGATCACCTGTATAGTACCTGTATAAGCAGGGTTCAGAGAGAAAATATATCCATGTGGACATGCTGGATGGAACAGCTACAATGCAAATGACCCACAGAGGAGTGGTGGACTCCCCAGTCTTGTAAAAACAAGAGAACAATTATAGAACCAAAAAACACATGGGCTACTTGCACAGTGATGTATGATAGTATAACATTGTGCAGTTACTATTACATCCTGTGTTTAGTTCGACATGAAAACGTTTGTGAAAGGTTCTCTTTAAAGTGAACCTGTCACCAGGTTTGACTGATGTAAGAGAACCAGCTTTCAGGGCTGATATACCGTATTCTATAATGCTGTATATCTGCCCCCAAGCCGACCAGTAAGAGAAGAAAAATAACTTTGATTACACTCACCTGAGGGGTGTCACTGGTCTTGGTTCGGCGCCTCTCATCTTCTTTCGATGCAGTCCTCCTTCTTGCTTTGTGTGGATGACGCGTCCCTACGTCATCCATACAGGCTCCCCGGCTTCGCGCTCCTGTATAGGTGTACTTCTTGTTCCTGACAAGGGAAGAACAAAATACTGCAGTGCGCAGGTGCCGGAAAAGGTCATACAGCCCCGACGCATGAGCACTGGAGTACTTCACTCTGCCATAGTCAGGGCAGAGAAGTACGCCTGCGCAGGAGTGCGATGCCGGGTAGACTGTGTGGTTGATGTAGGGACACGTCATCCACGAAGAGCAAGCAGGAGGATGGCATCGCAAGAAGAAAGGTGGCCCCAGACCAAGAGCAGTGACGCCCATCGGACAGGACCGCAGGTGAGTATAATAAGTTATTTTACTTCTCTTACAGGTCGGGTTGGGGGCAGATATACACTATCATAGAAGGCAGTATATCAGCCCTGAAAGGTGGTGGCCGTATCTCATATTGGTCAAACCTGGTGACATCTTTGTAGGCCTGCTAAAAAAAATCCTGGTTGGGGAGAACAAAAAAGTCCAGGACACCAGTCTTCATTTCTACTACTACTGAGTAAAAAAAGCATCTAATGGCGTAAAACGCTGCGGTAGTTAACAGAAACCTGCACTAGCAACTCCATGGAATGTTTCAAATCCTTTTTTGATGCTGATATTATGTAATGCCGATATAGGAAGCACTGAGCAATTCTTTCCAGCTTTAAAGAACATCCATGCGTTTGCCTATGCATTAGACTCTGATTTTTTTCATGTCTGCTATCTGTTCACCTTTGCTTTGTCTCGCTTGTTCCCCGCTTCCACATTTCATCTTCTATAATCCGCACAAGGTCTTTGCACTCATTTGCCCTTTCTCATTAAATTCTTCCAAACACCTTTCCTTCTTTTTTCCAGCAGCCGTATTCGTGACTGACTCCTACTGTACACATTCTTCATCATTTCCAAACAGCTGTCATCTTTCTCAGCCCGTTAAATGATGCTCTCTGCCACTAGCAGGTATAATCTTGCAGACTGTCAGTCAGACTCCCTCCTGTCAGTCTATATATCACGTTTCGCACTGAAATTGTAATATTCTGTACCTCAGCGGTTTTGCTACTACCGAGCAGCACTCCAATTCCATTGATGACCTAATAAGAGTGTGCAAGGTATCACTTATTGGAGAGCTGAGGTTACACCTGGCCCCATGAAGAATGAAAAAGTAAATTCTTCCACCATATCCTTTCCTTCCTGTTTAGCAAAAGTATCCGAGAGAAGAGCTGGGAAACCGGATTAATCCTAATTCAGCCCCATGTGACTGGACAGCGTCCAAGGGCTTATCTCATGAAGACCACTCTATCCATATGCCCTATTCAGTCAAATGGATAGCAGGGAGCCCTCTCTTGTGACCATTACGTTTTTTTTCTTGTACGGATATTCCATTTTTTTTTCCCATGATACAAGGGGCTTTATTATATTCTCTTTTTTTTTACAAACATCGGTGGAAAAAGAAGGAAATACATGTCTGTTTTTTTTAAAAACATATTTTTTATTCCCCTCATCGCTTAAAGGGACTCTGTCACCTGGATTTGGAGGGAACAATCTTCAGCCATGGAGGCGGGGTTTTTGATTCACCCTTTCCTTACCCGCTGGCTGCATGCTGGCTGCAATATTGGATTGAAGTTCATTCTCTGTCCTCCATAGTACACGCCTGCGCAAGGGAAGATTGCCTTGTGCAGGCATGTACTATGGAGGACAGAGAATGAACTTCAATCCAATATTGCAGCCAGCATGCAGCCAGCGGGTAAGGAAAGGGTGAATCAAAAACCCCAAAACCCCGCCCCTATGGCTGAAGATTGTTCCCTCCAAATCCAGGTGACAGTGTCCCTTTAATGTTGCACTTAGTCTTTACCACACTGTGCGTGACAGTGTGGCCATCAGGGCTGATGGAGCATCATCAAACGATTTGTCCCATTTCATCCCTGATTGCAGCTTGTTAGAAGAAACATACTCCCCCTCCCCAGGTCCACCTGAGTCTCTGCTGCTCCTCCCAATGTCTGCTATTGGCTGCAGCGCAGATGTCAAGTCGATAGCCAATCACTGAGCTCAGTGCTTGCCTGTGCAGATGGAACGCCCCGCTCCGAGCCAATGAACTCACTGATTGCCTGCAGTGCTGTCAACACGATGTCAGAGCTACAGCCAATTACAAACACCGGGAACAATGGCAGCCACCCAGTTAAAGTGAATAAAGCATGGTTTTCTTTTTAAAAGAGAAGACCTCTTTAATAGGATATGATACTTGACAAGCTGCCATGATGTTAACCCACAGAGACTTGAATCTTCACCACCAGAATCTCCTTTCCACAAGATCCGTAGCAGACCAAATAGAAATTATTGAAATAATAAGACGTATTTGGGAACGGCTAAGTGAGAAATCACAACTTAATGCCCTGCTGATTGATTCATTTGCATCTTCCTTATAGTTTTCATATCACTTGCATTTGTCACTTTCATACTTCTTATTGCATTCTTCCATGGTCGATTTCACATTTATCTGGAATTTAGCAAACATCAGCATTACCAGGAAACTTTACAGAAAGGTTTGAGACGAAAGATTTAAGTGACTTTGTACATACATCTAAAAATCCTTAAGAGTATACATACAAGGTCTATGCAATTAACATATCAGTTCTCGTAATACCATCAGAGCTCCTTGTCATGAACGGTTTTCTGCATCCTCAGAGATAAATTTCACTGTGTCGTCACAATTTCATCTTCTGGCCACTAACTGCCCTTGACCTGTTGTTTTCGTAGAAAAACATCAGACATTTGCACTTTCAGCATGGGGAATTAAAAGACGCAGTAAAGCATGCCTCAAAGTGTTACAAAGGCGTCCATATTGGAATCTGAAAATAAATTAGTCTAGGCCTTGAAGATCGGCAATCACCCCCTTTTGTTCTTTCATTAGATGGTGTTCAGAGAAAGCAAGGAATTGGCAGAGGATGGAGAAAATTCTGGCAGCAATTCATCTCGAGTCTATCCAATTATGGGATGAGAAATGGAAATGGGAAGTATAAAGTAGTAATTTTTTGATAACATCTGTGTCTCGTAGGATCTTTTTTTTTTTTCTGAAAGCCTTGCATGCCAGAGCGGGGGAGGAGATGCAAAGTTGCTCACGTTTCGTTTCCTGTGAAGTGATGTTCAAAAGCTGATATTGTTGTGATTCTGAATGTTCACAACGCCCACTATTAAATCCTGCTTGTGTGAGAATCGAACCAGATGTGAAAACACTGTGGATTCTTGGTGGTGCTCTCAATCTAGGACACTCGAGGGATTCCGAAACACCGATATTGTGAAAGTCAAAGGAACTCTCTACAGCCATTGTTTTACGAAGTGACAATAGGTGAGCATTCTGGTATTTTACATCTGAAGCCCCCCATTAACCATTTGCTTCAGAAAGTTGGAATGATGGTTTGAGGATCGTTTAACCAGCAGCTACCTCATCCGGCTCCCATACATGGGAGCACTTGCTCTGCCGAGCGTCGTCGTATATTCTCTTTGAGAAAGCCATTGCCAGACATGTCTGGCACTAGCTTATCTCGAGGAGAACAAATGACTTGGGAGTTTGAAATTGGACATACCGAATACTTATCTCCCCCAGCATCATCTATTGGGAAAGAGCTACATATTAGACTGCCGGCTGAACCCTCTCTGAGGAAGCCAATTGGCGAAACGCGCGTAAGAGGGTTTTGTGGTAATTATCATCCTTGTAGTCATTGTACACTCTATCTTACTGTTTGTATTCCATGTATACTTGGTTCCATGTGTCAGCCTAATAATACATTGCCATCTGCACTTTATCAGTCTATATAGCAGTACTGTTATATTTTACCCATGCACCATAACACTTTATACTGTACGTTCTCATTATATACCTTATAAGCTACTAATGCCGCTGTGCACTGGCTATTGTATACCTGCTACATATTAAGCACTCTACCATTAAGATTGGTTGCTAGATGCACACTGTAGGCAACAGTATGCTTTTACCTAAACCCTCTAGCCACGAAGTGGAGCCATTACAACTTTTATTATGAGTGATGTACTTACTAGGTAACTTTCCATTCTTCATATATATTGCTATAAACACTACTGGAGCTGTTTTGTACCAATTACTATAAATTGATGAGAGGTTTTGCTCTTGTGTCCACCCATGGAATACATAATACATTGATATTCCACCAAGATTGTAATGTTACTAGGATTAATTGCCACTTTTTATTTCCCTGTTCAAACATATCCCTTTTTTTCTAGTTTTTAATTGTATGTGTTTTTATTGCTGTATTTAATAAAGATTGACATTTATTATGATTTCATTTGGGTAGTGTAATCTTTGTTGGTGCTATTGGTTATCTTTAGACACCCATTCACCAGTTAATGCCCCACAATATCTTTATTTGCCGGCTAAACCAGTCGATATGATATCGGTGGATTCAGACTTTATTAAATCAATGCGTATAGGGGCCTTTAAGCTCCTTTCATATGGTGTCTACAGTTTCTGATGGTCGTGTCAATTGGGAAAGCTTTTGGCACAAAGGTTAATTGGATTCATAGATCCTCCCCACTCACCAGAGAGGCCAAGTGAGTGTCCTCCAGGCCCGTGTCTTGCTAATATACTCCAGGTTTGCTTGTTTGTTGTATCCATAAAAAAGTCTAAGGAGCGATATAAGTTTTGTGGTTTTTTTTTAACAATGGAGCCTATGTGTGACAGATGCCACTCCATCAACCACAGGCTATCAGTGGCATCCAAAAAACATATATGAGAAGTCTTCCTGAAGGAAACCTCAGACACACACTGCAGAACACAATGTGAAGCGAATCTTGTACTAGTTTTATTATCTTAGATTACACTTTTTTTGCAGTTCAAACGCCCAAAATTCTGATAATAGATATCCCAAAAAATGGCCATAGGAGCAAAAAAAAAGTTAAAATAGTAAGAAAGATATTCTCACCCAACTTTTTAAATACCTGTATCAAACTGAATTTTATATTTGCTATACCAATTGATAGTGAATTGAAAAAAAGACTGTATCAATTAAGTTTGACCATTTATATTTACAATCCCTAGTTGATCTGGAGGAAGGTAAAAACGCCCAACAACACAATAATTTTGCATGCAGTTCCCATATAAACCAATGAAAATGAACAGCTTTAAGTAGCAACTTTGAAATACATATGAGAGCTATAAAAAAGGAAATTTATTCATGCTGACAGTCCAATGTTCATAAAGAGCAAGTAAAATTTACTTTGAAGAGGACCTTTCACCACATTTTTCATGTTGAACTGGATATAGGATGCAATAATAGAAACAGCGACAGTAAAATATAATTATAAGTATGAATACTCTAAAATTGTATCTGAACACCTGTAGGGTGCAAACATGTAGCAGGTGCAGCACTAATGAGAAACCCACATGATGGTAATGTGGCGCTATGCATCAAGATAGAAGACGCAGAGGCGTGGGACTCACCAAAGACAGGCAAAGCACTGATCGCGGAGAGCTAGAGAGTCTGCATTGAACCCTGATGAAGAAGGACGCCGTTCCTTTGAAACGCGTTGGTAGCGCTTTTTGGCCCCACTATTGCTCCGTAGCCTCTGTCGGCCATCTTTCACCGTCTTTTCTCTCCGCACGCATCCACTGGCCGGGGCTCTCTCTGGCTCTGCGCAGCGCACCTCCACCTGTGGTCCGCAGACGCCCGCCTCTCCCCTGCCACTGCAGACTCTCCAGCTCTCTGCGATCAGTGCTTTGCCTGTCTTTGGTGAGTCCCACGCCTATGCATCTACTATCTTGATGCATAGCGCCACATTACCATCATGTGGGTTTCTCATTAGTGCTACATGTTTGCACCCTACAGGTGTTCAGATACCATTTTAGAGTATTCATACTTACAATTATATTTTACTGTCACTGTTTCTTAGCTATATATTTATGCAGCCTGCAGGAGACCAGACTTTAGGGTGGGACATACATCGGATCCTTCGGAGGCACACTACCTATTTTATAGCCCCGTGTATTCTATGTGCTGATATCTATATAATAGGTTAGTGTGTATTCTATACGTACCTCACTTATTACCAACTCTGCATTAATTATCATCCGACCAATATACATTATACATTTCGTTATAGAGACACACACCATCTATTCCACGTGGGCCCTTCAGTGCATCATATGCTCCCTGTTCCGTTCCTCCTCCAGGTATATATGTGTGTGTATATATATATATATATATTTATATTTTTTTTATTTTTTTTCCTCTTTTTATCATAGAAGCATTCTTAGTATTTGTTCACATAGACTATCTCCATTTCCCTCAAGCGCGGTTTCGACTCTTTTCCAGTCCCTATTGGTCTATCCACGACAGTGTTCCCAGCACCTACCTGTCCTGATTCCAGCTGCTGAGGGTACCCCCTTTAGTGTAGCGCTAGTGTGTTCCCTTTTATATATATTCTTAAGAATATAATGCTGTCTGCAGGACCTGCAGGGCACGAATCAGATTAACTAAAGCTGACAATGAATTAAGGCTTGCAAGAGACGTCAAAAGCAGTAAAAGGGGACTTTGGTGATATGTCAAAAGTAAAAGAAAAGTCAAAGATGCCATAGGATTTTTACAGGATGAAAATGATGAAATGGTAAGAAAGGATGTTGAGAAGGCCGAACTTTTAAATTCCTATTTTGCATCAGTTTTCTCCCAGAAAGGAAATGTAACATCAACTGATCTTCACTGTACTATTAACCCCTTCATGACCGGGGGATTTTTCGTTTTTCCGTGTTCGTTTTTCGCTCCCCTCCTTCCCAGAGCCATAACTTTTTTATTTTTCTGTCACTTTGGCCATGTGAGGGCTTATTTTTTGCGGGACGAGTTGTATTTTTGAACGACATCATTGGTTTTAGCATGTCGTGTACTAGAAAACGGGAAAAAAATTCCAAGTGCGGTGAAATTGCAAAAAAAGTGCAATCCCACATTGGTTTTTTGTTTGGCTTTTTTGCTAGGTTCACTAAATGCTAAAACTGACCTGCCATTATGATTCTCCAGGCCATTACGAGTTCATAGACACCAAACATGACTAGGTTATTTTTTATCTAAGTGGTGAAAAAAAATTCCAAACTTTGCTAAAAAAAAATAAAAAATGGGCCATTTTCCGATACTCGTAGCGTCTCCATTTTTCATCATCTGGGGTCGGTTGAGGGCTTATTTTTTGCGTGCCGAGATGACGTTTTTAATGATAGCATTTCGGTGCAGATACGTTCTTTTGATCGCCCGTTATTGCATTTTAATGCAATGTCGCGGCGACCAAAAAAACGTAATTCTGGCGTTTCTAATTTTTTTCCCGCTACGCTGTTTAGCGATCAGGTTAATACTTTTTTTTAATTGATAGATCGGGCGATTCTGAGCGCGGCGATACCAAATATGCGTAGATTTGATATTTTTTTTATTGATTTATTTTGATTGGGGCGAAAGGGGGGTGATTTAAACTTTTATGTTTTTTTTATTTTTTTCACATTTTTTTAAACTTTTTTTTTTTACTTTTGCCATGCTTCAATAGCCTCCATGAGAGGCTAGAAGCAGGCATAGCACGATCGGCTCTGCTACATAGCAGCGATCTGCTGATCGCTGCTATGTAGCAGAATTGCGCGTGTGCTGTGAGCGCCGACCACAGGGTGGCGCTCACAGCGACGGGCAATCAGTAACCATAGAGGTCTCAAGGACCTCTATGGTTACCATTCACAAGCATCGCCGACCCCCGATCATGTGACGGGGGTCGGCGATGACGTCATTTCCGGCCGCCCGGCCGGAAGCGGTAGTTAAATGCCGCTGTCTGCGTTTGACAGCGGCATTTAACTAGTTAATAGGTGCGGGCAGATCGCGATTCTGCCCGCGCCTATTACGGGCACATGTCAGCTGTTCAAAACAGCTGACATGTCCCGGCTTTGGTGCGGGCTCACCGCGGAGCCCTGCATCAAAGCAGGGGAGCCGGCATCGGACGGTATAGTACGTCCGATGCCGGTAAGGGGTTAAGGAAGAAAATGAATATTATCTGACAGAATTACAGTGGTGTCAATACTTTTGGCCATGAATGTAGATGATAGTTAGATAGATAAATACGGTAGGTAGATAGATAGATAGATAATAGATAGATGATAGATAATAGATAGATGATAGAAAGATGATGATAGATAGATACATAGATAGATAGATGATACATAGATGGTAGGTAGATAATAGATACATATGGGATACATGATAGAATAGATAGATGATAAATACATAGATATAGCATAGATAGATAAATAGATAGATGATAGATAGATAATAAATAGGATAGGAAGATAGATAATATATAGATAGATGATAGATAATAAATAGGATAGGTAGATAGATAATAGATAGATGATAGATTATAAATAGAATAGATAGATACAGTAGATAGATACAATAGATTAGATAGATGAGAGATAGATTCTGCCCGCGCCTATTACGGGCACATGTCAGCTGTTCAAAACAGCTGACATGTCCCGGCTTTGGTGCGGGCTCACCGCGGAGCCCTGCATCAAAGCAGGGGAGCCGGCATCGGACGGTATAGTACGTCCGATGCCGGTAAGGGGTTAAAGGAGTAGAAGAATCCAGGATATCTATAAACAGAAAGATAGTGAGGAAACACTTAGCTAACATAAATTAATTCAAGTCTCCAGGTCCAGATGAATTACACCCCAGAGTACCGAAGGAGATAGCAAAAGAAATTTTTAACCACTCTCGATAATCTTTTAAAATTCTAGGAGAACAGGAGAAGTCCCATAAGACTGGAGAAGAGCAAATTCCTGGGTTTTTGCCTCTGATGTTCATGCTTCCGATCTTGTTCGTGCCTTTCATGCGGCTCATCCTGGTCGGCCTGGGGGCTCTGGTGAGGGTTCGGTGACCCCTCCTCAAGGGGGGGGTACTGTTGTGAATTCTGTGGCTGAATTCACTCCTGTGGTCACAAGTGGTACTGCAGCTTCTGAGCTTCCTCCCTCAGGTGTTCTGGTGAGCTTGTTAACTGCTTCATTACTTAACTCCGCCTGATGCTGCTATCCTTGCTCCTTGTCAATGTTTCAGTGTTGGATCTGAGCTTCTCCTGATTGTTCCTGTGACCTGCTGCTCTGTATAGCTAAGTGCTTTTTGCTTTTTTGTTGCTTTTTTTCTGTCCAGCTTGTCTTTTGTTTTGCTGGAAGCTCTGAGACGCAAAGGGTGTACCGCCGTGCCGTTAGTTCGGCACGGTGGGGTTTTTTTGCCCCCTTTGCGTGGTTTTGCTTTAGGGTTTTTTGTAGACTGCAAAGTTCGCTTTACTGTCCTCGCTCTGTCCTAGAATATCGGGCCCCACTTTGCTGAATCTATTTCATCCCTACGTTTTGTCTTTTCATCTTACTCACAGTCATTATATGTGGGGGGCTGCCTTTTCCTTTGGGGAATTTCTCTGGGGCAAGTCAGGCCTATTTTTCTATCTTCAGGCTAGCTAGCTTCTTAGGCTGTGCCGAGTTGCCTAGGTAGTTGTTAGGCGCAATCCACAGCCGCTTTTAGTTGTGTTTAGGATAGGATCAGGTGTGCAGTCTACAGAGTTTCCACGTCTCAGAGCTCGTTCTTGTATTTTTCGGTATTTGTCAGATCACTGTGTGCGCTCTGATCGCTAAGCACACTGTGTTTCTGGATTGCCTTCATAACACCTGTCATTAGCAAACATAACACAGACCTCATCTGGTATACGTGTCCAGTTTTGGGCAACACATTTTAAAAAAGACATCAACAAACTGGAGCAAGTTCAGATAAGGGCAATCAGAATGGTGACTGGTCTGCAAACCATGTCCTATGAGGAACGGTTGCAGGATTTGGGAATGTTTAGCTTGCAGAAAAGAAGACTGATAGGAGACTTAATAGCTGTCTACAAATATCTCAAGGGCTGTCACATTGTAGAGGGATCATCTTTATTCTCATTTGCACAAGGAAAGAATAGAAGCAATGGAATGAAATTGAATGGGAGGAGACACAGATTAGATATTAGAAAAAACTTTTTGACAGTTAGGGTGATCAATGAGTGGAACAGGCTGCCACGAGAGGTGGTGAGTTCTCCTTCAATGAAGTCTTTAAACAGAGGCTGGACAGACATCTGTCTGGGATGATTTAGTGAATCCTGCTTTGAGCAGGGGGTTGGACCAGATGACCCAGGAGGTCCCTTCCATCTCTATCATTCTATGATTCTATGACATCCACACAATAGCTTAGAGCATATTTCTCTATGCAAGATGTATAGTGATAGGCAGGCTGATATCCTGTTCTAACCTCATGCAGGAGTCAGTGTGGGGGAAGGTGAAGTGCAGTGGAGTTTAGCTGTCACATTATAAACCCTTCTACCAGCTCTCCTGATGACTGTCAGTAATCACACTGTCTGCTGTTCTCAAGCAACTTGTAATCTCCCTGCAGTGAAATCATGGCTGCCATTACATATCATGCAGAAGTAACCTGTCTGTTCTGGTCTACTACTACTGTGTGAAATGTAAGGAGACCCTGTTCTTTTCTCACTGCAGGACCAGTACAAGTTGACATAAATGTGATACTGATACATCTCTGGTCAGGAAGTCTGAGGGTATAGGCAGTACATCAGAGCTGACTATGGTTTATGTGAGGGGGAGAGCTAATAGAAGTTTGTAATGCGACACAACTAAACTCAGCTGTGCTGACCCTCATCCCCACTTATCTGAAATGTATTAGTCATCTGTGTTTTCTAACCATGCAGGTGGTTAGACCAGGAGATCAGGGCTGTATCATTACCTCTCACATACTGAGAAATGTGCTCTAAGCTATGATGGGTGGTATATTCTTTCTTGCTAATAAGATCTGTTATTACAATTTGAATGACCAAAGTTTTCACAAACATAAGAACTGTGTTCATTAATATAATATCAAATGAACAGGTTTTTTGGCAGCTCATAACAACCAATAGTGGGTGAACAGACAGCTGGACTAAAGGCATTGTCTGCACAAAGAGGGGTCATTTATCTGAGAAAAGCTCAGTCTCTTCTGCCAATGCTCACTTTAAGAAAGAATTTGTTCAGCAGTGATACTGTGAGAAACCAATGTTCAATTAACACACTGAGCTTCCCAAAAGCATCTAGAAAGATTATTTCTCATATATTAAATGGTTTTAAATAACCAAAAATGTAATCTAAGCATTAATTATGCACTAAGTCTCAACTGTATATAAAATCCTAAACTGCCCCCCCAAGCAGAGGAACATTGGAAGTAGGCAAGTTCTATATTTACTTTCTAAAGTATATTGCAGAATTAATGACCAGGCTTTACAATATAGCAATAAATACTACCACTTGTTGGCAATTTTGTAGTAAGAATTTTCCATTAAAAAAAGGGAGGATATATCCAGCTTCTTAGGTGAAAAAATATGTAGTTTACTCCAAAAATTTAAAATAAATCCATGGTAATCTAAAAGTTTCAAACACAGACGTGTTCTTTTTCAAAGCACAACCGCATAGCTTTTAGATCACCATGGATTTCTGGCAATTACGGTATGTTTTTAAATTTTTGGAAATAAACTACGTATTTTTTTCACATAAGAAGCTGGATATATTCTCCCTTATTTCATTTCTTCCACGTGTGGCCACACGATCCTGTGCTTCTTTCTGCCATCAACCGTCCAGGTGAGCTGGTTTTCTCTTTTTTTTCTATAGGCATTATCTATAAAAAGTTGTCTTTAGATTTGCTTCCATTTTTTTTTTCATTCAAGCAGCTCATATTGCAATTTTATTCAAATATTTATTTTTTGGAAAAATATTTATATTATGTTTAAACATTTTCGTCTATTTAAAATTATTCTAACATGCAAGAAAATGACTGAACTTCTGAAATATTGTAAGCATATGGAAAGCAGCCTGCAGAGATTAATTTAGCAGTGTCTCAAACAATATGCAGCAAAATCGCATGCAAGAGCTGAAGATCAGGAAATGTGTTCGGGCTGATGAGCCTCCACCAACAAGCTGCCGTAAGCCGCTCCTGATATGTCTGGTGGACATCCTACCAAATGTGCACTTATGACCTGCCCCCAAAACCTATTCTGGAGGATACAGTATGTTGCCTTTACAGCATCTAAACCGGTGTCCCCTTTGTAAACTAAAAAGTAATTTACGGTAAATATTTCCACTGTTTCTTTAAGCAGACAAAGAGGAACACAGTGGTTCAGGGTCCGCGCTGCCCACGGTTCAAAGGCATAGTCACACAAAAGGTTAAAGGTTATACCAAACACCTTTCATTGTGTTTTGGACCTGATGAAGAAGTTTGGAAACCTTGACACAATAAACCGCATCCATGCTTTAACTTTGTGTGTGACTACATCTTGAACCTTGGGCAGTGCGGACCCTGAACCACCGTTTTCCTCTTTTTTGCCACATTTTATTGGTGGTCCGGCAGCAGCCTTTACCTGCTTTTATAGAAGCTGTGACTATCACAACTCTATCAGGTGAGCGTACCTGCAATATTTTATTTCATTTATCAGATAAGACACTATTCAAGCTTTTCTCTCTCCCGCTTTACTATTGGATTCACCGTTTCTTTATGACCGTTTCTACAGCAAAATCACAGTGGCAAAAAACGACGTGAATTCTGTTGCCTAAATGTTGTAGATATACTGTAGATTTCATTCTTTGCATTGCACGGGAGAAAAGGAAAACCAGTTTTGAAAATTTGCTCTAGAAACTGGCAGGCTGCAGATGTGAGATCTCAGTAACGCTCAATGTATGCAGATCATTTTCGCAGCATTTCATAAAACCTCATTCACAGTACTGCTACTGGAACATGCAGCGTATCTTCCACCTGGAATTTCCATGTGTATAGTACCGTATTCACACACACTGGAATAGGCTTTCTATGGAGAATCACCTAATTAAGGCTGGGCCTACATTCCACAGGTATCGCATGAAAGCAATTTTCAGGCAAGTCGTGTGACCAAAAATATTTGTGCAGGTGCAATATTGATGTTGAAAAACAGACAAACTTGAACTGGACCATTAACTTCTAATTCATTCTTGAACATCAATGGTCTTTTCTGAACGAGAGCTCGTCAAAAGACAAAATGACTGTTCAAAGAAAGCTTAAGTGCTTGGCACATTCTTGGTTTGGTTGAGTTATTCATTGCACCTTCCCACCTACACGTTTTCCATCTATCGCAGCCCTTTTCTGGCTTCTGTCAGCTAGAGTTGTCAATCAAGGAAGAGTGGGAAGGTGCACAAAACTGGATGTGATAAGGGTGGAGTTAGCACCTTTTCTTGAACAGTCATTTTCTGCTAACAGATTCCCTTTAAAGGGAACCTGTCACCCCCAAAATCGAAGATGAGCTAAACCCACCGGCATCAGGGGTTTATCTACAGCATTCTGTAATGCTGTAGATAAGCCCCGATGTATCCTGAAAGATGAGGAAAAGAGGTTAGATTATACTCACCCAGGAGCGGTCCCAGTACGATGGGCGTCGCAGTCCGGCCCGGGGCCTCCCATCTTCTTACGATGAGGTCCTCTTCTTGTCTTCATGCTGCGGCTCTGGCGCAGGCGTACTTTGTCTGCCCTGTTGAGGGCAGAGCAAAGTACTACAGTGCGCAGGTGCCGGGCCTCTCTGACCTTTCTTGGCGCCTGCGCACTGCAGTACTTTACTCTGCCGGACAGAGACGCCCATCAGACCGGACTGCAGCGGGACCGCCCCTGGGTGAGAATAAACTAACCTCTTTTTCTCATCTTTCAGGATACATCAGGGGCTTATCTACAGCCGGGGGGGGGGGGTTAGCTCATCTTCAATTTTGGGGGTGACAGGTTCCCTTTAACTCAATTACTGGACTTAATTGCTATTAGAGAGATTCATGTGAGGGCAGATATCTTATTAAGGGCGCATGCAGACGTCCGTGCGAATCTGTCCAAGCACGGTCGGCTAATGTTCGGATTGGCTGTGGCTCTCTCCACCCGAGCATGAACGCTTCATGGATTTCTATGAGGCTGTCACACTCAGGGGGGAAGCCCCGCGGCCAGTCTGTGGACTAGTGGTCCCTGCTCAGACCGATATGCACAGATGTCTGCATGAGCTCTTACAATAGGTATCAAGTGACTGTGCTAGGACAGAACATGGAAGAAGAGAAATGGTGGAGATGTCCCCGTTCAGA
This sequence comes from Ranitomeya imitator, assembly GCF_032444005.1. Lineage (NCBI taxonomy): Eukaryota > Metazoa > Chordata > Amphibia > Anura > Dendrobatidae > Ranitomeya > Ranitomeya imitator. The sequence continues at coordinate 431,984,134 of NC_091287.1, read as the reverse complement.
AATATACCATACATATATTTATATATATAGCAGAGTGGGATCACCTTCATACTCATATCCACCGGTTATAATATTTTAATATAGTCGGAAATTTCTGTAGGTGTAAATCTAATTTACTGTATCTTACTGTTCCCCTAGGAGGCTGCACAGCAATCGCTGACTTTAGAAAAGGGAATCTACAATTCCAGATGGCAGGTTTGAAAATGTGCCCAAACTCCAATGAGTTACCGCTGAGATACTTGAATAATCAACATTAGGTGTTCGCTGTTTGTTGTGCAGTCACAGGAGCCTTGCACCAAAGGCTTTACTTAGTCTGTTATTTTCCATATTCATCGTATTACAGGATCTCGCGTTTTAAAACTGCTGATTTTTGTATTGCTTTATTTATCACCACGATAAACAGGGATATTCAGATTAGTAGACTTGAAATGCTATACTTATTCTAGAAATTGCACCAGTTCGAATAAACAGTATCAAGTGACATCACTGAGCCTGCTATTGCACCCTCCTCTTCTGCTGATAAAATGGAACATTTAGTTTTTTTTTAAACACTAAATATTTTTAAACAAAAGATAAGAAGCTTTGAATTGTATCTGATCTGACAAAAATACTTCTTTCCTCACTTATTAAGTCACTAGATGGTTGCCCGATTCTAACGCATCGGGTATTCTAGAATATGCATGTCCCCGTAGTATATTGCCTAGCGACGTAGTATATTGCCCAGTCACGTAGTATATTGCACAGCGACGCAGCATATTGCCCAGCCACGTAGTATATTGCCCAGCCACGTAGTATATTGCCCAGCCATGTAGTATATTGCCAAGCCACGTAGTATATTGCCCAGCCACGTAGTATATTGCCCAGCCACGTAGTATATTGGCCAGCCATGTAGTATATTGCCCAGTCACGTAGTATATTGGCCAGCCACGTAGTATACAGTCCAGCCACGTAGTATATTGCCCAGCCACGTAGTATATTGCACAGCGACGTAGTATATTGCCCAGTCACGTAGTATATTGCCCAGCCACATAGTATATAGCAGAGCCACGTAGTATATTGCCCAGTCACGTAGTATATTGTACAGCCCACGTAGTATATTGCCCAGCGACTTAGTATATTGCCCAGTCATGTAGTATATTGCCCAGTCACGTAGTATATTGGCCAGCCACATAGTATATTGCCCAGCGACGTAGTATATTGCCCAGTCACGTAGTATATTGCCCAGCCACGTAGTATATTGCCCAGCCACATAGTATATTGCACAGCCCACGTAGTATATTGGCCAGCGACGTAGTATATTGCCCAGCGACGTAGTATATTGCCCAGTCACATAGTATATTGCCCAGCCACGTAGTATATTGCCCAGTCACGTAGTATATTGCCCAGTCACATAGTATATTACCTAGCCACATAGTATATTGCACAGCGACGGAGTATATTGCCCAGGCACATAGTATATTGCACAGCAACGGAGTATACAGCACAGAGCCACGTAGTATAGAGACTTAAAAAAAAATAAACATACACTCACCTTCCGAAGGCCCGTTGAAGTCCTGCTATACTCACCATCTGCCGCCTTTCCCGCTCCTCGGGACGCTCCTGGGATCGCTCCATTACAAGCGTCAGCTTCCGGTCCCAGGGCTGGTATGAGCAGGACCTATGATGATGTCGCGGTCACATCACCGTGACGTCACGGCAGGTCCTTGTCGCACACCAGCCCTGGGACCGGAAGCTGCCGCTTGCAATGGAGCGATCCCAGGAGCGTCCCGAGGAGAGGGAAAGGCGGCGGATGGTGAGTATAGCAGGTTTTTTTTTTATTATTATTTTTAACGTGACATATTTTTACTATTGATGCTCATCAATAGTAAATAGTTGGGGACACACAGAGTTAATAGCAGCGGTAACGGAGTGCGTTACACCGCGGGCTGTTACCGCTGCCATTAACCCTGTGTGAGTGGAGGGGATTATGGAGCGGGCGCCGGGCAGTGAGTGTACGGGAGGGACTAATCGGACTGTGTCCGTCGCTGATTGGTCGCGGCAGCCATGACAGGCAGCTGCCGAGACCAATCAGCGAATGAATAACCGTGACAGGACAGACAGACAGACAGAAGTGATCCTTAGACAATTATATAGTAGTATATAGTATTCAGTGCAAATCCTCGCATTGATCATTCTCGAAAACTGTCTACAAATCTGTCTGCAGAAAGAGATTAAATTACAGAGTGGTGAAGTGGAGATGAAGGGACGTAGATGGAGTAAGTGCTGAAAAGTTATCTGAAAGTGCAGCTACAACTTTTTCTTTCACAGTTTGAAGATAAGGATGTTGGGTTAAAGTGTATGAGGCATTCCCTATATACACAGAACATCCCATAAATGTCGGATAGATCTGAATCCCACCTTTAGGAATCCGTTTACATAGTTTTCTAATAGAACACAATCTGGATAAGTCTAAATGCTTTGGATGAGGGATACACTTTTTAAGGAATTTTCCATGTTTACTATTCTAGGTATCAGATCAGTGGGGGCCGACTACCAGCACGCTTACCATTTAGCTGTCTGCAGCGCCATCACAATGAATGGGGCTGAGCAGCATAGCTGTGCACATTCTATACTGTACATTATCAGGTTGAGTAGTTCAGTCTACTGAAGCGAACAGGAGTTGTTCTGATCAAACAATCTAGTCTGGTCGGAGTAGTAGTACTGTGACATTTATTTTTTCTTTTTATACAAAACTAGTTGTAAATAACTTTTTAAGATTTGAAGCCATCAGTTTTCAAATTGGTTTTATGCCTATTGAAGTCAATGAAAAAGTTCAGCAATCTGTGATGAAAAAAATCCTAAGCATTGAGAATATGTGAAAACACAAGTGTGCAGTATATCGTGACCTGATAAGACTCTGATTTTAAAAAATAGTTCCTTTACCATTCCTTTCCGGTATAATGGAAAGCTAGCCTCCATAACCCGCAGCGCAGAAGATGCTACAGAGATGCTGCCTTACACAGACACCTTGATATTAGAGGGGTGGTCCGAAACACAAATGAGTAAATCCATATCTATTTAAGGCCATAATCTAAACTATTTTCTAATATAATTTTATTAAAAATTCCCTACCCTTCTCTTTTAATTACTACCATTTTGATGACACTTTGAGACTTTCACTACATGAAGGGATACTCCAAAGAAGAGCCATCAGTGGGTAGATTCTGCAGTCATTGCACAGCCCCTGCCCCCTCCGTGAAACCAAGCATTGTCAGTGACGCTCACTTCAGGGGCTGGGCTAGTCCCTGTGTGGTGTGCACAATGTCAGTGCGCTCTGTTTCGACTCCGATCAGCAGCAACAGAGTATATTATCAGAGTACCCGACATGCAGAGGCCAATGATGTCCCTTGAGGGGCTGTGCTGATCTCCGCATGCTGGTTATTCTGACAATGTGCTCTGTTGTCAGCTTGTGCTGATCTGAGGTGGCAACACATAGCGCGCTGTCATTGTGCACATCATGCAGGGACTAGCTCAGACCCTGAAATAAGCTTTACTGTTGGGCGCTTCAGAGGAGTGGGCCAAGGTTGTGGTAGTGACCGTAGCCTCTGCCCCCTGATGGAGCTTGATTTGAGTATCACATCATGCACTGAGATTCTGAAATGAAGTGTCATCAAAACGGATCAGTCATGTACCATCCCTAAGGGTCTGCACTAAAAATAATATAATTCATTTCCAAATTCCCAAACCTTGCCCTAAATCCCCTTTGCAGACCACACTCTGGGTGGTAAGTAGCGCTCCACCTCTGAACGGGACAGGAATCAGCTAATCATTCATGATCACGAGTTTGACACATGGGGTTTGTGTTGATTAACTTTTTTCTTCTTTTTAATGAAGACTACGTCTTAATTGGTAAGACCTAAGCACCCGGTATGTATATTTCTTGTTTTAGCTGCTGTATTCATGTTTCATTTTACCAGAATCAATTATTTTGCGGTTGAAAAAGAAAAGAGAACAGACAACGCTTAGTGTTAGATATTCAGCTTTGTGCAAACACAAGCAGGCATTCCTAGGCGTTCTGTCAGTAACAGCGTGCAGCATATCAAAACTGTGCATGACGCAGTTCTCCTATTCCACGGCGTCTGTACAGCTCACAACCCCCATGCTGCGGGGAGATGTGACACTTGTCCATTTACTGTATTTCACACAATAGCCTGCCTTTGAAGAGCTAGCTATTGTTTTCTCTGCATCTCTTTGCATATCTCCAATCGTGAAGATAATAGGGCAAGAACTTTTGGTGGGATCTTTGGAAAGTACATAAGTATTTCTATACACTATGTATCTAATGGGGACATTATTACTGCAGGGGGTAAGCTCTGATCTCGAGCGACATTAATATCGCTGCGTGGTAACAGCAGACGGCGGGAGGTTTCCCTACTGAATTTCCATTGTATGACAGGAATATAATATTTTACTTTGAAAAATCTGTTGCAATTCAGCGCTAACAAGGAATGAGGTTATTGGAAATGTGACTATTCAAAGCCATTTGGCAGAAATGTAATGATGACATCACCTGGTGTAAGAATGACATCACTTGGTATAATGATGACATCACCTGGTGTAAGAATGACATCACCTGGTATAATGATGACATCACCTGGTGTAAGAGTGACATCACCTGGTATAATGATGATATCACCTGGTGTAAGAGTGACATCACCTGGTATAATGATGATGACATCACCTGGTGTAAGAATGACATCACCTTGTATAATGATAATATCACCTGGTGTAAGAGTGACATCACCTGGAATAATGATAATATCACCTGGTGTAAGAGTGACATCACTTGGTATAATGATAACATCACCTGGTGTAAGAGTGACATCACCTGGTATAATGATGACATCACCTGGTGTAAGAGTGACATCACCTGGAATAATGATAATATCACCTGGTGTAAGAGTGACATCACTTGGTATAATGATAACATCACCTGGTATAATGAAGATGATATTACCTGGTGTAAGGATGACATCATCAGGCATAATGATGCCATCACCTGGTATAATAATGCCATCACCTGGTATAATGATGCCATCACCTGGTATGATGACATCACCTGGTATAATGATGACATCACCTGGTGTAAGGATGACATCACCTGGTATAATGCCATCACCTGGTATAATGATATTACCTGGTATAATGATGACATCACCTGGTGTAAGGATGACATCACCTGGTATAATGATATTACCTGGTATAATGATGACATCACCTGGTGTAAGAATGACATCACCTGGTATAATGATGACATCACCTGGTATAATGATGACATCACCTGGTATAATGATGACATCACCTGGTGTAAGGATGACATCACCTGGTGTAATGATGACATCACCTGGTATAATGATGGCATCACCTGGTGTAAGGATGACATCACCTGGTATAATATTACCTGGTGTAAAGATGAGATCACCTGGTGTAATGATGACATCACCTGGTGTAAGGATGACATCACCTGGTGTAATGATGACATCACCTGGTGTAAGGATGACATCACCTGGTGTAATGATGACATCACCTGGTATAATGATGACATCACCTGGTATAATGATGACATCACCTGGTGTAAGGATGACATCACCTGGTATAATGCCATCACCTGGTATAATGATATTACCTGGTATAATGATGACATCACCTGGTGTAAGGATGACATCACCTGGTATAATGATATTACCTGGTATAATGATGACATCACCTGGTGTAAGAATGACATCACCTGGTATAATGATGACATCACCTGGTATAATGATGACATCACCTGGTATAATGATGACATCACCTGGTGTAAGGATGACATCACCTGGTGTAATGATGACATCACCTGGTGTAAGGATGACATCACCTGGTATAATGATGACGTCACCTGGTATAATGATGGCATCACCTGGTGTAAGAATGACATCACCTGGTATAATGACATCACCTGGTGTAATGATGACATCACCTGGTGTAAGGATGACATCACCTGGTGTAATGATGACATCACCTGGTATAATGATGACATCACCTGGTATAATGATGGCATCACCTGGTGTAAGGATGACATCACCTGGTATAATGATATTACCTGGTGTAAAGATGAGATCACTTGGTGTAATTGATTTGAATGTTTAGGATAAGGAATGTCAGAGGTCACAGGTGCATTTTACAGTCCAAATGTAGATTACCAGGGGGTTTGTGGCAGTGGAGTGGGGTCACATGAGGCAGGAGCAGGGTCACATTTACATCATTTGACAGCAGGAGTGGGACTCTTTTCTAGGAGGGGATGTCCTGGCAGTTCGAGGCAGGAGTGGAGTCCCCGTGCACACATTGACCTCCCGGTGGGCTTCTGTAAAATGGTGTTGGATGTCGGCACATGTGCAGGTAAAGATATCAGATCGTCACCTATATCTGTGCATGCACCGACAATTGGTGCAATTTTCCTGAAACCCACTGCAAGGACAAGGTGTACAGTCGGGACTCCATACCTGCCCTGCATCGCCAGGACACCCTCTCCTCCTAGCCCAGGGCCCGCAGCATCGCCCCACATGAACATTATCAACTTTGTAATAATATATCCTATCAGAAAAAATAGGGTCTTTCTCTGCCAAAATTGATAATTATCAAACTTTTCAATTCTGAGATACGATCTCTATTCAGTGAAGACAGACTTTCCCATTACTGAGGATGACATGTGCTCCGGATACAATTCCATATAGACGGGAGGAGGGAGGAGCTCGAGGCAGAGCTCCGCCCTCCTCCTCCCATCTACATAGAATCTCACCGCCATCTCTTATCTCACTAATGGGAAACTGTCTTCACCGAATACACATTTTATCTCAGAACTGAGAATTTTGCAAATGATCAATTCTGGCAGAGAAAGAAGCAGATTTATCCGATAAGATATATTACAAAGTTTATTATTTTCAGGTGTAATATTAATTTACAAAAGAAAAAAATAAAATTATGATTACGATTAAGTTACCTACTTGGGCCCAATTTATTAATCACAAATAAATTTGACTTGACTTTTTTTTTTTTAGAGAGGACTATATCACAAACAATCCCTGCTGAGATTCTGCTGAAGTAGTGGGTCTCCCACTCAAAGCCCCCTCTATAAGCGAAAATGGAGATTTGTTCTGTAAGACCAAGCCCATTAATGTATTACACAGTCATCCAATTATGTGACCGGCCAACAAGTAATGTTACATTTCCCCTGCATGGAGAAATGCACATAGCTAGATATGGCATAACTAGGAAATAGCTAATAACCAAGGTATGAAATATGATAGTGAATTGACCAACGATTGCTGTATCAGCTTTTTCTTTAAAATTGGTTGTCTTAATGAGACAACCCTTATAAAGGCTTGAGGAGTCACATACATCACATGTTCAGTGGGGGTGTACTCTTTAAAAAATATCAAAAATAATAAAACGAAAACTATACATCACCCTTATTTTTTATCTGTTAAATACAAAATTTAAATCTTAATAATAAACACTTCATAATTTAAATACAAACATTAAAATCACTACTTTCCAACCTTTAAAAAAAAATATTGTATATTATATATTTTGCACAGTGAATGTTGTCAGAAAAAATAACATTATATCTACTAACTTTTCACAGCTATTTCAGAATTTTATTTTTTTGATCACCTCATCTCTCGAAAAATAGAAAAAACAATCAACGCTGTACCAATAAAAAATATTAGTCACGCAGCACAAAACATGCTCTCACATTGCTCAATTCATGAAAATGGCTCTCAGAATATGCTGACACAAACCAATTTTAGTTTTGTAAAGGTAGTAAAAACTGCTATACAGGATGTCCCCGACAAACATCTAACGTGCGTTATGACATGCAGTTCCGAACATCAGATGTTCAAAACAAAATCCCACCCAATAGTCACCTCACCACTGACTTCTCCGGCTGTCATCCAGTGCTTTTTTATCCGCCGTTGCGTGCCGCAACTCTGACTTCTCACTATAGACGGGGACTTCCTGTCGCGTGCAGGTAAAAGCTCATTAGGGTGCGTATTAGGCATGGCCTGGATGTGGCTGAAAGTAGTGAAGAGGCCGGAGATATGGCGTGCCTGACGGCAAAAAGATAAGGATTGGTTGGTGAGCAGTGAGGCCGACAGAGGTGAATATTTGCATTGGGCATCCAGATCCTTAAGCTCACTGCAAAACATAAGATCGTAATGTTGACCTCACGACCTTATGATGAGCAGACCTCTGAGGCCTGGACATGGCCAGAAGGCCTGATCTACCACGAAGAGCACAAAGATGGTGCGCATGACGGTGGAAAGAAGAGGACCAGATGACAGGTGGTCAGCAATGGGGCAGCAGAAGCGGTCAATGGTGAGTATTAGCTTTTTTCTATTCGGCCCTGTTCCAACGTACATTCATATCTGGGTTATGAACAAGGCTACAGAACGCATCAAGCTCGTAACCCGGGGACTGCCGGTATATATTTGCTATCGCCATAATCATAGTGACCCACTGAATGAAGTTCCCTGATCATTTTTATTGTGCAATCAAAACTATAAAAACAAACTAAAAAAAAACAATGGAGGAATTGTCTGCGTCAAACCAAGAACTGGTTTTCAATAGTTCGCATGGCAAATTAAATAGGGCCATTAAAACATGCTTGGCTGCAAGAAAAATGCTCGTCAGCAAGAAAAAATGCTTGTTAGGAAGAAAATGCTCATCTGCAAGAAAAATTCTCATCTCGAAGGCTATGTCAAAGGGAAAAAATAAGGTATGGCTCTTGAAGGGTGAAATGAAAAGATCAAAAATTAAAAAATGTCTGTAGCGGGGAGGTGTTTAAAGCTGACAGATGACTATATTCATTATCTTCTAATATCGTTTTCTTCCCTAATTGATAAAGATCCTATTAATTTAGGTAGGAACATCACAGACACTGTTGTCACATAGGAGCAGTGGCTGCTGCAGTAGCAGACAATTGCGTTACATTAGCTGTGAGATCCCGCGAAGTGTGGACAGATATAAATAGTCTTTTCATTGCAGCTAGAAAATTTGTACTTTTCCCCTGTCATTTTCTTTCATGTGTTTCATGCTAATTTCTTTTTTCTTGTGTTGTAATCTCTTGTGCTTAACTTCACTAGCAGCTCAGTCCCAAAATGTATCTTTTATGTTTAAATATATTCAGAAATAATGAATAATCCTACCTTTGTTTCACAGAAAGAAATTAATCTTCCTTGTTCTGTGATGATACGACTACATTTTCACAGGAATAATAGTAATCGATGCACGTGAAGCGAGTTTCCAATAATACCAGCATTGGTGCCGATCCCCACACTACACAGGGGGACATGCTGACTTGGGTGGCGTTCACCACCAGACCAGTCACCTATAACATTATTCTTCCCTCAGTCCTGACATACAGTTCTCTAATGTTAGATTTTTCATGGCTTTTCAAAGTTGAAATGTAAAGAACACAAATTAAAAATTTTGAAATTCATGATCAGAAGGGAAATGTTGCAATTTTAGGGCAGATGGTTTAAAGCAGTGGCCCCCAACCTTTCTGACCTTGAGAGCCACATTCAGCTCCCACCCCCTCCACAGTAGTGATAACCTGAGCCCCCCATTACCAGTATAATGATAACACAGAAACTCACAGTCCCATGACCTGAACATCATTGAAAATCTGTCGCTAGTAGGGATAGGTGAACCCGAACTGTAAAGTTCGGGACCGTACCAAACACAGTGTTCGGTCACACGATCCAGAACACGGGTTTCCATTGGATACCCGTGTTACAGTTCGTGTCCAGTTCGGGCTGTAAAAAAAACAGAAAATTAATAATAAACATTGTAATTATACTTACCTGTCCAACGACGTGTCCTTCCGTCCCGGTGTCTCCCGGCCGCATCTGCTTCCGGGGCCGCTCATTACCTTCTGCCGGTATTCACTGCACTGGGCATTGTTCGGCTTTTCCAGCATTGTTCGTGCAGTGACGTCACCGCACGAACACTGCCGGAAAAGGCAGATCACTGCAGGGAGTTAATGAGCGGCCCCAGAAGCAGATGTGGCCGGGAGACAGCGCGACGGGAGGTACTGTAAGTATTATTATAATGTTTATTATTAATTTTCTGCTTTTTTTCCAGCTCCCCCTCCCCATCCCATATATGTAAAGTCCAAGTTCAGGGTTCGGAAGCAAGTTCATGTCATCTCCGGCCCCGAACTCAAACTTTACAAAAACTCAGGTGAACCAGGAGATCATGAACATCGGGGGGTTCGCTCATCACTAGTCGCTAGACCTCAAATAGCAGTGCATGCAAGACGACCCAGGAATCTCACAGAACTGGAAGAATTTTCCAAGGAAGAATGGATGAAAATCCCAAGAATCGACAAGAATTGAAAGACTCTTGTCTGGCTACAAAAAGCTTTCAAAAGGGTTGCTACTGGGTTCTAACCATTCTGGGTGTGTCCAAACTTTTTCTTTCGCCCATTTTCCATTTCACAATTTTTAAAATGCAAAAGAAGAATATATATATATATATAGTACAGACCAAAAGTTAGACACACCTTCTCATTTAAAGATTTTTCTGTATTTTCATGACTATGAAAATTGTACATTCACACTGAAGGCATCAAAACTATGAATTAACACGGGGAATTATATACTTAACAAAAAAGCGTGAAACAACTGAAATTATGTCTTATATTCTAGATTCTTCAAAGTGGCCACCTATTGCTTTGATGACTGCTTTGCACACTCTTGGCATTCTAAAGATGAGCTTCAAGAGGTAGTCACCGGGAATGGTCTTCCAACAATCTTGAAGGAGTTCCCAGAGATGTTTAGCATTTGTTGGCCCTTTTGCCTTCACTCTGCCGTCCAGCTCACCCCAAACCATCTCGATTGGGTTCTGGTCTGGTGACTGTGGTGGCCAGGTCATCTGGCGTAGCACCCCATCACTCTTTTTCTTGGTCAAATAGCCCTTACACAGCCTGGAGGTGTGTTTGGGGTCATTATCCTGTTGAAAAATAATCGATGGTCCCACTAAAGGCAAACCAGATGGAATAGAATGCCGCTTCAGCATGCTGTGGTAGCAATACTGGTTCAGTATGCCTTCAATTTTTAATAAATCCCCAACAATGTCACCAGCAAAGCACCCCCACACCATCACACCTTCTCCTCCATGCTTCACGGTGGGAACCAGGCATGTAGAGTCCATGCGTTCACCTTTTCTGCGTCGCACAAAGACACTGTGGTTGGAACCAAAGATCTCAAATTTGGACTCAACAGCAGACCATAGCACAGATTTCCTCTGGTCTAATGTCCATTCCTTGTGTTCTTTAGCCCAAACAAGTCTCTTCTGCTTGTTGCCTGTCCTTAGCAGTGGTTTCCTAGCAGCTATTTTACCATGAAGGCCTTCTGCACAAAGTCTCCTCTTAACAGTTGTTGTAGAGATGTGTCTGCTGCTAGAACTCTGTGTGGCATTGACCTGGTCTCTAATCTGAGTTGCTGCTAACCTGCGATTTCTAAGGCTGGTGACTCGGATAAACTTATCCTCAGAAGCAGAGGTGACTCTTGGTCTTCCTTTCCTGGGGCGATCCTCATATGTGAGCCAGTTTCTTTGTAGCGCTTGATGGTTTTTGCCACTGCACTTGGGGACACTTTCAAAGTTTGCCCAATTTTTCGGACTGAATGACCTTCATTTCTTAAAGTAATGATGGCCACTCGTTTTTCCTTACTTAGCTGCTTTTTTTCTTGCCATAATACAAATTCTAACAGTCTGTTCAGTAGGACTATCAGTTGTGTATACACCAGACTTCTGCATAACACAACTGATGGTCCCAACCCCATTTATAAGGCAAGAAATCCCACTTAATAAACCTGACAGGGCACACCTGTGAAGTGAAGGCCATTCCCGGTGACTACCTCTTGAAGCTCATCAGGAGAATGCCAAGAGTGTGCAAAGCAGTCATCAAAGCAAAAGGTGGCTACTTTGAAGAACCTAGAATATAACATATAATTTCAGTTGTTTCACACTTTTTTGTTAAGTATATAATTCCACATGTGTTAATTCATGGTTTTGATGCCTTCAGTGTGAATGTACAATTTTCATAGTCATGAAAATACAGAAAAATCTTTGAATGAGAAGGTGTGTCCAAAATATATATATATATATGCCTAAAATATAATGGAAATGTGTCATTTTGAAAGAGGTTGTCTGACCCCGAAATACCATTTTTTTTTAAAGCTATTCTGTGCTGAATTGTGAAATACAACACCCCTATATATTGGTTTTTTTTTGTTCCCGCCTTTCGTTCTTTCTGAATTTCACTTCATTCCCTGCACCCACTTTGTGTACCTGCGGCTCTACCAAACTTGACAGCTTCCTGTCCTTTGTTATCTAAGCTCACAGCCAAAGCTGGCACCATCCGTCAGTGTCCCCTACTGCCCTCTGCACACTCATTGGCTGTCAGCTATCGGCCCCTGCATGTCCTCAGATCACATCCACAGTGGTGATAGAGCTTCACATGTTCCCACCTCACATCCACAGTGGTGATAGAGCATCACATGTCTCCACATCACCTCCACAGTGGTGATAGAGCGTCACATGTCTCCACATCACCTCCACAGTGGTGATAGAGCGTCACATGTCTCCACATCACATCCACAGTGGTGATAGAGCTTCACATGTCTCCACATCACCTCCACAGTGGTGATAGAGCTTCACATGTCTCCACATCACATCCACAGTGGTGATAGAGCGTCACATGTTCCCACCTCACATCCACAGGGTTATAGAGCTTCATGTGTTCCCACCTCACATCCACAGTGGTGATAGAGCGTCACATGTCCCCACATCACATCACAGTGGTGATAGAGCTTCACATGTCTCCACATCACATCCACAGTGGTGATAGAGCGTCACATGTTCCCACCTCACATCCACAGGGTTATAGAGCTTCACGTGTTCCCACCTCACATCCACAAGGGGTGATAGAGCGTCACATGTCCCCACATCACATCCACAGTGGTTATAGAGTTTCACATGTCTCCACATCACATCCACACTAGTGATAGAGCGTCACATGTCTCAACATCACATCCATAGTGGCGATAGAGCTTCACATGTCCCCACATCACATCCACAGTGGTGATAGAGCGTCACATGTCTCCACATCACATCCATAGTGGCGATAGAGCTTCACATGTTCCCACATCACATCCACAGTGGCGATAGAGCTTCACATGTCCCCACAGCACATACACAGTGGTGACAGAGCTTCACTTGTCTCTACATCACATCCACAGTGGTGATAGAGTTTCACATGTCCTCACAGCACATCCACAGTGGTGCCAGAGCTTCAAATGCCTCCCCATCACATCCATAGTGGTGATAGAGCGTCACTTGTCCCCACATCGCATCCACAGTTCCCATGTTCCCACATCACATTCACAGTGGTGACAAAGCTTCACATGTCTCCACATCACATCCATAGTGGTGATAGAGCTTCACATGTCCCCACATCACATCCACAGTGATGACAGAGCTTCACATGTCCCCACATCACATCCATAGTGGTGATAGAGCTTCACATGTCTCCACATCACATCCATAGTGGTGATAGAGCGTCACTTGTCCCCACATCACCTCCACAGTGGTGATAGAGCTTCACATGTCCCCACATCACATCCACAGTGGTGATAGAGCGTCACATGTTCCCACCTCACATCCACAGTGGTGATAGAGCATCACATGTCTCCACATCACCTCCACAGTGGTGATAGAGCGTCACATGTCTCCACATCACCTCCACAGTGGTGATAGAGCTTCACATGTCTCCACATCACATCCACAGTGGTGATAGAGCGTCACATGTTCCCACCTCACATCCACAGGGTTATAGAGCTTCATGTGTTCCCACCTCACATCCACAGTGGTGATAGAGCGTCACATGTCCCCACATCACATCACAGTGGTGATAGAGCTTCACATGTCTCCACATCACATCCACAGTGGTGATAGAGCGTCACATGTTCCCACCTCACATCCACAGGGTTATAGAGCTTCACGTGTTCCCACCTCACATCCACAAAGGGTGATAGAGCGTCACATGTCCCCACATCACATCCACAGTGGTTATAGAGTTTCACATGTCTCCACATCACATCCACACTAGTGATAGAGCGTCACATGTCTCAACATCACATCCATAGTGGCGATAGAGCTTCACATGTCCCCACATCACATCCAAAGTGGTGATAGAGCGTCACATGTCTCCACATCACATCCATAGTGGCGATAGAGCTTCACATGTTCCCACATCACATCCACAGTGGCGATAGAGCTTCACATGTCCCCACAGCACATACACAGTGGTGCCAGAGCTTCAAATGCCTCCCCATCACATCCATAGTGGTGATAGAGCGTCACTTGTCCCCACATCGCATCCACAGTTCCCATGTTCCCACATCACATTCACAGTGGTGACAAAGCTTCACATGTCTCCACATCACATCCATAGTGGTGATAGAGCTTCACATGTCCCCACATCACATCCACAGTGGTGATAGAGCTTCACATGTCTCCACATCACATCCATAGTGGTGATAGAGCGTCACTTGTCCCCACATCACATCCACAGTGATGACAGAGCTTCACATGTCCCCACATCACATCCACAGTGATGACAGAGCTTCACATGTCCCCACATCCACAAGGGTGATGGAGCTTCACATGTTCCCACCTCACATGCACAGTGGTGATAGAGCTTAACATGTCCCCACATCACATCCACAGTGATGACAGAGCTTCACATGTTCCCACCACACATCCACAGTGGTGATAGAGCTTAACATGTTCCCACCTCACATCCATAGTGGTGATAGAGCGTCACATGTCTCCACATCACATCCACAGTGGTGATAGAGCGTCACATGTCCCCACATCACATCCACAGTGGTGATAGAGCGTCACATGTCCCCACATCACATCCACAGTGGTGATGGAGCTTCACATGTTCCCACGTCACATCCACACTATGGTCAAAAAAAACTTCTTCTCTCAACCAGTGATTTGCAAACGCCATGCAAAAAGTTTGTGACCCTATGTGCTAAACTACACTGACATTTAGCATTTAAGCTAAATTGCTCAAAATGGAAAAGGATCTGGAGCTGGAAGTCTTTCCGGAAACACTTTACTGCTGACTCGCGTGCAGCTGTTCATCCTGCCTGTAACTCGTCATTAGTTTTTTTATATGTGAATTTATGCTTCCTTTCTTTAAAATAATCTGTGTCTGATTACTGTACACATCCGCAGTACTCGTTCTTGGATCCCGGCTCTTATTAAGACCCTCTTCTTCTCTATAGACTCCTATTCAGAGCATTTTCGCTACAAAACATAGCGGGCGCTTTTTGACAGATAGCTTGATGTGGGTGCATCTGGTTGCTATTCACACTCTTTACGTAGCCTACATTTTCTCTTTTTCATTCTCACTGAAGCAATGTAAGATTTTTCATTTTTCAAGTGGGAGTTCTACATAATGACATGTTATTTTGATCTGACCAACTGTTCATGTTTTTTTTTAAACTTATAAATAAGAAAAAGTGGAAAAAATGGCTGAATATTCAATCACCGACTGTCATATTTTGCAGGTGCTTATACAAAGTTTTTAACCTCGCGCGTTCCAATTCACCAAACAATTTTGCCCCTATCTACATAATGGGGAAAAAAGTGAAAGGAAAAGTGTTGGAGGCGTCGCAGCTACAGCCACAAAATTTTGCACAGTCACACGTCTGGACCCTGAGAGAGTCATAGGCTATGTTGTGAGGTGAAATTTTAACCCCGCACTTTCCAATTCACCAAACAATTTTGCCCCTATCTACATAATGGGGAAAAAGTGAAAGGAAAAGTGTTGTAGGCGTCGCAGCTACAGCCACAAAATTTTGCACAGTCACACGTCTGGACCCCGAGAGCGTCATATGCTATGTTGTGAGGTGAAATTTTAACCCCGCGCTTTCCAATTCACCAAACAATTTTGCCCCTATCTACATAATGGGGAAAAGTGAAAGGAAAAGTGTTGGAGGCAAATTGACAGCTGCCAGATGTGAACAAGGGGGACTTAAAGAGTGAGAGTGATGGCGCCAAAGAGTATATACCGTACAGTTGCTAAGGTGGGGCCCCGACATGGGATACTCACCACACACGGGGATATGAACACACACAAAATGCGCCACATACTACCACATACTTGAACACATATTACCCTCAGCACACATTTCACCACATATACACCAACCTCGCCACATAAAAGTCGAAACACAAAAGTCGCCGCTCAAAACTCGCCACGCGCAAAACTCGCCACATGCAAAAACTAGGCTCACGCAAAACTCGCCACAAGTGCAAAACTCACCTCATGGAAAACTCGCCACACGCAAAACTTGCACACGCGCAAAAATTGCCACATGCACAAAAGTTGCAACACATGCAAAAGTTGCATCACACAAAACTTGCACATACTCAAAAGGCACCACACATAAAACTCGCCACGCGCAAAACTCGCCATGCGCAAAACTTGCTGCACACAACTTGCTACACTAACCTGTCACATGCAACTCGACACACAAAAAGTTGCTACACGCATGTTGCCACACAAAACTCATCTCACAAAAGTCGCTACATGCATGTTGCCACACACAACTCAACACACACAACTTGACAAACGAAACTCGCCCTAAAACACACACAAGTCTGGTATTATCCTTCAAAAATAAAAATCTGATTAATAAGCAGACAAACTACAAGAGCAACAAATGTACCATATAGGAAATATGGCAGCTGTCAGTCACATGACCTGTCTATTATGTGTATGTGTGAGCTAATATATACTGCCAGGGGGAGGGCTTCCTGTTGGCTGGGGATTTATCAGGCTGCCAATTTAGCTTACAAATACGGAGGTAAAAATACTGAGCAAATAACGTGTGAACGAGGTCTAATACAGGAGGAGATGACACACAGGTATATACTATATAGAGGAGGAGATGACATACAGGTACATACTATATACAGGAGGAGATGACATACAGGTATATACTATATACAGGAAGAGATGACACACAGGTATATACTATATAGAGGAGGAGAGGACATACAGGTACATACTATATACAGGAGGAGATGACATACAGGTATATACTATATACAGGAAGAGATGACACACAGGTTTATACTATATACAGGAGCAGGTGACCTACAGGTATATACTATATACAGGAGGAGATGACATACAGGTATATGCTATATATAGAAGATGACATACAGGTATATACTATATACAGGAGATTACACATAGATATATACTATATACAGGGGAGATGACACACAGGTATATACTATATACAGGAGATGACATACAGGTATATACTATATATAGAAGGAGATGACATACAGGTATATACTATATATAGGAGATGACATACAGGTATATACTATATACAGGGGAGATGACACACAGCAGGTATATACTATATACAGGGGAGATGACATACAGGTATATACTATATACAGGAGATGACATACAGGTGTATACTATATATAAGGGAGATGAGATGACAAACATGTATATACTGAGGTGAAAATGAGAGGTGTGAGGTGAAAATGAAAAGGTGTGAGTGCAAAATGAGAGGAGTGAGGGAAAATAGTGGAGTGATCGGAAAATGACAGATGTGAGGTCGAAATGACAAGTGTTAGGGGGGAATGAGAGGAGTGAGGGAAAAAATGAGAGGTGTGAGGGAGAAAATGAGAGATGTGAAGGGGAAAATGAAAGATGTGATTGGGAAAATGAGAGGCGTGATGGGAAAATAAGAGAAGTGAGGTGCTATAACTAACCACAGATATTTACTATGCCCAGGCAACGCCGGGCTCTTCAGCTAATATATATATATATATATATATATATATATATATACTGTATACACATCAATATACTGTATATATTTATAAATATCAATAAATGTACACTAGTGGGGAGCATAAGTATTTGATACACTGCTGATTTTGCAAGTTTTCCCACATACAAAGAATGGAACGGTCTATAATTTTTATTGTAGGCAGATAACAACTGTATGAGACAGAATCTAAAAATGAAATCCAGAAAATCACATTGAATGATTTTTACATAATTTATATGCATTTTATTGAATGAAATAAGTATTTGATAAAATAGAAAAACAGAACTTAATATTTGGTATAGAAACCTGCGTTTGCAATGACAGGTCAGTCGTTTCCTGTAGTTTTTGACCATGTTAGCACAAACCACAGCTGGGATTTTGGCCCCCTCCTCCATACTGACCTTCTCTAGACCTTTCAGGTTTGGGGGATGTCGCTGGGCAACATTGAGTTTCAGCATTTTATCTTAAATGTATATTTTATAAACGGCTTTACATTTTCTATATAGCTGTCTAAAAAATCATGCAATTTTCACACTTGTCATTCAACTTAATATTAGGCTCACTTCTTGTTCTGTACAGCCTCTTCTTTGTGAGTGGAGCAGTGGTTGATCACCATTTATTCCTAATGGGACCGCCAGAGTGAGCTGAACACTGCGCTAGGCCGGTCTTCGGCTCTACTAGAATTGTGCAGCAGTGCGCATGATCCTTCAACGTTCCATTCACATGGGGCTTTTCTCAGGACCTTGGTTCTCGTGACTGCCCAATAGTCAGACCCCCAGTGTTCAGGAAATTGTTCCCTGTCATAAGGATAGGAGGTGACTTCCAATCTTGAGAGAAGATTGAATCTTTTGAAATTCAAATCGCCACGATTCTCAATACTGCAAAGCCTCTCACCACCCAGGAAAGATGGTAATTTTCTGAGGTCTCCTCTGTATCTAACACCTTTTGAGCACTTTAAGGCCGGCTTCACACTCAGCGTATGAAAATACGTTCCGTATATTACGGCCGTAATACGCTGAAATGTCCCGAAAATAGTGGTCCGTAGCTCCTCCGTAGGCAGGGTGTGTCAGCGTTTTTTGCGCATGGCATCCTCCGTATGTAATCCGTATGGCATCCGTACTGCGTGGTTTTCTTGCAGGCTTGCAAAACCAACATACCTCTATAGAAATGATCCATGAGTCCCAAAAAGAAAAATATATATATATATATACTGTATATATATATATATATATATATATATATATATATATGTCAGTAGACACATATATGTATATATATTACTATTTTTTCCAGCGCTATACAGCTTGAAAGCTCCCAGGCTTTCTAGGAAAGTTCCCACGATCTATGAACATCCAGCAGAGGGCGCCTCACCGCAAATGAAGCTAAATATAGCTCATTGATCTATATTTAGACTCATTCCCCAGGGTTTTGCAGCGAGGAGTAGCATTGCATTAGCAAAGCTCCTTGCTGCAAAATGTTTTAACCCCTTCAGAAGGATTTACATCGTTGGACGTTACAGATCTGCGGAGGGTAAGTATATTGTTGGTTTATTATGTTTTTTCTTTCACAGAACGAGGGTCTTCAGTGACTGGATTGGGCGTAGAATAAAATACTCCAACAACCATTGTTTTTATTTCATTAAAATAATTTTAAATAATGTGTTTGTGTTTTTTTTAACCCTTTCATTCAATTGGATTAATAATGGATAGGTGTCATAATTGACGCCTCTCCATTATTAATTTGGCTTAATGTCACCTTACAATAGCAAGGTGGCATTAACCCTTCATTACCCCATATCCCACCGCTACACGGGAATGGGAAGAGAGTGGCCAAGTGCCAGAATAGGCGCATCTTCCAGATGTGCCTTTTCTGGGGTGGCTGGGGGCAGATATTTTTAGCCAGGGGGGGGCCAATAACCATGGACCCTCTCTAGGCTATTAATATCTGCCCTCAGTCACTGGCTTTACTACTCTGGCGGAGAAAATTGCGCGGGAGCCCACGCCAGTTTTTTATGCCATTTAACCCTTTAATTTAAGAGCTAGAACGGCCAAATTTTGCAGATACACACTACTGACATTAGTAGTGTGGAATCTGCAAAAAAAATGGAGAGAAGACATGGTTTACTGTATGTAAACCATGTCTCAAATCATGTCGGGTTTTAGGAAGGAGAAAGAAAAAGCCGGTAATTGAATTACCGGCTTTCAAGCTGTATAGCGCTGGAATAAATATTAATATATATACATATACAGTGGGGCAAAAAAGTATTTAGTCAGTCAGCAATAGTGCAAGTTCCACCACTTAAAAAGATGAGAGGCGTCTGTAATTTACATCATAGGTAGACCTCAACTATGGGAGACAAACTGAGAAAAAAAAATCCAGAAAATCACATTGTCTGTTTTTTTTAACATTTTATTTGCATATTATGGTGGAAAATAAGTATTTGGTCAGAAACAAAATTTCATCTCAATACTTTGTAATATATCCTTTGTTGGCAATGACAGAGGTCAAACGTTTTCTGTAAGTCTTCACAAGGTTGCCACACACTGTTGTTGGTATGTTGGCCCATTCCTCCATGCAGATCTCCTCTAGAGCAGTGATGTTTTTGGCTTTTCGCTTGGCAACACGGACTTTCAACTCCCTCCAAAGGTTTTCTATAGGGTTGAGATCTGGAGACTGGCTAGGCCACTCCAGGACCTTGAAATGCTTCTTACAAAGCCACTCCTTCGTTGCCCTGGCGGTGTGCTTTGGATCATTGTCATGTTGAAAGACCCAGCCACGTTTCATCTTCAATGCCCTTGCTGATGGAAGGAGGTTTGCACTCAAAATCTCACGATACATGGCCCCATTCATTCTTTCATGTACCCGGATCAGTCGTCCTGGCCCCTTTGCAGAGAAACAGCCCCAAAGCATGATGTTTCCACCACCATGCTTTACAGTAGGTATGGTGTTTGATGGATGCAACTCAGTATTCTTTTTCCTCCAAACACGACAAGTTGTGTTTCTACCAAACAGTTCCAGTTTGGTTTCATCAGACCATAGGACATTCTCACAAAACTCCTCTGGATCATCCAAATGCTCTCTAGCAAACTTCAGACGGGCCCGGACATGTACTGGCTTAAGCAGTGGGACACATCTGGCACTGCAGGATCTGAGTCCATGGTGGCGTAGTGTGTTACTTATGGTAGGCCTTGTTACATTGGTCCCAGCTCTCTGCAGTTCATTCACTAGGTCCCCCCGCGTGGTTCTGGGATTTTTGCTCACCGTTCTTGTGATCATTCTGACCCCACGGGGTGGGATTTTGGTGGAGCCCCAGATCGAGGGAGATTATCAGTGGTCTTGTATGTCTTCCATTTTCTAATTATTGCTCCCACTGTTGATTTCTTCACTCCAAGCTGGTTGGCTATTGCAGATTCAGTCTTCCCAGCCTGGTGCAGGGCTACAATTTTGTTTCTGGTGTCCTTTGACAGCTCTTTGGTCTTCACCATAGTGGAGTTTGGAGTCAGACTGTTTGAGGGTGTGCACAGGTGTCTTTTCATACTGATAACTAGTTTAAACAGGTGCCATTACTACAGGTAATGAGTGGAGGAAAGAGGAGACTCTTAAAGAAGAAGTTACAGGTCTGTGAGAGCCAGAAATCTTGATTGTTTGTTTCTGACCAAATACTTATTTTCCACCATAATATGCAAAAAAAATGATAAAAAAACAGACAATGTGATTTTCTGGATTTTTTTTTCTCAGTTTGTCTCCCATAGTTGAGGTCTACCTATGATGTAAATTACAGACGCCTCTCATCTTTTTAAGTGGTGGAACTTGCACTATTGCTGACTGACTAAATACTTTTTTGCCCCACTGTATATATATATATATATATATATATATATATATATATATATATATATATACCTATTCTATGTGTACACATTTATTCTACCTATTCTACTGTAAGCTGTCAGTGTGATTTTACTGTACACCGCACTGAATTGCCGGCTTTTCTCTCTAACAGCGCTGCGTATTTCTCGCAAGTCACACTGCTTGTCCGTGTGTAATCCGTATTTTTCACGCTTCCATAGACTTTCATTGGCGTATTTCTTGCGCAGTACGGTGACAAACGCAGCATGCTGCGATTTTGTATAGCCGTAGAAAGCCGTATAATACTGATCAGTAAAATACGGCAGATAGGAGCAGAGGCATAGAGAATAATTGTGCCGTATTTTTTGCGAGTTTTACGGACGTAGTTTCTGCGCTCTTACGTCCGTAAAACTCGCAAGTGTGAAGCCGGCCTAACACAGCAAGCTGCATAAGTAAACGGATGGTAAACAGCAGTAACCGACAGTCTATTTAATAAAACTGCACTGACAAACTTTTCATGCCCGTTAAAACAAAAATAAGAATGTCCAAAAATTATCCATTTTAGCCTATTGTTATCAGGCACACCATTCTATGATTACCTATAAGTCAATGAGAGCTAATTAAATTTCCTGTATAGGGACCGACTCAGAATTCGCCTGCCTAGGTCTGTGGTCTACACCAACATTTTTTCCTCTTCCCTGGCAAGAATGCTTTAAAAATTGGTTACAGGAACATGCATGGAAAGGAAGGTGCAATACTAGCCGAAATTATTGTTGTGGTGTGTATGGATGCTAAAATGAACTAGTAAAACAGGTATGCAAAAAGTAAAATGTGCACTTTTTTAAGGGAAAGGTTTTTGCTACGTAATCTTAGAGCACCATAATGTAAAGGTAGATGCCCTGATTCTAGCAATGTGACACTTACTGGACTGCTCGCTGTAGGTTTTATCACATCAATGCATTAGCAGGATTATCAGCAGGAGATCATCACTAGATGACAAATTGTTCGAATTTGCCAAAACCTGTTATTTTCATAATGTTTTAGCTTGAAGTCAATTTGCAGCAGATTGATTAGCTCATCTCTTCGTTGTTTACCAGGCAAAGCTCTTTATTATTAGGAGCGTCTGTTCTAAGCAATACAAATCACTGCATCTTTCACCCATAGTGAATGGAACATGGTGGCAATACCAGACATAGTCCTATGGGAATGTTCACATTGCGTTTTTGCTGAGTTTTTCAGCACATTTTTGTCACTGTAAGTCCAGGATTTTAACAGTCCAGCAAAGTGAGAGATTTCTGAAATCTCATACAAATGCTGTTTGTTTTTCCCAGCAGATTTGAAGCAGTTTCAAATCTGTAGAATTTTCAATCCATTCAGTGTTTTTGCAGTGTTTTTCACATATTCAAATGAATGTGCAAAAACGCATAAAAAACTCACGCAAAAGTGTGGCAAAATCACGCTTTTTTTAAGCATTTTCTGCCATTTTTATTGTAGAAATGTCTGCAGCAAATATTTACCGTGTACGCAAACGTTTGAATTGGCTGATTGTCTACGGGTGGAATCCCGGGATTGGAGAGATGGACACCAACCAATTTAATATTGACGAATTTTCATAAGGAATAAAGTCCTGGGTCATACCATTCAAGATTTTTTTGGCAAATTGAAAACTAATGACAGTTCATAATGGGTTACTGCTAGTGATGAGAGAACGTGCTTGGATAAGGTGTTATTCCAGCACGCTCCGGTGCTAACCGAGTGACTTTGGAGTGCTTGAAAAATATGTTCGAGATCCCGCAGTTGCGTATCTCGCGGCTGTACGACAGCTACAACTCAGTCAGGGATTGCCTGTTTGTTAGGTTATAACACCTTACCGGAGCACGTTCGCTCGTCACTAGTTACTGCTACTCCATATTAATGTGAATTGAGAACCTGCTAGAATATGGAGTAAATTATGTAAAGTCTAAAAATGTGTCTTCTGAAGTCAGGTGAGACATCTGATAATTACAGTTTAAAAGCAGCTCCCATACTGAGATCAGAAGTAGAAGGCATCCGCTTGGTCCTTGTGATGACATAGACCGTGTGCTCCCTACCGGGAGGGTTAACGACTTGCTATTTAACTAAGTGCATATCTCTAATCATTTATTTTAGAAAGTTTAACACAGATTTACAGATACAATCCATCATAATTTCTCCTGCTCCCAATCACCTTCAGATCAGAGATAAGAGTTCACAAAATATAGTAGGATGGCTTATATCAGCTCACAAAGATCTCATTGATCCATTGATCTTAATGAACGACAGCAAACAAAATAAGTCAGTTCAATCTTTTTTCATTTATGTTTTAATATAACCCTTCAACCAATGGCTCAAGATTCACTCGAAACTCACAACATTACTCATACCAGTTAAAATTCCATGCATTTTTTTTTAGACTTGGACCCCTTTAAAAATTACTGTACAGAACCAACAAAAATTTTACAAAGAGTAAGTCTTCACCCAAACGTCAACATTTTCCACGTATGAGAAAAATGGACTAATTATTTGGATCAGAGTTTGATCAATGTGGTCCAAGAGTCATCAGCTTTTCCTAGGGAAGAAAAAGGTTTCTCCGCCTCCCCCCTTTCTGACAGTCTGTGAACATCGGCCAGCACTCGGTTGTCATAGACGTGTATTGCCGATTTTGATCCGGCCCACGGAGGAGTTTTAAGATTTGGAGGAGGACTGGGAGAGTTTCGACACTAAATCCTCCTAAAACAAAACTCTATGTGCACATAGCTTTTGGGCATTTTCGAGGAAGTTTTTCATTTCCTGAAGCAGTTTTGAAGCATTTTGGTAGAGTTTTTTTCCTAAGCAAATGTTTGCAGTCTTCCAAGTGACAAGCTTTGTCTTTATTCCCAAAAGGCATTTTTCAAAATCTGAAGTGGAAATTTTTTTTCAAAAGTGGCCTTACAATAAAAAATTATTAAAAAATCTTGTGTGCACATACCTGACGAGAATATGCACACTGAGGGCCCGATTCATCAAGACCGGTGTTTTTTAATTTGATGAGGGGGCGTCAGGAGTCAGACACCCCTAATTAATCAAAAGGCTGCTGTGTGCCATGCCAGCATTCCCACTCAGTGAATAACCGGAGTGAGATTTCTGGCATACAAAACGCCACAGCTGCTCATGAATTAGACAAGCTGTGGCATTAAGCCTGTAGCACGCACCATCCCAGCTCCGCCATTACCAGAGCAGAAATAAGCGTGAATGCACCAAAAATCACAAAATTTGTAGGAAGCAATTGATTGTAGTTATTTATTCATAAAGGGGGGCAGCCAAATATTAAGTTGAAGGTGGCAACAATTTTGTGCGACCCAGTTTGGGGGTTTAGCATGAAATTGTGTTGAACGTACCTTTTTTTCTCAGTTTTTTTGTGTTGTTCCAATACACACAAAGAAAATAAACATGTGTATAACAAAATATGTGTAATTTCAATAATTTTCTGGGAAAAATATTTCATTTCTGAAACAATTTCAAGGGTGCCAACACATTTGGCCATGACTGTATATCAACCTCTGTTACCCTGCAGCCTTGAGACTTCAATGGTCCTGCCGTGGAGCATTGCTGGGTTATTTAGGTTCGCCGATTTAGTTAACAGATCAACACTGGGGAGTCACCAGTTTCAACACTTAAACTCTATGGTGCATTTCTCCAGTGGATGTAAATTAAGCATCTGGCAGTATGTCCTTTTGGTTCTACTAGAGTCTCAAGTCCAACTGAATTTAAAATGTTATTTATCTGCCACTCTAAATGCAAAGATAGATCTATTTCAGGCAGTGCGGGCCCCGAGGGATTATTACTGGGCACAACAAAAGGCATAAACTCCTTACTTTAGTCCCTATTCTCCCTTTTCCCTACCTCTCCTCTTCCTATTTGTGTCCTTGCTTTTTGTCCTTTTTATTAATTCTGGTGTTATAGTATATGTGGAATTTCAATGTAACCCTTGTTGGTGGTACTCATGGAGATTATTCTTATTTTGCTATATTATACTTGACATCTTTGTGATTACCTTATTATTTGTGTCTGCAATGTGCTAGTTTGTTTTCTTATTGTTCAAATCTGTGAAAACTTTCACAAAAATTACAGTTTTGAAAAAATATCCTAAATAATTTCAGTTTTTTTAATTGTTATTATTATTTATTACAGTCCACTTTCCAAAGAATAGTAGGTATTACCGGCACTGAATGCTGTAAGATTCCCCCGTCTATAGCAATTAGATCTTCTACGGATCGGACACTCTGGGCTCACTACTGAAAAGGGTGGTGCTCCACATAGGAAATCCACAATCCATATAGCATACAAAACAGAGAAAAGAAATATGGCACTCACCTGATTTCTTCAGCTAGAAACGTGTCCTTTATTTAACACTTAAGAGAAAAATAACATTCTGCGGCTTTGACAGGAGTAGGTGAGGGAGCGGGGAGTGAAGAGACTGGACGACGGCCGTTTCGCGCACTAGCGCTTCCACGGGTCCCGTCAAAGCTGAAGAATTTTATTTTTCATTTAAGTGTTAAATAAAGGACACGTTTCTAGCTGAAGAAATCGGGTGAGTACCACATTTCTTTTCTCTGATTATTATTTATTATTATAGCGCTATTTATTCCATGGTACTTTACATGTGAAACGGTGTATATGTAACAATACAAGTCACTGACTGGTACAGGAGAGTGAGGACCCTGCCCATGAGGGCTCACAGTCTACTTAGACCCCTAAAGGTACCTTCACACATAACGATATTGTTAACGATATCGTTGCTATTTGTGACGTAGCAACGATATCGTTAATGAAATCGTTATGTGTGACAGCGACCAACGATCAGGCCCCTGCTGGGAGATCGTTGGTCGCTGAATAAAGTCCAGAACTTTATTTCGTCGCTGGACTCCTGCTGACATCGCTGGATCGGCGTGTGTGACACCGATCCAGCGATGTCTTCACTGGTAACCAGGGTAAACATCGGGTAACTAAGCGCAGGGCCGCGCTTAGTAACCCGATGTTTACCCTGGTTACCATGCTAAAAGTAAAAAAAAAAAAAAACACTAGATACTTACCTAACGCTGTCTGTCCTCCAGCGCTGGGCTCTGCACTCCTCCTGTACTGGCTGTGAGCCGGAAAGCAGAGCGGTGACGTCACCGCTCTGCTTTCCGGCTCACAGCCAGTACAGGAGGAGAGCAGAGAAGCAGAGCGCAGCGCTGGAGGACAGACAGCGGTAGGTAAGTATCTAGTGTTTGTTTTTTTTTACTTTTAGCATGGTAACCAGGGTAAACATCGGGTTACTAAGCGCGGCCCTGCGCTTAGTTACCCGATATTTACCCTGGTTACCGGCATCGTTGGTCGCTGGAGAGCGGTCTGTGTGACAGCTCTCCAGCGACCAAACAGCGACGCTGCAGCGATCCGGATCGTTGTCGGTATCGCTGCAGCGTCGCTTAGTGTGAAGGGGCCTTTAGTTATGC
The DNA here is from genome assembly GCF_032444005.1 of Ranitomeya imitator. Taxonomy (NCBI): domain Eukaryota; kingdom Metazoa; phylum Chordata; class Amphibia; order Anura; family Dendrobatidae; genus Ranitomeya; species Ranitomeya imitator. Next base: position 431,956,833 of record NC_091287.1, on the reverse strand, counting down.
TCAGTCTTACTGCACTTCTTATTCTAATGTTTTTGTTTCAATCCAAAATCGCATTGACCCTCCATCTCACGTACTGCTATCAGGACATTCAGTCTCCACTGTAAGCATTACTCAGGCATCATAGTAAAACTATTGTGAGGACCGCCGTGTTGTCACCTTCCTATGTTATACATCTGGGGCTATGGAATAAGGTTGAGTGGGTGCCCCCTTATTGTATGTGTGAATCACACTGTATAAACATCACTGATGGGAAACCTAAAACACATAGTCCCCAAAAAAAGAGAGAAATGACTCTACGCTAAAATATGTTGTGCATTATTACACAGCGGTTATAGTGCGGAGGGTTCATTTTCCTTTTTGATCATTATGTTATGCAAATACATTAGTCTGCTTTTAACTTAGCACTTGATATTGTATGAATCTTGCCTTATACTGTGATTTAGCCATTGAAGTTTTGCATAAAAAAATATTCGTAAAAATTTTGGCCTCAAATACCAAAATGTTTTACTGTTGACTCACAGGATCCCAAAAGACATTCTTTTTTTTAAAAAAATTACACCGCTGTGGCAAAAATTAAGAGACGACCACATCAAAACCCTGTCATGGGCAGCCCAATCTCCAGACCTGAACCCCATTGAAAACCTCTGGAATGTAATCAAGAGGATGATGGATAGTCACAAGCCATCAAACAAAGAAGAACTGCTTACATTTTTGCACCAGGAGCAATGTGAAAGACTGGTGGAAAGCATGCCAAGACGCATGAAAGCTGTGATTAAAAATCATGGTTATTCCACAAAATATTGATTTCTGAACTCTTCCTGAGTTAAAACATTAGTATTGTTATTTCTAAATGATTATGACCATGTTTTCTTTGCATTATTTGAGGTCTGAAAGCACTGTTTTTTTTTTTTTATTTTGACCATTTCTCCTTTTGAGAAAAAAAATACAAAATGTACTGCTTGGAAATTCGGAGACATGTTGTCTGAAGTTTATAATGAACAATTTACATTTTACTCAAAAATATACATATAAAGCGAAAAATCAGACAAACTGAACATTTTTTGGTGATCTCTTTTGCCAGAGCTGTATATGGATAGAACAAGTGGTACTGGACACACTGGTCTCAATTCATCGAGACTGGCATTTTGCATGTAAGTCCTAAAAAGCGAACCTGTCAGCAGGATTTTGCTCAGTAACCTACAGGCATTGTCATGTTGCCGCTGTTATGCTGATTAAAATAATATCTGGGGTGATGAAATCCGTCATGTGGTTCTTGTGTAATCAGTGTTATCAATTTTCAGTTAATGATATGCCCGGGCTCTGGGGAGGGCTCTAGAAAGCGTCTTATCTTCCTGCTCTAAGCCAGAGAAAGAAAGGAAAGACCTGCCCACAGGCTTGCCCCAAAGCACAAACATGTTCCTCATCATAGAGACAGAATCTGCTCCGAGGTGGCCTGTGGGCAGATCTTTCCTTGGTTCTAATCAATGAGCCATTTCTGGAGCAGCTGAGGGCTGCTCTAATTAGGGTGGGGAGGGGCCAATATCCATGGATCTTCCCAGCTTATTAATATCAGCCCGCAGCTGTATGCTTAGCCTTAGCTGGTTATTAAAAATAGGGGGGACCCCACACTATGCTTTGGGAGGCTCCCTCTTTTTAATAACCAGTAAAGGCTAAGTAGGCAGCTGTTTCGTTTCAAGTGTGGAACTTTCTCAAGCTCGTTCCAGACTTTTAACGAAAAGGTCGCCATTATTACTTTGTGAATAACCGACAAAATGCTTTTCGACCTTGTAGTGCTGCCTTTAACTTTTTTGGACATACATTAAGGTTTGGTTATACCTGTGAGGCTTTGCACCTGCTATCTCCTTTAGCTTACTTGTGCTGCACCTTATTTTGTTACCTATCTTTCTATTCTATAGTAATGGTTCGGGCTGTGAATTTACGGTACTTAGCTGATGAAATGTGGGCTTTTATTTATGATGTGTGCACAAAAATGGGATGCCAAACACATGGTCCATGTGCCATGCAATTTTTTTATCGTACCCATTGACTTGCATTGGCGAGTGTGATCCGATTCTCGCAGCATGCTGTGATTTTTTTTCTCAGTTAGATCCAAGCTGAGAAAAACTCGCAAATGAGCACTCACTCATTTATTAACATTGGTCAGAGTGCCAAAGTGATGTTTTCAAGTATTGCCTTCCTCCGTATTATACACCAGTGTGAGCAAACCTTAAAAATGAATTCAAGCTGCCATGAGTCACTGCAAATATTGTACACATGTGCACCACACAGGGTCTGTAACTTATGTATCATCAATTATAATAAATCTGATGGCCATGCTTGGCGACACCCTCTACTGAATAAGCTCTACTCACTTTTAAAAATGTTGTCAGAGCAGCCAGGATTGGTATAAAACCAACAATAGTCACAGAATTTTTGTGCATAAAATTTGCATAATTTCAAACACATTTATACTAGAATTTGTAAAAAACTCTTTACTGAATTGTGAACATTAAAGGGGTGGTCCGGCAATTAAAATGTTTTTTTTCTAGCTATCTATCCTTATACCCAACCCACTTCTGAAATTAGATGTATTACATGATTCCCTACACTTCACCCTATCTACCTAATCCATTAATGTGTTTTTTTATACTGTACTTCCTGTAACGTTTCATTTGACAGGAGTCTCAAACAGGACGTCACCATCTATTGCCCATGCTGGAACAAGACGTCACATGGGACAGCGCTGCAGTCACTCATTAGTTTCTTACATCACTGCCAGCTCTGAAGACATTCTGAATCCGGGGTGATGGACACTGTAGGAAAGGTGAGTGCAGCGCAAGCTCTCTGCTTCTATCTCCACCATAGCTTCTAACTGTGAAAGACATCAGGAAGAGGAGACAGAAATAGTGAGTGATCCCAGGGCAGCCTCACTTCTTTTAGCCCTGCCATTAAAAGAATCGTCATCAGGGGACGGAGATAGAAGCAGTTAGTGCGTCCAGCGCCACCCCAACGCCTCAAGCACACTGCTCTCAAACAAATTGTCTTCACAGGGCGACGCTGGTGTCACTCACTGCTTCTCTCTCTGCCGCCTGACAACACCTTTCACGGTTAAAAGCTATTTCACAAGTAGAATCAGAGAACCGGCGCTGCACTCACCTCTCCCAGAATTTTCTGCAATTAAATGCAATCTACAGAACAGCCTATCTCCAAATAACTTTTCCTACACTGTCAAAAAGGGTTACTGAGTTCATAAGGTACAGCATCTACATGCTGGGAAAAATCCTAATAGGGACACAATTTACACTATGTCTTGATTTAGGGGCAAACAGTAATAACAGTAGTAAAGTATTCCTCTAGAGACCATGGCCGCCAGCAATACACTAACAGACCTGACGATCCACTACCTGGAACAGTATAAAATCAAATATTTAGTCTGTCGGCTCATGAGCTGGAACATGCAGCATTTAGGGAATAGTTACGTCCAAATCATGACCAGCAGACACAAGATAAGAATAGAAGATATTCTGAAAAGCTGAGGATTTAATGAAGCCAATTCTAACTCTGGAGAGAATTAATTTAATCAATTTTACCTTTGAATGAGTGTCAAACCTAGGCAGCTCTTATTGACCCCAGAATTGAATACTCCCCTAAGGCACTGCAAATTGCTGGGATTGCTATAGCCTGAATCCATCTGTCATATTTATCATACGGCGATTATATGAAGACAGGCCTAAAACTAATATATGTACTTGCAGGATTTAGAAGGGGTTGTATCTGAAAGACAACCACTGTACATACTGTATGCCCTATTTGTGAAAAAAGATGTTGTAAAGTGGAATGGGTTGAACTGGACCATTTTACGATCATTCATTTAAGTGGCTGGCATGTACGGTAATTGCATTAAAGGGAAATATTATGGACAGTCCGAGCTCATCCAGAAAGAGGTTAATACTGCCGCTTTGCAAGCAGAGGTTGTGCGGGACAGGGCAATGTAATCCATTAACGAGATTTTCCACTTTGACATTAGTGAACTATCAATGTCTAATCAGCCGGTGTCCGACAACTGGCACCCCTGCCATTCAGCTGTTATTGGTGTCGGCAGTGGCGGCCACCAGCCGACAGTACTCACTTGCCCAGCTGCTGTCTCCTTGCACTGGTCGCCACAGGGTACTGCACATTCGCCTCCTATTGATTTGAAAAGGAGGTGGATGTGCAGTCCCAAAAAATATATCATTTTGATGTTTCGGTCAATGCTTTATCTAGCTGAGAGTTTTTGCAAAACTTGTACAAATCCATCAGAGCTTCTACTCTCTCTGCTCCTCTCTCCATTCTCTCAAGGGTTAGAGATAGCAGGAAAGAGGTTGGAGGAGAAAGTAAATATTTTTATATCTACATTTTTTGGAGAGCAAAGAAAACTGGCTATATGTAGGAAAGGCGGAAAACTCATCACGAAGAAGTAGCATTAGAGCTCATCTAATACCTGAAAGAAAATTAAAACTGCAGCACCCAGGATACACACAGACCTCTCATCAGGGAAAGACAATCCAAAAAGAATATAAGGGGATCTGAAAATTTAAGGCAATCTGTCAGCAGGTTTTTGCTACCTCATCTGAGAGAAACGTACTTAGGCACAAAGAAGCTGAATCCAAAGACGTATCACTTAGTTTACTGGGTGCAGCGGTTCTGACACAATCAGAGTTTTCAGATTTAGAACGAAGCAGAGCTGAGCAAGCTAACCCCGCCCACACCAGGCTCTATATATACAAAGTCCATAGACAGTGAGCCGCTTATCACAAGAGGGGGCGTTGCCAGAGTAGTGTAGTCCAGCAATGTTAATCTCTTAGTGATAAATCCTTCACAGTTAGCACGCACTTTGACAAGTGACACATCTCTGAATTCTGTGTTTTACCCTCTATCTCCTGCTGTCTTCAAATTACATAGGAAAAACCTGCTGACAGATTTAGCAAATTAAGATTATACATTGAAATACTGACATATGTAAAAATGAAATTTTCGATGCCAAAATTATCGATTACATTTAAGGTAAATGACGATAATTTGTATTATTAATGACATTGCATACCAATCCTCACTTATGTGTCTAATTCAATACAAAAGTACAGTAGAAAAGCAGAGCTAATTTCACGAAACTTACAGCAACATCAAAATGCATTATTTGTTATCTTCCCATATACAAGCTTAACTAAAGATAGTAGGACTGAAAGCCGTTTTTTCTGACTTCCAATACACGTGCTTATTTAAAAAAAAGTGTGCATGTGCTCTGAAATGATACGAGTGGAGCAAACAGCTGCCGGAAACGTCTGGCCATCACTTATCTTTCCTGAGAACAAAGGATAGGGCATGTTGAAATTCAATATGCTCAATGTATTTTTGTTCCAACATCATCTGTCGGAGGAGGATCAGGAGGCATTGGAAAGACATTTGGCCAGTCCACGTGAAATTACTGAGACTGGACAACTTTGCTCTATATATATGGGAACATTTAGTTATTAGATTGAACTCGTTGATACACACATTTCATAGGTGAAGTTATTCAATTTAATTTTCTTCACTGACCTTGTAACAAAGATCATAACTAAACATTCATTCTAATATTTACTCACGGATATGGCAATTAATGTGCTATAGGCCATCTTCCTTATCGCACTATGATAATAAATAAACCTTCATACTCTTTGCATTGTCCCCTCCTTACTCTTCGTTACGATGTGACAAATATTTGATTTATAAATGGGTGAAGAGAATACGAGTCATTAAGAGGTTCTAATGATATGTCAATACAGGGCAACACTTTTGATACTGAAGGAATTAAGAACTTCACGAATCCAGAGTCTCGTAATTCTACAGATCATCCAATGGGAAAAGTCTGTGCTGTAAAGTAGGTCAACAAGGTGTTTAAACACTGAATGTCTTGGGACAATAAGACAGTGATGAATAGATGTGCCTCTACACTTCAGTGACTTCAAGGTCAAAATTGTTTTCACGAGCAACCATGTTAACCTGCACCATGTTGGAGAGGCGTACAGAATATTTAACTCCTCGATGTGTCCAATAAAGACGATCACTTCTCAATCATCACTCGTAGTGAGTCGTTTTTAACCTTTCGATGACCACAGACATGTAAACTGATGTTGTGTATAGTCTGCACATTGTAAGTTGCTTTGTGATCAAGAGAATTACAAAGCTGATCTTTAGGCGCCATAATCCCTGGTATTTCCCCTTTAGGTCGGTACCATGCAAGTTTGTCACTTAGGTCAGTGTTAATCACATCTGCATGAAATTTCCTCCCAGTTTCAGTAAGGACGGGGTGGTGAATATTGAGTATACACCAGAAACCCTCCTGTGAGGTGGGTGATTATACTGAAGGGTCCAAGATCTGGCCGTCCAATAGTCAAGGACTTTGGAGAATATAAAGTTACGACAATCACTACAGATATTCAGTATTGTCAGAAAGGTTCAGAGACAACATAAACCAATTTGTTGTTCAAACCCAAAACTCCAAGCCACAATTTTCTACTTTTACAAGTTAGAATTTCATAGGATGAGGAAAGTAATGTAACGCTGTTGTGATTTTAAGGGATAGTTTCTATTTGAACCTTTGCAGTAGGACAGATATGGCCCTGTTGTTGCAAGAAACCAGCTTTGTTTTTGAACCCTAGCTTTGTTTCTCAGGGTATATTCCTCCGATTCCTAGATTGGCAATATTGGAAATAGAGGATCCAGTATTTAAAATAAATAAATGGATGCATAGGATTATAAAAGCATACACAATGTCAATTAAAACTTAGCAATCTAAGCAAAATATTCAGTTTACTAGTTATAATAAAGAAATCCATACATGCAAATAGGTGGAGGGATTAGGCCATGACCATCATTATTAAAGATCGAATTTAGTTGAAATATGTAAACCCAAATTAATTTGTTATAACCCCTTTAAGAACCAGTATAAGATAAAAGTTTGGACCTGGCCATCAATAAATCAGTAACCGCCCACCTCGCTTTCCACAAGTGACTTACCCCTTCCTTCTATTGTGCCGTGACAAAATAAAAGATAAAGAGAGCGGAAGGTTGGGGAGCAGCACACAAAGAGCACAACCCTTTTCCCCATAATTTATGTATTTCCCAAAGATTACATCAGGACTTAAAGTGGTATTTTCATCTCCAAGATCCTATCCCAATATGTACAGTGGGTACGAAAAGTATTGAGACCCTGTTAGGACTGGCGGAACGCACCAAATAACAATATTAGAGAATATGAGGTGCGCTCGCAGTCTGGGGTCCACCGCGCAGAGATGACACCTGCAGCTGAGTAATGGCGGATGGACACTTGCTCACACGTGGGTTTGACCTCACCCACTGTGAAAGGAAGCGAACTCTGTTGCTTCACAGAGTCGCCATAAATACGCTGCGCCCTGATAGCAGTCAGAGGGTGCAGCTGAAAGATCCCTATGAATCACCCCCACTAATCTGGTGATTGGACTCGCTATGACCCTCGGTGGCTTTTGAGCCCGCACCTGAGGACGCCCTGAGTCAGATGTAGAGTCCACGCGGGAGTTCCCACCCTACACTGACCGGCTGTCAGGAAAGTGCACGGATTGCGCACGGTGCCGTACAGGCGGGCACTGCGAATAGACGCTGAAACGTGTGCTAAGTGTGCAGGCAGCACTGTTGGGCGCTAGATAGCTTCCACCATTTTCGAGCAGTCATCATCACTAGGAATAGGAATGATTAAGAGCTTTCATTCATCGACATTCACACACACGTTGGCCGTGCGGCCATGCAAACCTTTTATAGCTCTCAAAGACCTTCCTAATGGTCCAATAAGAGCTGCTACAGGACCTGAGCATGTGACCCCCGACCTCCAATGGGAGGTCGACTCGTGGGCATACTCAGTATGCAAAAAGCAGGACTCAGTCCCTGAAATGCTTGCTCGCTGCTGATCAGCACTGGCTACAAAGGCAGAGCCTGGAAAGGCAGCAGTAAACAAGCACACAGTATCAGCTTGAGCCAGACGCTGGGACCGACGTCTCCACTGTGGCTGGAGGAGAATGGGAGACCGCAGCAGACATGGTTCAGGATTCCCCCTATGCAGCGGCGGGAACTCGACTCCTAACAGACCCCTTTAAATTATTCACTCTTTCTTTCACTGCAGCGATTAGGTAAATTCAAAAAAGTTAATTTTTTTTCACATTAATGTACACTCTATACCCCATCTTCACTGAAAAAAAACAAATGAAAAATTTTTTGCAAACTTAAGAAAAAATAAAAACTGAAATATCACATGGTCATAATTATTCAGACCCTTTGCTCAGACACTCATATTTAAGTTACATGCTATCCATTTCCTTGTGATCCTCCTTGAGATGGTTCTACTCCTTCATTGGAGTCCAGCTGTGTTTAATTAAACTGATAGGACTTGATTTGGAAAGGCGCACACCTGTCTATATAAGACCTCACAGCTCACAGTGCATGTCAGACCAAGTGAGACTCATGAAGTCAAAGGAACTGGCCAAGGAGCTCAGAGACAGAATTGTGGCAAGGCACAGATATGGTCAAGGTTACAACAGCATTTCTGCAGTACTCAAGGTCCCAAAGAGCACAGTGACCTCCATAATGGAAGAAGTTTGGGACCACCAGAAGTCTTCATAGTGTTGGCCGTCCAGCCAAACTGAGCAATCAATGGCGAAGAGCCTTGGTGAGAGAGGTAAAGAAGAACCCCAAGATCACTGTGGGTGAGCTCCCGAGATGCAGTAGTTCTAGAGAAAAGGCGTGCACTCAGCTAAATATGGGGTAGGTGTAGGCTGGACCTGGAGTCAATCCACTCAAAAACATAGAATAGAAAAAACAGCCGCACTCAAGAGTATAGGTTTTTAAAATGCGTAACAAGAGTCAGATATTTATTTGAGTCATCACAGAAGTAGAAAAAAGTGTCAAGGTAGGTAACGTTTCGACCCCGTAATGGGTCTTTATCAAACCTCACTTTTAAGAGGGTAGGCGTAGACAAAAAGGAGGAGCCGCAGTAGAGTTTAGGGGCTCACAAGCACAGCTATATGACAGTATTTGAATAAATCCGTAAAGGCAGGGAAAGAGACATTGGTCCTGGTGAGGGCTTCGGGTTCCGTCTGGCGGGGGTCTGTGGTGCTGTGCCAAGGTCTGAGGTTTGATAAAGACCCATTACGGGGTCGAAACGTTACCTACCTTGACACTTTTTTCTACTTCTGTGGTGACTCAAATAAATATCTGACTCTTGTTAAACATTTTGAAAACCTATACTCTGAGTGCGGATGTTTTTTCTATTCCCAGAGATGCAGTAGGCAGATGGGAGAAAGTTCCACAAAGTCAACTATCACTGAAGCCCTCCACCAATCGAACCTTCATGGCAGAGTGGCCCTACGGAAGCCTCTCCTCAGTGCAAGACATATGAAAGCCCGCATAGTTTGCTAAAAAACACATGAAGGACTCCCAGACTATGAGAAATAAGATTCTCTCGTCTGATGAGACAAACATAGACCTTTTTTAGTGATAATTCTAAGCAGTATGTGTTGGGAAAACCAGGCACTGCTCATCACCTGTCCAATACAATCCCAACAGTGAAACAAGGTGGTGGCAGCATCGTGCTATGGCGGTGTTTTTCAGCTGCAGGGACAGGACAACTGGTTGTCATTGAAGGAAATATGAATGCGGCCAAGTACACAGATATCCAGATGAAAACCTCTTCCAGAGTGCTCTGGACCTCAGACTTGGCCAAAGGTTCACCTTCCAACAAGACAATGACCCTAAGCACACAGCTAAAATAACAATGGAGTGGCATCAGAACAACTCTGACCATTCTTGACTGGCCCAGCCAGAGCCCTGACCTAAACCCAATTGAGCATCTCTGGAGAGACCTGAAAATGGCTGTCCACCAACATTCACCATCCAACCTGATGGAACTGGAGAGGATCTGCAAGGAAGAGTGTCAGAGGATCCCCAAATCCAGGTGAGAAAAACGTGTTGCATCATTCCCAAGAAAACTCATGGCTGTACTAGTTCAAAAGCGTGCTTCTACTCAATACTGAGCAAAGGGTCTGAATACTTATGACCATATGATATTTTAGTTTTTCTTTTTTAATAAATTTCTGTTTTTTTCAGTCAAGATGGGGTGCAGAGTGTACATTAACCCCTTACTGACCTCGGACGGGATAGTACGTCCGAGGTCAGCTCCCCTGCTTTGATGCAGGGCTCCGCAGTGAGCCCGCATCAAAGCCGGGACATGTCAGCTGTTTTGAACAGCTGACATGTGCCCGCAATAGCGGCGGATGAAATCGCGATTCACCCGCCGCTATTAACTAGTTAAATGCCGCTGTCAAACGCAGACAGCGGCATTTAACTACCGCATCCGGCCGGGCGGCCGGATATGAGCGCATCGCCGACCCCCGTCACATGATCGGGGGTCGGCAATGCTTCTCCATTGTAACCATAGAGGTCCTTAAGACCTCTATGGTTACTGATCGCCGGCAGCTGTGAGCACCACCCTGTGGTCGGCGCTCACAGCACACCTGATTTTCAGCTACATAGCAGCGAACATAAGATCGCTGCTATGTAGTAGAGGCGATCGGGTTGTGCCTGCTCCTAGCCTCCCATGGAAGCTATTGAAGCATGGCAAAAGTTTTAAAAAAAAGTTAAAAAAAATGTGAAAAAAATAAAAAATATACAAAAGTTTAAATCACCCCCCTTTCGCCCCAATCAAAATAAATCAATAAAAAAAAAATCAAACCTACACATATTTGGTATCGCCGCGTTCAGAATCGCCCGATCTATCAATAAAAAAAAGCATTAACCTGATCGCTAAACGGCGTAAGGAGAAAAAAATCTAAACGCCAGAATTACGTTTTTTTGGTCGCCGCGACATTGCATTAAAATGCAATAACGGGCGATCAAATGAACGTATCTGCACTGAATTGGAATCATTAAAAACACCAGCACGCAAAAAATAAGCCCTCAACCGACCCCAGATCATGAAAAATGGAGACGCTACAAGTATCGGAAAATGGCGCAATTTTTTTTTTTTAGCAAAGTTTGGAATTTTTTTTCACCACTTAGATAAAAAATAACCTAGACATGTTAGGTGTCTATGAACTCGTAATGACCTGGAGAATCATAATTGAAGGTCAGTTTTAGCATTTAGTGAACCTAGCAAAAAAGCCAAACAAAAAACAAGTGTGGGACTGCACTTTTTTTGCAATTTCACTGCACTTGGAATTTTTTTCCCGTTTTCTAGTACACGACATGGTAAAACAAATGATGTCGTTCAAAAGTACAACTTGTCCCGCAAAAAATAAGCCCTCAGATGGCAAAATTGACGGAAAAATAAAAAAGTTATGGCTCTGGGAAGGAGGGGAGCGAAAAACGAACAAGGAAAAATGGAAAATCCCAAGGTCATGAAGGGGTTAATGAGAAAAAAATGAACTTTTTTGAATTTACCAAATGGCTGCAACGAAACAAAGAGTGAAAAATTTAAAGGGGTCTGAATACTTTCTAAACCCACTGTAGAAGGTGTAATAATAATATTGGCTAATTCCTCCAGTCAGAAATGTAGTATAGTTTTTCTGATTCGCTATGTCTCTTTTTTCATGTGCAGGCATTGCAGGACCTTAAGTATCCATGATTACGACCACTGATATAGCAACAGTTAGTTAGCTAGTTGCTAGTGATCGTAACCATGGATTCTAAGGTCCTGCAATGCCCTGCACATGAGGAAAGAGCCATAGCAAATCAGAAAAACTATACTACATTTCTAATTGGAGGTATTTGCTAATATTATTATTATACCTATTACATAGGGTGAGTATATGACTGGGGCAGTGGACTTACATTTAAAGCACCACTCTAGTGCTGAAAAAAAGAAAAACAAATATGCTGGAGTGGTGTTTTAAATGGATTTCTATTTAAAAAAAATAGCTTGGTTTCCGATTTGCATTCATTTTACTTTTATTTGCAAAGGATCCATTCTAACTAAAGCTGTCTCTGAACATCTCTTGTATTATGGTCATTGCACTGTTCAAAAAGACAGATCAGCTAATGGAGGATATAACAGATAACTCTGTTATATTCCGTTTCCCACGGACTTCAATGTCAACAAAAAAAAAATCCAATTTGGTATCCAATTTTTTTTGGGGGGCCATTTCCATTCAAATGAATGGGTCCTGAACTGGAACGCATTATTTAGTGCAGTCCATATATCCTATAATCCGAGGTGAGAAGAAGAGATTTCCAGCTTTCTGTCCTGAGTTAATAAACTCAAAACAGGTGAAATAGGACAATTTGGGAAAATGAATAAATTATTTTGCTCATCTCTATACTCCAGCAAGAATCTATGAATCTGATGAAGCCCCCTATAACATACTAGAATAAATCCCATGGCATTAGGGGATCCGTTTTCATAGGTGTGAATTTTTTTTGTGCTTGCAAATCAAATTTTGCATGACATTAATATATTTAGTCTTTCCCCTTCTTTGCTCTCGCTTACAAATCATTCCCATGTAAGTCTGCCAAGTGAAAGGCATGGTTAGCTCTTAGTCACACATGGCCTGGATTGATTCTCCAGACATTTACAAAGTGGAGAGCAGGAAAAGCTCCCGATGCGTTTTTTTTTATGTCAAGATGTTGACCTGCTAAGTGCTAACCTGCAAAGACAATTGTCAAACTACTGAATAAGGTTCTTACCATTAATGAATGATGTTCAGGGGAAAGGATGTAAATAATTTACAGCATGCAAGGAAAAGCACATCACAGGCAACAACTGAAACCTACTTGTATATTCATTCAAAGAAAGAAGAAAATATCTGAACTTGTTTCCCACTGATTCATAAAAACTATGTGGCCATATTCCTGCCTTGAGTTACTTCAGCTTTATAAGTTAATCATGTGAATGTACAGCTGAAGCACCAGGTCAGGTCTTATTTTATGTTGCAGTTTCAAGCCCCAAAAAACCTACATAAAGTGATTAGAAAATGGAAAAATTTGTGGTTACCTATAGATATATAAAATTACACTAAGTTTAAGTCTGAAACCTTCATTTCTTTTAAGGTTCCATGATATGCAGTTTGCAGCCTGATCTAAGTTTTCGATTTTTCTCATAGAAGTTTCTATCCCAGTAATATAGGCTGGATATAAAAAATAAATCAACACAGCTTCTATCCTGTAGTTTTTCCCTCTTCATATGCTTTCTTCCTTTCCTGCAGCCTTTTTCTCTGCCCTCCCAGAGAGTGTAGAACCCCTCAGGGAAGATTTGTATACAAACCACTCTCTGATACCTCCAACACCAAGAGAAGAGAAACTTGTCGAAAACAGGAGTAGATAGATTTTTTAAGATTCTTGCAGAGAACACAAGTAGATAAAGGACTTACAGATACCCTGCAGCAGCAAATTATTCCTTTTTTTTAAGGAAAACATAAAAAAAAGCTGTTTAATCTTTCCTTTAGGAGGCAAATGAACAATTAAAATACCGTAAATTGTATACATAGGTGTACATAGTCTTCAGATTGAAAATCCAATCATTCCCACTAATGTATCCCTGTTTTTGTTATATGAGTATATATAGACCTTTATAACATCAATAGCAACATCTGATTCAAAGGCTCATTCAGATGTCAGTTATTTTCTTGCAAGAAAAAGCGGTCTGAGTTTCTTCAGATTTTCATAAGAGTGTCATCAGAGTTTGGTCAAAGTTTCATCAGTTTTTAATCAAATGGGGAAAAAAATGGGAAAAAAAGTTTCTCCCACTTCCCCTATCTAGTAGTCTATGAAATCACTTGCATTAATATGGGACAAGTCTCTGTGTTTCTGTGTGGACAACTTGGGCCAAGAAAAAAGTCAACTACCCACAAGTATGAGTTCTACCCAAGAAAAACAAAGATAGAATACATGAAAAACTGATCTCTAAAAGAGCCCTAATCTGGTAGTTACTTTGCTGGAAAACCAGTACATCCCGGCTATAAAATGTTTTAAAAAGATTTTTGTAGTTCATCAAAAAATTGGCCAAGAGGAACACGCTGTGCTAGAGGAACCACAATCAGCTACACTTAGAATCGGGGCACTTGGAATTAAGACAACTATAATAGTAACTTACATTTATTATTGTTTAAAGCTGCTTTATTGGTATTTTTCTCTGGATAGAATAATGATTCCTTATGTTTATTATCATTCATTCATGTGACTAGTTTACTCTTGATTTACAGAATCATGTACATGAGTATTTTGTCCATAGATTCATAACGACAGATAATAAATGAAGATAGTATGGGGTAATCTTTACATATCTCAATAGAACACAAAGCAAACTGTCATGATCCAGACCGGGTTTTGAGTCCTGTCTTCCCCTTTTTCCAGTCTGGTCATGCCAGGGGTTAACTTTCTCAGCCTCAGTCTGGTCTCAGGTTTGCGATTTATCCCTGCTGTGTCCTGCAGACCATGGAAGTTATAGCTTCTGCCTATGGCATGAGTAGCTGACCCCGTTTGCCTTGATTTGTCCTGCTGCTTGCTTACTGAACCCGTGTCTGTTTATCCCTTTTTCCCTTTCTGACTGTGTTCCCCTTTCGTGTATTGACTTTCGGATTATTTGACTCGGCTTGGACTCTGACCTGTTGTTTTGTCTCTTGTCTTTGGCACATCCGCTCCTGACTGGTACTGACCCATTTGGCTTGTTATTGACTCTGTGCTTGCTTATTCACTTTGTACTGAGCTACAGTCTTATATTGACCCGGCTTGTTCTGACTATTCTGCTGCCACCTGGTGGTGGCCTCGCCGCTGCATTGCAGGTCTGGTCCTGCTGTGTGCAGTCCTCCCTCCACTCTATTGCCACCAAGTGGAGCTCGCAATTACCTGTATTGCAGTGGCGTGACAAAAATCTAAACTTTCAGGCTTTTCTCTGCAAATCATTTTTCCTATTTTTTGTATTTTGTACTGTGTCTTGGCAATATAAAAATATTCAATCCTTCCATCCAACCTCAATTAACCAGGCTCTTCTGACAGGTAAAAGGCATTTGAGCGCCATCTCTCTCAATTGCAGTTGCTTCTTGCCGTTCTTTCGTCCTTTCCTCCGTTTGATATTAGCTTGCTTAGAATGCCTGAGTTTGGTTAAAAGCCAGAAATCATTTATTTTTTCTTTTGTTGGAACAGCTGTGACTGGCAATTTTGTAGCAATGTAATGAAATGACAGTGATTGTAAATTCATGGAAAAAGTGCTCTTTTAATGACGGATTCTGGACAAATTACAGCGGTAACCATTGATCATTCTCTCCTGCAAGCTAAAAAAGGTATTGACCAGGGAACTATTTTAGCGTGTGACTGTGTAGCATTGAGGGGAGGAATACGGGTTCTTTAGCATCATGCAGTATTAATATATCTCCTGTACATGCTCCTCCATAAAAAAATAAGCAATATTAAAGGGCTATATTGTAACACACAGAGATCTGATACCAAACCTATCTATTGCTATTACCAGGGCTGTGGAGTCAGAGCCCATTTTGGTGGAGTCGGAGACGGTGTCATGGAAATCGAGGAGTTGGAGTCAGAGGTTTGGCTTACCGACTCCACAGCCCTGGTTATTACCCGCCATGCTGTAAATTACCCGCTTGCAGAATATGTGCAAAATGAAGAACTGTGGGTACATTCTATGCAAATCTCATGTATCGTGGTAACGTCCATGTGACTGACATGTCCGATGGAATCAACATAATTTAGCCATATTTTTCTTGGGTGGTATAACTTCTAATTTGCTTATGTACCTTAAAAATGATCTGACAATATAATTTTTTATGATAATATGATTACGGTGATACTAAATTTGTAGTTTTTCGGTGTCCATCAACTGATCAAAATTTCTGCATTGATGCCAATTTATTTTCTTAACCTAAACCACATTTCGGAGGGTTTCAGCTTTCAAAAGAATAATTTATACAACCAATGGATTAATTTAACATCAGGTTATAAGCTTTTATTTACATAACATGGAAAAGCGACATAACTTCTGTCAGGGAGTATATAACATCGTTACTAGCTTTTAAGAGGTTGATTAGCCTTCTGACACTGATGGACTTTCCAAAGGACTGTTCACCAATAACAGATTAATCCTTCACCCAGCATCTCTACTGATCAGCTGTTTTCAGCTACTACAATGGCGATATATAAATTGGAGCCAGAACGTGAGCACACAGTAGTTGTGTAGTTACTGTTATCTGGACCTACAGTTCAGCTTCTAGTCAATTGGACCCCAATGATTTCAAATTTCTGACCAATCTCAATAACAGGTCATGAATATCATAAAGACAAGAATAGGTCCAATAGTTGGCAACAAAAAAAATCTCTGAGTGACATTAAAAAATTAGGAAAGCTCTACTTCTCCCATTATTGTGGCTCCCGTCTGATGCTAAATGGGTTCTCCATCTGGTCGCTTCTTTCCGGTCCCCCTTCAAAAAACAGGAATTGCCAGAAAACAGCAACCACCGTCTGCAGCAATGAACCATCTCAGCCAGTGATTGATTGGGTGGAGTGTCCTCCATGTTGCGAGATACAAGGGAACAGAGACCGGCAGGAGAACCTGGGGAGCAGCTGAACAGTAGAACAATCTCCTGCGATCAGTACGTTTTTTAAGAGTCCCAGCTTTAAAAAACTGGTCTTCAAGATAATGGAGATATATAATAATTAAATGTATGCATATTATCTCTCATAAAAGCAAATATATATATATTAAAGTAGAACAGTAAATAATTATGTTTCCCGCTAGTCCTTTGATGATGTGCCTTTGCATTTTGCGGCAATTTAGATGAATTTGTCTGGCACTGATCTAGCGAAAACTCCAAATACAGAGAAAACTCCAAATACAGAGAAAACTCCAAATACAATTTCAAGTCTACCCATGAATTTTATAAAATGTACAGATAATAGGATTTTTGTCCTCAACTCATTCATTTTATTTTTAAATGTTTTAGGAATTCCCACATCGACTGTGTGTCCGGTAGTTAGATCAACATTTCAGCTAAGGTTTCCTTGTAACCGCGAAAAACTCTGCTCCTCACAGCTCTTTTAGAACATGACATCGTCATAGCAACAAGGTTCACATTTTCCTTTTGTTGTTCATGTGGTCATATACCATGGGAAAAGAGAAGAGGAAGTAGAGCCATTACATACACCGCAGGCAGAGATTTGCCACGGGTGTGGATGTGTCTTTCCATTTATCTCCTCTTTATCTTCTTTCTAGCCACAATGGTATACTTGTTACTGACACAGAATCTGTGGATTATTCTCAGCAACTATCACATAAGAGTCAAAGTTTTACATAAGACAAAAATGTCTAGTAAAAATACTGCAATAAAAATACTGGCTAGATACGGGATGACGTGATGCACTAGCCTCAGTGGTCATGTCACATCACCGCAGGACAAATACGTGGAACCACCACTAGAACTGGTACTTGACCAAGGGATGTCCATATGACCAGATGGAGCAGAGGTCATACTACCAGTTCTCCTAATATATGCTTTCGCTAAGACAGGTTTCACTTATAAATAATCATTTTTTTAATCTACATGTGTGATTTCTCTGTTGCCCCTTCTGGAAATAAATGATTTTTGTGTTACCATTTCCCTTGTTTTCAGCATTAGCAAAGATGCACCACAAGGGCGCATTCAGACATCCATACAAATCGGTCTGAGATCAGACCGCTATGCACGGACTAGCCGTGGGTCTCCAACCCAACAGTGACAGCTTTATATAGTTTCGGTCCGTGGATTATGGTCTGATCTTGGACCAATTTGTATGGAAGTCTGTACACGCACTAGTAACAAGGGAAATGGTGCTGAATGGTACGCTAAAGGGGCTGAAATAGCGCCCCTATTGTCCTTCTGGGATTGTACATCAAACTGTTGAGTGAGGCTGAGCTGCAATACAAGGCACAGAGTGCCAGCGAGACAATTGGTAGACCTCTACATTCTAGCTGCAACTTTAATTCCCTCTTAACATCAATGTCCAATGCAGTATGCCTTATGAAAGTCACAGTATGCAGATCTACAGAAGCTCCAATATGGCTTAGCAAAAAACTGGATGATAATAAAGCCATTTGTGTGAACCTGAAGATTTATTTGACTTCCATCACTTCACTAAAGTACAAATATAACATCTTTCATAAACCTTTGTTTAACACTTTTAAACATCACATATCAACTATGATAGCTAAAATGGTAAGTAGATCCCAAACCTTGTTTTCCCCTGCGGTCTCCCATTCTGCTTCGTGCTCAGCAAAGATGTCGGTCTCAGCGTCTTGCCCAGACTCATGCTGTTCGCTTGGTTACTGCTGGCTCTCCAGCCAAAGCTACAGTAATTAGCTATAGGTAGCGGCAAACAGGCGTTCCAGAGGCTAAGTCCAGAAGTCTCCCTAGTGAGCATGTTCGTGAGGTAGAGACCTCTTATTGGTGGTCGGTTGTCAGCTGCTCAGGTGACGTGGCAGTTCCAGATTGGTCCACGAGCAAGGTCCTATCTGACTGGACCTGAACAGGAACGTATGAAGGGTTTCCTGGAGCGAGCGTCGGCGAGCTAAGATCTTGTTTGTCATATGTGTATGTGGAACATATCGGTAGTGTGGACTTGTCTGCGTGTGCTCAGGGCAGGCGTATAGCCTTTAGAATTCTGGCACCTCCGGAGAGGAGTTTGTGTGAGAATTCAGGGCAGGCATACAGCCTTTAGAATTCTGGCACCTCTGGAGAGGAGTTCGAGTGCATGCACACGCTGTGTTTGTGTCCATTACCTGTTCCCTTGCCCCGATGAGGGTTGCGTTCTCCTGTGAGGTTAACAGGGTTCGTGTGTAGCGCCATACCTGCTATGTTACTGTGTGTGAATGACACAGCTCTACTGCAGAGCACCTTTTCTGTTACTGTGTGCGAATGACATACAGTAGCTCTACTGTATAGCACCTTTTCCATTACTGTGTGCGAGTGACACAGTCTTGTCTTCTATACACTGAGTGACGTTAAACTCAGTGTGAGCCAGCTATCGCTTGCTGTGTGCTCCGTCAGTGTTCAAATCAGTTCAGATTTCCATCTCTGCACGGTGGACCCTGGGTTGCGATCGCACTTCATTATAATTTACTATATGGTGGCCCGATTCTAACGCATCGGGTATTCTAGAATATGCATGTCCACGTAGTATATTGCCCAGCCACGTAGTATATTGCGCAGCCACGTAGTATATTGCCCAGCCACATAGTATATTGCCCAGTTACGTAGTATATTGCACAGCCCACATAGTATATTGCCCAGCCACATAGTATATTGCCAAGTTACGTAGTATATTGCGCAGCCACGTAGTATATTGCCCACTGACGTAGTATATTGCCCAGTGACGTAGTATACAGCACAGAGCCACATAGTATAATGCCCAGTGACGTAGTATACAGCACAGAGCTACGTAGTATATCGCACAGCGAAGTAGTATACAGCACAGAGCCATGTAGTATGTTGGCCAGTCACGTAGTATATTGCCCAGCTACGTAGTATATTGCCCAGCCAGCTTTGTCACAGGTTAAAAAATAAAAAATAAACATATACTCACCTTTCCGAGGGAGCCCTTGTAGTCCACGGCAGGTTCCGGTCCCAGGGTTGGTATTAGCGCAGGACCTGTGATGACGTCGCGGTCACATGACCGTGACGTCATGGCAGGTCTTTGTAGCGCAGGGCCTGTGATGATGTCACGGTCACATGACCGTGATATTATGGCAGATCCTTCTGCCACCGGAACCTGCAATGAAAGTTGGCGGCCGGCGCGAGCTGCAACGGAGGGTGAGTATAGCAGGTTTTTTTTATTATTATTATTATTATTTTTAACATTACATTTTTACTATTGATGCTGCATAGGCAGCGTCAATAGTAAAAAGTTGGGGACACACAGGGTTAATAGCAGCGGTAACGGAGTGCGTTACCCGCGGCATAACGCGGTCCGTTACCGCCGGCATTAACCCTGTGTTAGCGGTGACCGGAGGGGAGTATGCGGGCAACAGGCACTGACTGCGGGGAGTAAGGAGCAGCCATTTTCTTCCGGACTGTGCCCGTCGCCGATTGGTCGCGGCAGCCATGACAGGCAGCTGGCGAGACCAATCAGCGAATGAATAACCATGACAGAAGGACAGACAGACAGACAGAAGTGACACTTAGACAATTATATAGTAGATATTTAGTACAATCCGCAAACCCTAACAGTAAGGCTCATTGATCTTAAAGAGGGTGTCTGACACAAAAAACTAAAACTTTTACGGATCTCATTTTACCAGCTTCATGTCACAAGGCTCAAGAAGTTTAATGATATACGGTCACAGCCATAGATTACATGAAGTCTCCTTGTGTATTGGTGACATGTACAATTGGGTTTGAAAGTTTACAAACACTACAGAAATTTCCATGTTTTTGCATAAATTTTGCTTAAAACTACAGTAGATTTTCAAACAGGTTTGAAAAGTAAATAAAAAGTACCAAATAAAAGAAATGAGTCAAAAAATATTAGACTTTAGCATTTTTTAAATGAAGAAAATGATTCAAAATCTCTGTGATTGTCAAAAGTATGTGAACCTTTAAGATCAGATGTCAATGGGAGACCTGTTTTATTTAAAGAACGGGGATCTATCAAAGGCTAATTTTTCACAATATATTTGTGGAAGAGTGTGTTATTGAACAAAAAACATTTCTGACATCCTCAGAAGAAGGGTTGTTGATGCTCACCAGGCTAGAAAAGTTTCTAAAACCATCTCCAAAAAGTATGGACTTTGTCAATCCACAGCGAGACAAACTGTATACAAATGGAGGAAGTTCAGGAAGTTCAAGACCATTATTATCCTTCCCGGGAGTGGTCCACAGAGAAAGATCACTCCATAAGTAAGGTGCATAATGGTCTGCGAGGTCACAAAGGAACACAAGGTAACTTCTAAGCAACTAAAGGCCTCTTTCACATTAACAATTGTCCAACATCTGGACAATGAACCATGGTACGTGTGACAAGATTGTGTGGAGAAAGTCACTGTTCTTGGAGGACAGCACACCCTCAGTTGTAGGCTACTGGGATAATGTCTAATGGACTCAGGTTATATTTGCAGAAAGAAAATCACTGCCCTGCATAAAAACCATTGGTTCTCTTTATCTACATTTATCTACATTTAGTACTTGTATGAAGATCTGATGTAGTTTTAGGTCCATTTTATGCACAGTATGGAAAATTCTGAAGGATTCACAAATGTTCAAGCACTACTGTATGAATGGGTTGGTTGTTTGGCTCAGTTCATCTGCCAAGCAATCCCCTTTTCTCCAGAATGTCTATCTCAGTATCAGTAGTGATGGAGAAAGGGGTTTGTATAGGTAATAAACCGAGCTAGATCCAAAAAAAAAACAGGCAACTCTCCAGGTAAACCTCAATGCAGAAAAACAGACTTTAATGGTCCATGTAAACTAAACCAGAAAGATCAATGGGAAGGGGTGTCAATGTCCGCCATCTCATGTTGTCCTCACATGTCACAGCTTACGGGAGAACTTCTAGGACCACATGGCAACAAGTGAAATCAGATAGTTGAGAAGTTGGGAAAATTACAGTATACTATTTAGTAGTTTTATGCACACCGTAAGACTTATTTTGTCATTGGACATCCTCCTAAAACTGTATGTATTACCGGATTATTAAACTTGGGTCTACAATCCTAACAAATAAAGATGTTAGATTCTTTTTATAAATAAAATAAAAAGTATAAGAACAAACTGTACCTATGGACTGATGTTATGAACATATAATAAAGTGTGAAAATAACCGTAAAGTCCCTTTGAAAGAACATCAAAATCCTCTTTCCCAGCTTACAGCCTGCGTTCAGTGGGTGGGGAGATGACTCCTTCTCGAAATGCCAATAATCTCACATTTTTAAAATTTTAGGCTTCACATGAAAAGTCTACTTATTGCACATTCTTGCTGCCGCTTTCCTGGCCTTTTTCTATTTGCTTTTATCCTGCTAAGACTTGAAGTCACTTTTCTTCTAACAAAACAGGACAAAGAACAGAAACCTATCCTTGCTCTTTGGACAAAAAAATGTCAGGCGCTCAGACAGTAGTCATGATCATATCAGACTTGGTGTTGCACAATCAATATTAAGAGTTTAGTATTGGATTCCTGCACAGTATGCTCTTATACTCTTCTTTTTCTGCTGGTCAAAGCAAGTACAATAGGCTGTGTTAAATGCATTCATTATGTGGAAATGGCTGATAAAAAAAGAATAAAGGTACCTTCACACATAACGATATTGTTAACGATATCGTTGCTATTTGTGACGTAGCAACGATATCGTTAATGAAATCGTTATGTGTGACAGCGACCAACGATCAGGCCCCTGCTGGGAGATCGTTGGTCGCTGAATAAAGTCCAGAACTTTATTTCGTCGCTGGACTCCCTGGAGACATCGCTGGATCGGCGTGTGTGACACCGATCCAGCGATGTCTTCACTGGTAACCAGGGTAAACATCGGGTAACTAAGCGCAGGGCCGCGCTTAGTAACCCGATGTTTACCCTGGTTACCATGCTAAAAGTAAAAAAAAACAAACAGTACATACTTACCTAACGCTGTCTGTCCTCCAGCGCTGTGCTCTGCACTCCTCCTGTACTGGCTGTGAGCCGGAAAGCAGAGCGGTGACGTCACCGCTCTGCTTTCCGGCTCCCAGACACTACAGGAGGAGAGCAGAGAAGCAGAGCGCAGCGCTGGAGGACAGACGGCTGTAGGTAAGTATGTACTGTTTTTTTTTTTTTTACTTTTAGCATGGTAACCAGGGTAAACATCGGGTTACTAAGCGCGGCCCTGCGCTTAGTTACCCGATGTTTACCCTGGTTACCGGCATCGTTGGTCGCTGGAGAGCGGTCTGTGTGACAGCTCTCCAGCGACCAAACAGCGACGCTGCAGCGATTCGGATCATTGTCGGTATCGCTGCAGCGTCGCTAAATGTGAAGGGGCCTTAAGGACAATCGCTGCACTCTCTCTAAACTAAAAGATCGCATAGGTATAAGGTTAAAATAGCAGCTTACCATGTAGTCTGACACAAGGCATTACTGTCACAAGGTAGAGCACGGGCAGCATGAATCAAAGTCTGACCACACCGTGAGCAGCATGAATCAGAGCCTGTCTGCACCATGGGAAGCATGAATCAAAGTCTGACCACACCGTGGGCAGCATGAATCAGAGCCTGTCTACACCACGGGCAGCAAGAATCAGAGCCTGTCTACACCACGGGCAACATGAATCAGAGCCTGTCTGCACCACGGGCAGCATGAATCAGAGCCTGTCTACACCACGGGCAACATGAATCAGAGCCTGTCTGCACCATGGGCAGCATGAATCAAAGTCTGACCACACCGTGGGCAGCATGAATCAGAGCCTGTCTGCACCACGGGCAGCATGAATCAGAGCCTGTCTACACCACGGGCAACATGAATCAGAGCCTGACTGCACCACGGGCAGCATGAATCAGAGCCTGACTGCACCACAGGAAGCATGAATCAGAGCCTGTCTACACCACGGGCAGCATGAATCAGAGCCTGTCTACACCACAGGCAGCATGAATCAGAGCCTGACTGCACCACGGGCAGCATGAATCAGAGCCTGATTGCACCACGGGCAGCATGAATCAGAGCCTGACTGCACCACGGGAAGCATGAATCAGAGCCTGTCTGCACCACGGGCAGCATGAATCAGAGCCTGTCTGCACCACGGGCAGCATGAGTCAGAGCCTGTCTGCAACACAGGAAGCATGAATCAGAGCCTGTCTGCACCATGTGCAGCATGAATCAGAGCCTGACTGCACCACGGGAAGCATGAATCAGTGCCTGTCTGCACCATGGGAAGCATGAATCAGAGCCTGTCTGCACCACGGGAAGCATGAATCAGAGCCTGACTGCACCACAGGCAGCATGAATCAGAGCCTGTCTACACCACGGGCAACATGAATCAAAGCCTGTCTGCACCACTGGCAGCATGAATCAGAGCCTGACTGCACCACAGGCAGCATGAATCAGAGCCTGTCTACACCACGGTCAACATGAATCAGAGCCTGACTGCACCACGGGCAGCATGAATCAGATCCAGTCTGCAGCACGGGCATAAATCAGAGCCTGTCTACACCACAGGCAGCATGAATCAGAGCCTGTCTGCTGTTATGACCTGGTGGTCAGGACAATAATGGACCTGGTGGTTTAGAGCAGGGGTCCCCAACTCCAGTCCTCAAGGCCCACCAACAGGTCATGTTTTCAGGATTTCCTTTGCATTGCACAGGTGATGCAATTATTACCTGGGCAAGACTAAGGAAATCCTGAAAACATGACATGTTGGTGGGCCTTGAGGACTGGAGTTGGGGACCCCTGGTTTAGAGCACACGGAATGACCTGCTAGTTACTGATAATAAAGGACGAGCTCTGGGACGTGGGAACTCTGCTGACCGCAATCCCTAATCCTATCAACCACACTAGAAATAGCCGTGGATTGCTCCTAACGCTCCCTATGCAACTCGGCACAGCCTAAGGAACTAGCTAGCCCTGAAGATAGAAAAATAAAGCCTACCTTGCCTCAGAGAAATTCCCCAAAGGAAAAGGCAGCCCCCCACATATAATGACTGTGAGTAAAGATGAAAATACAAACACAGAGATGAAATAGATTTAGCAAAGTGAGGCCCGACTTACTGAACAGACTGAGGATAGGAAAGGTTGCTTTGCGGTCAGCACAAAAACCTACAAAAAGTCCACGCAGAGGGCGCAAAAAGACCCTCCGCACCGACTCACGGTGCGGAGGCGCTCCATCTGCGTCCCAGAGCTTCCAGCAAGCAAGACAACAATAAAAATAGCAAGCTGGACAGAAAAATAGCAAACCAAAGAAAATACAAGCAGGAACTTAGCTTCTGCTGGGAAGACAGGTCACAAGAACGATCCAGGAGAGAACTAGACCAATACTGGAACATTGACAGGTGGCATGGAGCAAAGATCTAAGTGGAGTTAAATAGAGCAGCCAGCTAACGAATCAACCTCGTCACCTGTGGAAGGAAACTCAGAAACACCCACCAGAGGAAGTCCATGGAAAGAACCAGCCGAAGTACCATTCATGACCACAGGAGGGAGCCCGACAACAGAATTCACAACAGTACCCCCCCCCCCCCTTGAGGAGGGGTCAACGAACCCTCACCAGAGCCCCAGGCCGACCAGGATGAGCCAAATGAAAGGCACGAACCAGATCGGCAGCATGAACATCAGAGGCAAAAACCCAGGAATTATCTTCCTGACCATAACCCTTCCACTTGACCAGGTACTGGAGTTTCCGTCTCGAAATACGAGAATCCAAAATCTTCTCCAGCACATACTCCAACTCCCCCTCAACCAACACCGGGGCAGGAGGATCAACGGATGGAACCACAGGCGCCACGTATCTCCGCAATAACGACCTATGGAACACATTATGGATGGCAAAAGAAGCAGGAAGGGCCAAACGAAATGACACAGGATTGATAACCTCAGAAATCTTATACGGACCAATGAAACGAGGCTTAAACTTAGGAGAGGAAACCTTCATAGGAACATAACGAGACGACAACCAAACCAAATCCCCAACACGAAGTCGGGGACCCACACAGCGCCGGCGGTTAGCGAAACATTGAGCCTTCTCCTGGGACAATGTCAAATTGTCCACCACATGAGTCCAAATCTGCTGCAACCTATCCACCACAGTATCTACACCAGGACAGTCCGAAGACTCAACCTGCCCTGAAGAGAAACAAGGATGGAAACCAGAATTGCAGAAAAACGGTGAAACCAAAGTAGCCGAGCTGGCCCGATTATTAAGGGCGAACTCAGCCAACGGCAAAAAGGACACCCAATCATCCTGATCAGCAGAAACAAAGCATCTCAGATATGTTTCCAAAGTTTGATTAGTTCGTTCGGTTTGGCCATTTGTCTGAGGATGGAAAGCCGAGGAAAAAGACAAATCAATGCCCATCCTAGCACAAAAGGATCGCCAAAACCTCGAAACAAACTGGGAACCTCTGTTAGAAACGATGTTCTCCGGGATACCATGTAAACGAACCACATGCTGGAAAAATAATGGCACCAAATCAGAGGAGGAAGGCAATTTAGACAAAGGTACCAAATGGATCATCTTAGAAAAGCGATCACAAACCACCCAAATGACCGACATCTTTTGAGAGACGGGGAGATCCGAAATAAAATCCATAGAAATATGCGTCCAGGGCCTCTTCGGGACCGGCAAGGGCAAAAGCAACCCACTGGCACGAGAACAGCAGGGCTTAGCCCGAGCACAAGTCCCACAGGACTGCACAAAAGAACGCACATCCCGTGACAAAGACGGCCACCAAAAGGATCTAGCCACCAAATCTCTGGTACCAAAGATTCCAGGATTCCCAGCCGACACTGAACAATGAATCTCAGAGATAACTCTACTAGTCCATCTATCAGGGACAAACAGTTTCTCCGCTGGGCAACGGTCAGGTCTATCAGCCTGAAATTTTTGCAGCACCCGCCGCAAATCAGGGGAGATGGCAGACAAAATTACCCCCTCTTTGAGAATACCCGCCGGCTCAGGAACACCCGGAGAGTCAGGCACAAAACTCCTTGACAGGACATCAGCCTTCACATTCTTAGAGCCCGGAAGGTACGAAACCACAAAATCAAAACGGGAGAAAAATAACGACCATCGAGCCTGTCTCGGATTCAACCGTTTGGCAGACTCAAGATAAGTCAAATTATTGTGATCTGTCAAGACCACCACGCGATGCTTGGCTCCTTCAAGCCAATGACGCCACTCCTCGAATGCCCACTTCATGGCCAACAACTCTCGATTATCAAAATCATAATTACGCTCAGCAGGCGAAAACTTTCTAGAAAAGAAAGCACATGGCTTCATCACCAAGCCATCAGAACTTCTTTGCGAGAAAACAGCCCCTGCTCCAATCTCAGAAGCATCAACCTCAACCTGAAACGGGAGAGAAACATCTGGCTGGCACAACACAGGGGCAGAAGAAAAACGACGCTTCAACTCCTAAAAAGCCTCTACAGCTGCAGAAGACCAATTGACCACATCAGCACCCTTCTTGGTCAAATCAGTCAACGGTTTAGCAACACTAGAAAAATTAGCGATGAAGTGCCGATAAAAATTAGCAAAGCCCAGGAACTTTTGCAGGCTCTTCACAGATGTCGGCTGAGTCCAATCGTAAATGGCCTGGACTTTAACAGGGTCCATCTCGATAGTAGAAGGGGAAAAAATGAACCCCAAAAATGAAACCTTCTGAACTCCAAAGAGACACTTTGACCCCTTCACAAACAAGGAATTCGCACGAAGGACCTGGAACACCATTCTGACCTGCTTCACATGAGACTCCCAATCATCCGAAAAGACCAAAATATCATCCAAATACACAATCAGGAATTTATCCAGGTACTCTCGGAAGATGTCATGCATAAAGGACTGAAATACTGATGGAGCATTGGAAAGCCCGAATGGCATAACCAGGTACTCAAAATGGCCCTCGGGCGTATTAAATGCTGTTTTCTATTCATCGCCTTGTTTAATACGCACAAGATTATACGCCCCTTGAAGATCTGTCTTGGTGAACCAACTAGCCCCTTTAATACGAGCAAACAAATCAGACAGCAACGACAAAGGATACTGAAATTTGACTGTAATTTTATTAAGAAGGCGGTAATCAATACAAGGTCTCAAAGAACCATCCTTCTTGGCCACAAAAAAGAACCCTGCTCCTAACGGTGATGACGACGGGCGAATATGGCCTTTCTCCAAGGATTCCTTTATATAACTCCGCATAGCGGCGTGTTCTGGCACAGATAAATTGAACAATCGGCCCTTAGGAAACTTACTACCAGGAATCAAATCAATTGCACAATCGCAATCCCTATGAGGAGGTAGGGCACTGGCTTTGGGCTCATCAAATCCATCCCGATAATCCGACAAAAACTCTGGAACTTCAGAAGGCGTGGAAGACGAAATAGACAAAAATGGAACATCACCATGTACCCCCTGGCAACCCCAGCTGGACACAGACATAGATTTCCAGTCCAATACTGGATTATGAACCTGTGGCCATGGCAACCCCAAAACGACCACATCATGCAGATTATGCAACACCAGAAAGCGGATATCCTCCTGATGTGCAGGAGCCATGCACATGGTCAATTGGGTCCAGTACTGAGGCTTATTCTTGGCCAAAGGCGTAGCATCAATTCCTCTCAATGGAATAGGATACTGCAAGGGCTCCAAGAAAAAACCACAGCGCCTAGCATACTCCAGGTCCATCAAATTCAGGGCAGCGCCTGAATCCACAAATGCCATAACAGAATAGGATGACAAAGAGCAAATCAGAGTAACGGACAATAGAAATTTAGACTGTACCATACCAATGGTGGGAGACCTAGCGAACCGCTTAGTGCGCTTAGGACAATCGGAGATAACATGAGTGGAATCACCACAGTAAAAACATAGCCCATTCCGACGTCTGTGTTCTTGCCGTTCAGCTCTGGTCAAAGTCCTATCACATTGCATAGGCTCAGGCCCATGCTCAGATAGTACCGCCAAATGGTGCACAGCATTACGCTCACGCAAGCGTCGATCGATCTGAATGGCCAAAGACATAGACTCATTCAGACCAGCAGGCATGGGAAATCCCACCATGACATCCTTAAGGGCTTCAGAGAGACCCTTTCTGAAGATTGCTGCCAGGGCACATTCATTCCACTGAGTGAGCACAGACCACTTTCTAAACTTCTGACAATATATCTCCGCTTCATCCTGACCCTGACACAGAGCCAGCAAGATTTTCTCTGCCTGATCCACTGAATTAGGTTCGTCATAAAGCAATCCAAGCGCCAGGAAAAACGCATCAACATCACGCAATGCCGGATCTCCTGGCGCAAGGGAAAATTCCCAGTCTTGAGGGTCACCACGTAACAAAGAAATAATGATCTTTACTTGTTGAACAGGGTCACCTGAGGAGCGAGGTTTCAAGGCAAGAAACAATTTACAATTATTTTTGAAATTCAAGAACTTAGATCTATCACCAGAAAACAAATCAGGAATTGGAATCCTAGGCTCTGACATCGGATTCTGAACCACAAAATCTTGAATGTTTTGTACCCCTGTAGTGAGATTATCCATCCAAGAGGACAGACCTTGAATGTCCATGTTTACACCTGTGTCCTGAACCACCCAGAGGTAAAGGGGAAAAGAGAGACAAAACACACTGCAAAGAAAAAAAATGGTCTCAGAACTTCTCTTATCCCTCTATTGAGATGCATTAGTACTTTGGGCCACCTGTACTGTTATGACCTGGTGGTCAGGACAATAATGGACCTGGTGGTTAAGAGCACACGGAATGACCTGATAGTTACTGATAATAAAGGACGAGCTCTGGGACGTGGGGACTCTGCTGACCGCAATCCCTAATCCTATCAATCACACTAGAAATAGCCGTGGATTGCTCCTAACGCTCCTTATGCAACTCGGCACAGCCTAAGGAACTAGCTAGCCCTGAAGATAGAAAAATAAAGCCTACCTTGCCTCAGAGAAATTCCCCAAAGGAAAAGGCAGCCCCCCACATATAATGACTGTGAGTAAAGATGAAAATACAAACACAGAGATGAAATAGATTTAGCAAAGTAAGGCCCGACTTACTGAACAGACTGAGGATAGGAAAGGTTGCTTTGCGGTCAGCACAAAAACCTACAAAAAGTCCACGCAGAGGGCGCAAAAAGACCCTCGACTCACGGTGCGGAGGCGCTCCCTCTGCGTCCCAGAGCTTCCAGCAAGCAAGACAACAATAAAAATAGCAAGCTGGACAGAAAAATAGCTAACCAAAGAAAATACAAGCAGGAACTTAGCTTCTGCTGGGAAGACAGGTCACAAGATTGATCCAGGAGAGAACTAGACCAATACTGGAACATTGACAGGTGGCATGGAGCAAAGATCTAAGTGGAGTTAAATAGAGCAGCCAGCTAACGAATCAACCTCGTCACCTGTGGAAGGAAACTCAGAAACACCCATCAGAGGAAGTCCATGGACAGAACCAGCCGAAGTACCATTCATGACCACAGGAGGGAGCCCGACAACAGAATTCACAACAGTCTGCACCACGGGCAGCATGAATCAGAGCCAGTCTGTACCACGAGCATCATGAATCAGAGCCTGTCTGTACCAGGGGCAGCATGAATCAGAGCCTATCTACACCACAGGCAGCATGAATCATAGCCTGTCTGCACCATGGGCAGCATGAATCAGAGCCTGTCTGCACCATGAGAAGCATGAATCAGAGCCTGTCTCCACCACGGGCAGCATGAATCAGAGCCTGTCTTGTTATGATCAGGTGGCCTTGGAGCAGCATGAAATGACCTTCGCTGGAGCAGTGGTAACTTTACTGACCGCAACCCCTGATCCTATCACCGCAACTAGAAGTAGCTGTGGGGTGTGCCTAACCAGACCTAGACACCTCGACACAGCCTAAGGACTAAAGATCCCTAAAGATGGAAATAGGAAAACTCTCTTGCCTCAGAGTAGACCCCCAAAGGATAGGTAGCCCCCCACAAATAATGACTGTGAGTAGGAGAGGAAAAGACACAACGCGGACAGAAAACAGGGATAAGCAAAGGAGGCCACTTCTACCTAGATAAGAAAGGATAGTACAGGATACTATGCGGTCAGCATAAAACACTACAAAATATCCACAGCAGAAAAATACAAAAACTCCACACCTAACTAAAGATGTGGAGAGTATATCTGCGACTCCAGCAAGTCCAACTAGACTGAGAAAAACATCAGGCACAGTCTAGCAGGAACAAAATAGAAACAAGATAAGCACAGACAATAAAACACACAGCAGTGTGTCTAAAAAAATGAAGAAAACACTTATCTTAGCTGAATTGGCAGCAAGCAGGAGGGGCCAGGCAGAGGACCAACACTTCCAAAGGAACATTGACTACTGGCAAGGACTAATGAGTCCTGCACAGCTAAATACCCCAGTCCGAATTGCAATTAGCAGAAACACCTGTCCAAGACTGCTGCTCAGGAATAACTGCATTACCATCAACAACCACCGGAGGGAGCCCAAGAGCAGTATTCACAACACTGTCTGCACCATGGGAAGCATGAATCAGAGCCTGTCTGCACCATGGGAAGCATGAATCAGAGCCTGTCTGCACCACGGGCAGTATGAATCAGAGCCAGTCTGCACCATGGGCAGCATAAATCAGAGCCAGTCTCTACCACAGGCAGCATGAATCAGAGCTTGTCTGCACCACGGGCAGCATGAATCAGAGCCTGTCTGCACCACGGGCAGCATGAATCAGAGCCTGTCTACACCACGGGCAGCATGAATCAGAGCCTGGCTGCACCAAGGGAAGCAGACATCAGAGCTTGTATGCATGACAGCAGCCAGGTATGCTTAATTTTGGAGAAAATATAATTTAAAGATCCAGCTGGAGACCATAGGGAGATGAAACTAGTCTGGAGCCACCCACAGCAGGCTTCCCCCGAGCACCTCTCTAGTTGATTGACAGGTCTCTCCCAATGTACATACATGTCAATCAACTTGAGAATGCGAGGAGAAGCTGGCCTGGAGGGGGTGCACTGGACTAGTGTTGTCTCTCCTTATAGTCTCCGTCCATCTCTTAAAACTATGTTTCTGTTTTAGCTAAAGACATACTGTACCAGGCAGCAATTGTGCAGCCAGGCTGATTCATGCTATCTGTCATTTGGGCTGCATGAATCGACTGACACGTTCCCTTTTTTAGTTAGAGACTTTGCTGGAAATTTTGTATTGGTGACAACAAGATTCAAATTATGCCAATGATGATGTACTATAAAAGCTAAGTTATTGGGTTTAATGTCGCATAAAGTTTGGCCGAAAAAAATTATCAGATCTCCTATTTAAGAGAAGTTTTCAAAGTAGATGGGCAATACTGTACATGTGTTATGTGACTCATACCAACAATGATGACTATCACGGGGTCAGGAGAACCAGTTGAAGAATGTTTAGTGGGTAGAGTTACGTCCATAATAAAATATTCTCACTGATCAGATATTTTGTGGACAATTCTGAAAAAAATCTGTATAGATATAGAGATTATTACATACCAAATGTCCAAGGAAGGACCATTGATGAAACATGGCCAGGGTCATGAGGCCCATGGATCACTGATGCACATGCAAAAGCAAAGGCTAAATCATCTGGTCTAATCCAAGAAAAGAGCTACTGTAGTATAAATTGGGGATAAAATTAAATTAAAACTCTCAATGATTGAGCAGCCATACAGACCGCTCTCCGATCCCTGTCCACCACTAAATACACTTGCATGTAAGGCTACTTTCACACTAGCGTCGGAATCTACCCGTCGCAATGTGTCGGGCAGAGATTCCGACGCTAGCGTTTAACGCATTGCACAATGGAGGCAGCGGATGCATTTCTCCGGTGCATCCGCTGCCCCATTGTGAGGTGCGGGGAGGTGGGGGGCGGAGTTCCGGCCGCGCATGCGCGGTCGGAAAAAGCGGTCCGTCAGGAGCCAAAAACGTTACATGTAGCGTTTTTTGCTCCCGACGGTCCGCAGAAGCACGTCGCAAATGCGTCGTCAATACAAGTCTATGGGGAAAAAACGCATCCTGCAAGCACTTTTGCAGGATGCGTTTTTTCTGCAAAACGACGCATTGTGACGGATTGCAGAAAACGCTAGTGTGAAGCCTCATAACTGGTCCATGGAGCAATGGTAGGATGATCCCTGACCTGATGGATAACATTTTCTTTTGCACCACGAGAACAATCGTTTGCATGTCTGCTGTTTGCACAATAGGAAGAAGTCAAGCAGAAGAAGGCATCTGCAAAATGTGCTGGAAAACAATTCTGATCCCATCTAGCAACTTACAGGACATCTGTTTTGGCTGGAGAGAACCCAGACTTATAGTTTTAATGTTATGGATGATCAGCATATATTGGAATTGATAGCATTAAGTGCTTTTGAGCTTTGAATATAGGAAGCAGACAGAGAATTCCAATAAAAAGTTCATTAAATACATTTGTAATAATGTGAAACGTCTGGTAATGTCTAAAAGTGGAATGGATATGGCGTGTTCCAGTAAGACGAACTTGTAGATGGTTCTTAAAGCCTCTAATGTTACTCAATCCAGAAAGCCAGCACAGCACAGTTAGGATTCCACATTCTTGTTATCACCCTCTTTTTGTTGTAGAACATTTGCCCTCAAAAATTAGACTGTAATTTGTGCCTTTAAGATGGCAGCTCATACTCCGTAGCAAATCTGTCATTTTACCAGCACTTTAGATTAATTTCAAGGTTCAACTCTTAATGGGGCATCTTCAACTCATTGATCATGAACTAGTTTCCTTTTCTGTCACCAGGTCAGAAGTGGCCAGATTGTGCTTGTCTTATCCCCGCTACTCACCTACATTTTCCTTTTTTTTATTGAGATCAACCACACAGTCCCAGAGATACAGGCCTTTTTAATTACTGCATATTTTTACAGTCTTCATGAAGGAGGCGTGGCTCATAGGGTAATAATGCAGAGCTGGTTAAACACACGCCCCTGAGGATCCCGCAAATCACGCCCCCTTCCACCACACAGTTACACAAATATGGGCCTTTTATTTAGCGCTTTATGTAGGAAAATATTTTACAGGCTCAGAATTAGCAGTATATGTGATACCTACAAGGATTTAGTGCCACAAATAATAAAGATGAAAATACATACACAGAAACAGTGTACAAGTGGGGCCTTTTTTTTCCAATAGAGTGTTACACTAGAGGTCATGTGGCCATATCTGTGAATTATGCATCTTTTTAGTGCTAAGGATGAGGTTAGATCTCATCCTGGAAGATCAGGGAATAGTTTCTTGATCTCGCTGGACAGGATCAGATTCATACTACGTCTAGTTCATTCTAGTTCTTATTAGTGCCGACAGAAGAACAGAGAAATAACATTTTGTACAGATAAAAGTATTCCATAGAAAGTACTGTCAATTACATCAGGATAATGCCACTGGGTAATTGGTGGGTGACCTGACCCTGACCGATATACTCCTGAGTGCTTATGCAATCAAGAAGATGAGATATTACCAAGAGAATACAGCGCATGTCCTGTGAATGACGCCAGAAATTCAGATGTCGCCATTGCTATAAAGCAGCCAGCTGACCTGCACAACAACTGGCTAAGTTACAATACTATGATATATATTATATATGCATGCCGTGCTTTTACTAATATGTGATTCCAGCTCAGATGGGTCATTTATCCTTGATTTCCACTTTTCCAGGAGCCTCGCAGACGATCCGGAGAGAGCGAGCATGATATACCCATTCAATAATTGAGAACACATTGCATCGCCATACCTAGAAATAATAAATCAGCCCCAGCCCAGAACCAGGCAGCATTATTTGTACGCTTAGCAGGGTATATACAGGAAGCAGCCATGTGCGGGCACAGAACACACACACAAGTGAACTCTGCACATTGAAAAAGTTATATTTAAATGCACCCCAGGAACCTGAGCACAATGAAAAAATCCCACTAGGAAACCAAAAACCATGAATAAATCAATCTCTCCTAGAAAATCAGCAATCTCGGAGATAAAGTCATTTTCGGAGAACAGAGCCAGCCAGCTGTGGACTTATCTTACTGTATGAAATGTGAAGTACCTGTGCTAACCGCCTCTCATCACAAGTAACTTATGTTCATGCGCTGTCACTGTGACAGACGGGATAGGGGAATCTTGTGACTGCAAAAGGATTTCTGCAGTAATGTGACATAAATGAGATTTCACTATTTTAATTATCCAACATGCAACATTCATGAGCGGACATGGAAGTGAGGCGGCTCCATCTACTACAGATGATGGATGTCAGCCTTCTACCAGGCTTTGCTCTCCCTTGAGATTCAGGATCTGAGTTCACCTAAAGTGACATATTTTTTTCTCTCGTCAACTCTCTAGAGAAAACGGGACTATTTCCCTGGAGAAGATGAGATCATGGCTACCAAGCAGCATGTGTATAGTGCCAGTCGAGAAACAAGCCAAACCTGATTTTCTGTCCTCATATGAACTTAATATACACAACATAAAAGGACAATTTATTGACGACACTAGATGGCCATATATAAGTAGATGTCAGCACATCACATCGACACTGGTTATGTAGTATTAGCATTAGTAGTTTTTATCTCACTTTTATGCTCTAACCACTGTGATGCAGTGACCCCTGTTACTGGTAGGGGGCACTGCATGGTCTTCCCAGAATATGCATGGAGGCGTATTGCGGCCATAGGAATGCATGGCAATCGCAGGATTAGCTGTGGTCATGAGTCAAAGTCCGGCATTATTTTGAATGGCCGGTATGTGTGTCGAAGAGGAAGAAACTCTTCACTGCCAGCCTGAAGTAAGCTTCTTCTGGGACCTGTAGTCCCACAAGTAATTGTGTTGTTTGTATAATTGTGAAGGGAGGCTGGCAGGGCTAGTTATGAGAGATGGGCGGGTGGAACTAGCCACACACACACTCCCATCTAGGGGAGTGGTTACATTCATATAATGTGACTGAGGTCTGGTCACATGGTCTCTGAGTGTGGACCTGAATCGTCTGTGCTGTAGGTCTCGGAGAGCCTATGTGTTGGGAGTGCTATCTCCCTGAATAGCACGTGGTGGGGCTTTGCACCTGGTGGCCTGGGGTGTTGAACGAACGTCCTGAATAGCACCCGGACAGGTCACACGCCTGTGTGTTGGACGGTCCCAGGTGGGGACGGATGTCCTGAATAGCGCACTGGTGGCCTGGGGTGTTGGACGAACGTCCTGAATAGCACCTGGACAGGCCACACGCCTGTGTGTTGGACGGCCCCAGGTGGGGACAGACGTCCTGAATAGCATACTGTGGAAAGCTTCTGTGTTGGGATGTCCTGGGAGTAGGACTGGATCCCTGAAGAGCACAGAGAGACCGTGGTCCTGGACGGTCTGTGTTGGAAGCTCCTGTGAGTGGAGTCTTCCTGGAGCACCTGAGAAACCGTGGACCTGGACCGTCTGTGTTGGGGAAGCTACCGTCCTTCGGTGGCTCTGGACTGACTGATGTGTGCCTGCCAGGCAAGTTGGTGAACCACGTAATGCAGCTTTTCCAGGGGAGAGGACTGACAAGGAGTCAGCAGGAGGAGCAGGAGCTCCCGTAAGGTACCATAGACTGTTGGTGCTTATGATACTCTATGAACTGTGCGGTCACCCACAGCAACTGATCAGATAAGGATCAGCATGTTTAGTGCCGCAAGCTAATGATGTGAAACCTGGTGTAAAGACTGTCCATCTGTTGTTGGTTTTGGTGGTTTATGCTGTAAGAAAATTAACCCACATAGACTGTTTAAGTGAAAAACCGTACTGTGCATTTATCCTGTTGCCAAGCGAGTATTCCCCTACGTGTTAGTGAGCGCAATCTTACACCACCTACACTTTTCTAGGAAAGCTTAGAATTTGGGACATTCATGTTGCCACAGCAATCATACACTGCAAATACATATTAGAATACAGGGTTATTCCCATCTACACCAATCATGGTTGTGATGGCAATATACCTATTTATATATGCAGTCACCAGAGATGGTCAGGATTGCAGAAACAGATGACCGACATGAGCTAAACTGTTTCCTTAAATGAGTTGTCCAGAGATTACTTGCTGACTGGTTGTTACAATAGTGTAACAACTCACTTGGGAAAATAGATAACACGCTAAAAACTGTAACTGACCCCGTCGGTTCCTGCACAGACTACAGTTCCCGACTTCACAGTCCCTAGTGGCTCCTGTGTGTGCTGACACGGCCCTAACTACACACCAGACGATGAAAACTCAGACCTATGCTTCCCGAAAGGCTGTCAAGTACTTCAAGTTCCTCCTAAAGAACCGGAGAGCAGAGCAGAGTGCAAATTACCTAGAGAAGGGGAAGTGTACTGAAATAGAAAGATCCCAGAGTGATTAAAGCAAAGCACAAAATACAAAATAAAGGAGTAAGTACATACTGATAGAGAATATGCTGCCTACTTCCTAAACAGATACTGAAGAGATGTGCAGGGCAAAGAAAAATAAAAAAACTGAGAGATAAACCCTAGCTGGTCTTTCACTGATTTGACTTAAACTACAGCAGTATGGCTGGATATCCAAAATATGGGACTATTACCAGCAGGAAATATCAGCAGGGGGAAAGTATATAAAGCCAAAAGCTGATAGAACAGACAAAGGAGCAAATGAAAACACATGTTACCCTAAAAAGACTGAAGAAAAGATAATAGAAACTAAACACCCGGAGAAGAGATGTATCTGCTATAGCTCAGCAGACAGAGAAGCCAAGCAGTTAAAACCAGACATATGACAATGCTTTGATGTCTCAAGGCTGGGACCCGCACCGGTCAGCAGATCAGGAAATTTTTATACCTGTTAAAAAATGGTGTAGCTGGTCAGATGACAAACGGCAGCACCATTCAGTTTCTATGGGGCTCTTGGAAGAGCTGAGTGAAGCACTCAACAGCTGCATAGGGAATGAATAGACCACATGTGCGCTACTGCTCCATTCTACCAGGGATAAAAGTTCTCTGTTGATCGGTACCAGAAAGTTTGTCCTCACTAATCAACAAGTTACCTATCCTTGATAGTTGGATAGGTAATAATTTGCTTTCATTGGACAATCCCTTTACCTCCCATTGAATGTAATAATACGAATAATAACACCAGAGCTGTTTCTGTAAGTCTCCGCCGTTCCCATAATGCTGGCCACCATCAGCCATCTCATATATACAGGTATAGACAGTCTGTAGATTTTATCAAGTACATTAGCGTAACACCAGACTGAGGTCACAGTAGTGATCTATTTAGCGTGTACGCTGGGGGACGCTGCTGTGGGGTGTCGCATACAGAGACCCATTGTAAAAAAAAAAAGAAATAAAAAAAAGTACACTACTAGATGCACATCTACTTACTGTCACCGTTACACAAAATAATTTTACTTTGCTATTTAGTTTTGAAAATAAAAAGTTTGCATTACTCTCTCAGGCTTTTTAGGTTTCTCAAAAGGTGGTCACTTACTACCACTCACCTCGGGATGTTACAAGCCAAGGGGAAAGACAAGTATGGTAGGCCGATGTGGACACATCTGTGGCCATCTGATGGTTAATCAAATCCTATGTACATTCTTAAAGGCCCAGTAAGACAAGTTGATAACTGTTGAGCAAGTGTTTTTAAGACGTGTAAACGTGCTGGCAATCACCCAACAAACCAGCCAAACTCTTGCTTATCGGGTGATCAGATAATTTACGTCAGCATGAAAATTATTAATCGGCAGCACGTCAGCCCACGTGGACAGAGAATGTGCTGCCGACTACATGATATTGTGTACGGGCAGAAGAACCATATTAAAAATTGTTGTATTATCCCTAGTTTTTGCCAAACAGGCAAGCAAGCCAGTAAAGGTGCACCAAATGACTTGCTTGTTAATGGGACAAAATCAGGAGCTTTTCATGGCATACATGGAAAGCAGCGATCAGGTGTGAACACACTCTGGGTGATAGGGACATTAATTCTCATCAATTATGACTTTATCACTTTAATCAAATGTAATAAAAAGTATTCTAGCTGCATGAAGTCATTCATTAGGACTCCGCTGCTCTTATTCTAGCTTTACATAAAGTAAATGACATTAATATCCAACACGAGTATCTTCACACAAACAGACGATAAGAGTTAAAATGGTTACGACAAAAGATATATGACATGAAAATGGCTTGTGACAGGCGTCTGCCCTGTGGCTCACAGCCAACTCTTACTGTACATCTGTTTTGATAGCAACATTAACCTGGTTGTCACTTTGAGGGCGATTCCTATTTATATCAGATGGAAACACTACATGGTAATACTACACCAATGTAACACATTGCAATGGTTCACGTTCTCTTTCTAGACAAGGAGTACTAGATCACACATATGGGTGGACAAACATGTAACAGAGGGGTGCACAACCTGCAGCCGGGGACCACATTTGGCAATCGATGCATTTCTGTGCTGCCCCCAACTATCTGATCAGAGATATGTGTCGGACAATGGCTGCTGATTATAACAATTCAGTTGTGTCTACTTCTCGCAATAACGTTGCGAAGATCGTTGGGTACAGCCGGGACCAGCTGCTTCGAAAGCATCACCAAACCAGGGATTCAAGCTTCAGGAGGCTAATTTGCATATTCCAGGTGCCTTCTGGGAGAAGCGAAGTCTCCCTAAGCTAGAAGATCGTTGGGTACAGCCGGGACCAGCTGCTTCGAAAGCATCACCAAACCAGGGATTCAAGCTTCAGGAGGCTAATTTGCATATTCCAGGTGCCTTCTGGGAGAAGCGAAGTCTCCCTAAGCTAGAAGATCGTTGGGTACAGCCGGGACCAGCTGCTTCGAAAGCATCACCAAACCAGGGATTCAAGCTTCAGGAGGCTAATTTGCATATTCCAGGTGCCTTCTGGGAGAAGCGAAGTCTCCCTAAGCTAGAAGATCGTTGGGTACAGCCGGGACCAGCTGCTTCGAAAGCATCACCAAACCAGGGATTCAAGCTTCAGGAGGCTAATTTGCATATTCCAGGTGCCTTCTGGGAGAAGCGAAGTCTCCCTAAGCTAGAAGATCGTTGGGTACAGCCGGGACCAGCTGCTTCGAAAGCATCACCAAACCAGGGATTCAAGCTTCAGGAGGCTAATTTGCATATTCCAGGTGCCTTCTGGGAGAAGCGAAGTCTCCCTAAGCTAGAAGATCGTTGGGTACAGCCGGGACCAGCTGCTTCGAAAGCATCACCAAACCAGGGATTCAAGCTTCAGGAGGCTAATTTGCATATTCCAGGTGCCTTCTGGGAGAAGCGAAGTCTCCCTAAGCTAGAAGATCGTTGGGTACAGCCGGGACCAGCTGCTTCGAAAGCATCACCAAACCAGGGATTCAAGCTTCAGGAGGCTAATTTGCATATTCCAGGTGCCTTCTGGGAGAAGCGAA
Organism: Ranitomeya imitator; assembly: GCF_032444005.1. Classification (NCBI taxonomy): domain Eukaryota; kingdom Metazoa; phylum Chordata; class Amphibia; order Anura; family Dendrobatidae; genus Ranitomeya; species Ranitomeya imitator. The sequence goes on along the minus strand of NC_091287.1, from coordinate 431,916,724 downwards.
GTCTCCCTAAGCTAGAAGATCGTTGGGTACAGCCGGGACCAGCTGCTTCGAAAGCATCACCAAACCAGGGATTCAAGCTTCAGGAGGCTAATTTGCATATTCCAGGTGCCTTCTGGGAGAAGCGAAGTCTCCCTAAGCTAGAAGATCGTTGGGTACAGCCGGGACCAGCTGCTTCGAAAGCATCACCAAACCAGGGATTCAAGCTTCAGGAGGCTAATTTGCATATTCCAGGTGCCTTCTGGGAGAAGCGAAGTCTCCCTAAGCTAGAAGATCGTTGGGTACAGCCGGGACCAGCTGCTTCGAAAGCATCACCAAACCAGGGATTCAAGCTTCAGGAGGCTAATTTGCATATTCCAGGTGCCTTCTGGGAGAAGCGAAGTCTCCCTAAGCTAGAAGATCGTTGGGTACAGCCGGGACCAGCTGCTTCGAAAGCATCACCAAACCAGGGATTCAAGCTTCAGGAGGCTAATTTGCATATTCCAGGTGCCTTCTGGGAGAAGCGAAGTCTCCCTAAGCTAGAAGATCGTTGGGTACAGCCGGGACCAGCTGCTTCGAAAGCATCACCAAACCAGGGATTCAAGCTTCAGGAGGCTAATTTGCATATTCCAGGTGCCTTCTGGGAGAAGCGAAGTCTCCCTAAGCTAGAAGATCGTTGGGTACAGCCGGGACCAGCTGCTTCGAAAGCATCACCAAACCAGGGATTCAAGCTTCAGGAGGCTAATTTGCATATTCCAGGTGCCTTCTGGGAGAAGCGAAGTCTCCCTAAGCTAGAAGATCGTTGGGTACAGCCGGGACCAGCTGCTTCGAAAGCATCACCAAACCAGGGATTCAAGCTTCAGGAGGCTAATTTGCATATTCCAGGTGCCTTCTGGGAGAAGCGAAGTCTCCCTAAGCTAGAAGATCGTTGGGTACAGCCGGGACCAGCTGCTTCGAAAGCATCACCAAACCAGGGATTCAAGCTTCAGGAGGCTAATTTGCATATTCCAGGTGCCTTCTGGGAGAAGCGAAGTCTCCCTAAGCTAGAAGATCGTTGGGTACAGCCGGGACCAGCTGCTTCGAAAGCATCACCAAACCAGGGATTCAAGCTTCAGGAGGCTAATTTGCATATTCCAGGTGCCTTCTGGGAGAAGCGAAGTCTCCCTAAGCTAGAAGATCGTTGGGTACAGCCGGGACCAGCTGCTTCGAAAGCATCACCAAACCAGGGATTCAAGCTTCAGGAGGCTAATTTGCATATTCCAGGTGCCTTCTGGGAGAAGCGAAGTCTCCCTAAGCTAGAAGGTCGTTGGGTACAGCCGGGACCAGCTGCTTCGAAAGCATCACCAAACCAGGGATTCAAGCTTCAGGAGGCTAATTTGCATATTCCAGGTGCCTTCTGGGAGAAGCGAAGTCTCCCTAAGCTAGAAGATCGTTGGGTACAGCCGGGACCAGCTGCTTCGAAAGCATCACCAAACCAGGGATTCAAGCTTCAGGAGGCTAATTTGCATATTCCAGGTGCCTTCTGGGAGAAGCGAAGTCTCCCTAAGCTAGAAGATCGTTGGGTACAGCCGGGACCAGCTGCTTCGAAAGCATCACCAAACCAGGGATTCAAGCTTCAGGAGGCTAATTTGCATATTCCAGGTGCCTTCTGGGAGAAGCGAAGTCTCCCTAAGCTAGAAGATCGTTGGGTACAGCCGGGACCAGCTGCTTCGAAAGCATCACCAAACCAGGGATTCAAGCTTCAGGAGGCTAATTTGCATATTCCAGGTGCCTTCTGGGAGAAGCGAAGTCTCCCTAAGCTAGAAGATCGTTGGGTACAGCCAGGACCAGCTGCTTCGAAAGCATCACCAAACCAGGGATTCAAGCTTCAGAATTTTTGCCTGTAGGACATTATTGCAAGAGAGCTTGGCTGAGTAGATTACACAAGAAGGAAAACACACAGCAAGTCAGCAGGATCTAGGAGCAACATGGCAGATGTGACAACCTACATGGTGAGCTGCAGCATGTGCTACATGTTCACAGATCGACCAGAAGAAGAATCCAATTTCACCTGTCAGAAGTGTAGACTAGTGGCCCTTTTAGAAGAAAAGGTGCGGGGTCTGGAAGAAAGAATAGCAACTTTGAAACTCATCAAAGAGAATGAAGACTTTCTAGACAGAACAGAAGCATCTCTACTGGTCACAGAAGGTGCAAAAAGTGTCAGAGAACCTCCAAAAGCAGATGAGTGGAAGCATGTGACCAAAAGAAGCAAGAAGACCATGGAGAAATCACCAACCACACAACTGAAGAACCGATATCAAATCTTTGTAGAGGATGAAGATGGCACACCTAAGAATGAAGCAATACCAGCAAGCAAAAAAGAAAAGGGCACACAGCAACAAGTGACAGCAAAAAGTACAGCCAAGAAGCAACGAAGAGTGGTGGTGGTGGGAGACTCACTACTGAGAGGCACCGAAGCAGCCATCTGCAGACCGGACATAACTGCAAGAGAAGTATGCTGCCTTCCAGGTGCGATGATCAAGGATGTGACCGATAGGATACCAAAGCTCTTCAGCTCCAAGGACGTCCACCCATTTCTTCTGATACATGTTGGCACCAATGACACGGCAAGGAAGGACCTACCGACAATCTGCAAGGACTTTGAAGAGTTGGGGAAGAAAGTAAAGGAACTGGATGCACAGGTAGTTTTTTCTTCTATCCTTCCAGTAGACGGGCATGGCACCAGGAGATGGAACAGGATCCTTGATGCAAACAACTGGCTAAGACGATGGTGCAGACAACAAGGATTTGGATTCCTGGACCACGGTGTGAATTACTGGTATGATGGACTCCTCGCCAGAGACGGACTACACCTCAACAAACCTGGGAAACACACATTCGCCAGAAGACTCGCTACACTCATCAGGAGGGCGTTAAACTAGAAGAAGAGGGGACGGGAAGAAAAACATTAGACTCGAACAAAGACGACCCAGGAAAACATACTCAGAAGGGAGGTAAGAACATTTCTAAAACAATCCACAGTGAGGAGATTGGAACAAAACAAAATCCTCTAAACTGCATGCTCGCAAACGCCAGAAGCCTGACAAACAAGATGGAAGAACTAGAAGCAGAAATATCTACAGGTAACTTTGACATAGTGGGAATAACCGAGACATGGTTAGATGAAAGCTATGACTGGGCAGTTAACTTACAGGGTTACAGTCTGTTTAGAAAGGATCGTAAAAATCGGAGAGGAGGAGGGGTTTGTCTCTATGTAAAGTCTTGTCTAAAGTCCACTTTAAGGGAGGATATTAGCGAAGGGAATGAGGATGTCGAGTCCATATGGGTTGAAATTCATGGAGGGAAAAATGGTAACAAAATTCTCATTGGGGTGTGTTACAAACCCCCAAATATAACAGAAACCATGGAAAGTCTACTTCTAAAGCAGATAGATGAAGCTGCAACCCATAATGAGGTCCTGGTTATGGGGGACTTTAACTACCCGGATATTAACTGGGAAACAGAAACCTGTGAAACCCATAAAGGCAACAGGTTTCTGCTAATAACCAAGAAAAATTATCTTTCACAATTGGTGCAGAATCCAACCAGAGGAGCAGCACTTTTAGACCTAATACTATCTAATAGACCTGACAGAATAACAAATCTGCAGGTGGTTGGGCATTTAGGAAATAGCGACCACAATATTGTGCAGTTTCACCTGTCTTTCACTAGGGGGACTTGTCAGGGAGTCACAAAAACATTGAACTTTAGGAAGGCAAAGTTTGAACAGCTTAGAGATGCCCTTAATCTGGTAGACTGGGACAATATCCTCAGAAATGAGAATACAGATAATAAATGGGAAATGTTTAAGAACATCCTAAATAGGCAGTGTAAGCGGTTTATACCTTGTGGGAATAAAAGGACTAGAAATAGGAAAAACCCAATGTGGCTAAACAAAGAAGTAAGACAGGCAATTAACAGTAAAAAGAAAGCATTTGCACTACTAAAGCAGGATGGCACCATTGAAGCTCTAAAAACTATAGGGAGAAAAATACTTTATCTAAAAAACTAATTAAAGCTGCCAAAAAGGAAACAGAGAAGCACATTGCTAAGGAGAGTAAAACTAATCCCAAACTGTTCTTCAACTATATCAATAGTAAAAGAATAAAAACTGAAAATATAGGCCCCTTAAAAAATAGTGAGGAAAGAATGGTTGTAGATGACGAGGAAAAAGCTAACATATTAAACACCTTCTTCTCCACGGTATTCACGGTGGAAAATGAAATGCTAGGTGAAATCCCAAGAAACAATGAAAACCCTATATTAAGGGTCACCAATCTAACCCAAGAAGAGGTGCGAAACCGGCTAAATAAGATTAAAATAGATAAATCTCCGGGTCCGGATGGCATACACCCACGAGTACTAAGAGAACTAAGTAATGTAATAGATAAACCATTATTTCTTATTTTTAGTGACTCTATAGCGACAGGGTCTGTTCCGCAGGACTGGCGCATAGCAAATGTGGTGCCAATATTCAAAAAGGGCTCTAAAAGTGAACCTGGAAATTATAGGCCAGTAAGTCTAACCTCTATTGTTGGTAAAATATTTGAAGGGTTTCTGAGGGATGTTATTCTGGATTATCTCAATGAGAATAACTGTTTAACTCCATATCAGCATGGGTTTATGAGAAATCGCTCCTGTCAAACCAATCTAATCAGTTTTTATGAAGAGGTAAGCTATAGACTGGACCACGGTGAGTCATTGGACGTGGTATATCTCGATTTTTCCAAAGCGTTTGATACCGTGCCGCACAAGAGGTTGGTACACAAAATGAGAATGCTTGGTCTGGGGGAAAATGTGTGTAAATGGGTTAGTAACTGGCTTAGTGATAGAAAGCAGAGGGTGGTTATAAATGTTATAGTCTCTAACTGGGTCGCTGTGACCAGTGGGGTACCGCAGGGGTCAGTATTGGGACCTGTTCTCTTCAACATATTCATTAATGATCTGGTAGAAGGTTTACACAGTCAAATATCGATATTTGCAGATGATACAAAACTATGTAAAGCAGTTAATACAAGAGAAGATAGTATTCTGCTACAGATGGATCTGGATAAGTTGGAAACTTGGGCTGAAAGGTGGCAGATGAGGTTTAACAATGATAAATGTAAGGTTATACACATGGGAAGAGGGAATCAATATCACCATTACACACTGAACGGGAAACCACTGGGTAAATCTGACAGGGAGAAGGACTTGGGGATCCTAGTTAATGATAAACTTACCTGGAGCAGCCAGTGCCAGGCAGCAGCTGCCAAGGCAAACAGGATCATGGGGTGCATTAAAAGAGGTCTGGATACACATGATGAGAGCATTATACTGCCTCTGTACAAATCCCTAGTTAGACCGCACATGGAGTACTGTGTCCAGTTTTGGGCACCGGTGCTCAGGAAGGATATAATGGAACTAGAGAGAGTACAAAGGAGGGCAAAAAAATTAATAAAGGGGATGGGAGAACTACAATACCCAGATAGATTAGCGAAATTAGGATTATTTAGTCTAGAAAAAAGACGACTGAGGGGCGATCTAATAACCATGTATAAGTATATAAGGGGACAATACAAATATCTCGCTGAGGATCTGTTTATACCAAGGAAGGTGACGGGCACAAGGGGGCATTCTTTGCGTCTGGAGGAGAGAAGGTTTTTCCACCAACATAGAAGAGGATTCTTTACTGTTAGGGCAGTGAGAATCTGGAATTGCTTGCCTGAGGAGGTGGTGATGGCGAACTCAGTCGAGGGGTTCAAGAGAGGCCTGGATGTCTTCCTGGAGCAGAACAATATTGTATCATACAATTATTAGGTTCTGTAGAAGGACGTAGATCTGGGTATTTATTATGATGGAATATAGGCTGAACTGGATGGACAAATGTCTTTTTTCGGCCTTACTAACTATGTTACTATGTTACTATGTAACTACAATGCAGTCTAGAATAATATATAATCTGACAATGTGGCCCTTGGACCAAAAAAGGCTGTACGCCCCTGAATTAGAGTGAAGGAACATCTGGTGAAGGATGTTCTCACTGATTGAGCCCTACACAATTTTTGTCCATACCGATCACTAAAGTCTTCAAGCTGGACTAACCCGGACATAACATCTTCTGGTCGTTGTAGGACAATTGGGTGCACCACATATTGTACACAGTAGTATAAAGGATTCAGCCCTGGTTAGATAGCCCTTACCTAATTTATACATGTGAAATCAAACAAATAAACACTCCTGTCTCCAGTATGCCCTAGTAGAGAGATTTGGGGATAGTGGTGCAAGACACAGGGATTCTCTTTTTGGTGGTCAGTGCTCCCTCAGGCTCTACACCAGGCATAATGCAGTAGATATGTTTGTATGGAGTGTTATTTTACTGAAATTAGATTACATTTTGTATGAAAAGAAGACTCTCAAAGCTTGTACTTACTGCAATGTCTAAGCGTAATACAGGGATTACTGCTATTGTGAACAGTTAAGCAAGTTGAAGAGGAAATGATCTCTAAAAGGGCTAAAGTTAAAGATGACACATTTCCTTTGTATTTTTTAAGAAAAAAAAAAAAAAATATATATATATATATATATATATATATATATATATTCATATTTTACATTTAAAAAATCACAAAAAGGAAAATGAGCTGATGCAAAAGTTTGGGCACCCTGCATGGTTAGCACACCAATCCCCCCACCCACACACCTTTTGAAAGCATCACAGCTTATAAACGCTTTTTGTAGACAGACAAGAGACTTTCAATTCTTGTTTGAGGGATTTTAATCTATTCTCCCTTGGAAAATTCCTCCAGTTCTGTGAGATTTCTGGGTCATCTTGCATGCACTGATATTTTGAGATTTAGCCACAGATTTTCAATGATGTTCAGATCAGGTGACTGTGAGGGCCATTGTAAAACCTTTAGCTTGCACCTTTTGAGGTAGTCTATTGAGGATTTTGATATGTGTTCAGGATCATTATTCATTTGCAGAAGCCATCCTCTTTTCAACTTCAGCTTTATCAAAGTTTTGTTGAAATGTTAATGAATCCATTGTCTGCAACACAATCCCACAGCTTGATTAATCCACCCACATGTTTAATAGTTAGAGAGAAGGTATTTTCCTTTAATTCTGTGCCATCTTTTCTCCACGCAGGACTTGTTTCCAAAATGCATCAGGCTTGTTTTGATGTTCTTTTGCATGCTTCTGATGCTGAATTTTATGGGGAGGACACAAGAGAGGTTTTCTTCTAATGACTCTTCCATGAAGGCCATATTTGTACAGGTATCTCTGAACAGTAGAACAATGTACAACAACTCCTGATTCTGCTAATTCTTTCTGAATGTCTTTTGCAGTCAAGAGGGGTGTTCTGATTTGCCTCTCTAGCAATTCTATGAGCAGCCCTAACTGAAATTTTGTTTGGTCTTCCAGACCTTATCTTGACCTCAACTGTTCCTGTTAACTGCCATTTCATAATTACATTGTGAACTGAGAAAAGGGCAACTTGAAAACGCTTTGCTATCTTATCTCCTTCTATCTTATGTCCTTCTCCTGCTTTGTGGGCCCCACCATTTTCATTTTCAGAGTGCTAGGCAGCTGCTTAGAAGAACCCATGGCTGCTGTTTTTTGGCACAAGGTTAGTCGAGGCTGTGTTTTTATAAAACTGGGAAATTTGCACTACCTGGCCTTTCCTAATGATAATAGTGAACAAGCCATAACCCTAACGGGCAAATTAATGTCTGAAACGTTGGTCAAAGTTATCAGAACACACAAATCTCCAAGTGTGCAGAAACTTTAGCATCAGCCCATTTTCCTTTTTGCAATTTTTAAAATGTAAAAGATGAAAAAATTTATATCTATATATATAATTGTCTAAGGATTTTTCCGTCTGTCTGTCTGTCTGTCTGTCTTTCTGTCCGTCTGTGTCTGTCCTGGAAATCCCGCGTCTCTGATTGGTCGAGGCCGCCAGGCCTCGACCAATCAGCGACGGGCACAGCATGGTGACGATGATGTCATAAAGGTTGCCTTGACCAATCAGCGACGGGCACAGTCTGCCGCGAATTCGCCTCGACCAATCAGCGACGGGCACAGTATCGACGTAGATGTCATAATGGTTGCCATGGCGACGATGATGTCATAAAGGTTGCCTCGACCAATCAGCGACGGGCACAGTCTGCCGCGAATTCTGGAATCATCATTGTCCATATACTACAGGGACATGCATATTCTAGAATACCCGATGCGTTGGAATCGGGCCACAATCTAGTTTATATATATTTGTCTAAAATACAAAGGAACTGTGTCATCTTTAACTTTTAGAAATCATTTAATCTTCAACTTTTTACAATAACAATAGTTTTGACCAGGGGCGCCCAAACTTTTACAAACTTTTACATGCCACTGTATGTGTTTGAATATTAGTTGGCGGCATAGTTAAGGGAACTGAATAAATACTGAGTCAGTAAAATAGCCACAAAAAGACTCAATGTAAGGCCAAATTCAGACTCCAGTATTTGGTCAGTATTTGTAAGGCAAAACCAGGAGTGGAACAATCAGAGGAAAAGTATAATAGAAACACGTCACCACTACTGAATTTTTTGCCCACTCCTCATTTTGGCTTACAAATATTGATGTGTTATCCAAGAAGTATCGTTTCTCCTTGCGGAGATCGACGTGCTAAGTGTTAAGGTTGGCGGAACGCACCAAATATATTTATTAAGTGGGATTGGTGCGTTCGCTACCCGGGATCCACCGTGCAGGAAATAACCTGCTGCTAAATAAATGGCGGCACTATATGGCGGTATAAACCAGCTCTGTTAGCTTCACAGAGCAGCCGAGAAGGCAAGGCTCTGTGCCCTGTTAGACTTTCACAGAGGCACAGGCTAACTACCCAGATGTGATCAGTGAGTGGTCATGCATGCACACAAAACTCCTCGCCGGAGGTGCCAGCATTCTAGGGGCTTATTTCCGCTGGGTCCCTGAACACATTCAAACACATGACCATACTGGCGCAAAGCACTTAAGAGGATACTAGCGCATGGCCGTGCGGCCATGCGAGCCTTAAATAGCTGCAGCACGTATAGGACCTTTCAAAGAAGGACCAATGGAATTGCTGCAGTATCTGAGCATGTGAACCTAGATCTCCACTGAGAGATCTTGCCCTGGGCATGCTCAGTGTGTGCAAAGTAGGACTTAGTCCCAGAAAAGCCTGCTCGCCGCAGATCAGTGCAGAGTACAATAGCAGAGCCAGGAGAGGCAGTAGTAACCCTTTGCACAGAATCAGTCTTAGTGAGACGCTGGGAGCGACGTCTCCGCAGAGCAGGCTCCACTGCGGCCGATGCAGAATGGGAGACCGCAGCAGACACGGATCGAGATTCCCCCTGTGCAGCAGAGGAAACTCGACTCCTAACACTAAGCATGCCGAGATGAGGAGACTTAAAGCCGCAATGCTCCAATGTAGCCAAACCAGATCTCAGCTTTGCACTGACGATGGGCAGTACCCCGAAACACAGTGTCAGCAAATTGAGATTCTGGTTTGGCTATTATCCTAAAGGTACCGTCACATTAAGCGACGCTGCAGCAATCTAGACAACGATGCCGATCGCTGCAGCGTCGCTGTGTGGTCGCTGGAGAGCTGTCACACAGACAGCTCTCCAGCGACCAACGATGCCGAAGTCCCCAGGTAACCAGGTAAACATCGGGTTACTAAGCGCAGGGCCGCGCTTAGTAACCTGATGTTTACCCTGGTTACCAGTGTAAATGTAAAAAAAAACCAAACACTACATACTTACATTCCGGTGTCTGTCCCCCGACGTTCTGCTTCTCTGCACTGTGTCAGCGCCAGCTGGCCGTAAAGCAGAGCACAGCGGTGACGTCACCGCTCTGCTTTACGGCCGGCGCTTACACAGTGCAGGGAAGCAGAACGGCGGGGGACGCGACAGACACCGAAATGTATGTAGTGTTTTTTTTTTACATTTACACTGGTAACCAGGGTAAATATCGGGTTACTAAGCGCGGCCCTGCGCTTAGTAACCCGATATTTACCCTGGTTACCAGTGAAGACATCGCTGGATCGGCGTCACACATGCCGATTCAGCGATGTCTGCGGGAGATCCAGCAACGAAATAAAGTTCTGGCCTTCTAGCTCCGACCAACGATGTCACAGCAGGATCCAGATCGCTGCTGCGTGTCAAACACAACGCTATCGCTATCCAACGTCACGGATCGCTATCGTTGTTAAGTTGTTCAGTGTAAAGGTACCTTAAGTCATGTGACAAGACTCGATAAAGGGTTAACATTGACTTGTAGGATTGCTACCTTCCAATAGGTGGCACTAGAGTTCTAGCTCTCTTTCTCTCCGAAGAGACAATTTGCATAATTAAATATTGATGTGAAATGTTGACCAAATACTGAATGTGTGAACATGTCTTAAAGGCGTTCTCCAGTCATGAGATAATAATGACCAATTCCTAGGATATATCATCAATATCAGATCAGGGGAGGATTCTAAAGCCTGACACCCACAGATCAGCTGTTCTAAAATCCAGCAGCACTGTGCAGCTCCATTCAATGTGTGGCAGCTGCTGCTGGGTACTGCAGATCAGCTCCGATTCAACAAAATAGAAATCCCCACAGATCCAATTGGACCCTATCAATATAATATTCATGACCTATCTAAGAGGACATCAATATCCTGTGACCAGACCACCCCCATAATATACTGTATGTGGTTCAGCATCAGTGACAAAACCAAACAAACTCTGTTTAGGAAATTATCTCTAAACTGCATTAATTGAGGCATCTTATAATTTACCAACACAAATAGTTACTGTCTGTATAATCTATATAATGTATTGGATTACTCTAGATTTATAGGAGAGAAACATGCAAAGTACTGCACTTTACAGATGACAGCATCACTGATCTGTCACATGGAACAGCTGACACTCAGCGGGTTACCATTCACTTAGGATCAGATATCAGATGGTGTCATCACTGCTAATTTCTTCTTGGGAGCCAATCAACTATTAACCAACGTTAATAATAACATGAATTTTCTGGAATAATACTTTATAAACTTGATTAATTCAGCAAGGGAATAATTTTTTTCAAAAGTCAATAATAAAGCAATTTTTAGTACCGTAAGTTCACAACTTTAAGAATGTACAGGAGCTTTTAATTTAGTTGCTTTATTAGAGAAAAAAAATGATAGAAAAAATATGACAAAACAAAGGAACACTAATCCAAAATTGAATTTGTGTGCAAACCATTGGGTCCAAGGACTACAGGGCTACAAGATACAAAAGCACTTTGAAATAGTCAATCTGGAAAAAAGGTGATTTATTTTATGCCAAAATAGACACTGTTTTGGTCCATGACCAAACACGAGAAAGACTCAGTCTTGGATTCAAAATGTATACTTTGGCATGGAAGAAATCCATTTTTTTTTCACTGTGACTATTTGGAGTTTTCACCTGTGTCTGATTTTTCATTCTATCTTCTTTTTTTAGACTATACAGCTCTGGCAATAATTAAGATACCACTGCAAAATGTTCAGTTTGTCTGATTTTTCTCTTTATAGGTATATTTTTGAGTGAAATGTAAATTGTTATTTTACTCTAAAAACTTCTGACAACATGTCTCCGAATTTCCAAGCAATAAATTTTGTATTTTTTTTCTGACCAAGTAAAGAAAAATAGTCAAAGTTTAAAAAAAACGCAGTGCTTTCAGACCTCAAATAATGCAAAGAAAACAAGTTAAGAATCCTTTAGAAACAACAATACTAATGTTTTAACTCAGGAAGAGTTCAGAAATCAATATTTTGTGGAATAACCATGATTTTTAATCACAGCTTTCATGCGTCTTGGCATGCTTTCCACCAGTCTTTCACACTGCTTCTGGCGCAAAAATATAAGCAGTTCTTCATTGTTTGATGGCTTGTGACTATCCATCATCCTCTTGATTACATTCCAGAGGTTTTCAACGGGGTTCAGGTCTGGAGATTGGGCTGTCCATGACAGGTTTTTGATGTGGTGGTCTCTTCATTTTTGCCAGAGGTGTATATGGAATATCGACAATTTCTGGGGGAATATTAACTATTACCTAATATCAATAAAATGTATTATCTGAAATAGAAGTTTAGAACCCCAAAGAGGTTGTCCAGGTTTGTGACGAAAGTCTGCAGTCACACAGAGTAGAAGTGAATTGAGCGAGGCCGCGCACGTCTAGTCGTTATCTGGCAGGAAGTGTGCATACCGCATATTTGTAGTCATGTGACCACTCGCACTGGAGTATACTGACACTGCGCAGTTTGCACACTATAAGGATTCAAGAGTCTGCATTCAGCCACATAGTCACAATGTTAACGGGAGTCTCTGTGGGATTTTGCTGGGTAATCTGATAGCAGATTGAGGTTGAAACAGAAACCCTTATTTCTGTGTACAGTTAGGTCCATATATATTTGGACAGAGACAACATTTTTCTAATTTTTGTTATAGACATTACCACAATGAATTTTAAGCAAAACAATTCAGATGCAGTTGAAGTTCAGACTTTCAGCTTTCATTTGAGGGTATCCACATTAAAATTGGATGAAGGGTTTAGGAGTTTCAGCTCCTTAACATGTGCCACCCTGTTTTTAAAGGGACCAAAAGTAATTGGACAGATTAAATCATTTTAATTAAAATGTTCATTTCTAGTACTTGGTTGAAAACCCTTTGTTGGCAATGACTGCCTGAAGTCTTGAACTCATGGACATCACCAGACGCTGTGTTTCTTCCTTATTGATGCTCTGCCAGGCCTTCACTGCAGTGGTTTTCGGTTGCTGTTTGTTTGTGGGCCTTTCTGTCTGAAGTTTAGTCTTTAACAAGTGAAATGCATGCTCAATTGGGTTGAGATCAGGTGACTGACTTGGCCATTCAAGAATATTCCACTTCTTTGCTTTAATAAACTCCTGGGTTGCTTTGGCTTAATGTTTTGGGTCATTGTCCATCTGTGGTATTAAACGACGACCAATCAGTTTGGCTGCATTTGGCAGGATCTGAGCACCAGTATGTCTCTGAATACCTCAGAATTCATTCGGCTGCTTCTGTCCTGTGTCACATCATCAATAAACACTAGTGACCCAGTGCCACTGGCAGCCATGCATGTCCAAGCCATCACACTGCCTCCGCCGTATTTTACAGATGATGTGATGCTTTGGATCATGAGCTGTACCACGCCTTTGCTATACTTTTTTCTTTCCATCATTCTGGTAGAGGTTGATCTTGGTTTCATCTGTCCAAAAAGAATGTTCTTCCAGAACTGTGCTGGCTTTTTTTAGATGTTTTTTAGCAAAGTCCAGTCTAGCCATTTTATTCTTGATCCTTATGAGTGGCTTGCACCGTGCAGTGAACCCTCTGTATTTACTTTCATGCAGTCTTCTCTTTATGGTAGATTTGGATATTGATATGTCTACCTCCTGGAGAGTGTTGTTCACTTGGTTGGCTGTTGTGAAGGGGTTTCTCTTCACCATGGAGATTATTCTGCAATCATCCACCACTGTTGTCTTCCGTGGGCGCCCAGGTCTTTTTGCATTGATGAGTTCACCAGTGCTTTCTTTCTTTCTCAGGATGTACCAAACTGTAGCTGTTGCCACTCCTAATATTGTAGCAATTTCTCGGATGGGTTTTTTCTGTTTTCGCAGCTTAAGGATGACTTGTTTCACCTGCATGGAGAGCTCTTTTGACCGCATGTTTACTTCACAGCAAAACCTTCCAAATGCAAGTACCACACCTCAACTCAACTCCAGGCCTTTTATCTGCTTAATTGAGAATGACATAACGAAGGGATTGCCCACACCTGTCCATGAAATAGCCTTGGAGTCAATTGTCCAATTACTTTTGGTCCCTTTAAAAACAGGGTGGCACATGTTAAGGAGCTGAAACTTCTAAACCCTTCATTGACTTTTAATGTGGATACCCTCACATGAAAGCTGAATGTCTGAACTTCAACTGCATCTGATTTGTTTTGTTTAAAATTCATTGTGGTAATGTCTATAACCAAAGTTAAATTTTTTTTGTCTCTGTCCAAATATATATGGACCTAACTGTACATTGTATTGAAACGGAAAGCTGCTAATCAGTGCTGGTAGAGTGGTTGGACTAGGGTGCACGTGGACAGTTGTCCTGTAGTGATAATCTCTTCAGGGGCGGATTATAACAGGGTCAATCTGGGCGGTAGCCCAGGGCCCAGGTGTCTAGGGGGGCCCTGGGCTACCGCTCAGATTGCCCGCCGCCATCAGGGCATTACTGCACTGACTGGCGTATTGGCCCGGTGGGCAGAGGGGGCCCGCATCAGGCCCCGTCTCATCTGCTCACCGGGCCCCTACCGGCGCTGCGGCAGTTTCACCTATTGACGTGCGGGCGCACACCCGCCCGCACGTCAATAGTTAACAACAGCCGTCAGCCAATTGGAGGCTGGCAGCTGAAGTCGGCCGCAGGTGCAGCGCACATGTCGCCAGCGTCTGACGTCATTGTCAGTCGCCGGCGAGTGCGCGCTGCTGGCAGGAGCTCGCTGCTGGAGCGCCGGTCAGGTGAGAAGAACTCGTTTTTTGGGGGTTTTTTTGCGAACGGCAATCCGGGGGGCCCAGGGCAATATGTTGGACACACTGGGGCAGACTGCTGGACACACTAGGGGCAATGCTGGAGACAGTGGGGCAGATTGCTGGACACACTGGGGGCAATGCTGGACACACTGGGGCAGATTGCTGGGCACAATATTTGAGACACTGTGGCAGATTGCTGGACACACTGGGGGCAATGCTAGAGACACTGGGGCAGATTGCTGGACACACTAGGGGTAATATGCTGGACACACTGGGGCAGATTGCTGGACACACTGGGGCAATATTGGAGACACTGGGGCAGATTGCTGGACACACTGGGCAATGCTGGAGACACTAGGGCAGAATGCTGGACACACTGGGGACAATATGCTGGAGTCAGACACTGGAGCAGATTGCTGGACACACTGGGGCAATATGCTGGACACACTGGGGCAGGTTTCTGGACACACTGGGCCAGATTGCTGGACACACTGGGGACAATATGCTGGACAGACTGGGGCAGAATGCTGGACACACTGGGGCAATATGCTGAAGACACTGGGGGCAACATGCTGGACATTTTGGGGGCAAAACGCTGGACACACTGGGGGCAGGATGCTGGACACACTGGGGGCAGGATGCTGGACACATTGGGGGCAGGATGCTGGACACATTGGGGGCAGAGATGCTGGACACATTGGGGGCTGAGATGCTGCACACATTGGGGGCAGAGATGCTGGACACATTGGGGGCAGAGAAGCTGGACACATTGGGGGCAGAGATGCTGGACACATTGGGGGCAGAGATGCTAGACACTGGGGGCAGATATGCTGGACAATGGGGCAGATATGCTGGACACTGGGGGCAGAGATGCTGGACACTGGGGGCAGAGATGCTGGACACACTGGGGGCAGGACTGGAGACATGGGCAGAATGTAGATACGGGGCATGATTGGAGACACGGGGCAGAATGAAAGACATGGGGCAGAATGAAAGACATGGGGCAGGATTGGAGACAGATCGTGTAGGATCATGGGGCAGGATGGATATGATGGAGACTGATGGGGCAGGATGGGGAGATCATATGAGGCAGGATGGATACTCATGAGGGCAGGATGGGAGAACATATGGCTGGAGCCAAAAATGAGATACATGGGGCCAGGATGGGGGATATTATTATTACCATAGGAGCTAATTAAGGGATATTATTACTGCAGTGATGTATTTATTTTATTTTTTGAGGACACTGTTTTAAATGAGGGGGGCGGTCCTGTTACTGTGTAGAGTGACACTATGTCGCCTTTTTCTTCATGTGGTGTAATGTAGAAGTTGTGAAAAATTAAGTAATGTGTTCTACAAGCGGAGCTCGAGATAACTGTGTTATTTCCTGCAGAGACGAGCCCTGGCTGAATGAAGTGATGGCAGTCTGTGCTGGATGAAAGATGAAGGACTTCACCTAGAGACGTCACTGGTGAGTCAGTGTTACCTATACACTGACACTATATACTGTATACTATATACTGAACTGAAGGGTAAATTGACTAGATCAATGGATGTTTGACAGGTTATAGTTTCACACAGCAACTATTTTTCTGGAATAATCTGGTTCAGGTATATGATGACCCCATCATGACCCCGTCACATGTCCGGGGGGGCCCACAGTGTCTGAACAGCCTGGGGCCCTGGCTACCCTTAATCCACCCCTAAATCTCCTACTGATAAAACACTGAATGTATTGAAACAGCAAAACACAGACTAGTAAGTAACACATTGCTGTAATCAGGGTTCCTGCTACTACAACATGGTGCTGTCAGATTATGTAGGAAAAACCTGGTGACAGATTCTCTTTAATTCAGAATGAGAATATTCCTTCAAAAGCCAGTAACATTTCTGGAATTTTTTTCAATGAGTTTTATAAATGCTTTAAAAAATAGATCCATCTATAAAAAAATTAATAAAATCCTAACAGTATGTAGCAAGCGTGAACAGATACAACCTGCTGTGACTGTATTACACAAAAATAAAAAAGTGAAGCATCACAATGTATGCGCCAAAATGTATAGATGTATGAAAACACTGGAGATGTGAAAAATAAAAGTGCATTACAGACATATAGAAAATACTTAAAAGGATTAATTCTTATGTCTGAGTACGTGTGCTTTTCACAAGAAAATGCACTCATTTTTTCATATAAGAAAATCACTGATGAATCACTGATGGTAAAAACTGACTCAGGGACAAAACACTGATGAAAAACAGACAGCTTTTTGTATACCAGTAAATCAAGTCTAAATTAAAAAAAACTGAGGCACTCAGAGCACAGATTGGTCTATTTGTTTGTATTCACAAGCCACAACAAGGTGACCTTTTTTAGATGGGACCCTAACCTATTTTTTATCAGACAACTCTCCTGGCCCAAAAACCTACAAATTTAAATGGAACGTGGTATCCAACACTAATTAAAATCCGTAACATCAGTATTGTAGCGGATTCACACTTTTTGGTATGCATTTATTAATTTATCTAGTATTTACAATGGGAAAAAAAAGTATTTGATACACTGCCGATTTTGCAAGTTTTCCTACCTACAAAGAATGGAGAGGTTTTTAATTTTTATCGTAGGTACACTTCAGCTGTGAGAGAAAGAATCTAAAAATAAAAATCAGAAAATCATATTGCATGAAATAACTAAATTGAATTTTATTGAATGAAATAAGTATTTGCTCACCTACCAACGAGCAAGAATTCTGGCTCTCATAGACCTTTTAGTATTTCTTAAGAAGCCTTTCTACGCTGCACTCATTAATTCAACTAATTGCACCCATTTGAACTCATTACCTGTATAAAAGACACCTGTCCACACACTCAATCAATGGATAACACTGCAACCTCTCCACCACAGCCAAGACCAAAGAGGTGTCTAAGGACACCAGGGACAAAACTGTAGACCTGGACAAGGGTGTGATGGGCTACATGACAATAAACAAGCAGCTTGGTGAGAAGGCAAAAACTGTTGACACAATTATTAGAAAATGGAAGAAACACAAGATGACAATTTTTCTCAGTCTGAGGCTCCATACAAAATGTTACCTAGTGAGGTAAGGATGATTTTGAGAAAGGTCAGGAATCAGCCCAAAACAACAAGGGAGAACCTGGTCAATGACCTCAATAGAGAGCTGGGACCACAGTCTCAAACATAACCATTAGTAACACACTACGCCATTATAGATTAAAAACCTGCAAGGCACGCAAGGTCCCTCAGATCTTGCCCGCACTTGTTCAGGCCTGTTTGAAGTTCGCCAATAACCATCTGGATGATCCAGTGGAGGCATTGGAGAAGGTCACGTGGTCAGATGAGACCAAAATAGAACTTTTTGGTATCAACTCCACTCACCATAGTTGGAGAAAGAAGAAGGAAGAGTACAGCCCCAAGAATACCGTCCCAACCATGAAGCATAGTGGAGGAAACTCATACTTTGGGGGTGCTTCTCTGCAAAGGGGACAGGACAACTGCACCATATGGAAGCGAGGATGGACGGGGTCATGTATCTTGAGATTTTGTTCAGTAAACTCCTTCCCTCAGTAAGAGAATTGAAGATGGGTCGTGATCGGGTCTTCCACTATGACAATGACCCGAAACACACAGCCACGGCAATTAAGGAGTGGCTCGATAATAAGCACTTGTGATCCTTCATTTTGATATCTATCTGGTAGATTGAGCATTGAATTGCTCAACGAAAACCCACAAGAAGGCATGGTATAATGTATGTACATGGAGTTTAGAAAACCCCATTCACATGAAGTGGAGAAATGTGAGCGGATTTGAGAGCATCTAATAATCCGCAGCATCCTCTGTGCTGTTGCAGATTTGTTCCGGATTTGTGATGGATTTCACCTTCTCTTTAGTAATACGTGAGGATTAAGTTTGTGTTTATTGTAGAGTTTGTCCGCAGCACGTGTATGAAGCCCAAATGTCCGGTATGTAGCATTTCAATAAAAGGCTCTGTCAGTACAATCACTATTCCTGGAAAGAAATCACTCCTACGTGTTTAAATAAAAGATCTGTATATCTAGAATTATCTCAAAGATATTAAATGTAACATAGCAGTGAAGTGCGTAGAAATTAATAACTCATAAAATGTGCCCAAGGATATCTCACATGTCAGAAAAGATAATCCCTTGTAGAGGTAACTCTATTACGTAAAGGCTTTCGCCAACCCTGAGTACAGACAAGAAAAGAACCAAAGTGTAAGCACTGCAATTAAGTGGTAAGAAGAGACTTCTGAGTCCTCATTAATAATAGACTAACTAGTCCATAAACAAGTCATAAAATGTTTCTTATCTAAATGTTGCTGAATAAATCCACCAGAAAGCTTGATCTATGGCTAAATTCTGCACCAATTCATTTTCATCAGCAGCACTTGATGGACTTCATTGACTTTAACGGGGACTGTCAGGTTTCTGTCCCGTGTTCAGCATTTTATTGGGGCAAATTAATAATATGACATAGTCCAGCAGGTGTGAACAAAGGCTTTCAATTATCCAATGTTACTACATTGGACAATTATGTAAAACAGTCAATACAAGAGAAGATAGTATTCTGCTACAGATGGATCTGGATAAGTTGGAAACTTGGGCCAAGAGGTGGCAGATGTGATTTAACAATGATAAATGTAAGATTATACACATGGGAAGAAGAAATCAATATCACCATTACACACTGAACGGGAAACCACTGGGTAAGTCTGAGATGGAGAAGGACTTGGGGACACTAGTTAATGATAAACTTACCTGCAGCAGCCAGTACCAGGCAGCGGCTGCCAAGGTAAACAGGATCATGGGGTGCATTATAAGAGGTCTGGATACACATGATGAGAGCATTATACTGCCTCTGTACAAATCCCTGGTTAGACCGCATATAGAGTACAGTGTACAGTTTTGGGCACCGGTACTCAGGAAGGATGTAATGGAACTAAAGCGAGTACAAAGCAGGGCAACAAAATTAATAAAGGGGATAAGGGAACTACAATACCCAGAGAGATGATCAAAATTAGGATTATTTAGTCTAGAAAAAAGACGACCGAGGGGAGATCTAAAGAACACAAGAGAAAGAGTAAAGGTCATACAAATGGGGATCACCACAACAAGGATTCAGCTAGGATATATACAATTTTTATTAGTACACTACAGTACACATGAAAACAGGTAATAAAGTTAACACACACTTAAAAACAATTAAAAAAGGCAACATTCTTGTCCCTTGTAACTTCAGCCCGAAATAGGGCTAACACCTGCGCCAACGACCATAGATCAATACCTAATGAGGCAATACCTATGTGGACATCACCACAAAAATACACACAGTTCAATGAAACAAGCTTGTTATATATATGACAGAAGACAGAGTGAAGGGCAACTTTACCAGAGTATCACATAATACAATGAATACAATAACCAATGCAGCCGAAAAAGACTGCCCCTTAATGAAAACACGTCCCTGTCCGGCATAGCACAAGAGCAATAATGCTAACTTGCATCACCACAAGGGGTTAAATGCAAGTGAAATACCACGGAGCCCTAAACCCAGCCCTGCAAATACAATACCATGAGCTAGAAGTGTGTAACTGGTCAAAAAATGGCGCAGGTGAAGCGGAGACCCGACGCGTGTCGCCCCACTCAGGAGGCTTCGTCATACAAATATACAAATATCTCTCCGAGGATCTGTTTATACCAAGGAAGGTGACGGTCACAATGGGGCATTCTCTGCGTCTGGAGGAGAGAAGGTTTTTCCACCAACATAGAAGAGGATTCTTTACTGTTAGGGAAGTGAGAATCTGGAATTCCTTGCCTGAGGAAATGGTGATGGCGAACTCAGTCGAGGGGTTCAAGAGAGGCCTGGATGTCTTCCTGGAGCAGAACAATATTGTATCTTACAGTTACTAGGTTCTTTAGAAGGACGTAGATCTGGGCATTTAATCTGATGGTATATAGGGTGAACTGGATGAACAAAGGTCTTTTTTCGGCCTTGCTAATTATCTTACTATGTTACATTATTATTGTGAAACTAAACTTGTGTGGCAAGCAAAACACGCAAATTATCCCATAAGTTACAAGTTGCTGGGGGTCTCATCTCATCCAAAAATTAGGGCACTGGAACAGCCTTGAATGAAGAGGAGGTGCGTATTATTATTGACATCTGTTCCATTCATTGCCTAACGGACGGACGAAGAAATCCAAGTGCTGTACTTACCTATTTCCGCCAGTCCCATTGACAATGAATGAAGCAGAGAACGAGCATGCGCACCTCCACTACAAACAAGATAGGGATGCAGAGCCCCGCTTTCAAGGATCCAAAGCCCCAATCTCAAAAATACTTGGTGATTCGGACCAGTGATCGGACTCGCAGAGATCAGAAAGAGTTTCCTTGCCCTACATTGAGATTTCAAGACTAATACTTAAGTTCTATTTATAGAGCACTGTTTTTAGCCTGACTTCCATTGTCCTTTAAGGCAAGGGTGTACAACCTGTGGCCTGGGGGCGACATGAGGCCCACAATGCCATTTTGTGCAGACCCCAACAATTTTGACAGAAAAATGCTTGATTGACAGGTTAACTAAATGTGAGCAGCCACACAGAGAAGAGCAGTGGCAGCAGCTGAGGAGCAGGGACTTGCAAGTACTAATGGTTCCCTGTATAGACATCTCAGGATGCCTCATACATCAGAAGAATGGGGTCTCTTAACCCTTTTGGCTCTTCAGAAAGTAGTATGTGAATTAGGCACGGGTCACACTTGCGTGTGCAATGCGAGAAACTCGCACAAGTCTCTTGCATCAATACCTGGCACTGCCGCCGTCACTCTGGACCAGAGCGTTCAGGTGCATGTATTTCTATGTAGCTGAACGCTCCGGTCCCGAATGCCGGCGGCAGTGCCAGGTATTGATGCAAGAGACTCGTATGAGTTTCTCGCATTGCACACAGAAGTGTGACGCCGGCCTTAGGGTATGTTTCCACGTTCAGGAAACGCTGCGTTTTTGACGCAGCATTGAGCCGCAGCGTCAAAAACGCAGCGTACAGATGTTACAGCATAGTGGAGGGGATTTCATGAAATCCCTTCTCCACTATGCAGTAAAAGACGCATGCGGCATACCCGCGGAAATGGACATACGGCGCGTCTTTTAAGAACGCAGCATGTCCTTACATTGCAGAAAATTGCAAGGACAGCGCAGGTGACCTGCCAGTGACCTCAGGTGCAGATTTGTTCAGGATTTTACCTGCATAAAACCCTGACCTAATCCTGATGCAATCCTGAACGTGGACACATACCCTTAGACAGATGGTCCTCCGTGTCTGTGGTTCGCTCCACTGTACTTTATGGGAGTTCTGAAACATTAGGCAGTAAGCAAAAAAGCATAATCTCTGGTAGCCATGTGCATACATGATCTCTTCCTCTTTAGTTACTATTCACACAGTGTTTTAATGTTTTTAATGATGATTTAGAAGACGATTTTACTGCAAATCAACATAAAATGCTTCAAATAATTTTTGCATAAGCTCCCTATTAGCTTTCTTGCAAATCGGTCAAAGTAATGTGAAAAAATAGTACTGTGTTCACTAAAGGAACTTTTGCCTTTAAAATAATTCAGAAACGTATTCAAAGAGTATTTGACTCCGTTTTTTATGTGAATTTAGCAGCAGATTTTTCAGTATATACTCGTGTATAAGTCGACCTGAGCATAAGCCGAGGCACCTAATTTTTCCACGAAAAACTGGGAAAACTTATTGACTCAACTATAAGCCGAGTATGCATTGTCCCCTCATCCCTGTCCTTGTATGCATGGCTCCCCATCCCCGTCCTTGTATGCATGACTCCCCATCCCTGTCCTTGTATGCATAACTCCCCATCCCTGTCTCTGTATGCATGGCTCCCCATCCCCATCCTTGTATGCATGGCTCACCATCCCTGTCCTTGTATGCATGGCTTCCCATCCCCGTCCTTTTATACATGGGTCCCCATCCCTGTCCTTGTATGAATTGCTCCCCATCCCTGTCCTTGTATGCATTGCTCCCCATCCCTGTCCTTGTATGCATGGGTACCCATCCCTGTCCTTGTATGCATTGCTCCCCATCCCTGTCCTTGTATGCATGGGTCCCCATCCCTGTCCTTGTATGCATGGGTCCCCATCCCTGTCCTTGTATGCATGGGTACACATCCCTGTCCTTGTATGCATTGCTCCCTATACCTGTCCTTGTATGCATGGGTCCCCATCCCTGTCTTTGTATGCATTGCTCCCCATCCCTGTCCTTGTATGCATGGGTACCCATCCCTGTCCTTGCATGCACTGCTCCCCATCCCTGCCCTTTTATGCATTGCTCCCCATCCCTGTCCTTGTATGCATTGCTCCCCATCCCTGTCCTTGTATGCATTGCTCCCCATCCCTGTCCTTGTATGCATTGCTCCCCATCCCTGTCCTTGTATGCATGGGTACCCATCCCTGTCCTTGTATACATTGCTCCCCATCCCTGTCCTTGTATGCATGGGTACCCATCCCTGTTCTTGTATGCATGGGTCCCCATCCCTGTCCTTGTATGCATGGGTACCCATCCCTGTCCTTGTATGCACTGCTCCCCATCCCTGCCCTTTTATGCATTGCTCCCCATCCCTGTATGCATGGGTCTCCATCCCTGTCCTTGTATGCATTGCTCCCCATCTCTGTCATTGTATGCATGGCTCCCCATGACTGTCCTTGTATGCAGGTCCCCCCATCCCTGTCCTTGTATGCAGGGCTCCCCATCCCTGTATGCATGGCTCCCTGTCCCTGTCCTTGTATGCATGGCTCCTCATCCCCGTATGCATAGTGTTATGGAACTGCAATACAGAACTAGGATAGAAGGGGGAAAACTGACCCTGCACTGAGACTAGGCTGATACCCTACGATGGAGTGGGAGAACCATTCCTTGGGAATAGAACCACCGACGATCCTAGGTTAGTCTCAAGCGAAGACCTATACTATAGATAGGGGGAAGAAGGTCCCTAAAAGATCTAAGCACTGGGTATAAAAACAGGTCACCTCCTAATAGAAAATACAGAGAAGGCTGCAGAAACCAACAGAAAACAGAAACTAAGGATAGCAGAACCGGAGTACCCAGAACTGCACAATATCAAACACAGAAAGCTAACATAGCACCAAGCCAGAACTCTAGTGGATTAACACTGTTGTCCAGCAAGGACTGAGAGGCAGGTGCTGGGTAATAAAGGGTGATACAATCACCTGACCTAAGACAACCCAGCACCAGGGGGAAAAGACCAGCAGCCAGAAAACCACAAGATGGCGGATGGTCAAAAACAAAACAGATAGCTCTCCATCCCTGTATGCATGGCTACCCATCCCTGTCCTTGTATGCATGGTTCCTAGAAAAAAACAACATTCTACTTACCTTCCCTGCGCACCCTTGGTGCATCTAGTTCTGGTGCCAGCAGCTCTTCCGGCCAAGCGATCACGTGTCTCCGTTTATTAGAGGTAATGAATATTCTCTCCACACCTATGGGAGTGGAGAGAGAGAGGTGAATATACATTACCTTAATGAGCAGGCACCCGTGCTAGCCCAGCTGCTGCTGGAAGCTGGCGGCTGCGTCTGTAACTGTGCGTGCTATAAGAGACATTAATATTCACTGCCAGGGCAGTGAATATTCATTTCTCTTTAGCAGCGGGCACAACTTCAGCCGCAGCCACCTGCTCCTGCCTCTGTGACACGCTGCTCCGCCGCTCCCCCTCCCCCGTCGGCTTTCTGGACAATGACTTGTGTATAAGCTGAGGGGGGTGTTTTCAGCACATAAAAAAAGGGCTGAAACACTCGGCTTATACATGAGTATATATGGTAATTCTAAATCCTCAGCAGAAAAAACTCTGTGTGAACATTTCCTGAGGCTACATTCCCACAATGAGTAAATGGTGAGTTTTTCATGTTGCAGGTTTCTGCATTACATCCGCACTTATTAGATAAATTAAGTTACTTTTGTGTTTTTTCATTGAGGTTTTGAGTGCATTTTTATATGCATTTTTATTGCATTTCTGAGTGCATTTTTTAAAATGCATTTTTATTGTGTTTTTGACGTTGCGGTTTTTGTCTCTTTTTGGTGTGTCAGGCTTTAACTAAGGCCTCCTTCACACGTTCTGGTGATTCCTGTACAGGAAAAAAACAGTACTGGTGAGATCCGTGGCCCCTGTGTGGCCTCAATGAGAACACTGTGAGCAAAAAACTCACGGTGCTTGTGGTGATCTCATTAAGGTCACTGCAGTTCATCGTGCCACTCAGAGTAAAGTGTGGGAAAACTATAATGACCGGTGGTGAACTCTATGAGGTCACCACTCGTCACTGTAGCTGTGCTCGTAGCACCTCATTGTATCCTGCTCTTCAGCACAGACGGTCCAATCTTGGCACCATCCAGGTTGCAAAGCAATTATCGCTATGATGGATTACGGCGTGCATCAGTATATAGGACACGTGAGGGATATGGTGGTTTATTATTTTTCTTTTTTTACAGGAGACAAGGGCTTCAATGGAATGGGTGTAAGGTGAGTATAACTGTGCTTTTTATTTTTAAATAAATGTGTTAAACAGCGTGCTTTGTATTATTTAAAATAAAGGACTTTATTCTGGTTGTGTGTTTAATTACAATATCATAGACGCTTCTCCATTACTAACCTATAGGCTTGATGTCATATGATAATACAAAGGTGACATCAACCCCACCAATATTAACCCCACTTGACACTGCCACAGGGAACGTGGGAAAAGCGAGGCTAAGTACCAGATTTGGCGCATCTTATGGATGCACCATTTCTAGGGCAGCTGAGGGCTCATGTTAGCCTGGGATGGGGGGGCAATATCTCTGGCCCCTTCCCAGGCTAATAATACCAACCCAAAACTATCTGTTTAGCCTTTGCTGGTTTGAATTTATAGGGGGACCCTATGTCATTTTTCTTCTGGGGTCCCTCATAAATTCGCCAGGAAAGGCTAAGCAAACAGCTGTAAACTGTTATTAATAGCCTGGAACCTTTATGGAGTATTGTCCTTTGTCCCAGGTTATTAACATCAGCCCGCAGCCGTGGGCTTTCCCTCTGCTGGTTATGAGAATTGCATGGGAGCCCAAACAGTTTTTTTTAATTTATTTATTTCACACCCGTAGGAGGTACAACTCTCATCATTGTCTCCTGCTCGCTCTGAGCAGAAGACAATAATGAGAGCTGCCTTCAGCAGCCGGCCGGCACCAGGGTACAGCGCAACCTGTACCGCTTGTTCCCAGGTGCTGGTACGTATCAAGCCGATGACACATGGATGTCATCCATGAGTCTATCAGTGTGCACATGTGCAGCACACATTTTGTCCATACTGTGTGTTGTGAATTCTGTGGCCAAGCTCCCTCCTGTGGTCGAGAGTGGTACTGCGGCTTCTGAGTTTCCTTCCTCAGGTGATGAGGTTAAGTCGTTAGTTGCTGCTCTATTTAACTCCACCTGGTGCTTTGATCCTGGCCTCCAGTCAATGTTCTAGTATTGGTCTTGCTTCCTCCTGGATCGTTCCTGTGGCCTGTATTTCCTGCAAAAGCTAAGTTTTGCTTGTGTTATTTTTTGTTTGCTATTTTTTCTGTCCAGCTTGCTATATTGGTTTTTCTTGCTTGCTGGAAGCTCTGAGACGCAGAGGGAGCACCTCCGTACCGTAAGTCGGTGCGGAGGGTCTTTTTGCCCCTCTGCGTGGTTGTTTGTAGGTTTTTGTGTTGACCGCAAAGCTATCTTTCCTATCCTCGGTCTATTCAGTAAGTCGGGCCTCACTTTGCTAAATCTATTTCATCTCTGTGTTTGTATTTTCATCTTACTCACAGTCATTATATGTGGGGGGCTGCCTTTTCCTTTGGGGAATTTCTCTGAGGCAAGGTAGGCTTATTTTTCTATCTTCAGGGCTAGTTAGTTTCTCAGGCTGTGCCGAGTTGCATAGTGAGCGTTAGGCGCAATCCACGGCTACCTCTAGTGTGGTGTATTAGGATTAGGGATTGCGGTCAGCAGAGTTCCCACGTCTCAGAGCTCGTCCTTTGTTTTTGGTAATTGTCAGGTCACTTTGTGTGCTCTGTACTTCTATGTCCATTGTGGTTCTGAATTACCTGTTCATAACAGTACTGGAGGCCCAAAGTACTAATGCTTCTCAATAGAGGGAAAAGAGAAGTTCTGAGACCATTTTTTTTTCTTTGCACTGTGTTCTGTCTTTCTTTTCCCCTTTACATCAGGGTGGTTCAGAACACAGGTGTGGACATGGACATTCAAGGTCTGTTCTCTTTGATGGATAATCTCGCTATAAATGTACAGAATATTCAAGATTTAGTGGTTCAGAATCCTATGTTAGAACCTAAGATTCCTATTCCTGAGTTATTTTCTGGCGATAGAGCAAAGTTTTTGAATTTTAAAAATAATTGTAAACTATTTCTGGCTCTGAAACCCCGCTCCTCTGGTGACCCAGTTCAACAAGTTAAGATCATTATTTCTTTATTACGTGGCGACCCTCAAGACTGGGCATTTTCCCTTGCGCCAGGAGATCCTGCATTATGTAATATTGATGCGTTTTTTCTGGCGCTCGGATTGCTGTACAACGAACCCACTTCAGTGGATCAGGCAGAGAAAAATTTGCTGGCTCTGTGTCAGGGTCAGGATGAGATAGAGATTTATTGTCAGAAGTTTAGAAAGTGGTCCGTGCTCACTCAATGGAATGAATGTGCACTGGCAGCTATTTTCAGAAAGGGTCTCTCTGAAGCCCTTAAGGATGTCATGGTTGGATTTCCTATGCCTGCTGGTCTGAATGAGTCTATGTCTTGCGCGAGTGTAAATCTGTGCACCATTTGGCGGTATTATCTGAGCATGAACCTGAGCCTATGCAGTGCGATAGGACTTTGACCAGAGCTGAAAGGCAAGAACACAGACATCAGAATAGGCAGTGTTTCTACTGTGATGTTTCCACTCATGCTATCTCCGATTGTCCTAAGCGCACTAAGCGGTTCGCTAGGTCTGCCACCATTGGTACGGTACAGTCGAAATTTCTTTTGTCCGTTACTTTGATCTGCTCTTTGTCTTCCTATTCTGTCATGGCATTTGTGGATTCAGGCGCTGCCCTGAATTTGATGGACTTGGAGCATGCTAGGCGCAGTGGGTTTGTCTTGGAGCCCTTGCAGTGTCCTATTCCATTGAGAGGAATTGATGCTACGCCTTTGGCCAAGAATAAGCCTCAGTATTGGACCCAGCTGACCATGTGCATGGCTCCTGCGCACCAGGAGGATATTCGCTTTCTGGTGTTGCATAATCTGCATGATGTGGTCGTGTTGGGGTTGCCATGGCTACAAGTCCATAACCCAGTATTAGATTGGAAATCAATGTCTGTGTCCAGCTGGGGTTGTCAGGGGGTACATGGTGATGTTCCATTTCTGTCTATCTCATCATCCACCCCTTCTGAGGTCCCAGAGTTCTTGTCTGATTACCGGGATGTATTCGATGAGCCCAAGTCCAATGCCCTACCGCCGCATAGGGATTGCGATTGTGCTATCGATTTGATTCCTGGTAGTAAGTTTCCTAAGGGTCGACTGTTTAATTTATCTGTACCTGAGCATGCCGCTATGCGGAGTTACGTGAAGGAGTCTTTGGAGAAGGGTCATATTCGCCCGTCATCGTCGCCATTGGGAGCGGGGTTCTTTTTTGTGGCCAAGAAGGATGGTTCGCTGAGACCTTGTATTGATTACCGCCTTCTAAATAAAATTACGGTCAAATTTCAGTACCCCTTGCCGCTGCTGTCTGATTTGTTTGCTCGGATTAAGGGGGCTAGTTGGTTCACCAAGATAGATCTTCGTGGTGCGTATAATCTTGTGCGTATTAAACGGGGCGATGAATGGAAAACAGCATTTAATACGCCCGAAGGCCATTTTGAGTACCTGGTTATGCCATTCGGACTTTCTAATGCTCCATCAGTGTTTCAGTCCTTTATGCATGACATCTTCCGAGAGTA
Source organism: Ranitomeya imitator (assembly GCF_032444005.1). Classification (NCBI taxonomy): domain Eukaryota; kingdom Metazoa; phylum Chordata; class Amphibia; order Anura; family Dendrobatidae; genus Ranitomeya; species Ranitomeya imitator. The sequence goes on along the minus strand of NC_091287.1, from coordinate 431,888,115 downwards.
CCTGGATAAATTCCTGATTGTATACTTGGATGATATTTTGGTCTTCTCGGATGATTGGGAGTCTCATGTGAAGCAGGTCAGAATGGTGTTCCAGGTCCTGCGTGCTAATTCTTTGTTTGTGAAGGGGTCAAAGTGTGTCTTTGGTGTTCAGAAGATTTCATTTTTGGGGTTCATTTTTTCTCCTTCTACTATCGAGATGGACCCTGTTAAAGTTCAGGCCATTTATGATTGGACTCAGCCAACATCTCTGAAGAGTCTGCAGAAGTTCCTGGGCTTTGCTAATTTTTATCGTCACTTCATCGCTAATTTTTCTAGCATTGCTAAACCGTTGACTGATTTAACCAAGAAGGGTGCTGATGTGGTCAATTGGTCTTCTGCTGCTGTGGAAGCTTTTCAGGAGTTGAAGCGTCGTTTTTCTTCTGCCCCTGTGTTGTGCCAACCAGATGTTTCGCTTCCGTTCCAGGTCGAGGTTGATGCTTCCGAAATTGGAGCAGGGGCTGTTTTGTCGCAGAGAAGTTCTGATTGCTCGGTGATGAAACCATGCGCCTTCTTTTCCTGGAAATTTTCGCCTGCTGAGCGAAATTATGATGTTGGCAATCGAGAGTTGCTAGCCATGAAGTGGGCATTCGAGGAGTGGCGTCATTGGCTTGAAGGAGCTAAGCATCGCGTGGTGGTCTTGACTGATCACAAAAACTTGACTTATCTCGAGTCTGCCAAACGGTTGAATCCTAGACAGGCTCGTTGGTCGCTGTTTTTCTCCCGTTTTGACTTTGTGGTTTCGTACCTTCCGGGCTCTAAAAATGTGAAGGCGGATGCCCTGTCTAGGAGTTTTGTGCCCGATTCTCCGGGTTTGCCTGAGCCGGCGGGTATTCTCAAAGAGGGGGTAATTTTGTCTGCCATCTTCCCTGATTTTCGGCGGGTGCTGCAAAAATATCAGGCTAATAAACCTGACCGTTGCCCAGTGGAGAAACTGTTTGTCCCTGATAGGTGGACGAATAAAGTTATCTCTGAGGTTCATTGTTCGGTGTTGGCTGGTCATCCTGGAATCTTTGGTACCAGAGATTTGGTGGATAGATCCTTTTGGTGGCCGTCTCTGTCGCGGGATGTGCGTTCTTTTGTGCAGTCCTGTGGGATTTGTGCTCGGGCTAAGCCCTGCTGTTCTCGTGCCAGTGGGTTGCTTTTGCCCTTGCCGGTCCCGAAGAGGCCTTGGACACATATCTCTATGGATTTTATTTCGGATCTCCCCGTCTCTCAAAGAATGTCGGTCATTTGGGTGGTTTGTGATCGCTTCTCTAAGATGGTCCATTTGGTGCCCTTGTCTAAATTGCCTTCCTCCTCTGATTTGGTGCCGTTGTTTTTCCAGCATGTGGTTCGTTTACATGGCATTCCGGAGAACATCGTTTCTGACAGAGGTTCCCAGTTTGTTTCGAGGTTTTGGCGAGCCTTTTGTGCAAGGGTGGGCATTGATTTGTCTTTTTCCTCGGCTTTCCATCCTCAGACAAATGGCCAGACTGAACGAACCAATTAGACCTTGGAAACATATCTGAGATGTTTTGTTTCTGCTGATCAGGATGATTGGGTGTCCTTTTTGCCTTTGGCTGAGTTCGCCCTTAATAATCGGGCCAGCTCGGCTACTTTGGTTTCGCCGTTTTTCTGCAATTCTGGGTTCCACCCTCATTTCTCTTCAGGGCAGGTTGAGTCTTCGGACTGTCCTGGTGTGGATACTGTGGTGGATAGGTTGCAGCAGATTTGGACTCATGTAGTTGACAATCTGACTTTGTCCCAGGAGAAGGCTCAACGTTTTGCTAACCGCAGGCGCTGTGTGGGTCCCCGACTTCGTGTTGGGGATTTGGTTTGGTTGTCATCTTGTTATATTCCTATGAAGGTTTCCTCTCCTAAATTTAAGCCTCGTTTCATTGGTCCATATAGGATTTCTGAGGTTCTTAATCCTGTGTCTTTTTGTTTGACTCTTCCAGCTTCTTTTTCCATCCATAACGTGTTCCATAGGTCATTGTTGCGGAGATACGTGGCACCTGTGGTTCCATCTATTGATCCTCCTGCTCCGGTTTTGGTTGAGGGGGAATTGGAGTATATAGTGGAGAAGATTTTGGATTCTCGTGTTTCGAGACGGAAACTCCAGTATCTGGTTAAGTGGAAGGGTTATGGTCAGGAGGATAATTCCTGGGTCTTTGCCTCTGATGTCCATGCTGCCGATCTGGTTCGTGCCTTTCATGTGGCTCATCCTGGTCGGCCTGGGGGCTCTGGTGAGGGTTCGGTGACCCCTCCTCAAGGGGGGTACTGTTGTGAATTCTGTGGCCAAGCTCCCTCCTGTGGTCGAGAGTGGTACTGCGGCTTCTGAGTTTCCTTCCTCAGGTGATGAGGTTAAGTCGTTAGGTGCTGCTCTATTTAACTCCACCTGGTGCTTTGATCCTGGCCTCCAGTCAATGTTCTAGTATTGGTCTTGCTTCCTCCTGGATCGTTCCTGTGGCCTGTCTTTCCTGCATAAGCTAAGTTTTGCTTGTGTTATTTTTTGCTTGCTATTTTTTCTGTCCAGCTTGCTATATTGGTTTTTCTTGCTTGCTGGAAGCTCTGAGACGCAGAGAGAGCACCTCCGTACCGTTAGTCGGTGCGGAGGGTCTTTTTGCCCCTCTGCGTGGTTGTTTGTAGGTTTTTGTGTTGACCGCAAAGCTATCTTTCCTATCCTCGGTCTATTCAGTAAGTCGGGCCTCACTTTGCTAAATCTATTTCATCTCTGTGTTTGTATTTTAATCTTACTCACAGTCATTATATGTGGGGGGCTGCCTTTTCCTTTGGGGAATTTCTCTGAGGCAAGGTAGGCTTATTTTTCTATCTTCAGGGCTAGTTAGTTTCTCAGGCTGTGCCGAGTTGCATAGGGAGCGTTAGGCGCAATCCACGGCTACCTCTAGTGTGGTGTGTTAGGATTAGGGATTGCGGTCAGCAGAGTTCCCACGTCTCAGAGCTCGTCCTTTGTTTTTGGTAATTGTCAGGTCACTTTGTGTGCTCTGTACTTCTATGTCCATTGTGGTTCTGAATTACCTGTTCATAACAACTGTGCAAACAAAACTGACATATCTGCGGGTTTTTCACATGGACACAAGGTCTGTGTGAGAAACCTGACATGTGCGCACCACCATTGAAAACAATGGATGTGCGTATGTCTGTATTTGCAGTCCCTAAAAAACGGACCATATACGGACACATAAAACGGACATGTGAAGAAGGCCTAAAGCTGCTTTGTTTTTGATACTTCCTGGTATTTGGCTTTTACAAAATTACTCAAGGTACGGAATATATGTGTTCTTTACATATGGATTACTTGTGGATTTTCAACATTTAATGCAAGTCTATGAGGTAAATCCACATATAAAATATAAAATATATAAAATATAAAAATAAAGATTATTATTATTATTATTATATAAAACTCAGAGAAACTGACATGTTGAGGATTTGAAACACGCACCTCTGGTCAGTTTATGTTGAGTAAAAAAAAAAAGCACAGCGTGCATGAGATTTCTATAAATCCCGTCCAGTTTACTGCAACTACAAGCTGCTGCATTTTTCAAGCAGCAGAAGTACATTGTCAAAGCTTCAAAAGTTTTTCAAAAACTCATGTAAAACCTGTTATTCTCATCCATAGGTAAAGCGCATTAAATTTCGACAGTGTCAGTGGGACCATATAGAATCCAATTTAAGCACTCATTCTGGTCCATGAATCACATGTGTGTTATGTCCATGACTTTCACAGACAGAACATGTACCACTTAAAGTCTATGTATGGAGTTATTCACATGTACGGTATTTATTTTGCCATAATACCTGGAAAAAGCACTGATGACGTGCTGATGGTTAAACCCATACACTGATCAAATGTGACGCCCCAGGGTCCTGGTTGTCACAGTGGCATTGCTTTCCTCACGGGGAGAGTGATGTCACGCTTGGAAGTGATGGAAGATTCTTTTCAACAGGTAATTAGCACACACAACACCATTCTAACTTCAGGCCAGAAGGGGGAGCTCTACACCCAAAATCAGGGGAGCTGCTTTGGTCAGGAGGAGTTAGTTGCTAGGCAGTTAGGAAGATTTAGACAGTTGGTGCTGGATAGCAGAATGGAGCAGTCTGAGGCAGAAGGATGAGGGAAGGGGCCGTACAGCCTGAGGTGCTGTAGCTCCTAGATAGCGAGAGACAGAGGGAAGAACAGCCTTTAGCTAACGTGCCGAAGAGCGAAGCACAGGAGTGTGACAACAGGGAATAGCTGGGACTGGGCTACATCCCCGACTGAGCGCAGACCCCAGTAGCCGGAAGACCGAGGCTTTTGTGGGACTCTAAGACACATAGCAGGACCCAGCAGGACAGCTGGATTATACATCACCTGTTTGCCCTAACACCCAGGAGACACAGTGACACATAGAGCCCGGGTCGTGATAGAGACCCTGTAAAAAGGCTTGAGTCACCTGTCATACGGGTTTGTGTCCCAGTTTAACAAAGGACAGAGCTAACTGAGAGGACCTTGCTACAAAGCCATAGGCAGTAAGGGACTATAACAACACAGCTGGCAGAATGCTGAAGTGGAACTATATGATTAGCAAATTACAGAGGAAAGTATCTGAACGTTTTAGACTTTTATGTGCAAAATAAGCTGTTGTTGGGGCAGAAAGGCCATGCTTCAATTTTGGTTTAGGGTGAAATGACAGGAATAACGCTTTAAAAGGAAGCTGTCATCTGATTAATGCTGCCCAGGGTTTGTACAGCAAGAAACAGATGACAGGTTCACTTTAAGGTTTTATATTTTACTAATGATAACAAGTTACATTAATTCTTTTCTGTTCTCTTTTTCCCCTTTGTTTATTTCTTCTACAACGCAGCTGCTGAAGCCAATTTCCATGAACCGTTGGCATTATCACAGGTCAGGAATTGCCACAGCTTTTTAACTAATGACAAAGTATTAGCATATTTATATTTTTAGCCTTTTCTCTCAAGCACTGTAAATGTACTTTCATTTAGACATCATTTACAATTCTGCATGAACCCAAAAAAAAAAAAAAGAGCAGCACACAAGTAAAGAAATGGAATAATAAGACTAGGGTTTTTTACAACTTGTACTTGAATGTGACAAGTTGATCATTACTCGGTTTCTCTATCCTGTAATTAGACAACTCATTAATTAAAGCTGGTAGCATTTACTAAATGAGCAAAAGTTTGTATATTTTAATGCAAACGGACAACATGACAATTCGGGAGGGGCGAAGCCTTCACTTTTTAGAATAAATAGAGGAAAATATTTTCCATGAGAGGGAATATCGGCTGTTGGAGATCCTCCCATTCAATAAGCCAGTCATGATTTTTATGGCCAATGTATAAAGTACTGTAATTGAGGGTTAATAAATGAGTTTTGGAAGTAAACAGATACGAGCATTCAGCAGCGCATCATATATGTAGGAATAAAATAAAGGATATGATGTCAAAGGGAACATAAGAGTCAGTTAGGGTGAAGCAGGGCTGCACGTAAGTCGCCGTATGCTGGAAAGTACCAGTGTGTAGTAGCATCTATTGGACCCTATATGGATTATTCCTTAAATTACTATAGCACTAGAACATAAATGATTGTACTCATCAGTACTGGCACCATCGCTGGGCCCTATTCCCTTTGTTGTAGTCCATGCCAGGCTTCTCAAGTAACCCAGAGAAGTCATTAAGTATATTCATTGTTACAGCTCATCGCGGGTAAAGGTGAACGCATGGACCGAGGGCGATGTCACAAAGGTGAGGACCTGGACAACTGGCTATGATGAGCGGCAAGCAAGCGGAGCAATACACACCAGAAGCCAAGGAGCCAGGAGTGTAGTCGTAACCAGGATGTAAGTTGTAGAAACCACAGGAGTAAACAGAGATAATTACAGTTGAAAGAACGGTGCAATGATCACCCAAGGCCTTATTAAAGGCTAAGGGTACCGTCACACAGTGCCATTTTGATCGCTACGACGGTACGATTCGTGACGTTCCAGCGATATCCATACGATATCGCTGTGTCTGACACGCAGCAGCGATCAGGGACCCTGCTGAGAATCGTACGTCGTAGCAGATTGTTTGGAACATTCTTTCGTCGCTGGATCTCCCGCTGTCATCGCTAGATCGGTGTGTGACACCGATCTAGCGATGCGTTCGCTTGTAACCAGGGTAAACATCGGGTTACTAAGCGCAGGACCGCGCTTAGTAACCCGATGTTTACCCTGGTTACCAGCGTAAATGTAAAAAAAAAAAACAGTACATACTTACATTCCGGTGTCCGTCAGGTCCCTTGCCGTCTGCTTCCCGCACTCACTGACTGCCGGCCGTAAAGTGAAAGCAGAGCACAGCGGTCACCGCTGTGCTGTGCTTTCACTTTACGGCCGGCAGTCATTGAGTGCGGGAAGTAGACGGCAAGGGACAGACACCGGAATGTAAGTATGTACTGTTTTTTTTTTTTTACGCTGGTAACCAGGGTAAACATCGGGTTACTAAGCGCAGCCCTGCGCTTAGTAACCCGATGTTTACCCTGGTTACCCGGGGACCTCGGCATCGTTGGTCGCTGGAGAGCTGTCTGTGTGACAGCTCTCCAGCGACCACACTACGACTTACCAACGATCACAGCCAGGTCGTATCACTGGTCGTGATCGTTGGTAAATCGTACAGTGTGACGGTACCCTAACTCAGCTATACTCAGGGAGCTTTGTATTCATGTGTACTTCAGGAGTTTACCTCACCATCCATTTCTCTCAGCTAGCCAATGATCTGTTCAATGAACATCTATCTGCGTTAACCTTCTGACTCAGACCTGCAGTTAACAATTTGTCTGCTGTAAGTATAACAAACTCTTTTCTGCTAATACTTGTGTTATTGATAACACTATGCTGCGGCAACAGTTTGTAATCTTTTCGAAAGCAAGAATTCAGTTTGGCTGTTCATCACTATTGCATGCTGTTAATTGTTTGCAGACAGAATACACCTCTGCTATTAACCATTTGATTGCTGAAAGTCCTGAGCTGACTAAATCTACAGTTCCTGTATATATTCAGACTTTGGGTTTTGTCTTCTGATATTTCCTGCTCCTGTCTGTCTGCCGTGTTGCATACCCTGCTGTGCAGGTCCTCAATGATCAATGTCCTGTCTGTTGTGCCATTGCTTTTGGTCCATGTTGCTCACACTGACCTACAGCTTAGAGAGGACACTAGTGATGAGCGAGTGTACTCGTTGCTCGGGTGGTCTCCAAGTATTTGTTAGTGTTCAGAGATTTAAGTTTTCATCGCGGGAGCCGAATGATTTACAGCTACTAGACAGCTTGATTACATGTGGGGATTCCCTAGCAACGAGGCAACCTCCACATGTGCTCAGCCTGGCTAGTAGCTGTAAATCATTCAGCTGAGGCGATGAAAACTTAATCTCCGAACACTAACAAATACTCGGAGGTCACCCGAGCGTGCTCAGGAAAACCCGAGCAATGAGTACACTCGCTCATCACTAGAGGACACCTCACAAGGTGAGCCCATAATAATGATCAACGTCAGAAGCATTCATTATGGTGCCCAAGCAAAAGTGCCATAAGTTGCTTAATGAGAATCCTACCAAATGCCACAAGATATTGCAAAAATAATATACTGTGATAAGTAGCAGTGCCACACAATGCCACCATACAGTGTGTTAGGGTTGGCGGAACGCACCAAATATATTGTTTATTAAAAGGAATTGGTGCGTTCGCAACCCGGGATCCACCGTGCAGGAAAGTACCTGCTGCTAAATAATGGCGGCTCTATATGGCGGTATATACTAACTCTGTTAGCTTCACAGAGTAACCGCGAGAGGTGAGCTCTGTGCCCTGTTAGACTTTCACAGAGGCACAGGCCAACTACCCAGATGTGAGCAGTGAGTGGTCATGCATGCATACTCAATCTCCTCGCCGGAGGAGCCAGCATTCTAGGGGCTTATTTCAGCCGGGTCCCTGAACACACTTATACACAATCTCCTCGCCGGAGGTGCCAGCATTCTAGGGGCTTATTTCAGCCGGGTCCCTGAACACATACAAACACATGACCACATTGGCGCAAAGCATATAGCAACAGACGATACTAGCGCATGGCCGTGCGGTCATGCGCAGTTTATATAGTTGCAGCACAGGAAGCTGCTACTGAAGTTTTTGCCCTTTCAGGACCTTACAGAAGGACCAATGGAATGTACTGCAGCACCTGAGCATGTGACCGAACATGTGGCACTCGACCTCCAATGGGAGACCCTGCCCTGGGCATGCTCAGTGTGAGTAAACAAGGACTTAGTCCCAGAGAGGCTCGCTCGCCGCATATCAGTGCAGGGTACCATAGGAAAGCCAGAAAAGGCAGTAGTGACCCTATGCACCGAATCAGCCCCAGCGAGACGCTGGGAGCGACGTCTCCGCTGAGCAGAGCCCACTGCGGCCGATACCGAATGGGAGACCGCAGCAGACACGGATCGAGATTCCCCCTGTGCAGCAGAGGAAACTCGACTCCTAACACAGTGCTCAGATAATACCACATTACCAGACCAAACATCTCTCTATATAAAGACAGCTAATGATAATGCCAGGAATCACCTAAAAAATACTGTATTATAACTAATATTGGTACAAGTTACCTAAGGATTCCCATGAGAATAAGCATTTCATAAGAATAATCTAACATTATGAGCGCCTAAATTTTCAAAGGAACATTTACGATATTTTAAGATATATGCCATCAATGACCAATACATGGGGTCCAACCAACATGACCCCCACCAAGCACTAGAACAAAGCGGCCCTAACTCATAGAAAACTTTCTGAAAACCAGGGGTAGGGGGAGAAACAGCAGACAGAAAACTGATATTGATGGCATATCCTGAAAACTGACAAGTGAATGTGAATATTAGACAACTCTGTCACTTGGATCTTGTCTTCTCAACTCTAAAAATAAATGTAAATTATATATTTTAATATTTCCCATATTATGTTATTAATACAATGAAATTAAGTATCTTCACTAATCCATATTTATAAGCGACGGGACACATCTACATCTCAGCAGGTCCCATCAATGCCTAGGTCTGAGAACTAAGAACCTCCTCGACAAATTAGGGCAATCTACTGGAAACTGAGACTTCTTTGAAATCCAATTCATGCTGTAGAGGAAATATTAAAAAACACTAGTTGTATTACTCTGGCAACTGTGCATCGACATAAGAAACAAGAGCAGTCCCTGGGTGAAGGTCTGCACATCTGACATGTCAGGATGTGACATGTGCAAAGTGGAGCCAATATAGCAATCTACAGCAGAGAATTGGGTTCAAAAGATGCAATTCACAAGATGACAGGTGGTCATGGAAAAAGAGGCAGAAGATTTCTTCAACAATAAATCTTGTGGTCAGCCATGCTAACACATCACTGGAATATAATGTCTGGGTCAACAAGAAAGTGAAGGCTGTAAAGATTAACGGAAGTTACACTTCTTCTGTAAGAAACTACCAACATAAATAATAGTTTTCCTCATATAAAGTGGCACTTGAAATTTTGTGAACCTTTCAGAATTGTCCATATTTATTCATACAGTTAAATTTAAACTACATCATATTTTCACAGAAATCCTAAAAATAGAAAAGAGAACCAAATCCAACAAATGAGTTAAAAATATTAGACTGTAAATTTTATATTGAGGAAAATGATCCAATATTAGTAGAATTAGCAGATAATTTGAAAGTGAAATTAAGTCTGGTGTTTTCAATCAATGGGATGACAATCAGGTGTTAGTGGGCGACCTGATTTAATTAAAGAACAGGGATCTATCAAATTCTGATCTTCATAATATCTGTTTGTGGATGTGTATCATGGAATGAACAAAGAAGATTTCTGAGGACCTCAGACAAAAAATTGCTGTTGCTCATCAGACTGGAAAAAATTACAAAACTGTCTTTAAAAAGATTGGATTCCACCAATTTACAGTCTGACAGATTAAGAACAAATGGTGGAAATTCAAGACCATTACTACCCTCCACAGGGGTAGTCAACAAACAATGGTCACTCCAAGAGCAAAGCGAATAATTGTCTACAATTATAACTACTATACAACTATAGGCTTCTCTTACATTAGCTACTGTGAATGTTAATGAGTCAATCATCATGAGGAGGACACTGAAAAACAATAGTAGGCATAGCAGGATTGCAAGAAGAAAACCACTGCTCTCCAAAAAGAATACAGATGTCTGTAGAAAACCAATGCAATAAACTTATTTGGTTTAAAATGAGAAGCGCTGTTTGGGTTAAGAAAATCACTGCATTAATGTACAAAACCTCATACCATCTGTGAATCATGGTGGTGGTAGTATAATGGTTTGGGCATCTGGGCCAGGTAGGATTACCAACAATAAGGCATCAATGAAATATGAATTTTAGAAACAAATTCTAAAGGAAAATGTCAAGACATCTGTCCATGAGCTGAATCTCAAGAGAAAGTGTGCTATGCAGTAAGACAACAACCCAAAGCAGGAGTCGCTCTACAAAAGAATGGTTAGGGAAAAATAAAATTATAGGTCCCGAATTAATCAAGACCGTTGTGTTCAATGCTGGCCTTGATGAGGGGGCATGTTGGAGTTAGACACTTCAGATTCATTAAGATATACAAAAATGCAAAGTAAAACGCACAAACTTGTTAATGAATCAGAAGCATCTGACAAGTAGAATGTCCCTCCATGCACCTCGCCACAAAGACTATAACACAGCTCATCCTGAATTAGATGAGCTGTGGCGTCATGCCCGCGTAACTGTTGTGAAAAAGCCAGAGGTTGCACAATTTTTGCCAACAGTGTACAAAAAAAATGCGTGGCTTTTCAAAGCTATTTATGCCGGAATTTTGGTGTAATCGCTTTGATGAATCGGAGCCAAAGTTATGGAATAGCCAAATCTTGACCTTAATCCTATAGGAATGTTCACTGGGAAAAATACACCAACATAACAGAGTTTAAGCTTTTTAGGGAGGAGTATGCTAACATTTCTCCAAGCTGATGTCCAGGATTAATCATAAATTCCCCGAAACATTTTGTTGTAGTCATTGCTGCACATAGGAGTCACACGAGATACTGAATGCAAAGGTTCAATTAGTTTTGCTACTCCAAGACATGTGATATTGGATAATTTTTCTCAATAAGAAAGATTATTTTGATTAATTTGTTTGATGTGGTGCTCTTTATCCTTTATCTAGTTTTAGGACTTGTGTGAAAATTTGATATAGGTTTAGGACAAATTTATGCAGAAATATGAAAATTCTGAAAGGTTGTAAGACTTTCAAGTATCAAATATTTTAACACCCATATATAAACCTTAATACTCTGCATAATGTACATATCTACTGTGTCTATAGATCTTTTAGCTATTCACCTACCATAATATACATTGACACAAGACTTTATAAAGGATCTTGAGACCCCCTCATCCATAACAAAAGCAAAATGCAATGAAAGGTTGAAATGTATAGGCAAAATTCACAGTGAATATTTTAGAAAAGCCTTGGCAAAAAATAAGTAGGTGAAGTAGGATACAAAATTTATACTCATGCATTGCCAAAAATAAAAATCTGCAAAAGAATCTGACTATATTATATGAATGCCGACTTAGGGCATGAATTCTTTTATGATTTTTGGCATCAGTTACAGAATCACACATATCTGTGCCACTTGTATCACGATTTTTAAATCAAGTGGCCTGGGGGACATTTTTATTGTATATTGTAGCCATAAAGCCGATGTCACACTTGCGAGTGCAATGCGAGAAACTCGCCCTAGTTTCTCGCATCAATACCCGGCACTGCCACCGCCACTCGGGAGCGGAGCGTGCGGCTGCATGTATTTTTATGTAGCTGTACGCTCCGGTCCCGAGTGCCGGCGGCAGTGCCGGGTATGGATGCGAGTTTCTCGCATTGCACTTGCAAGTGTGACCCTGTCCTAATGGTGAAGGACCGATCACTGAACCGACAGGTAACAGTGAGCTGAATCTGCACCTGTACAAAGCTACAAGAACCCTTTCACACATTTATGTGTTTTTCTCTACAAACGTTCCATCAATGGAAGCTCTAGTAAGAATTTTCCTAGTCGTGACCTTGGACTTCTCAGTTTGACCTCGGGGTATGAAATCTTGTCACACGGAATTGGTATTTTTAGAATCTTAAAAACCTAACAGTGTATTTTCTTAGTAGAAAGAAAAGCTGAAAAGCGATCATTGATTTCTACCAGGCAAGGTGACATGTCAAACCTCAGCAGCCATAAAGTGTGATTTTATTCTGCTGTGTTCCAGTGACATCCTTCATATCTCTCCCGCTGGTGTTACCATGTGTAAGGGCCATTTTCACCTTTGACTGTCACTGAACACACTGCAGCATCTCAATTCTATATTCACAAGGCTACAAAATAGGAAATTTATTGTGCAAAAGGTCTCAGAGAAATGCATAAAAATAATACAAATATACACATGATGAAGAACCCGTCACAAAAAACTCCGCTAAAAGTTGTAGATTATTTTCTTACAAATTCCACTGTATATAAAATACAGATTTATAAACCTTTGGTGACTTTATGGCATTTTTAACATCCACACACATACTGCAAGAAAGGAAAAAAAGACTGTCACCCCTTAACCCCTGGGAGATAACGAAGCACGTAGTGAAATGTTAGGTGACCACGATGTACAGGTATATGTATGTAGGTCATGGGCATCACGTGGCACAGACACTTTACAATACGGTCACTATGGTAGCCAGGCTGGAATTGTCAGAGAAACCCATTGATGCCACAAGAAGCTCGGCAGCAGTGAGTGCCTCTGTCGGTTCACGGATGCCCTGCGGTTAGTTACCATGACACTTGGGCTTCTGCTTGGCCATATTGCCTATTAGGCCAGCCTGGCCAGAGGCATGTACTAATAGGTTGACGACAGTATTGATGTTTTTTTAGTCTCCCCCCTATGTCCCCAAAATTATTAGTACGGTATGTCTTTGGAGTGCGGGAGGAAATCAGAGAACATACAAGCTCTTTGCAGATGTTGTCCATGGTGGGATTGCAAGGCAGCAGTGCTAACCACTGAGCCACCGTGCTGCCCCTAAATGTGTATGGGAGCCTTTAAATGCTATCCTCTTTAAGGAGAAAAATTCTAGTTCTACCCACGGGCTTAGTAGGCGACAATGCCTGCAGCACATGGCGATATAGGCTGCAAGTTACCACATGGCCAGGCAGAGCCATGGATTACAGCCAGTTATTACTGTGGCCTAGTAAACACAGCCTGGTGAAGGTTAATGGAACCACTGACACCCCTTTAACTATAACCAGGGCTTTTTTTAAACTTGTTTTTCAAAAGGATGTTGTGGGGTTGTAGCTGAGAAATAAAGGGGATCTACAGAGAAAACACAATATCACCTAACAAAGAATAGGTGACCACGTATTGTCACAAGAACCACTGCTGTTAGATTGGAGTGACACTGTGCACGAGCCACCATTGCTCCATTCATTCTCTATGGATCTGACAAGTGATTTGCTCGGCTTTTTCCAGCAACCGCATAGAGAGAGAATAAATCGAGCAGCATTTGGGCATGTGCTTCTCTCTAAGGCCGGGGTCACACTTCTGTGTGCAATGCGAGAAACTTGTGCATCAATACCCGGCACTGCTGCTGGCACTTGGGACCGAAGCGTGCGGCTCCATGTATTTCTATGCAGCTGAACGCTCCGGTCTCGAGTGCCGGCGGCAGTGCCGGCTATTGATGCGAGAGACTTGTGCGAATTTCTCGCATTGCACACACAAGTGTGACCCCGGCCTAACGCAACACAGACAGAAGTGTCTCACTGGAGATAAAGGTTCTCCGTTCTGGTAATCAGGGGGGGGTCTCAGGGGTCGGATACCCACTGATCAATGAGTTAGCACTTATCCTGTGCATAGATGATAACTTTTTTTCACAACAGAACCTCTTTAAAGGGAAACTGTCATTAGGTTTTTGATACCTCATCTGAGAACAGCATGATGTAGGAAAAGAGACCCTTCACTTAAATTACTGGGTGCAGCAGTTGTGAAACAATTAGAGGTTTTAGATTTAGAAATGCACTAGAGCTGGGAAAGCTGCCCACACCAGTATCTGTATATATAATGTCCATAGACAGTGAGCTGCTTATCACAGGAGAGGGCGGAGTCACACTTGGAAGCCTATGCCAGCTACTCACAGCAATGATAATTTCCAGTGATTAACCCTTCAGTGTAAGTAAACAGCAGCAGAAAACCTGGCATGTGACACAGTGCTGAATTCTGTGTTTTAACCCCTACCTAATGCTTACATAGCAAAAACCTGCTTAAAGATTCCCTTTAAAAACGGAAATTCTTATTACAAAAGCTGAACACTTATAGGACAACCTGCAACAATGTGAATATATCAGCCCTATATTTTTAACTACATCATGCTCTTATATTCTGATCTGGGCATCTATTTCTCATATGTGTGCTGGTGGTGTTGGATTAATCAATCACATAATGTGCTCGAGTGAGAAAGTTATCACCAATCAGATCAATAAACTGTAACAAAAATGTAACAGTAACAATAAGAGGAATCTCATGTATGTAGCAAAAGTGTCACTTGTGTGTCTGCAGCAGCACATCGCATGTCGCATTCATGGGGCTCTAGAACGGATACGCTTGAAATCACGCTTATTACAGTCTCTAGACATGTATCAACGCACATTCATACTGCAGCATGCCGATGTATGAAGGATCCTTGATCTAGGTGACTAATTGATGCCAAAGTGCATACCTCTGCATCAGTCACCATTTCTTTTTTGTTAACAGATGTCATTGAGTGATGAATTGAAAAACTAATGAAAACAGTTATCAATGAGTCATTAGTTTTTCAATCAAGGTTAGATGAGTTAAAGCACAATGCAGCATTCTGAAAAACAACGCGAGAAGGAACGAACCCACACAGGCTCGGACTGGCCCACTGGAGAACAGGACATTCCTCCGGTGGGCCCCTGTGCAGAGAGTAGGCCACCACCCTCTTATATGAGCACAATATGCTGGAATCACTATGTACAGACAAAGGCGGCCTCCTATTCTTTTACCAATCTACCCAGCTCATTGTTATATGAATTTGTGATTGAGGATAACGTCACATTGCATGTAGCTGAAAAGTGGGGCCCTGGAGTTGGTTACTGGTGGGCCCTTGGCACTCCAGACCGACACTGCACCCAGTATAGGAGAATCTAATCTGATCAGAGTAATTGGACCATTTGTCTCGGATGTGGAAAAACAGTAGTGTGACCCAACCCTTAGGTTAAATTCCCATAATGAAATTTGGGTGCTTTTTTTTGACAATTTTTTCGCTGCCCAAAAAGTAGCATCTTACATTTTCAGCAAAGTGGATGGGATTTATGGACATGTCCTGCCGACTGTGCTTCTTTGTTACGCAGCATACACTGACCTGCGCTGCGTGATTTAAATCTGCAACATGTCAATATGTCTTGTATGTACGCTGAGGCTTACATGCAAATTCTCCCCACAGAATTGCATCAGATGCAGGAAACGCACAAAAAATGCATGTAATCTGCACAGGACTGTATCAATAAAGTTTTGTCAAAGCCAAGTAAGAGGAAGTACCAAAAACAAAGCAGCTTTTATTTTACAACATGACATACCAAAAAGAGACAAAAACCGCAGCGTACAAAATGCAATAAAAATGCATGTAAAAAAACACTCAAAAACACAAATAATCTGATTAGCCTAATAAGTGCAGAAATTTTGCAGATAATCCATTAAAAACTCATCAAATACTCATTGTGGGAATGTAGCCTTAGGCAAAATGATATTTGGGAAGGAGCATTTGTTAGAACACTTGTGTAAACACAGTAAAATGCTTATTTGTAGGGTATTCATACCAGCAACAACAGCTGGGCCCCTGGCAAAGCTGATGCGAAACGCGCGTTGGGGTATATGGGCAGTGTGGTCTCCTATCTGATAATGGCACATGGTGGGTATGGTGACTTACTGCATCTACACATTGACTTCATCAGTAGGCAACAATATATGAGGCTATCTCCCATTGCTTCTAGCTATATATACTTACAATATGATTGGGTTTTAAACTGGTTCTATATTTCACCAGGGACAATCTACACTGGTATTATAATGGTTGTTATGTATATTGTATGCTACTGATGGTCTCTTTTTTACATATAATTCATATCCATTCCCTATTTAATAAAGGTTCCAGCTTTTTTATGAAACAATTGTGTTTTTCTGACCACACTGCCCATTTTCCTTTAAATGGGTTTTATAGGGTTTTTTAAGGGTAATTGTTTTGTTGTGTTTTGTAGTTGGGATTATATTGTATAATAAAGTTTTTTATATTATTCCTACAAGAATTTCATGAATCAGGTGGGTACTGCTCCATTTGTTATTTTGCTACCATTCATACAATACAATAGCATTTGGTGGAAAAGTCAAATGGACTAAGCAACGCTTTTAACCATCAGATAAAGTTTGTCCACCACAACCCTCAGCCAACCATCATTATATTTAGTGACCATAAATCACACAGATTTCAAATGTAGATACACAATCATCATCCAGGATATGACATGATATAGATTTAAACGGAGTCTGTCAGCAGGATTTCACCCCCAAACTATGTATATGGTCATGTAGCCTTTTCAAACACAAGTCCAGCAATACCTTTACATCAGGGGTGTCAAACTGAATTCCTCGAGGGCTGCAAACAGGTCATGTTTTCAGGATTTCCTTGTACTGCACAGGTGACAATTTAATCACCTACACAAATAATGAGTTGGTGATTAAATTATCACCTGTGCAGTACAAGGAAATCCTGAAAACATGACCTGTTTGCAGCCCTCGAGGAATGCAGTTTGACACCCCTGCTTTACATGACCAGTCCGTACCTCCGTTATGGAGAAATCAGTGTTGAACTGATATGCAAATGAGGCTATAGTAGATCTGAAGCCTCTGTCACTCCAGCTCTATTTCCTGCTCAGAACTCCCTCCTTATGCTTGATTGACCACCTTTATGCTGTAACTTTAGGCAAAGGATTCGTCAGTAAAGTAGGAGGCGGTGGCACTGGGTGGGAAATCGAGCTGGAGTGACAGAGGCTTCAGATCTACCATAGCCTTTCAGTCTCATTTGCATACCAATTCAATCGCTGATTTCTCAGTAACTGAGGAACAGACTGTCCAGGTAAAGGTATTGCTGGACTTGTCGTTGAAAGAGCTACATGCACATATACAAAGTTTGGGGGGGGGATGATATCCCGATGACAGAATCCCTTTAATGTGCAATTGTAATATTTTTAATGGATGACATCAAGGTAGAAATGACAGGAAGCAAATATTCTGAAATTATCATTACTATGGGTTTATTTGCCTTTCAAATTAAAACTATATTTTCCTTAGAGAGAACTGACCCTGAAATTAAGATAGTGCGAATTAACCAAAGAACCGCGGAGACACTGACGCATATCTGTGTGGAACTAGTGTAGAGTCAAAATCATAATTTAACCAAAGGCACTGCAGTCATAGAACTCAATATTTTATATCTGTTTTTTTTTGCTTTTTATGTAATTGATATGGGAAAAGACAGACCTATAGTGTAGCCCCAATAAAAAAAAAGTAAACTTACAAGTGCATGCAAATCCTCATGAGCTGTAAAGTCTTTCTGTTTATAGCTCTGTGTGTTGATATAAGGATAACTGAGCATGTGCACAACACGTCTTTTAGGCTATGTTCCCTCGATGAGTTTTTGGTGATTTTTTTACACTCCATATTTTTGAAAAAAATGCAAGTAGCCTATTTCACTTAATGGGTGCAGAAATAGTGCAGAAAATCTGCAACATCAAAACCTCACGCTGATTGTAGGATCCGTAGCCTTAACCTCAAGCGATACTGACTTTTTTGAGTGGGATATCGCTTCAGGAGACGGCACCGTTTTATAAACGCCACAAAGGATATCAGGCTTCTTCCATCTGTGTTTTTGGGCTTCCTCATACACCTCCTTAGTTGGTTTACAACATGCCAGAAGAATCGTCAGGTCACTTCTTTTAACCTCTTCATGTGAAGAATGAAGACGATCAAAAATGTATCAATAAAGTTTTGTCAAAGCCAAATACCAGGAAGTATCATATACTGTATAATTATATTCGCAATCCTGATGAAGGGCTTGGTTCATGTTACGACGGACTCACAGGGTAGACTATAGCGAATGGACTGCTGAACTGTAGTATCATTGAATGAAAGGTCCTTGGAGGGCTGTAGTGAAGCTTTTCATACTGCAATGGGTGCAGAAATTAATACAGTAGATTATTAAGCAGCCTAATGCCACAAAAACACACATGGAAGATTTTTGTATCTACCCAGTGCCATATTTCTTGGTGTTCGATAAAGTCATAAGAAATGAAAATTCACTGCACTACAGCAGATCAATCATCTGTAAAGAGTCAAGGGAAGAGGGATATTCACACAGGACATCTATCTATGTGTTTTCATTTGTGTTACGTTTTACTGGTGCAGCCAGATTAGCATGGTTAGAAAATGTATGGACTAGCTTTAATTCCTTGTAAATCACAGCACTATATCAATTAATATTACTACAGAAATGTCAGAGCCGATGAGAATAACTGAAGCAGAATCCACAGACTTGGTAATTCTCTGCCAGCAGCCTAATAAACCCCATGAAGTCATTATTCAGCCAGTAGTGACATGATATTCAGCGGCAGTATGTACAGTAGATGGTGACGACTCCATGGCAGCATCGAGTATCCACGGTTCTTTGTAATGAAGCTGGAGCGACATAATGGCTCCATGTTACAGCTGCCTACGTTCTATCTTTTGTCTAGTTTTTTGTGTTTTTAGCTTCTTAATTTGCGCCAAATTGTGTTTTTTTTCAGTGTTTGTGACAGTGGGCGAGGCTTGTTTTCTAGATGTGTGTGGCCAATTCATCAATGATGATGACTTGTTAACCCATTACTTGCCAAATTAGAAATTTTCATTTTACGGATTTTTCAGAAAAGGGCGTCCCAATATTCAATTAAAAATGACAATGACATGATTTCCTATTTTGAAAACATTCATTTTACAAACACAACACAAAAAATTGGACCTAATTATAAAAAATGATAAAATCTTAGTTGCTAGAAGCAAAAGATTAGGCGTCCCAAAAAAAGGACGTTGGTAGATAATGGGCTAAAAAAGTCGCAACATTTTTGAGCAAATATACTGTAGTTATCCCCCTCTACGTGAGTGATTTTACGTATGCTTTTCTTAAAACAAATTTTGTATCATTTTTGTGGAAGCAACTTTTTCCTCTAAGTAGAAGCAACAAAGACAAGCTTTTTGGATTTTGCTGAAAATTCATGAACCCTGTGCAAAAGTGTTGAAGATTTTGGCACAAAAAAAAAAAAATCAACAAATACAACGATGATGAATCGGGAAAAATACTTTGCTGTATGGTGCCTAAAAATGGATCTAGATTCTACGTGAAAGATATCGCTTCTGGGACCTCATTCAGACGTCTGTGTTTCATGTGCTGAGGACAAGGCTGCCACGAGAGGTGGTGAGTTCTCCTTTAATGGAAGTCTTCACACAGAAACAGGACAGACATCTGACTGAGATGGTTCAGTGAATCCTGCATTGAGAATCTGGGGTTGGACACGATGACCCCGGAGGTCCCTTCCAATACTAACATTCTATGATTCTCATAGATAGAACACGAAGCCATTATAGTCTATGGGGCCATGTGTCCATGCAAATATCACAGGGACATGTCTGTTTTCCATCAATGTGATGGATGAAAAGTATCAATAATAGTCTATGGACCTGTGACAACCAGACCACGTGGATGGCATCGGTGCACAGTCCGTGTGCTCTCCGGGATTAACACTGTAATGTACAGGAGAAACTTTTGTCACTTATTTATTCATACGTAAAAAACAGTGATGAAAGACTAAGGCCATGTTCACACGTTCAGTATTTGGTCAGTATTTTACCTCAGTATTTAGAAGCCAAACCCAGGAGTGGGTGATAAATAGAGAAGTGGTGACGTGTTTCTATTATACTTTAACTCCTCGGCTGATGAATACTTCCATCAGCCGCTCCTGCGCCCGCTATTATTAGCGCCAGCAAGTGTCAGCTGATGGGATCAGTAGTCCCATCAGCTGACACCAGTGACCGGAGGTAAAATTTATACCTCGGATCCCAGCTAAGCGCTCCAGTTGTCATTTGACAGGGTGGGAACCGTGGCTCTCTGATGGGCGGGGATGATTTCACTGTCGATCAGAAGCAGTGTTTGCTGCGCTGTCATGCACATGACAGAACGACAAACACCCAGTGTTCTGGGGCAGAACCCGAACAGTAACACGGACTTCCTGGTGAAGTCCGTGTTTGGTGTCCGTGTCCGAACAGTAGGTGTTTGGGTTCGCCCATCTCTAGTGGTGCATATGTTTCTATTATACTTTTCCTCTGATTGTTCCACTCCTGGTTTTGGCTTACTGAGGTAAAAAACTCACCAAACACCGAGAGTTGCCTAATGGTAAAAACTGATCAAGCACTGATGAAACTCAGATCCGAAATGCTGATGAAAACGCAGATGCGTACTATTTTGGGGCGCACATTACATCTGCATGAGGCCTTAGGAAGTATAGCACTCTAATAAGGCAATCTAAGGAAGAAGCCACAACCTTCTACATGCCGCTGTATGAAAACAAGCAAACAGGGAAGCAAACAGCACAACAAGTGCACAGACAATATGGCCGGTGATGCATGTACCAAGCACTGCGTCAGAATAACTTGAATATGAACAGCTACACTATGGAGGAGCTGTGGTAGACTAAATATCATACTGCATTGTACGCAGCCGCCATATGCCAAGCTCTGTGTTCCTGGCTGCAATCACCATCTGATTAGATCGTGTGCAGTGTCAGAGGTGAGCTCCACAGCGCACTACATATGTCTGAACACCTGTTACCGCTTTCTAACCACTGCACATGTCACAAGCAATTTCTACTTTGTGTTGGTGCTTTCTGAGACCTTGGTTGTTGATCTACAGCAAATAAGATTTTGCTAAACCGAAATACGGTAATCCATTTTTGTCTTCTTCCTTTTGTTGTTCCCATGATGAATTCTGTATATTATAATAATTATTTTTAATCAAAGTTAAGAAATACATAAAAGAGTTGTCCAGGATTTAAGTATTGATGACCAATCTTGAAGATCGATGGGGGTCCGACACCCAGCACCGCAAATGCTGCAGAGCAGGGGAGTGACCCCCTTTTGTTACAGCCCTCTATGTCACCACTATCACTGTCTGCAAGCAGCTGCAGGGAGAATATAACTTCCACTTAAACCGCGCAACGTGTAACCCCTTCTAAATAAGGCGATTTTCTGAGTTTTCTTTTTTTTTCTATTCAAATACTGTAGAAATATGAGGACTTGTTTTTGGGGGGGGATTGGCAGCTGTAGGGTTGAATGACACTGCTTATTTTACCAGTCAATATACTGGAAAACAACCCCAAGTGTGGTGAAATTGCGCAAAAAAAACACAATTCTGCAATTAATTTTGGGGTTTTCTTTTTACAATGTTAGGCTAAGTTCACACTGGGTGCTTTTTCAGTGCTTTTATTTCTGCAGCAAAACCTGCTCTCCTGTCAGGAAAGAAGCTGCAGAAAAAACATGTTTTTCTTGCTTTTTTCCTTAGTTTTTCTTGGGTTTCTTGTGATTTTTTTTCCTGGCATGCTAGAATTGTCTATTGTGCATGCTGATAAAGCAAAGTGTTGAAAAAAAGTCCTACTCTATAGAATCAGATTTTCGCAAAAAATACCTGATACCAGCGTTTTTGGTGCGATTTTTCACCATCCATTCATTTCAATGTGTACAAAATGCTGAAAGAAGAGACATGCTCCATTGTGCAAAAAAACATCCAAAGCACAACTGATGAAAAAAACAAAACAAAATGTGTGCATGAGATTTCTGAAATCTCATAGACTTTGCTGGTACTGTAAAACTCAGCTGAAAATTTGCATACAAAACGCATCAAAAAACACTGCAAAAATGCCTAGTGTGAACTTAGCCTTATGTGGTAAAAATGACCTGACAAAATGACTCAGCAGGTCACAACAATTACGGGTGATACCAAACTTTTTCTCACTGCGCTATTTACAGATTGGTTAAATGATTTTATACCGTGATAGATAAGACTTTTCTGGATGCCATTGATACCAAACACACTTTTATTTGTATTTCCAATTTTGATTCAAGAAATGCATCAAAATCAGACATGTCTCTGTGATTTTGGGAGGCCCACTCAGTCCACATAAAAGTACATGGACATGTGAACAACCCCATAGACTATAATAGGTACGCATTCTATCCATGAGATTAACTAACTTATGTGGTTTGCTACTGTACACACCACCTAATGCTACTGTAGAGTACCCCTAGGGGTGACAGCAATGACAAAATGCAAAAATGATCAAAACAACAGCCAAAAAGGATAAGAACAAAGAAATGGTCTGTGGTCACCACCAGCAGAACCACTCCTTTATAGGGGTGGTCTTGCTAGTTGCCTATGATTTCTACCTGTTCTCTGTTTCATTTTCACAGCAGCAGGAGAAATTGATTCACAATCAGTGTTGCTTCATGACTGGACAGGTTGATTTCACAGAAGTGTGATTGACTTGGAGGAACATTGTGTTGTTTAAATGTTCCCTTTATTTTTTTGAGCAGTGTATATACCAACGTAGTGTTACTGCTAACTTCACAAAAAATCAAAAGAACTACTAGCTGCCACCACCAATCGTTATTCAGCCTGATTGGCCACCCATTACAGGTAGCCTATGGCTTCAGGGGTGCGGTATACAGAGCAAGAGGAACATAGCTTTTAAATTTTATGCATTTAATCCAGAAAGGTAGGCAGTGTTTATAAAAAAAAGTATACAAAGCTGTTACAAAATTGAAACAAAGCAATACGATATATATAATTACATAAAATGAAAAGGAATAACAAAAGAGAATTACTAAACCTGATATTGCAGGAATGGTTCTTATCTT
The DNA here is from genome assembly GCF_032444005.1 of Ranitomeya imitator. NCBI lineage: Eukaryota > Metazoa > Chordata > Amphibia > Anura > Dendrobatidae > Ranitomeya > Ranitomeya imitator. The sequence continues at coordinate 431,864,990 of NC_091287.1, read as the reverse complement.
TATGGAGGGAAGCGCTCCAATTAGGGAAGTGGAACAAACAGTGAACTATTGTTAGGACTGGCGGAACGCACCCAGAAAGATGATATAGATGCGTTCGCAGTCCGAGGTCCACCGTGCAGGTGAAAACCCGCTGCTAGTAAATTGCAGACTATATGGCGGTACACTAAAGTAAACACACGTGGGTTCAACCTCACCCAGCGTGAAGGAAGCAATCCTGTTGCGTCACAGGACCGCGGTACCGCACCTAAAGCGCGAGCAAGCAGTCAGCGTACTTAACCCCAACTGGGATTGAAGTCCGATTAGACCCTTGCTGGCACTACATCGCAACTGGGTGTGTAAGGAAACTAATTAGAAATATATAAATGCACAGGAGTGCGAGCAATGCCGCACTGACGGACGCCACCAACCACACAGGCTTGTGTATGGAAAGCGCTAGGCAAGCGCACGGCGCCGTACAGGCGAACAAAGCAAGAGGACGCTGTAATGTGTGTATCGTGCAGATGGTTAGTCGGGCGCTAGATAGCTACCAACATCCGCGAGCAGACAACAACTCTAGGGAGGGATATTTAGGAGCTTTCATCCATCGACATACATCCATCTACACACACACAAATATAATTATGAGACAATACTAGCGCATGGCCGTGCGGTCATGCGCAGTTTATATAGTTGCAGCACAGGAAGTGGCTACAGAACTTTTGCCCTTCCAAGACCTGCTAAGAGGACCAATGGGATGTGCCACAGAGCCTGAGCACCTGACCCTCGATCTCCAACGGGAGATCTTGCCCTGGGCATGCTCAGTATGTGCAGACAAGGACTTAGTCCCAGAGAAGTCCGCTTGCTGCTGACCAGTACTGGCTTTAATGGCAGAAGCTGGAGAAGCAGCAGTAACTCTTAGAACAGAGTGAGATTGAGCAAGACGCTGGGACCGACGTCTTTGCTGAGCAGACTCCACTGCGGCTGGAACAGAATGGGAGACCGCAGTGGAGATGGCTCGAGATTCCCCCTGTGCAGAAGCGGGAACTCGACCTCTAACATGCCCCCCCCTCCTTGGGCCTTGCTACGTTCGAAGGCAGCAATTAGCTGCGGAGCCCGAATGTGCTCAGCAGGCTCCCAGGACCTATCCTCAGGGCCGTAACCCTTCCAGTCCACCAAAAAATATTTTTTGCCACGTACCACCTTGCACCCCAAGATAGCGTTCACCTCGAAATCGTCCGTAGACGAACCCGATGTCTCGGCAGATGACTCAGAAAACCGGGACATGTATACGGGCTTAAGGAGGGACACATGAAAGGTGTCGGTGATACCAAGGCGTGGAGGAAGGGCCAGACGGTAGACCACAGGATTAACCTGTTCGAGGACCTTGAAGGGACCCAAGTAGCGAGGAGCAAATTTAGTGGACTCAACTCGCAGCCTGATGTTACGGGCGGAGAACCACACCAAGTCGCCAGGAGCAAAGGTCGGAGCGGGGCGCCGATGAACATCGGCGGAGGACCTCATTCTCTCCTTAGAGGCCCGAATGGCATCCTGAGTGCGGTCCCAAATATCCCGTGCCTCCACAGCCCAGTCTGCCACCCTGGAGTCTGCGGAAGACACGGGCATAGGCACAGGTACCCGTGGATGCTGACCATAGTTGAGGAGGAATGGAGTTTGTCCAGTGGAGTCGGCTATGGCGTTGTTCAGCGCAAACTCTGCCCATGATAGCAAGGATGCCCAGTCATCCTGCCTGGCTGAAACAAAATGTCGCAGGTATGTGACCAAGGTCTGGTTGGCCCTCTCTACCAACCCATTCGTCTCGGGATGATAAGCGGAAGAGAGATTCAACTCAATACTGAATAGACGACAAAGCTCTCTCCAGAACCGAGACGCAAACTGGGGACCTCGGTCACTGACAATTTTGTCAGGCATACCATGTAGGCGGAAGATATGTTTAATGAACAACGCTGCCAAGGCCCGTGCAGAAGGTAACCGTGGTAGCGGCATCAAATGCACCATTCTTGAGAAATGATCGGTGATGACCCAAATAATGGTACAGCGGCGAGATTTGGGTAAACCCCCGACAAAGTCCATCCCGACCATCTCCCAGGGCCTATCTGCCACTGGCAAGGGATAGAGCAACCCAGCTGGCCTTTGACGCGGAGATTTATTTTTGGCGCAGGAGACACACACCAGAACATAATCCCTGACATCCCGGACCATATGCGGCCACCAGTACGTCCTCGCCAGTAGCTCAGATGTCCTTTTTGTCCCAAAGTGTCCACCCACCCTGGACGAATGAGCCCAAGAGAGAACCTCCGGTCGCAAATTAATGGGCACAAAAGTCTTGCCCGGAGGCACAGACTCCAGTGAAACCGGCGCTACGGTTCTCAGGCTCTCAGCAGGGACAATAAGCCGAGGCTCCTCTTCCTCCTCCTCAGTTGACATAAGGGAGCGAGAGCGAGCGTCGGCACGAATATTCTTCTCCCCGGCGAGATAATGCAGAGTAAAATGGAACCGGGAGAAAAATAAGGACCATCTGGCCTGACGAGAATTCAGCCGCTGGGCTGTGTGTAAATACACCAAATTTTTGTGGTCCGTGAAGACCTGGAAAGGAAACCGTGCACCCTCCAGAAGATGTCTCCACTCCGAAAAGGCCAACTTCATCGCTAGCAACTCCCTATCCCCGATGGAGTAATTTCTCTCCGCTGACGTAAAGGTCTTTGAGAAAAAGAAGCATGGATGCTTCCGACCTTGAGCATCCTTTTGATAGAGGACTGCTCCAGCACCAACGGATGAGGCATCCACCTCCATTAGGAATGGCTTATCAACATCGGGGCGATGTAAGATGGGAGCGCTAGCAAAGTGGGACTTAATAGAAGTGAAGACCTCCTCCGGCCTTGGAGACCTCTTCCGACCACAATTTGGGATTTGCTCCCTTCTTGGTGAGGGCTACCAAGGGAGCTACCAGAGTTGAGAAGTGGGGAATGAACTGGCGGTAATAGTTAATGAACCCCATAAAGCGCTGCACCGCTTTAAGAGAATGGGGCTCTAGAAATATATAAATGCACAGGAGTGTGAGCAATGCCGCACTGACGGACGCCACCAACCACACAGGCTTGTGTATGGAAAGCGCTAGGCAAGCGCACGGCGCCGTACAGGCGAACACAGCAAGAGGACGCTGTAATGTGTGTATCGTGCAGATGGTTAGTCGGGCGCTAGATAGCTACCAACATCCGCGAGCAGACAACAACTCCAGGGAGGGATATTTAGGAGCTTTCATCCATCGACATACATCCATCTACACACACACAAATATAATTATGAGACAATACTAGCGCATGGCCGTGCGGTCATGCGCAGTTTATATAGTTGCAGCACAGGAAGTGGCTACAGAACTTTTGCCCTTCCAAGACCTGCCAAGAGGACCAATGGGATGTGCCACAGAGCCTGAGCACCTGACCCTCGATCTCCAACGGGAGATCTTGCCCTGGGCATGCTCAGTATGTGCAGACAAGGACTTAGTCCCAGAGAAGTCCGCTTGCTGCTGACCAGTACTGGCTTTAATGGCAGAAGCTGGAGAAGCAGCAGTAACTCTTAGAACAGAGTGAGATTGAGCAAGACGCTGGGACCGACGTCTTTGCTGAGCAGACTCCACTGTGGCTGGAACAGAATGGGAGACCGCAGTGGAGATGGCTCGAGATTCCCCCTGTGCAGAAGCGGGAACTCGACCTCTAACAACTATGTCTTCCAAAATGAACCAAGACAGGCACTCAATTTTTTTTATTAGATCCAGGATACACCCTCATACTTTCCCTTGATGAGCTCATATGGGGGGCTTTTTGCTGGATGTGCTATGTATGTTAGAAGTTTATGAGATCACTAACTTTGAGGAAATCTTTGCCCCCCGAGGAACCAATTGGTAGATAATGGCTGAATAACACAGCCATCATCTGCCAGCAATAAAGCAGGCTCAGTTTCTGAGCCTGTTTCAAAGACCTCTGACGTAAATGTATGTCATAAGTTGGAAAGGAGATAAAATGGTATTTGTTCGCAGATCACCAATATGGCTGTAAGGTAAATAGCATTTAGTTCCCTTTATATAACTGTCAACTAAATGCAAGGTTGAATAACAATGACTTCTTCCTTCTCCTTGATAAACATGAATCCTCATTTTGGTTGAGTGTGCATGGGTTTTCAATGGTATGAGGGGAGTCATACCTCTCTAGCTGCGTCATATCTCCTGTAGGAAGAAAGCATCAGACATGCCTAATCCTTCTTTCAGTGGGTAGTCTGGTGAGCCTTGTACACACACCGAATGATCCCCTGATCCACATGAATATGTCGGGTTCAGTCAATGTTTATGGCCACACAAAAAGAGAAAAAAAAATCAGGCATGAAAGCCCTAGCCAGCTCACCACTCCAGCCGCAGGTGCACGGGACTTCGTCTGAACCCGACGTGTAGTAGCACTGAAGAAAAAATGGTATTGTCCCAGCTCCTTAAACGAATTTCTTTATTGAAGTCACATTTAAAATTACAAGAGCGGCTCAATCCTCCTTGTGTAACGGTGCGCTTAGCATGCCAATAGTCCAGCAACGCGTTTCGATCTGTTACGATCTTTATCACAGCTGATTTAGGCTACTTTCACACTAGCGTCGTACTCGGCCTGTCGCAGTGCGTCGGGCCGACGTACTGACGCATACTGTGGAAGCGCCGCACAACGGGGGCAACGGATGCATTTTTCCAACGCATCCACTGCCCCATTGTGAGTTGCGGGGAGGTGGGGGTGGAGTTCCGACCGCGGACACGACGCTCAAAAAAACGTTGCAAGCAACATTTTTTTGTTCGGACGGTCCGCCACAACACGACGCAACCGTCGCATGACGGTTGCGACATGTGGCAATGCGCCGCAATGCGTCGCTAATGTTAGTCTATGGGGAAAAAACGCATCCTGCAGACAACTTTGAATATTCTTCTCCCCGGCGAGATAATGCAGAGTAAAATGGAACCGGGAGAAAAATAAGGACCATCTGGCCTGACGAGAATTCAGCCGCTGGGCTGTGTGTAAATACACCAAATTTTTGTGGTCCGTGAAGACCTGGAAAGGAAACCGTGCACCCTCCAGAAGATGTCTCCACTCCGAAAAGGCCAACTTCATCGCTAGCAACTCCCTATCCCCGATGGAGTAATTTCTCTCCGCTGACGTGAAGGTCTTTGAGAAAAAGAAGCATGGATGCTTCCGACCTTGAGCATCCTTTTGATAGAGGACTGCTCCAGCACCAACGGATGAGGCATCCACCTCCATTAGGAATGGCTTATCAACATCGGGGCGATGTAAGATGGGAGCGCTAGCAAAGTGGGACTTAATAGAAGTGAAGGCCTTGGAGACCTCTTCCGACCACAATTTGGGATTTGCTCCCTTCTTGGTGAGGGCTACCAAGGGAGCTACCAGAGTTGAGAAGTGGGGAATGAACTGGCGGTAATAGTTAATGAACCCCATAAAGCGCTGCACCGCTTTAAGAGAATGGGGCTCTTGACAGTCCATCACAGCCTGTAGTTTGGCAGGATCCATAGCCAATCCCTGGGCGGAGATGATATAGCCCAGGAACGGTAAAGACTCCTGCTCAAACATACACTTCTCCAACTTAGCATAAAGAGAGTTTGCCCGTAGGAGGTCGAAGACTCTGCCAACATCTCTCCGGTGGGAGTCCATATCTTGAGAAAAGATGAGAATATCATCCAGATAGACTACAACTGAGGTGGAAAGCATATCCCGGAAGATGTCGTTGACAAAGTCTTGGAAAACGGCTGGAGCATTACAGAGCCCGAAGAGCATCACCAGATACTCATAGTGCCCATCTCTGGTGTTAAACGCCGTTTTCCATTCGTCCCCCTCACGGATGCGAATCAGGTTATAAGCACCCCGCAGATCTAATTTAGTAAACACTCTAGCTCCCCGAAGCCTATCGAAGAGCTCGGATATCAGGGGCAAAGGATACTTGTTCTTAACCGTGATAGCGTTAAGACCCCTGTAGTCTATGCATGGACGTAGTTCCCCATTCTTCTTCTGCACGAAGAAGAACCCTGCCCCAGCAGGTGACACTGACTTCCTGATGAACCCTCTTGCCAGATTTTCTTGAATGTACTGAGACATGGCCTCCGTCTCCGGGAGAGATAATGGATAAACTCGACCCCGGGGAGGCTCCGCACCAGGCAAGAGATCGATAGGACAGTCATAGGGGCGATGGGGCGGAAGGGTCTCCGCCGCCTTTTTGGAGAACACGTCTGCATAAGACCAATATTGCTTGGGGAGAGAGGATAGATCTGCGGGTACCTCTGTAGTAGCAACCTGAACGCACTCTCGGTGACACCTACCCCCACATGATTCACCCCATCCCAGAATTCTGCCAGAGGACCACTCGATGTGAGGAGAGTGGTACAGTAACCAAGGTATCCCCAACAGGATCTCATCAATCCCCTCAGGAATGATGAGCAGAGATATAATCTCCTGATGGGATGGTGACATGGACAGAGTAAAAGGGATGGTCTGATGTGTTATCTGTGCGGGGAGTGTCGACCCATTCACCACTCGTACTGTTACTGGTTGAGATAGCATAACCAGGGGTATTGCGTGACGTTGGGCGAAGGCAGAAGACATAAAATTGCCCTCCGCCCCAGAATCCACGCAGAGCTCTACCGAGTGGGAGGATGAGCCAAAAGTAATTGTCCCCTTGAAAGACAATTTGGAGGCAAACGTCGCAGTGTCTAGTGCACCTCCACCTACTACCACTAGACGCTGACGTTTCCTCGACCGCTGATGACATCTGGTGGCAAGATGTCCTGACTGTTGGCATACATGGCAAACCTGGAGTGCACGGGCGGTCCGGGACTTAGATCCCGCTCGTGACACCACCTTAGGTTCATGGGGCTCAGGAGCCTGGACTGGAAATTCTAAAGGTTTGGCGAAGGTGGGAGCCAGCCGAAACCTCTGCCTACACTGGGCTCGCTCTAACCTCCGCTCGTGAAAACGGAGGTCAATACGAGTAGATATAGTTATTAATTCCTCCAGTGTGGTGGGAATCTCCCTAGTGGCCAGGGCGTCCTTAACGTGGTCAGCCAGCCCCCTCCAAAATATAGGGATAAGGGCTTTATCCGACCACTCCAGCTCAGATGCTAGAGTGCGGAAGTGGACGGCAAAAAGGCTGACCAAGGACGAGCCCTGAGTCAATGTCAACAGTTGGAGCGCCGTATCATGGGTTACACGAGGTCCTAAAAAGACCTGTTTCAGAGTGCTCAGGAATAACGGAGCACTCTGCACCACAAGATTGTCACGCTCCCACAGCGGCGTAGCCCACTGCAACGCCCTGTCCGACAATAAGGAAATGATAAAGCCCACCTTAGCCCGCTCTGTAGGGAAACGAGAGGCCAGAAGCTCGAGATGTATTGAGCACTGACTCACGAAACCCCTACAGGACTTACTGTCACCAGAAAATTTCTCTGGTAGCGGGAGGCGAGATAGCGTCGGTACAGGGGCAGCAGTGGACAAGGTAGCTGCAGCCACACTTGCAGCCTGAACAGCGACAGCAGTAACATCCACAGCTGAAGTTGAACGCTCTAGAGCCGCCAACCTTCCCTCCAGCTGCTGGATGTACCGCTGTAAACGCTGATCGTCCGCCATTTACTAGCCAGACCTTGGCGCTAGTATTATGTTAGGACTGGCGGAACGCACCCAGAAAGATGATATAGATGCGTTCGCAGTCCGAGGTCCACCGTGCAGGTGAAAACCCGCTGCTAGTAAATTGCAGACTATATGGCGGTACACTAAAGTAAACACACGTGGGTTCAACCTCACCCAGCGTGAAGGAAGCAATCCTGTTGCGTCACAGGACCGCGGTACCGCACCTAAAGCGCGAGCAAGCAGTCAGCGTACTTAACCCCAACTGGGATTGAAGTTCGATTAGACCCTTGCTGGCACTACACCGCAACTGGGTGTGTAAGGAAACTAATTAGAAATATATAAATGCACAGGAGTGCGAGCAATGCCGCACTGACGGACGCCACCAACCACACAGGCTTGTGTATGGAAAGCGCTAGGCAAGCGCACGGCGCCGTACAGGCGAACACAGCAAGAGGACGCTGTAATGTGTGTATCGTGCAGATGGTTAGTCGGGCGCTAGATAGCTACCAACATCCGCGAGCAGACAACAACTCCAGGGAGGGATATTTAGGAGCTTTCATCCATCGACATACATCCATCTACACACACACAAATATAATTATGAGACAATACTAGCGCATGGCCGTGCGGTCATGCGCAGTTTATATAGTTGCAGCACAGGAAGTGGCTACAGAACTTTTGCCCTTCCAAGACCTGCCAAGAGGACCAATGGGATGTGCCACAGAGCCTGAGCACCTGACCCTCGATCTCCAACGGGAGATCTTGCCCTGGGCATGCTCAGTATGTGCAGACAAGGACTTAGTCCCAGAGAAGTCCGCTTGCTGCTGACCAGTACTGGCTTTAATGGCAGAAGCTGGAGAAGCAGCAGTAACTCTTAGAACAGAGTGAGATTGAGCAAGACGCTGGGACCGACGTCTTTGCTGAGCAGACTCCACTGTGGCTGGAACAGAATGGGAGACCGCAGTGGAGATGGCTCGAGATTCCCCCTGTGCAGAAGCGGGAACTCGACCTCTAACAACTATGTCTTCCAAAATGAACCAAGACAGGCACTCAATTTTTTTTATTAGATCCAGGATACACCCTCATACTTTCCCTTGATGAGCTCATATGGGGGGCTTTTTGCTGGATGTGCTATGTATGTTAGAAGTTTATGAGATCACTAACTTTGAGGAAATCTTTGCCCCCCGAGGAACCAATTGGTAGATAATGGCTGAATAACACAGCCATCATCTGCCAGCAATAAAGCAGGCTCAGTTTCTGAGCCTGTTTCAAAGACCTCTGACGTAAATGTATGTCATAAGTTGGAAAGGAGATAAAATGGTATTTGTTCGCAGATCACCAATATGGCTGTAAGGTAAATAGCATTTAGTTCCCTTTATATAACTGTCAACTAAATGCAAGGTTGAATAACAATGACTTCTTCCTTCTCCTTGATAAACATGAATCCTCATTTTGGTTGAGTGTGCATGGGTTTTCAATGGTATGAGGGGAGTCATACCTCTCTAGCTGCGTCATATCTCCTGTAGGAAGAAAGCATCAGACATGCCTAATCCTTCTTTCAGTGGGTAGTCTGGTGAGCCTTGTACACACACCGAATGATCCCCTGATCCACATGAATATGTCGGGTTCAGTCAATGTTTATGGCCACACAAAAAGAGAAAAAAAAATCAGGCATGAAAGCCCTAGCCAGCTCACCACTCCAGCCGCAGGTGCACGGGACTTCGTCTGAACCCGACGTGTAGTAGCACTGAAGAAAAAATGGTATTGTCCCAGCTCCTTAAACGAATTTCTTTTTTGAAGTCACATTTAAAATTACAAGAGCGGCTCAATCCTCCTTGTGTAACGGTGCGCTTAGCATGCCAATAGTCCAGCAACGCGTTTCGATCTGTTACGATCTTTATCACAGCTGATTTAGGCTACTTTCACACTAGCGTCGTACTCGGCCTGTCGCAGTGCGTTGGGCCGACGTACTGACGCATACTGTGGAAGCGCCGCACAACGGGGGCAACGGATGCATTTTTCCAACGCATCCACTGCCCCATTGTGAGTTGCGGGGAGGTGGGGGCGGAGTTCCGACCGCGGACACGACGCTCAAAAAAACGTTGCAAGCAACATTTTTTTGTTCGGACGGTCCGCCACAACACGACGCAACCGTCGCATGACGGTTGCGACATGTGGCAATGCGCCGCAATGCGTCGCTAATGTTAGTCTATGGGGAAAAAACGCATCCTGCAGACAACTTTGCAGGATGCGTTTTTGCCCCAAAACGACGCATTGCGACGTATCCCAAACGACGCTAGTGCTAAAGTAGCCTTAATTAGACATGTGCATAGGTCTTATACTTACTACGAACCAATCATACTACACATTTTGATCACATGATTATTTATCGCTAGGTCCTTTTATATATTATTTACCACTGCACATCTTAAAACTCATAAATACATAAACACATAGTTCTATACATATTTACATCATTCAGTAATAAAACATTATTTAATTTCTCTTATATAACCCCTCGGGATAACGCGTCCCTAGGTTATATATCCAAAATGCCTCCCTATTGTGAAGACGTCTTTTTATATTTCCCCCATTTATGACATATCCACAGGCTATGCCATGAATGTCTAAAAGGTGGGGATGTTACCTCCAGGGCTGAAATCTCACCTATCTTGAGAACACAGATCTTCAATGTCCAGTCACTGTCAGTGAAGAGGTGGCTGCTTATCAGCAACTCCCTTTCTTTCTATAGGAATTCCTAAAATTGGAGCAAGCGAGGTTGGCTATGTTTTGAACTCCCATAATCTTTAACGGAGTGAACCGAATATGTTCAGCCACCTCATCATTTTCTCACAGGTTGTACAACAGGGAACAGCGTTTCCCAACAACTCCTTTACTGGCAGCCATATTTGAAGATCTGTGTGATGCCAAGTCTCTTAACAAGTAACTGAGAGGCCTCATTCACACATCTGCATCATCAGTGTTTGGTCCGTGTGTCCGTTTTTACCATCAGTGTCATCAGTGTTCTTCATGTAAGGATAAATAAATGAATGACAAATCTTCTCCAATACTTTGCAATGCTACGTACGAACAGTGCACGGATAATTAACCCCTTCCCGACCCATGACGCCACGTAGGCGTCATGAAAGTCGGTGCCAATCCGACCCATGACGCCTATGTGGCGTCATGGAAAGATCGCGTCCCTGCAGATCGGGTGAAAGGGTTAACTCCCATTTCACCCGATCTGCAGAGACAGGGGGAGTGGTAGTTTAGCCCGGGGGGGTGGCTTCACCCCCCCCCCCCCCCGTGGCTACGATCGCTCTGATTGGCTGTTGAAAGTTAAACTGCCAATCAGAGCGATTTGTAATATTTCACCTATTATAACGGGTGAAATATTACAATCCAGCCATGGCCGATGCTGCAATATCATCGGCCATGGCTGGAAACACTAATGTACCCCCACCCCACCGATCGCCCCCCCAGCCCTCCGATCTGCCCGGTACACTGCCCCGCTCCCCTCCGTCCTGTGCTCCGCTCCCCCCCGTGCTCTTGTCCGCTCACCCCCGTGCTCCAATCACCCCCCCGTGCTCCAATCACCCCCCCTGCACTCCGATCCACCCCCCCCGTGCTCCGTTCCACCCCCCCGTGCTCCGTTCCACCCCCCTCCGTGCTCCGTTCCACCCCCCCCCGGTGCTCCGTTCCACCCCTCCCGCGTTCCGATCCACCCCCCCATGCTCCGATCCCCCCCCCCCCGTGCTCCCCCAGCACCCCATCATACTTACCGATGCTGCCGGGGTCCGTCCGTCTTCTCCCTGGGCGCCGCCATCTTCCAAAATGGCGGGCGCATGCGCAGTGCGCCCGCAGAATCTGCCGGCCGGCAGATTCGTTCAAAGTGCATTTTGATCACTGAGATATAATCTATCTCAGTGATCAAAATGAAAAAAAATTATAAATGACCCCCCCCCCCCCCTTTGTCACCCCCATAGGTAGGGACAATAAAAAAATAAAGAATTTTTTTTTCCCCACTAATGTTAGAATAGGGTTAGGGTTAGGGCTAGGGTTAGGGGTAGGGTTAGGGTTAGGGTTAGGGCTAGGGGTAGGGTTAGGGGTAGGGTTAGGGGTAGGGTTAGGGTTTCGGTATGTGCACACGTATTCTGGTCCTCTGCGGATTTTTCCGCTGCGGATTTCATAAATCTGCAGTGCTAAACCGCTGCGGATTTATGGCGGATTTACCGTGTTTTTTCTGCGCATTTCACTGCAGTTTTACAACTGCGATTTTCTACTGGAGCAGTTGTAAAACCGCTGTGGAATCCGCAGAAAGAAGTGACATGCTGCGGAATGTAAACCGCTGCGTTTCCGTGCAGTTTTTCTGCAGCATGTGTACAGCGATTTTTGTTTCCCATAGGTTTACATTGAACTGTAAACTCATGGGAAACTGCTGCGGATCCGCAGCGTTTTCCGCAGTGTGTGCACGATTGGCCGCTGCGGATTCGTAGCAGTTTTCCATCAGGTTTACAGTACCAAGTAAACCTATGGAAAACCAAATCCGCTGTGCCCATGGTGCGGAAAATACCGCGCGGAAACGCTGCGTTGTATTTTCCGCAGCATGTCAATTCTTTGTGCGGATTCCGCAGCGTTTTACACCTGTTCCTTAATAGGAATCCGCAGGTGAAATCCGCACAAAAAACACTGGACATCCATGGTAAATCCGCAGGTAAAACGCAGTGCCTTTTACCCACGGATTTTTCAAAAATGATGCTGAAAAATCTGACACGAATCCGCAACGTGGGCACATAGCCTTAGGGTTAGGGTTGGAATTAGGGTTGTGGTTAGGGTTGTGATTAGGGTTATGGCTACAGTTGGGATTAGGGTTAGGGGTGTGTTGGGGTTAGTGTTGGAGGTAGAATTGAGGGGTTACCACTGTTTAGGCACATCAGGGGTCTCCAAACGCAACATGGCGCCACCATTGATTCCAGCCAATCTTGTATTCAAAAAGTCAAATGGTGCTCCCTCACTTCCGAGCCCCGACGTGTGCCCAAACAGTGGTTTACCCCCACATATGGGGTACCAGCATAGTCAGGACAAACTGCGCAACAATTACTGGGGTCCAATTTCTCCTGTTACCCTTGTGAAAATAAAAAAATGCTTGCTAAAACATCATTTGTGAGGAAAGAAAAATGATTTTTTTATTTTCACGGCTCTGCGTTGTAAACGTCTGTGAAGCACTTGGGGGTTCAAAGTCCTCACCACATATCTAGATAAGTTCCTTGGGGGGTCTAGTTTCTAAAATGGGGTCACTTGTGGGGGGGTTCTACTGTTTAGGCACACCAGGGGCTCTGCAAACGCAACGTGACGCCCGCAGACCATTCCATCAAAGTCTGCATTTCAAAAGTCACTACTTCCCTTCTGAGCCCCGACGTGTGCCCAAAGAGTGGTTTACCCCCACATATGGGGTATCAGCGTACTCAGGAGAAACTGGACAACAACTTTTGGGGTGAAATTTCTCCTGTAACCCTTGGGAAAATAAAAAATTGCAGGCTAAAAGATAATTTTTGAGAAAATAATTTTTTTTATTTATTTTCATGGCTCTGCGTTATAAACTTCTGTGAAGCACTTAGGGGTTCAAAGTCCTCACCACACATCTAAGTAAGTTCCTTTCGGGGTCTAGTTTCTAAAATGGGGTCACTTGTGGGGGGTTTCTACTGTTTAGGCACACCAGGGGCTCTGCAAACGCAACGTGACGCCCGCAGACCATTCCATCAAAGTCTGCATTTCAAAAGTCACTACTTCCCTTCTGAGCCCCAACGTGTGCCCAAACAGTGGTTTACCCCCACATATGGGGTATCAGCGTACTCAGGAGAAACTGGACAACAACTTTTGGGGTGAAATTTCTCCTGTTACCTTTGGGAAAATAAAAAATTGCAGGCTAAAAGATCATTTTTGAGAAAATAATTTATTTTATTTATTTTCATGGCTCTGCGTTATAAACTTCTGTGAAGCACTTAGGGGTTCAAAGTCCTCACCACACATCTAAGTAAGTTCCTTTCGGGGTCTAGTTTCTAAAATGGGGTCACTTGTGGGGGGTTTCTACTGTTTAGCCACATCAGGGGCTCTGCAAACGCAACGTGACGCCCACAGAGCATTCCATCAAAGTCTGCATTTCAAAACGTCACTACTTCACTTCCGAGCCCCGGCATGTGTCCAAACAGTGGTTTACCCCCACATATGGGGTATCAGCGTACTCAGGAGAAACTGGACAACAACTTTTGGGGTCAAATTTCTCCTGTTACCCTTGGGAAAATAAAATATTGCAGGCTAAAAGATCATTTTTGAGAAAATAATTTTTTTTATTTATTTTCATGGCTCTGCGTTATAAACTTCTGTGAAGCACTTGGGGGTTTAAAGTGCTCAATATGCATCTAGATAAGTTCCTTGGGGGGTCTAGTTTCCAAAATGGGGTCACTTGTGGGGGATCTCCAATGTTTAGGCATACAGGGGCTCTCCAAACGTGACATGGTGTCCGCTAACGATTGGAGCTAATTTTCCATTTAAAAAGCCAAATGGCGTGCCTTCCCTTTCGAGCCCTGCCGTGCGCCCAAACAGTGGTTTACCCCCACATATGGGGTATCAGCGTACTCAGGACAAACTGGACAAGAACATTTGGGGTCCAATTTCTCCTATTACCCTTGGCAAAATAGGAAATTCCAGGCTAAAAAATCATTTTTGAGGAAAGAAAAATTATTTTTTATTTTCATGGCTCTGCGTTATAAACTTCTGTGAAGCACCTGGGGGTTTAAAGTGCTCAATATGCATCTAGATAAGTTCCTTGGGGGGTCTAGTTTCCAAAATGGGGTCACTTGTGGGGGAGCTCCAATGTTTAGGCACACAGGGGCTCTCCAAACGCGACATGGTGTCCGCTAACAATTGGAGCTAATTTTCCATTCAAAAAGTCAAATGGCGCGCCTTCCCTTCCGAGCCCTGCCGTGTGCCCAAACAGTGGTTTACCCCCACATATGAGGTATCGGCGTACTCAGGAGAAATTGCCCAACAAATTTTATGATCCATTTTATCCTATTGCCCATGTGAAAATGAAAAAATTGAGGCAAAAAATTTTTTTGGGTGAAAAAAAAGTAATTTTTCATTTTTACAGATCAATTTGTGAAGCACTTGAGGGTTTAAAGTGCTCACTAGGCATCTAGATAAGTTCCTTGGGGGGTCTAGTTTCCAAAATGGGGTCACTTGTGGGGGAGCTCCAATGTTTAGGCACACAGGGGCTCTCCAAACGCGACATGGTGTCCGCTAACGATGGAGATAATTTTTCATTCAAAAAGTCAAATGGCGCTCCTTCCCTTCCGAGCCTTACCATGTGCCCAAACAGTGGTTTACCCCCACATGTGAGGTATCGGTGTACTCCGGAGAAATTGCCCAACAAATTTTAGGATCCATTTTATCCTGTTGCCCATGTGAAAATGTAAAAATTGAGGCTAAAAGAATTTTTTTGTGAAAAAAAAGTACTTTTTCATTTTTACGGATCAATTTGTGAAGCACCTGGGGGTTCAAAGTGCTCAGTATGCATCTAGATAAGTTCCTTGGGGCGTCTAGTTTCCAAAATGGGGTCACTTGTGGGGGAGCTCCAATTTTTAGGCACACGGGGGCTCTCCAAACGTGACATGGTGTCCGCTAAAGAGTGCAGCCAATTTTTCATTCAAAAAGTCAAATGGCGCTCCTTCCCTTCCAAGCCCTGCCGTGCGCCCAAACAGTGGTTTACCCCAACATATGAGGTATCAGTGTACTCAGGACAAATTGGACAACAACTTTCGTGGTTCAGTTTCTCCTTTTACCATTGGGAAAATAAAAAAATTGTTGCTAAAAGATAATTTTTGTGACTAAAAAGTTAAATGTTAATTTTTTCCTTCCATGTTACTTCTGCTGCTGTGAAGTACCTGAAGGGTTAATAAACTTCTTGAATGTGGTTTTGAGTACCTTGAG
This sequence comes from Ranitomeya imitator, assembly GCF_032444005.1. Classification (NCBI taxonomy): domain Eukaryota; kingdom Metazoa; phylum Chordata; class Amphibia; order Anura; family Dendrobatidae; genus Ranitomeya; species Ranitomeya imitator. The sequence continues at coordinate 431,849,346 of NC_091287.1, read as the reverse complement.
GGGTGCATTTTTTAGAATGTTGTCACTTTTGGGTATTTTCAGCCATATAGACCCCTCAAACTGACTTCAAATGTGAGGTGGTCCCTAAAAAAAATAGTTTTGTAAATTTCGTTGTAAAAATGAGAAATCGCTGGTCAAATTTTAACCCTTATAACTTCCTAGCAAAAAAAAATTTTGTTTCCAAAATTGTGCTGATGTAAAGTATACATATGGGAAATGTTATTTATTAACTATTTTGTGTCACATAACTCTCTGGTTTAACAGAATAAAAATTAAAAATGTGAAAATTGCGAAATTTTCAAAATTTTCGCCAAATTTCCGTTTTTATCACAAATAAACGCAGAATTTATTGACCTAAATTTACCACTAACATAAAGCCCAATATGTCACGAAAAAACAATCTCAGAACCGCTAGGATCCGTTGAAGCGTTCCTGAGTTATTACCTCATAAAGGGACACTGGTCAGAATTGCAAAAAACGGCAAGGTCTTTAAGGTCAAAATAGGCTGGGTCATGAAGGGGTTAAAGAAAAAGAGAACAAGTCTCAGTGAGTTTTCCGCAGACACACGGTCCATGAAGAAACCCAGACATTTGAATAGCACTAAAGATTATATATTGGGTATATGTTTTATCCATGAAACAAAAAAGATACAACACGTATGTGGATGATGCCTTACATATCAGAATAAGGCTATGTGCACACGATGCACACGATGCGGATCTGCAGCGGATTTTTCCGCGCAGAAACGCTGCAGACCCGCACTGTGATGTACAGTACAATGTAGTAGTAGTAGTCAGTGGGATAAAAAAAAAACCTGTGCAGATGTTGCAGAAAAATCAGTGTGGAATTTCTGTGGATTTCAAAGAAGTGCATGTCACTTCTTTTGTGCGGATCTGCAGCGTTTCTGCACCCCTCCATGTTAAAAAACCGCAGTGGCAAAAACCGCAGAAAATTCGCACAAACTCCGCATGAAAACCGCACAAAATCCGCGGCAAATCCGCGGCTGCGGATTCTGCCAGGAGATGCGGATTTTGTGCAGAAAATTCTGCACCTCTTTTCCTAAGTGTGCACATAGCCTAAATATCATAGTTAGGAAACTGAGTTTTTACAATTTTTCTGAAAAATTATCTCTGAAGAAATCACTATTGGCCCCATTTATCAAAGGTTTTATGCCAGAATTTTGGCGTTAACAGCTTCAGAATGAAGTAAGATTTTGGTGCATCTTGAGGCTGCACTAAAATTGTGTGACTTATAGCCTCCTCAAGTGATTTTAGCCCAGGCCTGACAAGGTGGGTGAAGGAAATTTGTGATAATTGGCAGTATTCTTTACACCAGGAATCTTACTCCAGTATATAACTGGAGTAAGATTTGTGGCGAGGTGCACAACGGAGGCACATACCCCAAGTCGCAGGCTCCTGATTCGTAGCACTTACTTTCTGACTGTCAGGTATTCCCAAGTGAATAAATTTGGTGATAATAACTCCATCAGACTGTCATATGAAATGCCAGCATTGAGAAATCTACACGTCTAAAAATGTTAAATTATAAAGAGGAAATTGTCATAGAAAAAAAGACAGAAAATGGTAAATAGTCAAATGAAAAGCATAGTCATTTAAGCAGCTAAAAAGTGCTATTTTTCCATTTGAATGTAACAACCAAATTACTATACACTGCTAAAATGAGGAGTCGCGTCCCAAACATGTTCCCTCAGTGAAAGCTTGTTCCATTGCGCGCATTACAAATGCACCGCCTGACAGTGCCACAACTGTAGTCATCTATTACAGTCATTTGTTATTTTAGTAATTGTAGTAATATTCGCAGGCCTGGAATTTATCAAACTGTCTATAATGATAACATAATGCAAAAACATATTTTTTGAGGTTTCAGTGTATTTTATCCTGAATGCTGCAACAAACCATATAATAAAGACATTGTCACACAAAGGAATTTACTTATTAATATTTCAGGAGAATGCATGGCACTTGCTGCTGTAAAAACAGAGCGGTGCTTAAAGGGACTCTCCAGGACGTAATAAATAATGAAATACACGGTTTGTACGCTCCTCACACTATACTGCATGCAACGGACAGATTAATGAACTGTAGGAGTGATAGTGACAGTGCTGCACTGAGCAAAAGACACCAAAGAGGACATCAAATACCAGTACATAGCTACCATAGCAGCTCACTGCAGCATGAAGACATTGCCCCCCACGGTTTGTGGTGACGGACACAGAGGTGTAAAACCACTCACACACCTATCATCCATGAGAGGGGTGGATGCATAGTGTTAGGCCTCATTCACACATTCAGTATTTGGTCAGTTTTTTACTTCAGTATTAGGGTATGTGTCCACTTTCAGGATTGCATCAGGATTTGGTCATGATTTTATGTCAGTATTTGTAGCCAAAACCAGGAGTGGGTGATAAATGTAGAAGTGGTGCATATGTTTCTATTACACTTTTCCTCTAATTGTTCCACTCCTGGTTTTGGCTTACAAATACTGACATAAAATACTGACCAAATCCTGATGCAATCCTGAACGTGGACACATACCCTAAGTGAGCCAAAACTATGAGAGGAACAATCAGAGGAAAAGTATAATAGAAACATGTGCACCACTTCTGCATTTATCACAGATACTGAGGTAAAATACTGACCAAATACTCAATATATACAGGTGCTTCTCACAAAATCAGAATATCATCAAAAAGCTAACTTATTTCAGTTCCTCAATACAAAAAGTGAAACTCGTATATTATATAGAGACATTACAAACAGAGTGATCTATTTCAAGTGATTATTTCTGTTAATATTGATGATTATGGCTTACAGCCAATGAAAACCCAAACGTTATTCTCTCAGTAAATTAGAATACTTTATAACACCAGCTTGAAAATGATTTTGAAATCAAATCATCTTTCTGATTTTGTGAGAAGCAGCTGTACATAGATATACCTAAAAAAGGCTTGTATAGGGTGCCAGTCATTCCTCTGAACACATGTCCTGCTATGCCAAACTCTTGGCCATACCAAGACGGCACCAAAGTCTCCTAAATTGCACATAAATTCAAAGTTATTTGCTCAGACACTGTGTCAGTAACAGGTACAGTGCTAGTATGGTTGTTATAGGGCTACGTTCCTTACAACACTGTAACGGCCATTTAAAATGCATTTTGGGGTTGTGTGACTCCCATTAAAGGGAACCTGTCACCAGTTTTGGCCGATATAAGTTCCATGGCCATCACCTTTCAGGGATGATATACAGCATTCTATAATGCTGTATATCTGCCCCCAACCCAACCTGTAAGAGAAGAAAATTAACTTTTATTACCGTATATACTCACCTGCGGGGCGGTACGCTCCGATGGGTGTCGCTCTTCTTGGTCCAATGCCTCCCATCTTCTTGCGATGAAAATATTCAGAAAAATTCCCACGCTCGAGTTCATCTGAGGTTATGCCAGCAGGGGGCGCAGCACCGCAAGTCTAGGTAGCTAGTTCCCCTGCTTTCCAATCATTCCCCAGGTTTTTACAGGCAGGGGCTGCTGCATTAGCAGGCTTCTGCTTGTAAAATTATTTAACCCCTTCAGATGGATTTACAGCGTGGGACAAGACTGAACGACGGAAGGTATGGGATATTGTTGATTTTTTATTTTAACTTTGTTTCAGGTGACAAGGGTCTTCAATTGGATTGAGAGTATAATAAACTATTACAACACCCTATTTCTTTATTTCAATAAAATACTTTTTCCTAATGTGTGTGTGTTTTATTAAACATTTCATACTATTGGATTAATAATAGATGGGTGTCTTATTGACACCTCTCCACTATTAACCTGGCTTAATGTCACCTTACAATAGCAAGGTGATCCTTTATTACCCCATATCCCACCTCTACAGGGGAGTGGGAAGAGAGAGGCTAAGTGCAAGAATAGGTGCATCTTCCAGATGTGCCTTTTCTGGGATGGCTGGGGGCAGATGTTTTTAGCCAGGGGGGGTCCTATAACCATGGTCCCTCTCTAGGCTATTAATATCTGCCCTCAGTCACTGGCTTTCCCACTCTGGCAGAGAAAATTGCGTGGGAGCCAATTTATTCTGTGATTTAACCCTTTAACAGCTAGAGCCCCCAAATTTGGCACACAGACACTTGGAACATTATTAGTGAGGAATATGGTAAAAAATAAGGGATATGAGATGGTTTACTGTATGTAAACCAGGTCTCATATCCTGTCGGGTTTGGGAAGGAGATAGCAAAAGCCGGCTTTTAAGCTATCTAGTGCTGTATTAAATATAAATAAATATATATATATTTATGTGCCTCACTGACTATATATATATATATATATATATATATATATATATATATATATATATATATATATATATAAATATATATATATATATAGACTGTATATATGTTTTCATGAATATTTGAGCCCATGGATTCATTGTATGTCCGTTTTGCAAGTCGGCAAGAAAATCTCGCTGTACGGATGCCATACGGAATTGTACATGCGCAAAATACGCTGCCACACCCTGCCTATGGATGACATACGGATCACTATTTTGGAAATATTTCTGCGTATTACGCATGTAAAATACGAACCGTATTTCCCTATGCTGAGTGTGGTCTAATGCTGAGGGCTGTGTGATTTCCCACCCTCTCCTTGTAGAGTCTGCTGAGATACTCGGCTCATTAATTACACTCACCAGTCTCACACACACAATCTATTGATAGAGATGGGAGAATGCATTTGGAGGACCTTGGTCCAGCGGCCCAGTTAGTTTTCCATGACCATTTGACAGAAGCTGTACGACCCTCCTCTTACTTGCCAGCATTAGCGACTCCTGCTTTGAGTAGTCGGCCTGATGCAAAGTCTTGGGTGCATCACACCAAAACGATGACGCAGAGCTAGCCAACTAATCAAAAGAGGAGCCATGGATGACGGCAGGTAGGAGACATTATGCAGGACTTCCGTCAAGTGGCTAGGGTCCTGTGATCAGCCATCTCTCAGGGTGCTGACACTCTTCTCCCTCTCTCACTCTGATCAATCTTATAGAAAGCTGCACCTATAACATTGAGATAAGGAAAGAAGAGAACGGTGTGCTGCTCGATCTACATAACAAGCAGCAGGACAGTTAGCTTTGTGCTTGCATTTCAGTCAAAAAATGGTTCCCTGAAAAATGCCCACAGGAAAATTGCCCACAGGAAAAATGCCGACACGGAAAATTCCTCACAAGGAAAATTGCCCACATGGAAAATTGCCAATTGCAGCATCACAAAGTTTCAGATCTATGATATTTAAGGTGAGGATGTTCACATGATGTGTGATTGATCAACTTGTGATTTACAGCTGACCTAGTGCAAAACTGCAAAAATGCTGAAGATCTGTGGTTTGTAGCAGTCTGTCATTATCAGCGAAAGATCTAGTCTACTCTCCTCTCTCACTGATTCTGCCTTACTCCTCCCACCAGCCCAGAACAGCAGCACATGCAGCAGAACAAGCAGCAGTATGATCCAGAGGAGCCATCACTGCTATCAGTACCTACAAAAAGACACTGTATTATCTGTGGGGTTACATGGGACTGCAGGTCAGATCTAATACATTATCATCTCAGTGGGTGCCCACCAAAAGCAGGGTGCTGCTGGCTGAGATAGATGGTCCTGGAAGCCCAGAAGGCACCGCAGAAAGGTGAGATTCTGTCAGAATCTGTCAGAGGAGCGAAAGTGTCATAGCAGCTCCGCTCTCCCATTGACTTCAGTGGCAGTGAATCTGGGGCCTGCACTTCCTTCCCTGTCCACTTATGACTACCAAGAGTAAGAGTGAACAGACCCTACCTAGTTATGTATCATACACATATACTGCAGGTGCAGGCAGGCATAGGATGGAAGGAAATGCAGAGTGGATTTGAATACGGGTCTCTAGGGCCAGACACACCACAATGAGAGCGGAATAAGGGTCTCTAGGCCCAGACACACCATAATGAGAGTGCAATAAGGGTCTCTAGGCTCAGACACACCACAATGAGCATGGAATAACGGTCTCTAGGCCCAGACACACCACACTGAGAATGGAATAAGGGTCTCTAGGCTCAGACACACCACAATGAGAGTGGAATAAGGGTCTTTAGGTCAAGACCCACCACAATGAGAGTGGAATAAGGGTCTCTAGGCCCAGACACACCACACTGAGAGTGGAATAAGGGTCTCCAGGATCAGACACACCACAATGAGAGTTATATAAGGGTCTCTAGGCCCAGACACACCACACTGAGAGTGGAATAAGGGTCTCTAGGCCCAGACACACCACAATGAGAGTGGAATAAGGGTCTCTAGGCCCAGACACACCACAATGAGAGTGGAATAAGGGTCTCTAGTCTCAGACACACCACAATGAGTAGAATTATTGTTAGCACAGTGGAACGACAACTCTTAAGAACAGAATCCGTACTGTGGGACTAGGAATGAGTGAACCAAACATGTAGAACCTGGAGAAGTAAACTGGGCCCAGAGACCTTTGTTGAAATCCGTTCTGCATTTTCTTTACTGCCTGTGTTGTGCTGTATTGTATTTCAATGGAGCCCATTGAAATCAAGGACAATCACCTGGCAGCTAATTATTTGCAGGTGTGCAATGATTGTTTAATAAACTTAAGTTATTGTTGTTATTAGACCTCCTTAATAAACTGTTCTTAACAAACTTGTTGGTAGTTTTTTATGTGGGCAATTTTCGCAGACATTCTTCTGTGCTGCAGAGCATCTCACCTATAATTCTATACTATTCTCTGTTATGCAGAGCATCTCACATATACCTGCATACTATCCCGCTATCCTACAGAGCATTTAATCTATAGATCTTTGCTATTCTCTATCCTGCAGAGCAACTCACCTATAATTCTATATTATTCTTCTGCCCTGCAGAGCATCTCATGTATACATGCATATACTATCCCCCTGTCCTACAGAGCATTTAACCTATAATTCAGCCTGTGGGCAATTTTCTGTGGGCATTCTTCACCTTGCACCTCAAATATCATGGATCTGAAACCTTGTGATGCTGCAATTGGCAATTTTCTGTGTGGGCAATTTTCCATGTGGGCAATTTTTCCTGTGGGCATTTTTCCTGTGGGCAATTTTCCGGTGGGCAATTTTCCTGTGGGCATTTTTCTGGTCACCAATGTAATCATCATATTATATGGCGCTATGCAACTATTTAATTATTTTTTTCCATTAGGTCTATGACATCATGTGATTAAAAACTGACCAGCTGAATCCTTCTAAGCTCTATGCAAAAACAGGAGGTCAAGTTTTCCTGTGTGAGTCATAACCACTGTAAGAGGAACCATTTCTACAGGGACAAGAGACTTCCTATTTCTACATAGAACAAAGAGAATAATTAGATGGGTAGAAAGGCAAAATGAGCAATTGTAAGTACACAGTGCTATATAATATGATTGCAACATATTAAGATAAAAACTTTTGTGGGAGTGCTTCTTAAACTGAAAAATGTAAAAACAGCAAATTTGAAAAAGCTGAATGTAAAACAGCAATAGATACAATTACGGTATTTAAATGCTAAATTGCTGCAAGTCCACTGTAATAGTAATGTGGTTACTTTTTGTTGCGTATGTATTAGTAGTGGTCTAGGTACAGCCTGCACATAAAGATCTAACAGCAAAGAAATAACACAAGGGTTAGCATATTTATACCTGTTGTTCCAATCAATGTTTATTGAACTCATGTCTAGACTTTTCATCACTACCGGGATAGACTATTGTTATCCTAGAGGCTATGCACATTACACTGAATATGTCCACACTGTATACAACACACATACGATATATTTACACTGTAAATGTAAAACCTTAAATCTTATTCCCAGTCAAATTAAAATGACAGTCATCATGTAACGTGCCCATGCCCATTGGGCGGAGCTCCCCTACACCCAAATCTCCAGCAAATGCAGTTATGGGGAGAAAAAAGGATTTAACTAGCTAAAACGTACTGATCCATACCATGGTGGGTTCCTTTGACCAAAACTCCATCTTCGGACCCCACCATACACATGCAGGCTTGGTTCCTCTGAGAATGCATGTGTTTTCAATGGAAAGGTGGAGTAGGCTTATGCAGGACACCTCTGATGCTGGCTAATCTCCCAGGAAAATAGAAAGATTTGGCGTTTTCATTATGATGGGTCCTTCCTGTCCATTCTTGACACCTTCTGTAGGAAAATTTGGGAGGCCCCCAGACATATCTATATATATAATTGTCTAAGGGTTTTTCTGTCTGTCTGTCTGTCTGTCCTGGAAATCCCGCGTCTCTGATTGGTCGAGGCCACCAGGCCTCGACCAATCAGCGACGGGCACAGCATGGCGACGATGATGTCATAAAGGTTGCCTCGATCAATCAGCGACGGGCACAGTCTGCCGCGAATTCGCCTCGACCAATCAGCGACGGGCACAGTATCGACGTAGATGTCATAATGGTTGCCATGGCGACGATGATGTCATAAAGGTTGCCTCGACCAATCAGCGACGGGTACAGTCTGCCGCGAATTCTGGAATCATCATTGTCCATATACTACGGGGACATGCATATTCTAGAATACCCGATGCGTTAGAATCGGGCCACAATCTAGTTATATAATAATTGTCCTGTCCTGAATTCTTCAAATATGGGTATCTTTAATCTTATGTATACGAGTGCCTTAAATGGAATCTGTCAGTAGGATCGTCCCTCCTAAGCCATCTATATGGGCATGTAGGTCATAAGAAGCTGAATGAATTTATACCATGATATCTGTGATCCAGTGTCTTATTCCAAAGAAATCCAAGTTTTCTTATATGTAAATGAGCTTTTAAGATCTATGGGCCTCTGCCTCCATAGCATATTGTACATGAAAGGGGAAGTTACAAGTGTGAGACAAATAATGACTGACACTTTGCTTTCATAACCACACACAGCTCTACAGTGAGATCAAAAGCAACACAGTACAGCAGAAGTCAACTACTTTGTCTCAATACAAACATTTGTGGCAGCACTTGTCCTCTGTGGCAGTTCTGCTGCAGAGCGGTGTGTGACTGTAACTAAAACAGTACAGTAGAGTTGAACCTTGTCTCATTATAAATGGGACTTCTGCTGTGCTGTGTTAGCTGTGATCTCACTGAGGAGCTATGTGTGATCATGAGAGCAGACAATCAGTCATTACATGTCTCACACTGGTAAAGCCGTTTTTAATATACAATAATCTCTGGAGGCAGATTCTCAGGAAGATCTGTGTCCGGCCCATAGTTCTGAACAGGTTATTTACATATTTTTAAAAAATGTGGATTTCTCTGGAATAAGACATTGGATCACAGACATCAAGGTATCATTTTATTCAGCTTCCTATGATCTGCGTGCCCATATAGATGGCTTAGGAGAGTTGATCCTACTGACAGATTCCCTTTAGAGTGTACCTGTTATTGTACCATTACACATCTTGCAGAATGATGGGTGCCTGAAATCCCTAGTGATCACTGAAAAGATTGCGCTGCCCAGTATGCAGATGATGTGAGTCCAGGAGGCAGAAGTGTTCATCTCCTGCCAGGATGCATGGGTGAAGTGGTGTACGGTCACACAGACGTTTTCATTGAGTCTGTGACCCCTCTACGGACCTGCAGTACGTGTACAGGGATAGAACACATTTAATGTAACTGATAGGTATACTTTAAATCATCAGGATTCTGCCTGGCAAGTTCTCTGCTCACAGGGTTTATTCATTACAGACTCAGAAGGAATCTGGGGGCTGCACACAAGAGCCCATTTGTTTATCTACAAAACTCGAGGATCAAGGCATTTTGACAACCAAAGTAAAGCTTTGGAATCCACTTTGCAATGAATTAATAGAAGGAACATCAAGCAACCTTTGCTTTAAAACATTTCTATGGTTTACAGTTACAAGGTCTTTTTGCAGAGTGTCAACAGAAAAAAAATGCTTTATTGTACCCTTATTTGTACTTATGGTTTGCACTGAGCTATCCATTAGAATAGGGGTGCTCATTGGACCTGCTGTTTTAAAATGAGACCCCTATACAGTATAGAAGGGGGTCAGTCATGTGTGTCAATCTCGCACCGAAAATAGTCTCATTTTTGTAGTAGTCAGAAGAAAGCTGGTAAATTACGCATGTTCCTTCTTCTATCAACCTTGAGGCTTCCTTAAACAAGAAAGAAGCATGATGTCTGCTGCTAAACGTAGATTTGCTACTTAGCCGAATTCAAAGCTACGGTAATTCTGCGAGATGAGGGACGGCTGGTCAGACTTTACATTGTTTCTATGAAATTAATAACACCTTGGGCTCGGATGTTCTGCTTTTTGCATTTCTCACTGGTTTATCCCTCTTCACCCTTTTTAAACACAGCTTAACATGCACATATCTCCCAGATTCTGCTCACACATCACATATTAATGATTCATATTCATAGTATTCGGCAGTCAGATCACATTGTAAGGTTTCTATCTTCAGTCGTATGATAGTTTAGAAATGTTACTTTAAAAGTTTATTCCCATTAACTCCCAGCTTGTCACATATCCTGTCAAAAGGTTAAAACTTTTCAACATGGGAATACACCTTTAAAGAGGAACTTGTTACACTGGACCCTTCATGGAATATTGGCTGCAGCGCTAAATAAAATGAAACATGAATGAGGCCAAGTACAGAGATATCCTGGATGAAAACCTCTTCCAGAGTGCTCTGGACCTCAGACTTGGCCAAAGGTTCACCTTCCAACAAGACAATGACCCTAAGCACACAGCAAAAATAACAAAGGAGTGGCTTCAGAACAACTCTGTGACCATTCTTGACTGGCCCAGTCAGAGCCCAACCTAAACCCAATTGAGCATCTCTGGAGAGACCTGAAAATGGCTGTCCACCAACGTTCACCATTCAACCTGACGGAACTGGAGAGGATCTGCAAGGAAGAATGGCAGAGGATCCCCAAATCCAGGTGTGAAACACTTGTTGCATCATTCCAAAGAAGACTCATGGCTGTACTAGCTCAAAAGCGTGCTTCTACTCAATACTGAGCAAAGGGTCTGAAAACTTATGACGATGTGATATTTCAGTTTTTCTTTTTTTTTTTCAGTCAACATGGGGAGCAGAGTACACATTAATGAGAAAAAAATGAACTTTTTTGAATTTACCAAATGACTGCAATGAAACAAAGAGTGAAAAATTTAAAGGGGTCTGAATACATTCCGCACCCACTGTATATTGATAAAAGTATTGGAAAACCGACATTAGCTTTCATTCTAAATCTATAGGCATTAATATAGAATAACTTCTGCTTTTCTGGTAAGACTTTCTACAAGAATTTGGAGTGCGCCTGTAAAATTTTGAGACACCGATGTTGGACTGGAGGGCCTGGCTCACAGTTTCCTTTCTAGGTGAACCCAAAAATGTTTTATGAGGCTGAGGTCAAGGCTCTGTGCAGCCAGTCATGATCTTCCTTACTATCCTCACCCAACCATGCCTTCGTGGACTTTGTGCAGTAGGCATGGTCATGCAGGAACAAAAAAAGGCCTATCCCAAACTTTTCTCACAAACTAGTAAGCATAAAATTGCCCAAAATGTCTAGAGTCTCCAAGACTTTAACTGACAGCCAGCTCTACACTGATGCACTGCTGACCCACCTGTCAGTCACAGTGGCGGGGAGTGCCAACAGACGCCGCTCTCACTGCAGTGAGTGGTGACTGTGGACTCGCCGATATGCCTGTATGACTGAGAGCCTTTGGCTCCTGGGATGAATTAAAATTAATTTACCCCAACGAAATAATGTGTTCTAAAACGTTTGTCCATATAACGTATTTTATACTTTTTATTTTACATTGATGTGACCTTCTAATCAGCTATGCACATCTCAGCAAGCTTCAGTTTTTGAAAATACACTCAGCTTATGAGAAGTCGTTTCTTTATACTTTACTGGGGATCGCAATTGAAATCATGCAGGATGTAAAATCTTGGGAAGGTTTCCTTCCAGCCCTGGGTAATGCAGAAAATACACATTATTACGGAGCACCAAGGACAATCTCAGTGGGGATACGTCTGTAGGCATTATGTGCCTTGCGCACAGATTACTTATTACATGTCACTAGTCCCTTTTGACAGGAAATGTCTCTGTATTATTGTAAAAGACATGCTCCAACAATAATCTCCAGGTTTATTCATCAAAATAGTTATCCTCAATAAGAAGATTATATGCTTTATGTTGTATGGGAAGTGCTCCCTTCATGTATATATTCACATTATTACCACCAAAGTAGGATATTTTCTGTCTGCACAGGATGGGCAGGATTTACATGCATTATGTCATTGTATTACAGACATTGTTATATATTTATGACATTTAGTCTCCTGGCAATCAGTTGTTCTGTGAATGCACCAACACGCTAACCCTTTATTCTGCCATTTCTGAACCCTTTAAATCCCACCACATTATGTTATAACCGTTACTACTCAATGCAAAAAACAGCCCCCCAACATCTGCACCCCCCTTACTTGACAGAGGAAAATTTGGGTCCCCTTAGGCGCCATGACCCAGGAGAGGACTTCACCCTATATTCTGGCAAAATCGGCCATTGGGAATATTTACAAACATCTATGATATATTCTTAGCAGATATTTCTGTTCTGGGAATGCAGCATGCTTTTCACTGATGGTTCATGGAAAAACCGCCATGGGGTCTGGTGACACCCCTGTGATCATACAGAAGGTACAATATTACGACACCAAATTGATAGAACTGGAGCTACCTATACTTGTGTCCTGGAAACACAGAGCTCCCTCATTATAATCATTTGGAGAGTTTCAAAAGGTGATGAACCAAGTGAAAATACTTCAGAAAGGAACATTTCTAAATATAGCCATATTATCCTACAAGTTTCAGTTGCAATCAAAATAATCCACCAGCCCCATTGCAAATTAGGATGATAGGTAGCACATAAGGGGTTTTCCAGTTTCACAAAACCAATGTAGCCCGGCTGTAGTTTGTTTAAAAACAAAACTGTGCTTTATTCACACTCCCTGTTGATTCCGGCATCTATTATTGTCTGCAGCGCTGACGTCATGTCGACAGCGCTGCAGCCAATAACTGAGCTCATTGGTTCGTGCTGTCGACTAAGGCAGAGCCGATAAGCTCACTGACTGGCTGCAGCGCTATAGATGTGACATCACCGCTGCAGACAATAACAAACACCAGGGGCGGCAGCAGAGACTTAGCGATGGATCCAGAAAGTGTTTCAGTAATGCAAACGGTGAGTAAAGAAAGACGCTGGTCATGAAGGGGTTGAATAAACCTGAAACTGTAATACTAAAAGTGGAATTTCGTGTTGGATTTGGAGAATCCACTTGTTATACTAGTTGCATTTGAACTATTGTTCTTCTTTCACAGCTTTTCTGCAAACAGCAGGAAGTTTGTAAATTTTGCTGTAAAGACTAATTTGCAATGGGGGTTTAATAATTTTGATTGGAAATATAGCAGTCCATGACCTGTGGAGGTCCATGGGGACCGGAGTTTGGGAAACACTGCTCTAGACTTCTGACTACTGCTTGTCGGTTCCTAGGTCCATCTGTTGCGGTGACTAAGTTGCCATACAAGGAAAGCTGTGTAAAGGGAATGGTCTCCTTACATGGGTAGACTATGTTTTTGGTGAACAGATGGCAACTTCACTTCTTAACACTGTCCTTGTGCAACGACGACTCCCTGATACTTGCTCATCATCTCACTACGTTCAGAATAGGACTGATAGCTAGGGAGGCTAGCCGATCTTCCAGCACCGTCTAGTAGGCCTGAGGCACTGCTTGTGTGAAAGCGTGAGATCTTACAACTTGTAATGAACCTACCAGTAGTGGCTCTTATGCCAACATGAATAATAATATGTTTATTCATTCAAAGTTCCTCCAGTAAATCACTGCTGACTGGTATGCTGGTCCCATTAGCCTTTTTGGCAGGTGACTACTTAACGTGCTCATGTGTTAGAGCTACTACATCTTCCTACAGTGTTAGTATTCAATGTGCATGCTGATTTACAGGTATTTAGCAGACATTTTTAAAACATAAGACATTAAATCATCACATTTTTCATGTTGAGCTGGACACAGGATGTAAAAATGGCTGAATAGCGGAGTAAATATATATGGTATATATATAGCTCTGGCAAAAATGAAGAGGCCACCACATCAAAACCTTGTCATGGGCAGCCCAATCTCCAGACCTGAACCCCATTGAAAACCTCTGGGATGTAATGAAGAGGATGATGGATAGTCACAAGCCATCAAACTAAGAAGAACTGCTTACATTTTTGCGCCAGGAGCAATGTGAAAGACTGGTGGAAAGCATGCCAAGACGCATGAAAGCTGTGATTAAAAATCATGGTTATTCCACAAAATATTGATTTCTGACCTCTTCCTGAGTTTAAACATTAGTATTGTTGTTTCTAAATGATTATGAACTTGTTTTCTTTGCATTATTTGAGGTCTGAAAGCACTGGGTTGCTTTTTTTATTTTGACCATTTCTACTTTTCAGAAAAAAAAATACAGACTTCATTGCTTGGAAATTCGGAGACGTTGTCAGAAGTTTATAGAATAAAAGAACAATTTATATTTTACTCTGAAATATCTACTATATAATTGTCTAAGGGTCACTTCCGTCTTTCTGTCCTTCTGTCTGTCTTTCACGGATATTCATTGGTCACGGCCTCTGTCTGTCATGGAAATCCAAGTCGCTGATTTGTCGCGGCAAAACAGCCACGACGAATCAGCGATGGGCACAGTCCAGAAGAAAATGGCCGCTCCTTACTCCCCGAAGTCAGTGCCCCGCGCCCGCATACTCCCCTCCGGTCACCGCTCACACAGGGTTAATGCCGGCGGTAACGGACCGCGTTATGCCGCAGGTAACGCACTCCGTTACTGCCGCTATTAACCCTGTGTGTCCCCAACTTTTTGCTATTGATGCTGCCTATGCGGCATCAATAGTAAAAAAAATGTAATGCTATAAATTATAAAAAAAAACTGCCATATTCACCCTCCGTAGTCCGCCGAGCCGCTCGCGCCTGCCGCCATCTTCCGTTCCCAGCGATGCATTGCGAAATTACCCAGAAGACTTAGTGGTCTCGCGAGACCACTAAATCTTTTGGGTAATTTCGCAATGCATCCTGGGAATGGAAGATGGCGGCAGCCACGCGCCCATCGCCACAGCGCCGCTGGATCCCAGGGGGTGAGTATGTAACTATTTTTTATTTTAATTCTTTTTTTTTTAACAGGGATATGTGCCCACACTGCTAAATACTGCATGGGATACATGGCTGCTATATACTACGTGGGCAGTACTATATACTACATGGCTGCTATATACTACGTGGACAGAACTATATACTACATGGCTGCTATATACTACGTGGGCAGTACTATATAGTACATGGCTGCTATATACTACGTGGGCAGTACTATATACTACATGGCTGCTATATACTACGTGGACAGTACTATATACTACATGGCTGCTATATACTACGTGGGCAGTACTATATACTACATGAGCAGTACTATAAACTACATGGCTGCTATATACTACGTGGGCAGTACTATATACTACATGGCTGCTATATACTATGTGGGCAGTACTGTATACTACATGGCTGCTATATACTAAGTGGGCAGTACTGTATACTACATGGCTGCTATATACTACGTGGACAGTACTATATACTACATGGCTGCTATATACTACGTGGGTATACTATATACTACATGGCTGCTATATACTACGTGGGTAGTACTATATACTACATGGCTGCTATATACTATGTGGGTAGTACTATATACTACATGGCTGCTATATACTACATGGGCAGTACTATATACTACATGGCTGCTATATACTATGTGGGTAGTACTATATACTACATGGCTGCTATATACTACTTGGGCAGTACTATATACTACATGGCTGCTATATACTACGTGGGCAGTACTATATACTACATGGCTGCTATATACTACGTGGGCAGTACTATATACTACATGGCTGCTATATACTACGAGGACAGTACTGTATACTACATGGCTGCTATATACTACGTGGGCAGTACTATATACTACATGGCTGCTATATACTACGAGGACAGTACTGTATACTACATGGCTGCTAAATACTACGTGGGCAGTACTATATACTACATGGTTGCTATATACTACGTGGGCAGTGTTATATACTACATGGCTGCTGTATACTACGTGGGCAGTAGGGTTGAGCGAAACTGATCGTTCATTTTCAAAAGTCACCGACTTTTGTCAAAGTCGGGTTTCATGAAACCCGACCCGATCCCTGTGTGGGGTCGGCCATGCGGTACGCGACTTTCGCGCCAAAGTCGCGTTTCGTATGACGCGCTTGGCGCCATTTTTTCAGCCAATGAAGGAGCGTGGGCAGAGTGATGACATAGGTATTAGGGGCGTGGACGCCTATCGTCATCTTGTCGCTTGTGCGCTGTAGCGATTTGCAATGTGTAACACCAGCTTTTCTGTTCAGGGACGGAGGGGAGAGAGAGAGAGGGGAGAGAGAGAGAGAGAGAGAGAGAGAAAAATCCCATTGACTTTGCATTGGGTTTAGTGTTTCGGTCGATCCCCGACTTTTTGCCATGATCGGCCGATTTCACTCGACTCGACTTTTGAGATAGTCGGGTTTCGCGAAACCCGACTCGACCCTAAAAAAGTAAAAGTCGCTCAACCCTAGTGGGCAGTACTATATACTACATGGCTGCTATATACTACGTGAGCAGTACTATATACTACATGGCTGCTATATACTACTTGGGCAGTGTTATATACTACATGGCTGCTGTATACTACGTGGCCTCTGTTAGATACTGCGTGGGCTGCGTTATATACAACGCATCGGGTATTCTACAATATGTATGTATGTATGTATATAGCAGCCACATACTATATAGCACAGGCCACGTACTATTTGTCTGCTATACACTATATGGCTCCTATATACTACGTGGCCTGTGCTATATAGTATGTTGCTGCTATATACATACATATTCTAGAATACCCGATGCGTTAGAATCGGGCCACCATCTAGTACCTAATAAAGAGATAAATCAGACAAACTGAACATTTTGAAGTGGTCTCTTAATTTTTGCCAGAGCTGTATACTGCATATATAAATATATTAATTTTTATTTAATTTCTTTGTTGCAGAGATATCAGCAATCAGAGAATTTGGTAACTGCTGAATAAACTTTAGTTAAAGGGAACCTGTCACCCCGTTTTTTCAGATTGAGATAAAAATACTGTTAAATAGGGCCTGCGCTGTGCGTTACAATAGTGTATGTAGTGTACCCTGATTCCCCACCTATGCTGCGAAATACATTACCAAAGTCGCCGTTTTCGCCTGTCAATCAGGCTGGTCAGGTCAGGTGGGCTTGGTGACATCGCTGTTTCTTCCCCAGCTTTCCGTTGGTCGCGCAGTGGTGTGCGCATGTCCAAGTGCCGAATCCTCTGCGCGCAGGTGAAGAAAAAGCGTGCGATCTGCGCTATTACCCTTGTCATCGGTGGGAGCGGCCATCTTTCTGAGGCCGCGCGTGCGCAGATGGAGTGCTCTGCTGCACGGGGCTTCAGGAAAATGGCCGCGCGAGCGCAGATGGAGATCGCGGCGGCCTTTTTCCCAAAGCCGAGTTTGCGTCTCGGCTTCAGGAAAATGGCCGCCGCGATCTCCATCTGTGCACGCGCGGCATCCCGCGGCCATTTTCCTGAAGCCCCGTGCAGCAGAGCACTCCATCTGCGCACGCGCGGCCTCAGGAAGATGGCCGCCCCCACCGATGACAAGGGTAATAGCGCAGATCACGTGCTTTTTCTTCACCTGCTCGCAGTGGATTCGGCACTTGGACATGCGCACACCACTACGCCACCAACGGAAAGCTGGGGAAGAAACAGCGATGTCACCACGCCCACCTGACCTGACCAGCCTGATTGACAGGCGAAAACGGCGACTTTGGTAATGTATTTCGCAACATAGGTGGGGAATCAGGGTACACTACATACACTATTGTAACGCACAGCGCAGGCCCTATTTAACAGTTTTATCTCAATCTGAAAAAACGGGGTGACAGGTTCCCTTTAAGTCCAAGTGGGTGCTATCACTGGAGCCTGCACTTCTCCCTGTATGAGTTATCACTGAGGCCTGCACTTCTCCCTGTATGAGTTATCACTGGAACCTGCACTTCTCCCTGTATGAGTTATCACTGAAGCCCGCACTTCTCCCTGTATGAGTTATCACTGAAGACTGCACTTCTCCCTGTATGAGTTATCACTGGAGCCTGCACTTCACCCTGTATGAGTTATCACTGGAGCCTGCACTTCTCCCTGTATGAGTTATCACTGGAGCCTGCACTTCACCCTGTATGAGTTATCACTGGAGCCTGCACTTCTCCCTGTATGAGTTGTCACTGGGGCTTGCACTCCTCCCTGTATGAGTTATCACTGATGCCTGTACTTCTCCCTGGATGAGTTATCACTGGAGCCTGCACTTCACGCTGTATGAGTTATCACTGGGGCCTGCACTTCTCCCTGTATGAGTTATCACTGGAGCCTGTACTTCTCCCTGGATGAGTTATCACTGGAGCCTGCACTTCACGCTGTATGAGTTATCACTGGGGCCTGCACTTCTCCCTGTATGAGTTATCACTGGAGCCTGCACTTCACCCTGTATGAGTTATCACTGGGGCCTGTACTTCTCCCTGTATGAGTTATCACTGGGGCTTGCACTCCTCCCTGTATGAGTTATCACTGGGGCTTGCACTTCACCCTGTATGAGTTATCACTGGAGCCTGCACTTCTCCCTGTATGAGTTATCACTGGGGCTTGCACTTCTCGCTGTATGAGTTATCACTAGGGCTTGCACTTCACCCTGTATGAGTTATCACTGGAGCCTGCACTTCTCCCTGTATGAGTTGTCACTGGGGCTTGCACTTCACCCTGTATGAGTTATCACTGGGGCTTGCACTTCTCGCTGTATGAGTTATTACTGGGGCTTGCACTTCACCCTGTATGAGTTATAACTGGGGCTTGCACTTCACCCTGTATGAGTTATCACTGGAGCCTGCATTTCTCCCTGTATGAGTTATCACTGGGGCTTGCACTTCTCGCTGTATGAGTTATCACTGGGGCTTGCACTCCTCCCTGTATGAGTTATCACTGGGGCTTGCACTTCACCCTGTATGAGTTATCACTGGGGCTTGCACTCCTCCCTGTATGAGTTATCACTGGGGCTTGCACTCCTCCCTGTATGAGTTATCACTGGGGCTTGCACTTCACCCTGTATGAGTTATCACTGGGGCTTGCACTCCTCCCTGTATGAGTTATCACTGGGGCTTGCAATCCTCCCTGTATGAGTTATCACTGAAGACGGCACTTCTCCCTGTATGAGTTATCACTGGAGCCTGCACTTCTCCCTGTATGAGTTGTCACTGGGGCTTGCACTCCTCCCTGTATGAGTTATCACTGATGCCTGTACTTCTCCCTGGATGAGTTATCACTGGAGCCTGCACTTCACCCTGTATGAGTTATCACTGGGGCCTGTACTTCTCCCTGTATGAGTTATCACTGGGGCTTGCACTTCACCCTGTATGAGTTATCACTGGAGCCTGCACTTCTCCCTGTATGAGTTGTCACTGGGGCTTGCACTTCACCCTGTATGAGTTATCACTGGAGCTTGCACTTCACCCTGTATGAGTTATCACTGGAGCCTGCACTTCTCCCTGTATGAGTTATCACTGGGGCTTGCACTTCTCGCTGTATGAGTTATCACTGGGGCTTGCACTTCACCCTGTATGAGTTATCACTGGGGCTTGCACTCCTCCCTGTATGAGTTATCACTGGGGCTTGCACTTCACCCTGTATGAGTTATCACTGGGGCTTGCACTCCTCCCTGTATGAGTTATCACTGGAGCCTGCACTGCTCCCTGAATGAGTTATCACTGGAGCCTGCACTTCTCCCTGTATGAGTTATCAATGGAGCCCGTACTTCTCCCTGTATGAGTTATCAATGGAGCCCGTACTTCTCCCTGTATGAGTTATCACTGGGGCCCGTACTCCTCCCTGTATGAGTTATCACTGGAGCCTGCACTTCTCCTTGTATGAGTTCCTATCAGATAACACCCACTGAAGGCGTGTTAATGCACCTAGATTGCTTCTTCCAAGTGCACAAATACGCCCCCAGTGCACTACCACCCTGATTTGCATATGATGGCCACACTAATTTTCTCATAATTTGCATCTATCTCTACTAAAAGAACTAATTTATTTTCACCGGAATACAATCATCTCTACATTCATAAAATCACTCAGCAATTTGCAAGGCAAACTACACAAGCTTGTTATATGCACCGTATTTTTAAGACGCACTGGACCATAAGACGCACCCCAAATTTTCAGAAGGAAAATAGGGGGAAAAATGAATGAATCAAATGGGGGTCCGTCTTACAGTCCGAATTCAGCTTACCGGGGGGATCGGAAGCGATGGTGGAGCGTGGTCACAGGGGTTGTTCGGTGGTCCGGCAATATGACTCCCATCCCAGACTAATGCGGCAGATTCGGCGGCGCTCTTGGTGCGGGGGCTCCACCAACATTTTCTGAAAGCCCGGAGCCCCAGCACATCCATTCCTGTGATGCGGTGGCCTTCGAGAAATCCTATCCCAGGCTGGTGTGGCAGTGGTGCTCTGTGGTTGGGGGGGTCCGACGGCATTTTGTGAAAGTCCGGAGCCCCACGCACATTTATTACTGCGATGTGGTGGCCTCGGGTGTTGAGATCTCAATCTGAGCATGCGTCGCCCCGCCGGCGGCATTTTTCCCGAAGGCTACCGCATCGCAGTAATGGATGCGCGGGAGGTTCCGGGATTTCACAAAATGTCTGCGGAGCTCCCAGCACCACAGAGCACAGGCAAACCTACCGCACCAGCCTAGGAAGGGAGTGTGATCATCGCCCTGCCGCATCAGACCGCAGAATCACCCGACTCTTGATGCCCCCACACTACTTGTGCGTATATTCCGACTATAAGATGCACCCCCATTTTCCCCAAAAATTTTCTGTGAAAAAAGTGTGTCTTATAGTTCAAAAATACGGTACATAAGTGAACGGGACTAAGGTCAAGAGAGCACAGCAAATGAGCACAAAAATATATATATTACAAAATATGTTTGCGCCCCTAATCCTCTGGCACACACAAAGTAGCAGATACCTAGGCCCCTTTCACACATCAGTCTTTTGCTGTCGGTCTCAATCCGGCGAATTTTTTAAAAAACGGATCCGGCGAATGTTGCCGCCGGATCAGTTTTTTTCTCATAGACTTGTATTAGTGACGGATTGCGATGGATGGCCTCACGTTTCATTCGTCGTTCACCGGATCCGTCAAAAATTGTTTATCCGGCGGCCGGAGACAACGGACATAGTAACGTTTTTGTGTCTGTCGAAAAAACGGACAGCTATGGATCCATCGCCGTCCGTCATTTGCTAGAATGGAAGCCTATGGCGCTGGATCTGTCAAATGACGGAATCCGGCGACAGATTCTGTTTTTTTTAACTGAACATGCTCCGATTTTTTTAGGATCCAATCAGCTAGTCAGATCCGGCGAAAAAATGGATCCGTCGCATTAGTTTTTCACAATCTGCGACAGATCCGTTTTTTTCAACATTCGACGGATTGTGACTGATGGCAAAAAACTGATGTGTGAAAGGGGCCTTACAAGCGCACAGTCACTGGCTGTATACTGCGTCACCTCTGCGTTAGAGGCGGATAGTCACTACAACCAGTTGGCTGTCTCTAAATATGTGAATCGATTCCTGAAGAAATGGCAAAGTCTAGACTTTTCAGTATCTAAGAATGAATAACGCTAGCGGCACGGGACTTATCAAAGCCTCTGCTTTTTAGGAATCCCTTTAGGGTAAGTAGAAGAAGATTTTCTCTAATGAATGATCTGTGATATTATTAGGCTATGTTGTATTCCTATGAAATGTAGGTCATTGTCCCCATTACTGGATTACATCACTAACACATATCCGGCTCCTTTAGCGAAGAATATATGAAATGTATAAGACTTTACCATTCACAAACCATATTCTATTTACATTTTTAGTGATATGTTTGTCATATAGTAACATTTTATAAGGCGGTTTATTACCACCCTCTACTATTGTGTATGGAGTCTTTTGGCTATGCTCACATGCAGAGATTTTGTACCATTTTTTTTTTCTACAGCCAAAACCTGCTCTCATTGCAGTTCAAGACACATGTTTTGTTGTGTTTTTGCTATTTTTTTTGTTGCATTTTTGCTGTGGTTTGTTTGGGTGCAGATTACATGTGTGATTTGTCTATAGTTCATGCTTATTGAAGTTACCGTAGTTATATTCGCCCAAAAACGCAGCAAAATATGTTGCAAATGGGAAGGAAAACCTATTTGCTGCCTTTTTAGTTTTTGCACTTTCTCAATGGGTGAAAAAACGCTGCAAAAGCACTAAAAGAATTGACATGCTGCAGATTTTAACCCTTTCATGACATAAGACATACCTTTACAGTACGTCTTATACAAACCCTGGCAAAAATTATGTAATCAATGGCCTTGGAGGATGTTCATTCAGTTGTATAATTTTATAGAAAAAAATCAGATCACAAACATGGCGCAAAACTAAAGTCATTTCAAATGGCAACTTTCTGGCTTTAAGAAACACTAAAAGAAATCAAGAACAAAAAATGCGGTAGTCTTGATTTATTTTAGTATTTTTTAAAGCCAGAAAGTTGCCATTTGAAATGACTTTAGCTTTGTGCCATGTCTGTGATCTGCTTTTTTTCTACAAAATTAAACAACTGAACATCCTCCAATGCCGGTGATTCCATAATTTTTGCCGGGGGTTGTATGTTGTCCCTGACTGTGACAGGGAGGAAATGGTTGAGGAAGTAAAGGTGGCTGGGAATTTAGGGGGCAGCGATCATGCTATCCTCAAATTTTGGGTTACAAGAGGAGGAAGACAAGAAAGGACTCGGACTTAAAGTTTGGACTTCAGAAATGCAGATTTTAATGGACTCAGAAAGAGGGCAGGAAAGGTCCAATGGCTGGGTGTTCTAAAGGACAGAAAAGTCCAAGAAGGATGGGAGATTTTTTTAAAGAAATTCTCACTGCACAATCGGTAACAATCCCAAAAATAAGGAAGAATTGGAAGTATTTTAAGACACCAGGATGGGAGGAACACAGAATTGAAACATTTGAAAAAAAAATGTATATTAAAATGAAAGAGTGAGGCATATCTAAAGAAGAATACAATGGTGTTGATGGTCAGTTGATTTTATGTGTATGTGATATATTAGAAATGTTGTATAAATGTTGCACAAGAACCAGAGCATGCCTATTTTATGACTTTTTATCCTAGAAGCAATAACCATGTAAAGCAGCATGCAAAACCTGCAAGACAAATGTCTGCGTGCCTCAGTGAATGGGCTCGTGAAATGTTCTAAGTGCCGCACTCAGAATTCATGTAATGCAGATTGACAATTCAGCCCCGGCACCTTTGTCGGCCTTCTGGTCACCTGCTCACTTCCAGCATATATTTTTTATCTGTGTTTAATCACTTATAAGTTTATGTTATCAATGATTACATCAATTACACAATAACACTTAACATTACAAAATAAATAAATATTTTATGTTGTAAATGTGTAAACGGTAGACAGAACCATCAGCACCATGGAGAGCGCAGAGAATGGAGTGCACAATAAAGATACAGAGAAAAAAAAGAAATCCTCTTTTCTTCAGTGTTGCCCTTTATATCCTCCATGCTTCAGCGTTGCTCATTATATCCTCTGTGTATCAGCATTGCTCTTTAAATCCTCCGTGCTTCAGCGTTTCTCTTTATATCCTCCGTGCTTCAGCGTTGCCCTTTATATCCTTCATGCTTCAGCATTGCTTATTATTTCCTCTGTGCTTCAGCATTGCTCTTTAAATCCTCCGTGCTTCAGCGTTTATCTTTATATCCTCCGTGCTTCAGGGTTGCACTTTATATCCTCCATGCTTCAGCGTTTCTCTTTATTTCCTCCGTGCTTCAGCGTTGCCCTTTATATCCTCTGTGCTTCAGCGTTTCTCTTTATTTCCTCCGTGCTTCAGCGTTGCCCTTTATATCCTCCATGCTTCAGCATTGCTTATTATATCCTCTGTGCTTCAGCATTGCTCTTTAAATCCTCCGTGCTTCAGCGTTTATCTTTATATCCTCCGTGCTTCAGCGTTGCCCTTTATATCCTCCGTGCTTCAGCAATGCTTATTATATCCTGTGCTTCAGCATTACTCTTTAAATCCTCTGTGCTTCAGCATTGCTCTTTAAATCCTCCGTGCTTCAGCGTTGCTCTTCATATCCTCCATGCTTCAGCGTTTCTCTTTATATCCTCCGTGCTTCAGGGTTGCTCTTTAAATAATCCGTGCTTCAGCGTTGCTCTTCATATCCTCCGTGCTTCAGCGTTGCTCTTTATATCCTGTGCTTCAGCATTGCACTTTAAATCCTCTGTGCTTCAGCGTTACTCTTTATATCCTCCGTGCTTCAACATTGCACTTTAAATCCTCTGTGCTTCAGCGTTACTCTTTATATCCTCCTGTCTTCAACATTGCTCTTTATATCCTCCATGCTTCAGCATTGCTCTTTATATCCTCTGTGCTTCAGTGCTGATTTCTATCCTCTTTTCTTCAGCGTTGCTCTTTAAATCCTCCGTGCTTTAGTGTTGCTTTCTATCCTCTTTTCTTCAGCATTGCTCTTTAAATCCTCTGTGCTTCAGCATTGCCCTTTATATTCTCTGTGCTTTATCCTCCCTGCTTCAGCGTTGCTCTTTATATCCTCCGTGCTCCAGCGTTGCTCTTTATATCCTCCATGCTCCAGCGTTGCTCTTTATATCCTCCGTGCTCCAGCGTTGCTCTTCATATCCTCCGTGCTTCAGCGTTGCCCTTTATATCCTCCATGCTTCAGCGTTGCTCTTTATATCCACCGTGCTTCAGCGTTGCTCTTTATATCCTCCATGCTCCAGCGTTGCTCTTTATATCCTCCGTGCTCCAGCGTTGCTCTTCATATCCTCCATGCTTCAGCGTTGCTCTTTATATCCTCCGTGCTCCAGCGTTGCTCTTTATATCCTCCATGCTCCAGCGTTGCTCTTTATATCCTCCGTGCTCCAGCGTTGCTCTTCATATCCTCCATGCTTCAGCGTTGCTCTTTATATCCTCCATGCTTCAGCGTTGCTCTTCATATCCTCCGTGCTTCAGCGTTGCTCTTCATATCCTCCGTGCTTCAGCGTTGCCCTTTATATCCTCCATGCTTCAGCGTTGCTCTTTATATCCACCGTGCTTTAGCGCTGCTTTTTATATCCTCCGTGCTTCAGTGTTGCTTTCTATCCTCTTTTCTTCAGCGTTGCTTTTTAAATCCTCCATGCTTCAGTGTTGCTTTCTATCCTCTTTTCTTCAGCGTTGCTCTTTAAATCCTCCATGCTTCCGCATTACTCTTTATATCCTCCGTGCTTCAGCATTGCTCTTTATACCCTGCGTGCTTCAGTGCTGCTTTCTATCCTTTTTTCTTCAGCATTACTCTTTAAATCCTCCGTGCTTCAGCGTTGCTTTCTATCACCTGCAATGGAGGCAGCTACTTATTTAGCTCCATACTGAAAACCTCTCTCACAGAATGCCTGCTTCACAAAGACACTGGTCATAAATACTATATCACAGTTTTGTAGCGCTGGCTCTTACTGAATTAATATTCCAGAGACTCGTCCTGAATAATGGTTCAGTCCTCGCTTACTTTTCAGGTTAGTGATGAGCCATTTTTACAGTGACCTTCGTCTGTGGCACAGTATAATGGCATCTAGAAAAATACAGCATTTACCTAATAAAATGGAATAAGCAGCATGCTTTGCATTTTCCATTGCGCTACACTTCAATGCATCCTCCGACACGTGCCATGTGGTGGCTGATCAGACTGAAAAAGAAATTCTGCCTTACCGCACTCGGAAATGAATATGTTACATTGTGTAAAGCTGTGTCTACCAATATGGAGCGATGAAATGAGATTCCCCTACCATAACGTTATGACAAATTCTATCCAACCTACAGATTTTTTTTTTGTTTCCCAGTAACAAAAAAATAAATAAATTAGATTTGCTAAAAAGGCAAAGAAGCATTACTACGCATCTGTCAAAATATATGTATGTTTCAGGATGATCACTGACAGGCGCTATGCTCGAATGAACCCCAAGGGTTGTGTCTGCTCCAGTAGGCAAGGAATAAGACAAGGCATCTCTCCCCATAGAAAACTATTACTGCCCGTCGCATATTTTGCAAATGTCCAATTTAGTATGTTATTCTTGTAAAAGAAAAAGACATTTACATAATTGTTACATAAAATGGGAATGTAAAAAAAGTATACATGAAATATTATAATTTGGTCAAAGAAAATTACATTTAAGAGACACCAGTAGAAATTCGGAATTTTAATTATAAGACAAAGCTTAATAGGAATTGCAGAATAAATATAAGGATGGGAAAACATTTTTTAGATAGATAGAGGATAGATAGATAGATAGATAGATAGATAGATAGATAATAGATAGATAGATAGATAGATAGATAGATAGATAGATAGATAGATAGATAGATAGATAGATAGATAGATAGATAGATAGATAATAGATAGATATGGGATAATCAGAAAAGAGATTTAAGCACAGCACAGCAGAAAACTGGGTGCAGAGTCTCATAGGCATATACCAAACCTTATAAGTAGAGTCAAAAAATTCTGAAACAGCACTCCATATGGCAATTATAAGATGCTCTTTATTCGCCAATGTGGTGACGTTTTGGTTCACTGCCGATGTCATGCTGATTGACAGATGGCTCCCCTCCGTTATGACGTGGGGAGTCGGCTATCAATCAGCATGACATCATCAGTGACTTCCTGCTGACAGAGCAGAGTGGAAGAGATGGAGCTGCTCTGTCGATGTGACGTCACAGGAATCAGGAGAATAGCCATCATGTTTAGTGCGTGACCACTTTGAGACAGAAGACATTTTTGCTAAGCAGAACAGGAAAGTTCAAATCTCTATAGAAAAAAAAATAACAAAGTCCTGGATAAGTCCTTTAAGAACCAGACAGGCACTTTTCGAAGCAGTGCAATAAACAATGCACATTTATTATAAAATGGACAGAAGGATATTTAAAATAATAAGGGGGAAAGGACATAGATGTGTTGGAAACAAAGTGAAGTTGACATTTACTACAACTAATCGTGGTATCTCAATCGGTGCAGCTAAAGATGGCCACATAGATTGGATGTATATTAGCCAAAGCCACTAATTTCTATGGGACCAGTTGACCATTGTATGTGTTTGGGAGTCCTCAGAATGCTCCCCAGAGGAGATAACAATAGGGCATTTGTATTTTATTAGCCTGACCCTTTTGTTCTTGGAGAGATGTAACTTACCCCACTTGTCCAAGCGAGAATGTGTACGGGAAGACGAAACCGTTTACCTGACCACTAACATGTGCGGCCAGCGTAAAGCTCTGTTCACATCAAGTTTTTGCTTTCCATCAGAGGCAGACAGAAGGCTGTAATGCATGGTGCTGTTATTGGCGTCCACCATTGGGTCCCCCATATAAACACTGTATGCAGTGTAGTATATATTATGTTGCCAGATGCTCCAGTAATAAAAAGTATATCTGATTTTTCCTTCCATACTGTAAGAAATTGTTGGCTGATGCATTCCTCCCTGACGTATACTAGAATGCACTTTTTTTTAGAAAACGTCAGATCAATGGGGCTCTCCTGATGATAGATTTGATGGATGTGCTAAGTATTTTTGGTCCATAGACCAAGTGTAGTGATAACTCGCCACAATAGTGAATTATTATGCACAAAGAAACAGCCCAATAATACAATCAGGTCCGCTACAGCTACACTATTCTTTGTCTATGTTCAAATAGTTCTTTATATGTCTTATATCTCCAACGTGGATTTTGCGAGAGAATTCAGATCAGATATCCGAGACAGGCCATTCATTCATTGCGTGCGGAACCCACCTTGATTACTGACCTTTCATTTTAGCTTTTTCTCCTTACTGATTTTTGATTCAGCCTCATGAATTTTCTTATTGAAATCAATGTAAATTAGAGTGGAATGTGCCAAAATCCAATTTATGCACATACCCTTGGGGGTCTGGGTTTAGGAAAGCGCTCTTAGCCTTTTGGGCAGAGTTTGGGAACACAGAGAGTGGTCACACACGGTTACAGTCACATCCTGCTGACTTCTCCTGTCGGGAGGTAATGTAACATCAGCACTTACTAAACATTACTTCTTATATTCTCTGTTTACAGAACGCTCAGAATAAAAAGCCACTATTCATTTCCTATGCTGCACAAATAGCCGCGTGTATTTCTCACATTAAACTCCTGGGTCCTTCAGCCGTTTAGATAAACCTGCCCATGTTATGGATAGCCGGGGCTGAAATGCCACGTTTGAAAAATGACTCTTCTTTTTATAAATTAATTCAACTGTTTTGAAAAGGAAAAGTTATTCCGCAGATTGGAGCTGGAAAGGTCAGATACGCATAGTAAAGTCCTTACAAGGGGGATATTTTTTTTTTGCTTGACTTGAGAACAATACTTAATCATTTGGGTATTCTACTGCAATGGAAATTCATATTAAAAATGCAACCTTTGTGTCTCCTCTTACACAGGTAAATGGTTGAAGCGGCAATGTTCAGTCGGTGGATTATTTTACATTATTTGGCAGACTCACATGCATTTATTCTAAGGTCCTGTGAATATGGCATGACTGATAAACAACTTGATAACTAATCCTACAATTAAAGGGGTTGTCCAGGACTTTAAGACTGATGGCCACACCCTTAGGATAGGTCATCAATGTCTGATCGGATGGAGTCCAATACTCGGCGACCCATCAATCAGCTTTTCCAATGCCAGCGGAGGCCAAACCTGCTCTGCTCAGTGGCGGCGCTGTGCAGCACAGATCCCCCAACTTTTTAATGGCTCCAGCTATGCACAGCATATCCGCTATTTGAATCAGTAGGTGGCGGATTTGCAGTACTCGACCGCGGCCATTATTCTGATAGAGCTGTGCTGTTCTGCAACAGAGAAGTTCCAGCCCTAACTGGCATTGGGAAATACCGATCGGCAGGCATACCGTTCATCTCAAACTGATAACGTATCCTAAGGAGAGACCTTCAAAGTTAAAGTCCCGGACAGCCCCTTTAATCACAATCCAGTACAATGGATGGTAAGAAAGATACATGAAGAATTACATATATACAACTTTCAAATAGCTAAAGGCCCCAAACACATTAAAAAGTTGGACAAAACCAATGATTTTGGCAGAACCAGCTGACCATCTAACGTGCTTTTATGTCTTTGTAAGCTCCCTTTGTAGATGATGTCTGGGTGATGATGTCTGGCACGACGTAGGAACTCAAAAGTGCGGTCCTTTGTTGTCTCTTGAAGCTGCCATCAGAGGTGTCCGGCAGTGATTTTATCACCTTTTTCTACAAAGATGATTGGTCAGTCAAGTCGAATGTTCATGTGTCTGAGGACATGGTTCAGCCAACTGCTATCTAGAGGTATGGGGCAGGAATATGTGAGCAGCAGTCTACTCATTCACTATAGAAACCCTGCTGAGACAAGCAATATTGTAAGGACTGACGGCTCATTATTAAATTGTCAGAGACAATTATTATGGCTTCTGCATATGTCGCTAGGTAATAATGGACTGACCTGATAGATACAGGAACTCATTTTACTTTTTTAAGCTTACTTTTGGGCATACAGATTAGTCAGGGATGAAGCCCGACTTGGTTCCCTTCCACCATAAAATCCCTGTATGCTGATCGGCATAGGTGATGGAGTCCCGTGGATAGACTACCATCCTGCCCTGCCATGGTCAATACCAATTATTAATAAAACTTTATGCATTTTCTCCAGGGGCAGCCCTGCACATATCTTGATAAAGCATAAATGAAGCAAAGCAAAAGCAAACACTTGACCGATCTCCAGAATCCCTATATGTAATAACTGCTAATTCTAGAGTGTTTCTGCCTTCAGTTTCTGACACAGGAGCGGCTTTTTGCCAGATATAACATTTGCCAACTCTGTCTCTTGGCCAATCTCAAGCTCTTCTCACAGTTCTTTACCTAAAACTAAGGCTATGTGAACAAGTCGTCTTACAAGCCAAGTGCACGTCCATGCCAAAAATGTGAGCCTGAACCTTAGCTTTCTGCTGCAGATCAGCATGAGGGCGAGCCAGATTGCCATTTAATGGAGCTTATCATTGATATTTCCATCTAAAAAAAATATATACGGTACTTATTTCCATGGTGGATTTTTACTGTGCAGAAAAAAATGATTGTAGATATCTTCTATTATACGTAAATAGGATAACTCTTCTGTATTTGAGAAAAGTCCCAGGCACCACAAGAACTCCATGTACTCTTGGCTCGACCTTCTATCCAGCCGAAGAAACAGACAATGTCTAAGGATCCAAGGTACCAGAGATAGGCTGAAATTTCATGTTTCATCCATTCCATCAGATTAAAAAAGAAAAATAGTAGCAAAACAATGTAAGATGAAAGCTCCAAGTGCTCGGCACTCCCGAATAATGAAGTTCCAAATGTTAACCAAGAATTATCAAAAATGCTAAAATAAAAAAACATATGAAAGCCAAAAAGTGGTTTCAATACATTTTTGTTACCTCTTGGTGAACATTTGGGACTTCATTGTTTGGGGTGCTGAGTACTTGGATTTTTCATCGTGGATCGCCCTATGCTGGAATCCTTTCTGGAGGATATCCCAATGGCACCCCAGATGGTCTGCACCCTCTCGTTCTTCCATATACACAGATATAGAGTTGTGCACCAACTGCGCTACCTAGCCAGGTAGGACTTCTCTCAGTTTATTGCCATATTGATCACGTAGTTGCCACCTTCTCTCCCACAGGGATAATACACACTACAAGCAAACTAATGCAGTGATGTTTTGGGCACAAGGCCTTTATCAACCAATACACTGTGCACTGGATGTGAGTTGATCTTGGCTTCCATGTGGATTTTGGCACACATATCAAGAATAGTAATTATGTCCAGAAAATGCCCTTTTGGTTTTCAACCCATTATAATAAAGCAAATTAGAGGAATAAAATAGGTAACATCTGTTCAATTCATAACCTGTGCAATTAACCTTTCTGCCATAAGAGATAATAATCTAATACAATATTTACTGATAAAATGTGTTCTTTTTTAAACTTTCAGAACGTTAAACATTCACTTTGGCCATCATAATCTCTCAAAAACATTTTCCATCTTCACATGGCGCCTGTGCTGGAGCAGCCCGTGGTAGATGGGGGATAGAGGCGGGCTGTGTGACGGTTCTGACGGACACTTGAAATGCTAATAAATGCTTCCACTTTATAAACTTTTTCTAGTAAACATATTTATGAAGACTGAGTGAACTTCCAGCAATCTGCATTGTCATTAAAGGGGGAAGACCAGTAAGGAACAGCAGTCACAAAACCGCAGGAAGAATGATAAAGACTAATTTATTGTGGATCCAACCACAGAGGCCCTTAATGAACCTCTCATAAAAGAGTGACCATTAGGGATGAGTAGATCAGTGGCAATTCGGGGTCTGGAGCCCTACCTGAACTTTAGTCCAAACTTCGGTTCTGGCACCAGACCTTTACCTGAACGTCAACCAAAATCTGAACTCCATTGGAAACAATAGGGACCCCAACACTTGAGCCAGAAAATTCTCTCTCTTTAAAATGGACTTCCGGGAGAAGTTCGTTTTCGGCATTTAGCACCGGACACTAACTCTCCGGTACTAACCCAGAACTTTTAAGTTAGGGTTCGTTCATCTCTAGTGACCACCACTCTAATGAAATGAGAAGAGAAACAGTGGGGGTACCAGGATTCAGACCCTCACTGATCTAGTAGTTATTGCCTATCCCCTATATAAATCTAGATTATTTTGGTACAGGGACATAAATTGGGTTATTCCCATTTTCTAAGATTGGTGAATTTGCAAAATGCTTGTAAAAGCAAGTAACTGTGCAATTTATTATTAAAATTTAACCCCATTCTCCCCAAATTTTTAATTGTATTCTTACTTCTCATTGCCAAGGGGACCAACTTCAGTGTCAGAATATTCTAATTGCTTACAACCATTTGTGATGTTATAAGCACATCCTTGAGGCTGGCCAACAACACTCAATTATATCCGATCCTGGCCAGCTTCCGCGCCACTGTGCTTCTGATGTGAGGAGGCAAAACTTCTTATATAGCAGCATTAGGTCAGTTCGGGACCATAGGGCGACAGAGCCACTGGCCCGACCTGTCCACCGATCAGGAGTGCTGCTCCCAGCAATCAGGATGTCGTGGGGCTGGGGAGTGTGCACTCCTGAAAAAAGATAAAGGTTTTTTTTTTAATAAATACAGTTAGACATAAGAAGTCCAATCTTTACTGAAGATTTACTAAGCAAATGGAGCCTGAATTTTGCACCAAAGTATTAGGCCCCTTTCACACATCAGTTTTTTGCCATCAGTCGCAATCCATCAAAATTTGAAAAAAACGGATCCGGTGACTAATGCCGCTGGATCCTTTTTTTCTCATAGACTTGTATCAGCGACGGATTGCGACTGATGGCAAAAAAATTATGTGTGAAAGGGGCCTTAGAAGTACAGTACATGGCCTCTCTGAGACGATAGTTGTCAGCACTGTTTACAAGTACCGGATATGAGAAAGGTAACATAGAAGTAGACAGCGTCCAAATGGGTAGGAGTAAAAGGGGAAAAAACGTATTATGCCAAATATATCACAGGAAGGAGAAAAGTGGCAACAAGACTAACAATTTCCACTAAAGTAACCCTGCCATGTGCTGCATTAAAAACGCAATGAAATTTGACAATTTGTATTAGTTGGTAAATCATACACCCCACCACTGTTGATGAACCCCCACATTAGTTTGTGCAAAAAAAAAAAAAGTTGAATCCATCCCAATACGAGATCTTGTATTCCAAATGCTTTCAAAAAAAGTTTTACCTGCATGATTGAGAATTGAAGAAATGCTTTTTCATAGAAGCAGCTTTCATTCTGGATGTGTTTGTTTCCCTATAATTGTTTCACTTATCTGCGGTAATTGCTAAGATTGAAAAAGAATAGCAGAAGCTTTATTTTGCATGAGCGAATTAAGGATGATTTTTGATGCTATTATGTATACTGCTCTTTTCAGAAGCCATGTTAATGAGTTTTGGAGTACAGGCAAGTATATGCACTGTGTCAAGGGAAAACGCCGCTGTTATCATGATGTGGTTGGCTAGCCAGCCATATTCATATTCTGCTATTTACATTTCATATAAAGCCTGCATAACTCCCATTTATCTCTGCCTGCTTCTTAGGACATAAGCTAAAAAAAAAGAAATCTCTAACTAGGTGCACTGCGAAGGTTTGACAAAGCTGGATCACAAAAAGGCCAATATACAATGCAGACATACTACAGGTCGTGACGTTATGTTCTGCATGTAGAAAAAAACAAATCTGTAAACCTGAGGACTTGCGTAGAGATGAGTGGATGGCTTCACGGGACCCCAGTCCATGACCCAGGTCAGCGCTCAAACGGGGGCAGAACACAAATCTCCTTAAACTCCAGGGTCCCATGCTCGACTTATCAATAGACCTCACCTATGTGGAGCACGCGGCACACCCTCAAAACACACTGTTTTTAGAGTAGATAAGTGTGCAAGTTTGAGTAACGGAAGTGGCTCATAAAAGAAGAAAGAAGCATGTT
The DNA here is from genome assembly GCF_032444005.1 of Ranitomeya imitator. Taxonomy (NCBI): domain Eukaryota; kingdom Metazoa; phylum Chordata; class Amphibia; order Anura; family Dendrobatidae; genus Ranitomeya; species Ranitomeya imitator. Next base: position 431,815,447 of record NC_091287.1, on the reverse strand, counting down.
TCTCTAATCTGCTGACACAGAGACATAAAATGCTAGACTGCAGTTTGCCAAAATGACATGAGTAAGCCAAAATCCTTTTGGAAAAGTGTCTTGTTGACAGATGAGACCAAGATAGCTTTTTGGTAAAGCACATCGTTCTATTGTTTACTGAAAACGAAATGAGGCCTACAAAGAAAAGAACACAGTACCTACAGTCAAATATGGTGGAGGTTCAAAGTTGTTTTACGGTTGTTTTGCTGCCTCTGGCACTTGGTGCCTTGACTGTGTGCAAGGCATCATAAAATCGGAAGATTATCAATAGATTTTGGGCTGCAGTGTAGTGTCCAGTGTCAGAAAGCTAGGTTTGTATCCTAGGTCATGGGTCTTCCAGCAGGACAATGACCCCAAACATACCTGAAACGGATGGAAACAAAGTGCTGGAGTGTTCTGAAGTGGTCAGCAATGAGTCCGGATCTAAATTCCAATGAACACCTGTGGAGAGATCTTAAAATTGCTGTTGGGAGAAGGCACCCTTCAATATGAGAGACCTGGAGCAGTTTTCAAAAGAAGTATGGTCAAAAATTCCAGTTGAGAGGTATAAGAAGCTTGTTGGTGGTTATAGGATGCGATTGATTGCAGTTATTTATTCCCAAGGCTGAGCAACCAAATATTAAGCTGAGGGTGCCAACAATTTTGTTTGGCCCATTTATAGGGTTTTGTGTGAAATTATGTTCAATTTTGCTTTTTTCTGTCTTTTTTTGTTGTTGTTCCAATACACACAAAGAAAATACACGTGTATAACAACACGTGTAATTGTCATAATTGTCTGGGAGAAATAATTCATTTTCTGGAACAATTTCAAGGGTGCCAACACTTTTGGCCATGAGCGTATACACTAGGCTTTCTTTTTCGCACTTCCAGCTTTCAGAGCTATTCAGAAATGGCATCTCTAGTCCCATTTGATAAGTCAGGATCAAGTGTAAGAGTAGTATATTGAGCTTCAATGCATTTGCGTCTTTACAACTTGACCTCACTTTCTGAGATAAAAGCCTATCATGTAAAACTATTTTAAAGGAAAATGTGTACGATCAGAAGCGCATAGATCAATAGATTACTCGGTTTGCCACAGAACGCACGCTTACAAGTCTTCATTTCACTATCTTTCATCTCCTGCTTCAAAAAGTAAACAGAATAGAATACTAGGATAGTAAATAAAGAGAATGCTACAAAGTATCCAGACAGATTGTATCCAGTCAACCAGTCATTGGAGGACACGTTATACCCATGCGGGATAATGCTCTCACCACCTGTACTATCCATAGAAAATTACAATAATTCACAAAGTTATGATTATTGACATGGCTGCGACATGCAAAAACATTCTCATGGCCTCGTATAACAGTTTTTCCTGGATTATTGAATGAAATCAGGTTTGAATTATCTTTAAACCATACCACAAAAACCCACATAAATCCGGGGCATCTGAACTAGAAATACTATCACAACACTGAAAAAGACCAGTATACAATGCCAGTATCAAAAAACCTGAAATTTTATTAAACATAAATACAGATTAAAATCACAATTTACAAAGCAAGGTAACTACAACGAAAGCAGGGATCAGGCCACTCTTGGTGTATAACTAATACCAGGTCTAGTAAAGAGCCTACAATACTAATAGTTTACACAACACTTGTGTCCGCAATGCTACAAACTATCCAGTGTAGGGGCACCATATATAGCCCTAGTAACCAACTAATAGCATTGACATAGACATAACACGCATAACATAAGTAGGCACTTACATGTAATCCTATCTTTGTGTGGCGTCCCTGTCAATGCTATTAGTTGGTTACTAAGGCTATATATGGTGCCCCTACACTGGATAGTTTGTAGCATTGCGGACACAAGTGTTGTGTAAACTATTAGTATTGTAGGCTCTTTACTAGACCTGGTATTAGTTATACACCAAGAGTGGCCTGATCCCTGCTTTCGTTGTAGTTACCTTGCTTTGTAAATTGTGATTTTAATCTGTATTTATGTTTAATAAAATTTCAGGTTTTTTGATACTGGCATTGTATACTGGTCTTTTTCAGTGTTGTGATTGAATTATCTTTAGTCTGAGACTATCATCACCCAACAATCAACACAAAGATATTAAATAGGACGGGAAATAAGAATCTCAGAAATCTCAGGGAAAGAGGGCACACAATAAGAAGTTCAATGACCAATGTAAACGCAGACACTTGACGGCGTAATGCTACAGACGCCGTGTGACAGCCCATCTGTGCACAGATGGAAGTAACATCCGAAACGTCCAAACTGCTCATAGGGGAATGCTACTCTTATATATTACTAATGGAACTGCAACACCAAGGAAGACAATGTGTGTAATTCTGGAAATCACAGGATGGATAGACCTGATGATCTGCACAGAAGGAACAAATAAAAACAACATTTTAAAAACACCTTGATTTATGCAATATTAAGCATGATTGACACATGCAGAAATCCCCGCACTTACAGCCTCGGCTGCTACCAGTGAGGGTATTAATGGTCGTCTGAGGAATGTTCTGCCCCACTGAATGTACTTGGGCAAATCATCAAGATCCGCTGCTGGCAGCTCCCTCTGCTGATCAATGCTGCTGCAGATGTGCTCAATGGGAGACAAGTCCGGAGACGCTGCAGTCAATGGTAGCAGGTTTAGGCCACGCCGGCAGCTCACAGTAGTACAAGCAGCATGCGGCCTGGAATTGTCTTACTGAAAAACGTCTCTGGGGACACTTCGGAGAAATGGCTGTAAGACACTTAGATTTCTCTGGAATTCCAGGACAAAGCAATCCATACTTGTTACTCATTATCATCTATGATATCCATGGTATTCCTCACATAACAGCGTTATCCATAATATGGCTCTTTGCCTTCCTTACATGGCACTTTGTATCTCCTCTGCAATATCTAGACTTGTCTCCCATCCAGCACATCAGGGATGTCAATAGTCGGCAGCAGCAGAGGGAGCTGCCAGCAGCGGATCTTGAAGATGTGCCCAAATGCCTTCAGCATGGCAGAACATTCCTCAGATGACCATTAATAACCTCACTGATAGCAGCCAAGGCTGGAAGTGTGGGGAAGTCTGTATAGCACCTGTCAACAGATGACGATTAAGTATTTCACCCCTTTTCTGTAGCTCAGTTTGTACAAACGACATTGATCGGTCACCAAATACATAGATTGCTTAGACCTGATGAGGCTGGTTTACTCACTCTGAATATCCATATTAGAATGGCTACTTAAAGGGAATCTGTCAGCATGTTTTGTTATGTACTCTGTGAACAGCATGATGCACTGATTACAGTAATGTGTCACTTACTAGGCTGTGTGATAATGTTTCAATAAAATCAGTGTTATATCTTAGGAAATTATCACCAGAGGACTAGTTGTCTCATAACATGTAACCCTCCTGGTCTGTGTAGCCCCATCCCCACCACTGATTAATAGCTTTCTGCCTATGCAGTGTGCACAGACAGCTTCCAGTTAGTGGTGGAGACAGATTATACGGAGCTCAACATTAGACCTGCAGCAAATGAAACGGTAATTTCATCAAAGTGACAGCAAGTAGCTCAGTAAGTGACACATCACTGGAATCAGGGTCTCTTTCCCAATATGATGCAGCTCTCAGATTAAATAGCAAAAACTTGCCGGTAGATTAATTTTAAATACCCTTAAAGTTTCCAAGACTGGCATTAGAGTGAGATAAAGCTGGTCTGATAAAATGCACATTTTAATATCAGGATTATACAGCCATTCTGATGTGCATTTTCAAAGTAAGTACACCAGACTCATCAGGTGTTAATGATCCATCTTATATTGTATGCATTTTATTTTATACTATCAAACTGACTGCAATATTTGCTTATTTCCAAATATTCTGTATATACTAAGCAACAGCTGGATGTCTTGCATGAATACGGCAGGTGGAGGACAGGCAGTATGAGCTGCAGACACGTGGCTGCTACAAGCCCCTGCATGGAGCCCTGTTCAGGATGGCTCCATAGTCTTCCTGAATTAATAGACCCCTCCATACCCTAATAAGATGTGTGACAGTGGGTTTTCGAGGACAATCCCTTCATGCTGCACTGACATTGTATTCTAGAGCCATGGTAGTACATACTTCTTCATTAGATACAGTATCCCACCTGTAAAGTTAATGCTCCTGAAGAAACAGCGAAATGCATTTTATGCTACCGACATTGATAGTGTAGTGGACGGTACCACAGCGTCACTCCAGACCTAAAGAATCACAGGACCGGAGGAGTCACCGGAGTGATCTTATGGTAATGGATCGCTGGACTTGTACCTTCCCGGTGGGCGGTAAACACGAGCCGGTGGCTTCAGTCATGCAGCGGATTCAGCGATGACGTTAAGCAGTCACAGCAGGGCTCCTATTCTCTTTATAGCATTAAAGCTGCCGCCAGCTGAAGCCTCGTGGTTCTAGGAAGCTGCATCCTTAGAAAGAGTAAGGCTAAGGCGAATCCTTCCTGAGGAGCCAGTGCAGGCGGCAATGATCCTCAGCAGCAGTGCACAAACAGAAAGCCGTCAATCAGATGTCAAAGCCCAGCAAACCAAGCGCATCCTACAGAACAAGGTGCCACGCCAAACCCTGCAGAGCCGCGTAAGTAACACAGGAGACGGAGTCACTTGAAGACACAGGGTGTCGGCACCACAGGCCATGGCACCAGTGAGGCTTACCGAGCACCAGTGAGGCTTACCGGGCATCAGTGAGGTTTACCTGCCACCAGTGAGGTTTACCTGGCACCAGTGAGGTTTACCTGGCACCAGTGAGGCTTACCGGGCACCAGTGAGGCTTACCGGGCACCAGTGAGGCTTACCAGGCACCAGTGAGGATTACCTAGCACCAGTGAGTCTTACCGGGCACCAGTGAGGCTTACCGGGCACCAGTGAGGTTTACCTGGCACCAGTGAGGCTTACCTAGCACCAGTGAGGCTTACATGGCACCAGTGAGCCTTACCTGGTACCAGTGAGGCTTACCGGGCACCAGTGAGGCTTACCGGGCACCAGTGAGGATTACCTAGCACCAGGGAGGCTTACATGGCACCAGTGTGGCTTACCGGGCACCAGTGAGCCTTCCTGGGAACCAGTGAGGTTTACCTGGCACCAGTGAGGATTATCTGGCACCAGTGAGGCTTAAATGGCACCAGTGAGGCTTACCGGGCACCAGTGAGGTTTACCTGGCACCAGTGAGGCTTACCGGGCACCAGTGAGGTTTACCTGGCACCAGTGAGGCTTACCGGGAACCAGTGAGGTTTACCTGGCACCAGTGAGGCTTACCGGGCACCAGTGAGGCTTACCGGGCACCAGTGAGGTTTACCTGGCACCAGTGAGGCTTACCGGGCACCAGTGAGGTTTACCTGGCACCAGTGAGGCTTACCTAGCACCAGTGAGGCTTACATGGCACTACTGAGGCTTACCGGGCACCAGTGAGGCTTACCGGGCACAGGTGAGGTTTACCTGGCACCAATGGGGCTTACCGGGCACCAGTGAGGCTTATCAGGCACCAGTATGGCTTACCTGGCAACAGTGAGCCTAACCTGGCACCAGTAAGGCGAACCTGGCACCAGTGAGGCTTGCATGGCACCAGTGAGGCTCACATGGCACCAGTGAGGTTTATCGGGCACAGTGAGGTTTACCTGGCACCTGTGAGGCTTATCTAGCACCAGTGAGGGTTACATGGCACCAGTGAGGCTTACATGGCACCAGTGAGGCTTACATGGCACCAGTGAGGCTTACATGGCACCAGTGAGGCTAACCTGGCACCAGTGAGGCTTACATGGCACCAGTGAGGCTTACAAGGCACCAGTGAGGCTAACCTGGCACCAGTGAGGCTTACATGGCGCTTTGAGGCTTACAAGGCACCAGTGAGGCTAACCTGGCACCAGTGAGGCTTACGTGGCACCAGTGAGCCTTACCTGATACCAGTGAGGCTTACGTGGCACCATTGAGGCTTACCTGGTACTAGTGAGGCTTACATGGCACCAGTGAGGCTTACGTGGCACCAGTGAGCCTTACCTGGCACCAGTGAGGCTTACATGGCACCAGTGAGGCTTACATGGCACCAGTGAGGCTTACATGGCACCAGTGAGGCTTACATGGCACCAGTGAGGCTTACATGGCCCCAGTGAGGCTTACCTGGCACCCTGGCCTGGACCAATGTCTGATGCCTACAAGTGACTGTGCTCTACCTAAATGGTGTTAACAGCAGGGCTCCCGGGCATTGCATGGGGTCTGCTGTACAGGCAGCTGCTGGAGGGGGTCCTATTTATCAAGGCAGTGTCAGGCTGGGCAGCTTGTAAGTCTACACTGGCTGTAAGTGACCACTATATAACCAAATATCCGGGCCAAGAAATCTGCCTATATAACAGTACTGAGCATTATTGTATCACAATTCACATAACTGGTGATTACGGGCTGAAACCAAAAAGCGCCATCCATCCACTGAAAGGGGAACTCCACCTTCAGCACAAGGAGCTCCAGATCACACTGAGCTTCATCCCCAGGACACGTGCAAGGATTGGTGGGGGACAAGGTCTGGTGACAAGACCATATAGACGGGTGTCATATCCTTCCGCCACCGTCAGTTTACATTGTAAAGTTTCAGCCCTCCTAAAGCGTATCCTGGATACCCTGTGCTATAAGAGGAGCCCCCCATTAATCCACAGGGGTCAGCGCTACAGGCCCCTATATACAGGGACGAGCACATCTGCATTGGGTATATAGGCCCCCATACAATGACGGCACAGCACAAACCAAAAGTCCTACACACCCCAAATACACATAGGGGAGAACACGTATATATACAGTAGGTGACATATACCCACAGGGTGAGGTCATGTGTATACAGAGATATGTATATATGCACCACCCCTAAATACACCGCTATTAGCACACACCTTCATAGGGTTCATCACATGTCTGTATGTTCTATAGACCTCCATATACAGCATATATATAAACATAGAAAAGAAATACAAGAAAATGCTATGCCTTCACACACACATATATATATATATATATACAGTATGCTCACCATGTATATGGAGGTCTGGAGGAGCGGTATTCATTGGAGATATATATATATAGTTTCTCCATACAAGGGGTGAGCACATACATATATAGCTTATATAGACCTCCATATGCAGGGAGACCCCCTGTACATGTATACATCCCATACACTGGTGTCAGCATGTGTCGACTCTATAGACCTCCATATACATGGTGAGCATATATATTTATAGTTTTATTGCCCTCGGTATACAGGGTGCACCCCTATACATGTTCACCCCTATACCGTGGTGCCAGCACGTGTCTATAGCCCTCCGTATACAGAGTGGTCCTTATCTATGTACACCCCCCACAAACCCTGGTGTGAGCACATGTCTATAGCCCTCCATATAAAGTCAGGGCGGTCCCTATATATGTACCCCCCTCATATACCCTGGTGTGAGCACATGTCTATAGCCCTCCATATACAGTCAGTGTAGCCCCTATATATGCACACACCCCCATACCCTGTGTCAGCATGTCTGTAGCCCTCCATATACAGTCAGGGTGGTCCCTATACATGTACACCCCCCATACCCTGTGTCAGCATGTCTGTAGCCCTCCATATAGTCAGGGTGGTCCCTATACATGTACACCCCCCATACCCTGTGTCAGCATGTCTGTAGCCCTCCATATAGTCAGGGTGGTCCTATACATGTACACCCCCCATACTCTGGTGCCAGCACATGTCTATATCCCTCCATATACAGTCAGTGTAGCCCCTATATATGCACACACCCCCATACCCTGTGTCAGCATCCCTCCATATACAGTCAAAGTGGTCCCTATACATGTACACCTCCCATACCCTGGTGTCAGTATGTCTATAGCCCTCCATATACGGTCAGGGTGGTCCCTATATATGTACACCCCCCATACCCTGGTGTCAGTATGTCTATAGCCCTCCATATACGGTCAGGGTGGTCCCTATATATGTACACCCCCCATACCCTGGTGTCAGTATGTCTATAGCCCTCCATATACAGTCAGGGTGGTCCCTATACATGTACACCCCCCATACCCTGGTGTCAGTATGTCTATAACCCTCCATATACAGTCAGGGTGGTCCCTATACATGTACACCCCCCATACCCTGGTGTCAGTATGTCTATAACCCTCCATATACAGTCAGGGTGGTCCCTATACATGTACACCCCCCATACCCTGGTGTCAGTATGTCTATAACCCTCCATACACAGTCAGGGTGGTCCCTATACATGTACACCCCCCATACCCTGGTGTCAGTATGTCTATAACCCTCCATATACGGTCAGGGTGGTCCCTATACATGTACACCCCCCATACCCTGGTGTCAGTATGTCTATAACCCTCCATACACAGTCAGGGTGGTCCCTATACATGTACACCCCCCATACCCTGTGCCAGCTTGTCCATAGCCCTCCATACACAGTCAGGGTGGTCCCATACCCTGTGCCAGCTTGTCTATAGCCCTCCATACACAGCCGGGGTGGTCCCATACCCTGTGCCAGCTTGTCCATAGCCCTCCATATACAGTCAGGGTGGTTCCTATACATGTACACCCCCCATACCCTGTGCCAGCTTGTCTATAGCCCTCCATACACAGTCAGGGTGGTCCCATCCCGGTGCCAGCACGTGTGTGCAGCGCCCCCGGAGCCCACAGAGGCTGCGCCGGTGACAATGGCAGCGCTATTTACCTCCAGAGCTGTCCTAGCTGCAGGATATGGATGAATGACTGCAGGAGCCAGATGCAGAAGGAGCATGAAGCGGACCTGGTGCCGGCGGCCCGGTTGCTGCCGCCGCTCCCGGCCGGGTTGTTGGGCTTGCTGCTGGCGGTAGACGCCTGTCTCTGCGGGGTGGAGGGTCGCACGTCCGCCTCCCCCGGCGCCGCGGCCGCAGTCTTGCCGTCCACCGGAGAGCACTGGGCGCTGTTCTCGGTGCTGAAGTCGTGCACGAACCACCTGAAGCTGAACACCTGCACGGACAGCGAGCCCAGCACCACGAAGAACAGCGTGAGCCCGAACCACCAGCGCTGGCCCCGCAGGTAGTAGTCCACGGACAGCCAGATGTCGCTGCCCACATCGGCGAAGTACACGGCCACCGCCGCCAGGATCCACAGGCAATCCCACACCGAGTAGCGCGGCTGCTCCCGGGCCAGGCGCAGGCACAGAGCCGGGGACCCTCCGCCTCCCCCGGCGCTGCCGGCCACTCTGCTACAGCAGCACCGGGAGCCGCCGTCCGAGCAGCCGCCATCGCCGGCACCGGAGCCCGGGTGAGAGCCGGAGACCAAGCCCTGCACGGAGCCCGAGTGATCCGAGTTCTGCAGGGGGGTGAAGGCGACGTCGCTCTTCTTCATCTTCAGCATCCCGTCTGACTTCGCCGCCATGATGGGGGAAAGGGAAAAACAAAAAAGAATCAAAAATGCAGCGATGAAACGAGGGGAGAACGGACGAGCAGATCCCTCCTTTATTATGTGACAGCGGCGCTGCCCGGCCCCGACCTCGTCCCTCCTCCTGCCGGCTCCTCCGCCTCACAGAGCAGAGCGCCGCCTGTCTGCGTGAGAGACAACCTCACCCTGCAGCCGCCCGGCCCGGATGATGGGATGAGGTCATCCCTCTCCTCTCCGCTCCTTACCCCCCGCCACTGGCAGAGGAGGAGGAGGAGGAGGGGATGCAGCAAGGCGAGAGGTGAACCGAGGATAGAGGGACCCACGGACGCGTCCTGCCGTTACCGAGCAGCGCCCTACGTCACTGCAGGACACCCCACACCCACTGCAGGACGCCCCACATCACTGCAGGACCCCCACATCACTGCAGGACGCCCCACACCCACTGCAGGACACCCCACATCACTGCAGGACGCCCCACATCACTGCAGGACGCCCCACATCACTGCAGGACACACAGCATCCACTGCAGGACGCCCCACACCCACTGCAGGACGCCCCACATCACTGCAGGACGCCCCACATCACTGCAGGACGCCCCACATCACTGCAGGACACCCCACACCCACTGCAGGACCCCCACATCACTGCAGGACGCCCCACATCACTGCAGGACGCCCCACATCACTGCAGGACGCCCCACATCACTGCAGGACGCCCCACATCACTGCAGGACACCCCACACCCACTGCAGGACACCCCACATCACTGCAGGACGCCCCATATCACTGCAGGACACCCCACACCCACTGCAGGACGCCCCACATCACTGCAGGACGCCCCACATCACTGCAGGACGCCCCACATCACTGCAGGACACCCCACACCCACTGCAGGACGCCCCACATCACTGCAGGACGCCCCACATCACTGCAGGACACCCCACATCACTGCAGGACACCCCACACCCACTGCAGGACGCCCCACATCACTGCAGGACGCCCCACATCACTGCAGGACACCCCACATCACTGCAGGACACCCCACACCCACTGCAGGACACCCCACATCACTGCAGGACACCCCACATCACTGCAGGACGCCCCACATCACTGCAGGACGCCCCACGTCACTGCAGGACGCCCCACATCACTGCAGGACACCCCACATCACTGCAGGACGCCCCACATCACTGCAGGACACACAGCATCCACTGCAGGACGCCCCACACCCACTGCAGGACACCCCACATCACTGCAGGACCCCCACATCACTGCAGGACCCCCACATCACTGCAGGACGCCCCACATCACTGCAGGACGCCCCACATCACTGCAGGACGCCCCACATCACTGCAGGACCCCCACATCACTGCAGGACGCCCCACATCACTGCAGGACACCCCACATCACTGCAGGACGCCCCACATCACTGCAGGACGCCCCACATCACTGCAGGACGCCCCACATCACTGCAGGACGCCCCACATCACTGCAGGACACCCCACATCACTGCAGGACGCCCCACATCACTGCAGGACACCCCACATCACTGCAGGACGCCCCACATCACTGCAGGACGCCGCACATCACTGCAGGACGCCCCACATCACTGCAGGACACCCCACATCACTGCAGGACGCCCCACATCACTGCAGGACACCCCACACCCACTGCAGGACACCCCACACCCACTGCAGGACACCCCACACCCACTGCAGGACGCCCCACATCACTGCAGGACACCCCACACCCACTGCAGGACACCCCACATCACTGCAGGACGCCCCACATCACTGCAGGACACCCCACACCCACTGCAGGACACCCCACATCACTGCAGGACGCCCCACATCACTGCAGGACACCCCACATCACTGCAGGACACCCCACACCCACTGCAGGACACCCCACATCACTGCAGGACGCCCCACATCACTGCAGGACACCCCACACCCACTGCAGGACACCCCACATCACTGCAGGACGCCCCACATCACTGCAGGACGCCCCACATCACTGCAGGACACCCCACACCCACTGCAGGACACCCCACACCCACTGCAGGACGCCCCACATCACTGCAGGACACCCCACACCCACTGCAGGACACCCCACATCACTGCAGGACGCCCCACATCACTGCAGGACACCCCACACCCACTGCAGGACGCCCCACATCACTGCAGGACGCCCCACATCACTGCAGGACACCCCACATCACTGCAGGACACCCCACACCCACTGCAGGACACCCCACATCACTGCAGGACGCCCCACATCACTGCAGGACGCCGCACATCACTGCAGGACACCCCACATCACTGCAGGACACCCCACATCACTGCAGGACGCCCCACATCACTGCAGGACGCCCCACATCACTGCAGGACACCCCACACCCACTGCAGGACACCCCACATCACTGCAGGACGCCCCACATCACTGCAGGACACCCCACACCCACTGCAGGACACCCCACATCACTGCAGGACGCCCCACATCACTGCAGGACACCCCACACCCACTGCAGGACGCCCCACATCACTGCAGGACGCCCCACATCACTGCAGGACGCCCCACATCACTGCAGGACGCCCCACATCACTGCAGGACACCCCACACCCACTGCAGGACACCCCACATCACTGCAGGACGCCCCACATCACTGCAGGACACCCCACACCCACTGCAGGACGCCCCACATCACTGCAGGACGCCCCACATCACTGCAGGACGCCCCACATCACTGCAGGACGCCCCACATCACTGCAGGACACCCCACATCACTGCAGGACGCCCCACATCACTGCAGGACACACAGCATCCACTGCAGGACGCCCCACACCCACTGCAGGACACCCCACATCACTGCAGGATGCCCCACATCACTGCAGGACGCCCCACATCACTGCAGGACGCCCCACATCACTGCAGGACGCCCCACATCACTGCAGGACGCCCCACATCACTGCAGGACACCCCACATCACTGCAGGACACCCCACATCACTGCAGGACGCCCCACATCACTGCAGGACACCCCACATCACTGCAGGACGCCCCACATCACTGCAGGACACCCCACATCACTGCAGGACGCCCCACATCACTGCAGGACGCCGCACATCACTGCAGGACGCCCCACATCACTGCAGGACACCCCACATCACTGCAGGACGCCCCACATCACTGCAGGACACCCCACACCCACTGCAGGACACCCCACACCCACTGCAGGACACCCCACACCCACTGCAGGACGCCCCACATCACTGCAGGACACCCCACACCCACTGCAGGACACCCCACATCACTGCAGGACGCCCCACATCACTGCAGGACACCCCACATCACTGCAGGACACCCCACACCCACTGCAGGACACCCCACATCACTGCAGGACGCCCCACATCACTGCAGGACACCCCACACCCACTGCAGGACACCCCACATCACTGCAGGACGCCCCACATCACTGCAGGACGCCCCACATCACTGCAGGACACCCCACACCCACTGCAGGACACCCCACATCACTGCAGGACGCCCCACATCACTGCAGGACACCCCACATCACTGCAGGACGCCCCACATCACTGCAGGACGCCCCACATCACTGCAGGACGCCCCACATCACTGCAGGACGCCCCACATCACTGCAGGACGCCCCACATCACTGCAGGACACCCCACATCACTGCAGGACGCCCCACATCACTGCAGGACACCCCACACCCACTGCAGGACACCCCACATCACTGCAGGACGCCCCACATCACTGCAGGACGCCCCACATCACTGCAGGACGCCCCACATCACTGCAGGACGCCCCACATCACTGCAGGACACCCCACACCCACTGCAGGACACCCCACACCCACTGCAGGACGCCCCACATCACTGCAGGACACCCCACACCCACTGCAGGACGCCCCACATCACTGCAGGACGCCCCACATCACTGCAGGACACCCCACATCACTGCAGGACACCCCACACCCACTGCAGGACACCCCACATCACTGCAGGACGCCCCACATCACTGCAGGACACCCCACATCACTGCAGGACACCCCACACCCACTGCAGGACACCCCACATCACTGCAGGACACCCCACATCACTGCAGGACGCCCCACATCACTGCAGGACGCCCCACGTCACTGCAGGACGCCCCACATCACTGCAGGACACCCCACATCACTGCAGGACGCCCCACATCACTGCAGGACACACAGCATCCACTGCAGGACGCCCCACACCCACTGCAGGACACCCCACATCACTGCAGGACCCCCACATCACTGCAGGACCCCCACATCACTGCAGGACGCCCCACATCACTGCAGGACGCCCCACATCACTGCAGGACGCCCCACATCACTGCAGGACCCCCACATCACTGCAGGACGCCCCACATCACTGCAGGACACCCCACATCACTGCAGGACGCCCCACATCACTGCAGGACGCCCCACATCACTGCAGGACGCCCCACATCACTGCAGGACGCCCCACATCACTGCAGGACACCCCACATCACTGCAGGACGCCCCACATCACTGCAGGACACCCCACATCACTGCAGGACGCCCCACATCACTGCAGGACGCCGCACATCACTGCAGGACGCCCCACATCACTGCAGGACCCCCACATCACTGCAGGACGCCCCACATCACTGCAGGACACCCCACACCCACTGCAGGACACCCCACACCCACTGCAGGACACCCCACACCCACTGCAGGACGCCCCACATCACTGCAGGACACCCCACACCCACTGCAGGACACCCCACATCACTGCAGGACGCCCCACATCACTGCAGGACACCCCACATCACTGCAGGACACCCCACACCCACTGCAGGACACCCCACATCACTGCAGGACGCCCCACATCACTGCAGGACACCCCACACCCACTGCAGGACACCCCACATCACTGCAGGACGCCCCACATCACTGCAGGACGCCCCACATCACTGCAGGACACCCCACACCCACTGCAGGACACCCCACACCCACTGCAGGACGCCCCACATCACTGCAGGACACCCCACACCCACTGCAGGACACCCCACATCACTGCAGGACGCCCCACATCACTGCAGGACACCCCACACCCACTGCAGGACGCCCCACATCACTGCAGGACGCCCCACATCACTGCAGGACACCCCACATCACTGCAGGACACCCCACACCCACTGCAGGACACCCCACATCACTGCAGGACGCCCCACATCACTGCAGGACGCCGCACATCACTGCAGGACACCCCACATCACTGCAGGACACCCCACATCACTGCAGGACGCCCCACATCACTGCAGGACGCCCCACATCACTGCAGGACACCCCACACCCACTGCAGGACACCCCACATCACTGCAGGACGCCCCACATCACTGCAGGACACCCCACACCCACTGCAGGACACCCCACATCACTGCAGGACGCCCCACATCACTGCAGGACACCCCACACCCACTGCAGGACGCCCCACATCACTGCAGGACGCCCCACATCACTGCAGGACGCCCCACATCACTGCAGGACGCCCCACATCACTGCAGGACACCCCACACCCACTGCAGGACACCCCACATCACTGCAGGACGCCCCACATCACTGCAGGACACCCCACACCCACTGCAGGACGCCCCACATCACTGCAGGACGCCCCACATCACTGCAGGACGCCCCACATCACTGCAGGACGCCCCACATCACTGCAGGACACCCCACATCACTGCAGGACGCCCCACATCACTGCAGGACACACAGCATCCACTGCAGGACGCCCCACACCCACTGCAGGACACCCCACATCACTGCAGGATGCCCCACATCACTGCAGGACGCCCCACATCACTGCAGGACGCCCCACATCACTGCAGGACGCCCCACATCACTGCAGGACGCCCCACATCACTGCAGGACACCCCACATCACTGCAGGACGCCCCACATCACTGCAGGACGCCCCACATCACTGCAGGACACCCCACATCACTGCAGGACGCCCCACATCACTGCAGGACACCCCACATCACTGCAGGACGCCCCACATCACTGCAGGACGCCGCACATCACTGCAGGACGCCCCACATCACTGCAGGACACCCCACATCACTGCAGGACGCCCCACATCACTGCAGGACACCCCACACCCACTGCAGGACACCCCACACCCACTGCAGGACACCCCACACCCACTGCAGGACGCCCCACATCACTGCAGGACACCCCACACCCACTGCAGGACACCCCACATCACTGCAGGACGCCCCACATCACTGCAGGACACCCCACATCACTGCAGGACACCCCACACCCACTGCAGGACACCCCACATCACTGCAGGACGCCCCACATCACTGCAGGACACCCCACACCCACTGCAGGACACCCCACATCACTGCAGGACGCCCCACATCACTGCAGGACGCCCCACATCACTGCAGGACACCCCACACCCACTGCAGGACACCCCACATCACTGCAGGACGCCCCACATCACTGCAGGACACCCCACATCACTGCAGGACGCCCCACATCACTGCAGGACGCCCCACATCACTGCAGGACGCCCCACATCACTGCAGGACGCCCCACATCACTGCAGGACGCCCCACATCACTGCAGGACACCCCACATCACTGCAGGACGCCCCACATCACTGCAGGACACCCCACACCCACTGCAGGACACCCCACATCACTGCAGGACGCCCCACATCACTGCAGGACGCCCCACATCACTGCAGGACACACAGCATCCACTGCAGGACGCCCCACATCACTGCAGGACACACAGCATCCACTGCAGGACGCCCCACACCCACTGCAGGACACCCCACATCACTGCAGGACGCCCCACATCACTGCAGGACGCCCCACATCACTGCAGGACGCCCCACATCACTGCAGGACGCCCCACATCACTGCAGGACACCCCACACCCACTGCAGG